>NC_054550.1:24149837-24854837 GCF_017654505.1 Polyodon spathula
CTGAAATTAAAGTACTGTATGTTGGTATTGAATCACTATTAAGGCTATTTGTTTTAGAGGTCTTGGTCTTCAGTATTTAACACCTTTTTATACAATTGTCCAGTATGCTCAAACCTACTGACCTGATGTACTGATCTAAACAGAAGCATATATTAACTAATAAAACCTGCTCCTGTTTTTCCCTAGGGGTTATATATTGAAAAGGAGGGAAATAAGACTCATACTGCATAGAAGTATCAGCCATTCCAGGTTTTAATATGTGCTTTACTAGCCCCAGTGTATAGGCAACAAGCTCAGGTGTGTCTTATTAAACTCATAGTAAAACCAGGAATGGATCAAACTGATATGCAAATAGGTGTCTTTATCTATCCCTTAGTGGAAGTGGAAAGTGATCCGTGTTGAAATGCAATCAAAATTATTTAGATCCACTGTTGTTTATCTTATTATAATGGACCCCATAATGTTCTGCTTACAACTGAATGTCAGCTTACTACATTCAACCCTATAAAATGTACATTCCAACCACTGTCATCCAACTATTACTGCGTTATATAAATACACAGGATAGACACTGACCTGAAGTGACAGGCCTGGTTGAGAAGGCAGCTGTAATCCTCTGGAAGTTCTACCAACTTGTTCCGTTTCCTCGGATACCTGAAACAGAAAGTTGTTGTTTTTTTCTTATTTCATCAAATCCATAGTGTGTCTGTTAATTAAATGGTATTTTGCTTGCGATGTAAAATATGTATTTGGCAATTAGATTTTATTATTTACAAGAAATATGATTGATTGGAAAACAGACAAGACATTAAACCCTTTTGCCCGGCTAACTTCCTTTACAACCATAAATTTTCCTGGCCTGGTTAAACTAAAACAAGGAAGCCACTTTTGCAACATCTGACCTGGTTTTGTGTTGCCAACACCTCCCCAAAACGGTAAGTCAACAGAATAGTATGTTTAAATAACTTAATATTCTATTGTCAAATGACTTAAAAGTGTTTAACTTGTTATTTTGTCTACATGTGTGTTATGGAACATATTAAAATAGCAATAAAAATAATACAATTAAATGAAACTGGGTAGGACATGATAGATCTTCACTCACCTGATCACTGAACTTGTATCATTTAGAGCTGTTGAAACTGCTGGATTGCCACACCACCTGGAAACACGGTAGCAAATTCATCATGAACGAAAACTATGAACTTTTATGTGCGATAAAGAAAATATGATAAAGACATATAGCAAAGTCACTGCACTTCCCAAGAACACTGGGAAGAATAGAGGCATAACGTGGTACCTGTGCAATAATGGAGTCATAGTGTCCTTGTGCTCTTGGAAGAGCTGGAAGAAGTTAGTGGGCAGAGCCAAGTAACTGCACAGTGCCTCCAACTGTCCTTCGAAAGAAACTGCAACACAGGGACATGGCACATAATCAGCAACATGCCAAATAATTATGCTCATATCCACACCCATACATACATATTCATACATATATAGATATACCATGCAAACCATTCACTTTTGAAAAACATTCACTCACATATACTGGTTGATTTCCTCCACTAATGCATCTCTTAGGTCAATTTTAGAGCCATTCGTTTAGTTTTTTTCCTTAATTGGTTTACTAGCAACTGTTATCTCTATTCAAACCAAATTTTAAAAGGCAGATATAACAAAAAGGAGGGGTATTACATTGTTATTAACACAAACTGTGAACCTTTCTAAAATCACCCAAAAGGTCACAATATCAAAAAATGTTAAATGAAATTGGATTTAGTCAGATTTTCATTTGCATTTCAATCAGCACATACATTTTATGATCTGTAAAGCCAATATTAAACATGAGGTGTTAGATAACTAAGTCCTTCTACCAGACTAAACTAGGACAGCTACTAAATCATCCTATCTGGTTAGGTTCTTAGTGGAAACAAGCCAGTCTATTCAGTTCTTTCCATAAAACGCTGTGAAATAATTGCCTGTGACTATTAGGTGGGCCAACTTCAGTACTGAAGACAGTGTAGTAATAGTCTTGATGTAATAAGATGTTGCTGTACCTTCATTACTTGAAAGCACCTCGGGTGGAGGGATTCCAGTAAGGCAGCTGAAGAAAAGGCCAGCACAGCGGAGGAACTGGGCCACCCCTCTCCTTACTCTGTCTGTCAGACACCAGCCTGGCACATCACCACTGAGCCTGCACAAACAAAATCAGGAGACATCATTTACAACGACTGCTATATACTTCTGCACTTACTGTAGTTTGCTTTTTGTAGTTTTACATCCTGATATATTAAGTTTACAATGTCACCATGCCCAAATGAACCATCCTTTCTATTTACGCTCACCCCTCTGTACACTGTGCTATGGTCTGGTACAGCTCTGTTGCTGATCTGTATTCCTCCCCCTCTTCTTCTCCCAACATCCCTGGGGGATCTATAAATCATTAAAAAAAACATAATAGAAAAATTACACACAACATGCATACAGCTGATGACTAAAATCCTAAAAAAAAAAAAAAAACCTTGGTTTGAATCAGTTTAGCAAGTGACAGTGATCTCTTATCAGCCAAGAACAAGGTGTAAAACAGATGTTTCAAATGAATAGGAAAGACTATGTTAGGCTGGAATGAAATGTATCATAAAAAAGGTATTTAGATTTTAGCAAGTCTAATGGAGTGCTCAGGACTGTATCAGCAACTCATTTGATTTTAAAACTTACCATCAGCAGTGAGCAGGATCTGTACTACGTGTGCCATGGTGACCAGCTGGAGGATGTAGAGGTGGTTGTAGGCTGAGCTGATGGGAGAAGGCTGCAGGTCCACTGCCTCCTCCTGGTACAGCGCTGGAATTGCAAGCACCAGGCCCACCTGAGACACACACACACAAACAGGGTGCAAATGAGTTTGTGCCATTCCTCTTAATAAAATAAATTTTAAAAAAAAGGAGGAGAGAGATAAAAGGGGCAGAGTCACACAACGTACTTGGGTAAACTAACAGATTAGATGTGTGATGGATTAAATAAGATATATAAATTAGAGTACACAGGTAGTGAGATAAAGAATAGGAATTTGAGATTAGATTGCAGAGTAGATGACAGAGACACAATGTGTAGTAATAAGACCAGATAGTACATAGACTGCATGATGCATGGTTTGGATGGACAGCTAGTTACAAAGATTCCCATGCAGATAAAAATCTCACAGTGGGATAGGACGTATAGCCAAAGTTGCTTTTCAACACAGCATGAATTCAAGTGCTAACTTCTTTTAATTTTAAAATCACCAATTCAGATTTTGTCAGACAGTAAACTAGCCTGTAAAGTTCTAACCTGTTTTGACTATTGGGATGAAAATTGAGTTAAAAAGCATAGTAACAAAGGATTTGAAATACTTTTGTACGGTTTTATTTAGTTCCGCTTTGAAGATACGCCACTATCGAGTATCCCTCTCTACCACTTTGGTTCAAAACTTTATACTGCAAGAGTAAACAATAATACACTCTACACACAACTTATTAACTAATAGAACAAAGACTCCCAAAAAGTTTTATGCAAGAGAAGTGCTTTAGCTTAACCATTCCAGTTTCCTAGGTTAGAAGAAGAAACAGCATATATAGTAGTAGCCTGTAAAAAAAGACTTAAAATAATAATACTTGCCAAAAGATGAAAAAGATCAACATCTAAGATTGAAGGTGTCCCATCAACATTTAAATCAGGTATCAAAGCTGGGGAGGGGGAAATGACACATTTTTAAACAGGACTAATAAGCTATCATATAAATCTTAAAGTTAAATAATCAGATTGCACATATCCACGCTGAAAAGCTTCATCAGGCGTGAACATAATTGATTGAACATTAATGCACAGATTACTTCATTGGGACATTTAAGGTGACATCCTGTTTAATGGTGTATGCAGGACTGCTTCCAGCAGCTTCATCCTCTCAGAAAAAAATGACCGTCACCAGACAGCAGCATCATTCTATAAGTGACCGAGCCTGAGCCATCACAATACCACATGTCATCCATTTAAGCCACTTAATACATGGATTAAATTAAAAAGGCACAAATGTTTTTTTCCCTATTAAAATCAACTGCATCCAATTCACATCAATGTATAGTAGTTACAGAAATGATACTAATTTAATGAAAGGAACATCCCCATACAATTACTCTGAATACGCTAGCCAAAACATTTACCTAGTTTTACTTATTACCATAAAAACATATACAATCCAAGTTTAATGGTAGAAACGAGGCAGGAGGGAATTTATATAATGAATCTATTGAGGGATTAGCATCCTTAAAAGTGTCCATCCGATAACACTATAGCACAAAATTGAATCTTTCTAATATCATAATCATAAATATGCCTACTGCTGTGGATACCAATACTCCGCAGTAGTGTTGCTGTGTCTAAATATTCAACTTTGTATCTGAGTTTTAAGTGTACAGTTGACTGGTTTAAAGCTCTGTGTGTACCTCTGTGTAAAATACCTCATGTCAAGTGACTAGATACCTTGGAGATCTGATGCTAGTTTTATTTCCAACGGAAACCTGTCATTGTTTAAAAAACAAAAACTGCTTGAATGGCTAAATGGCAATACAGTATAATACCTGAGAGTAGATGAGTGAAGTGCTTCTGAACTACAGCTTGTGAGGATGCAAGTCTCTGAGCTGCATCAAACTGCACCAGTGCCTTCAGTCCAGCATACTGCAATTAAATAGGAAAGTTAAAATAAGAGCTACTCATTGGTACCATTCTACAAGGGTTTCTTACATTTGACTAAAATGTCTTGGAAAACCTGAACACAATTAATAAATGATATACAACAGTGAAATCCCATAATTACAGGTATCAAATTGAGTAAACAGAGAATAAATAATGAGATTTGTTTCCAATTAAAGTTACTGACAGGACATACTTTTAATAGTGAGCTGGTCTTTATATTGAGTAGGTCATCAGGAGTGAGTTTAATGTATATAAAAAAAACAAACATGGTTGGTTTTCTCCTGGAAATTGATAGTATCTGATTCTGGCAGTATACTGACGCTATCTGTCAGCCCATCTGTATGTCAGTTTCATTTTAACAGACATCTATAGAACAGCTTTTTCAATTGTGATGAAACTCAGATAAATACTTTCTTTAGAACAATTCAATGAATTTATCAGAATCGGAGGGAACACGAATATGTTTGTCTGTCTGTGTATGCATTTTACATGCATCGATGGTCAACTTTTTCATAGTACTGACAGCTCTAGCTTTATACTTACAGCCGTGACAGGAAATGTTGCTGACATAGTTTACTGGACTAGAAAAAAGCACAACTTATAGCCTTGTACATAAAAGACTATTTCTTATAAGCCAAGAGTTTACATTACCTGTCTATTCTGCAGAGATCCAAACAGAGGTTTCCCCTCCTCTTCAAGCATATTTTCTGTTTGGGGGGGAAAAAAAAAAAAGCCTAATCAAGGGACATTATTTTATTCAAGGAAGGAATAATAAAATATGGTAATATCTACAGCAAGATTAAGAAAAAACATGGATGCCTCACCTATTGCCTGGATAGTGAAGGCACATGTGTTCCATGACATGAGTGGGACTCTGGGGTCCGACTCGTTTGGATCGACCTTTAACCCCACCCTATAGGCAGCTGTAGCACACACAACAAGCATCTCATTGATGCTCTCTGAGTATCGTGCGCTAAAGGAGAAAAGTTTAATTAAAGTCAACGACGAATCTAAAACAATGCAATAAGACTTGTATGATGACACAACGGTGATGTCCTGGTGAGGTGCCCAGAATGACAGTGCTTTGGATGTCAGTGACTCAGACACCAGCTTCTCTGTTCAGCACCAATGAGCACTGAACTGCACTGACACAGGGATTAATTTAATCATCTTCACTGCCAGGAAGATCTGGCCTGTACTTCCAGTTATTAAAAACTTTACAACTGTGGTTAACTAAAGATAAAAACAAGATACCCTGAAATGTTTGTGGCTATGCAAAGTTTTGTGTGTTGGCATTAGTTTAAATGTTAAGCATTGCTAAGAGTTATACTTGTATAGATTTGTTGAAGTATTTTAGATTCCAAGATATATTCAAATAATTCTAGGAACCCTAATTTAAACGAACAGGAACATGATTATAATTTTGTTACTACCCGTTGCATGGAAAGGGTTACCTAGTCATGCTGTTGAGGCAGAATCACTTGAATCCTTTAAAAACCCAACTTGACAAAGTTTGGAGATCAATCAGCCTACTAGGAACCAGACAAGATGGGCTGAATAGCCTTCTCTAGTTCGTACATTTTCTTATGTAAATTTGACATTTGATACTCTCTAAATTCAAAAGCTCATTCATTAATTCTGAAGTGCAACTTATGAATCAAGCTAGTGCTTGCCTCAGTGCAATTATAAAATCTGATCATCTTGAAGAAAATTCTTGAAACTTAACATTCCAATTGCCAGTATTTAATCAAAACTGGCTCCAGACAGACTGATGAAAAATGTCCAGGAACACAGAATCCTTACCCACGTCCTACAATTGGTACTTACGTTGCTTGTACTCCAAAACTCAGGATAGATCTAAAATCTGCAGGATTTTCCACAAAGAATGGATTTTCTGCCATTTCATGACTGTTGTCTACAAATTAAAAGAATTGAAATTATTATGGAACTAGGGTGTTTTCTTTTATTTGGATTTACTGTGCTTTTTAGATATGAACACACTTTTTAAATACATCAGGTATTAAATACTTAAAGGGAGGTTACTGTCTGGAAATATGAGGAATCACTAAACAAGAACACACAGAAGTTATAAAAAGTCAACACAAATTTCCAGATAGTAACCTATTTCTACAACAAGTTTTATATTCATACTTAAAAATATTCATACTTAAAAAAAATTAAAGGACGGTTTGTTCTTCCACGGTGTCCCTATACATTGTCTAGTCAGATACATTTAGAATATTTGTCAAACCGTACAGGCACATCAGAGTACGGTGTCAGCAGCAAAAATTGAAATACATATGGAATGGATTTAACATCATTTAGTGTAGCAGAGTTACTTTTCCAAGAGTGTGTTATATAACAAGAAGAACTAATTCACACATACCACAATCTTAAGCCTATAACTTCCATTACAAATACCCTGAATGTAAAAATATGAATACAGAGCTCTTTTCTTAACAAGGATCAGCGCAGAGCAAAGCAAGGTCCCCTTGAAAGGTAACTAAGGTGACAGCACCATGTAACAATTTTTTTGTTCCTGGGTAGTAAGTGTTATTTCCTAATTGCTTATGCCTCAAAAGTATAGAAAATGGCTATTATTCCCCACAAACTTTGCTTTTGTGACCAGGACAGTGATATTTCAAAATATCACTATTTCCAATGGGAAAACGGGCAAATGTGTGTCTTTTCGTTCACATAAAGTCAGAAAAAAACAACATATGAATCCAAATTAACATGTATTTATACTAAAGTAATACAAAAATGACTACAAAAGATTTAGAAGTGAGTAGTTTTTCGAGATTTACGATTATAGCTGTTCTACTCTCATTACAATCTAATAATAAAACTATTCTAACAGCAAGCAAAATGAAGGCGGATGAAAGAAACAAAATGTGTATTTTCTGTGTTGTATTCCCAGTTGTTAACCCTTTCAATGTAGTTTAGTCATCAGGGGTACTCCACTCATTCTGGTGTAAACTGACCATTGGCTTGTGATGTGGCCTTCAGCCCTTTTATCCTGGCCAAGACAATCTCCAGCCATCGGGGGAATGTCAGAAGTTGTCCCACTAACTCTGCATTATCACTGTAAAAGGAAAACAAGAACGTCACCAAAAACTATATCCCCGACCACAGCTGTAAATACCATGTATATGTAAAGACCGGAAGACAATCACGAGATTAGGATGTCCTAACCATTAAACACTTGTCCAGTTATTTCTAGATAAAATAAGACGCCAACATGTGACATGCATACATAAATTAAGGCTGGTCTGGAAGAGCCAGAGTTGCCCTTGCATTCTTGTAATAAGCTGGAACACAGTAAAACCTCTCAGCTTAAGTAGAATCTCTCCTTCACAAGAAAAATCAGAGAGCATGTGTTTGCATCCACATCATTAGAGTACCTACTAGTTGAGTTTGAGTGGCTGCAGGGGAATCAGAGGGATGACTGTGTTGCAAAGGGATTTGCACAGGGGACACAGGTACTCTCCATTCTCCAGGTCAAAGATCAGCTCTGCATGAAGGCGGTTCCTGGTGGTGTTCTGAACTGCCTCAAAATACCTGGAAACAAGACAGCACAGGATTTACCATGGAGGAGACGTACAGAGAGATATCATACCACTCTCCAATAGACACAGGTATAACGTGAATCATATCTTAAAGCCAGTGTAGAAAAAATAAATATTTTTTATAGTTTCACAATTATTATCTGTCTGCCAGCCATCCATTTAAGTTCATCCCAAACATGCTCAGCTGCAGTGAGCTACCAGGTATTGTGGTGGCTATGGAATTATGCCTGGAGTCTCGGTCATCAAGTGACATTCCATATCCACCAATTAAAATGTGTAAAAAAACAATAAATAAAAAAACTGAACCTTTTGAAAATACCTTTAAATTCCTTTACTGAAATAACTTTTTAAAATGAATATTTACTGGTATAATAAGCACATTGACTTTCTTTATAAAAGTAACGCAATGTAATGTGAAATTGCAGAATACCTATTAAATACAGAACCCTTGGACTCAAGGTAGACTAGCTTAGGAATTATGCCAAGAAGTACTGGTGTCTGTGGGCTCAGTACACAAGTATATGTAACCCTTCTATGCACATGTCCTCATATGATCCTGTAAAGCATTTAAACAGCTGTGTGCACGAAAGGGTTATGTCTATAGTGTAGAAAGAAGAATTAATATGACAAATAAAAAGAGCATGGACCCATTATCAGACATCTCGGTCCTAGAATAAAATAAAAGTTAAGGTGTGAATAATTGATGACTTTCATGAACAAGCCTTATATCCAGTTATATCCATTGCCTGAAAAGGAAAAGTATTTAGTTTTTCCAAGTTCATGTGGTACTCACTTTTGCCAGCAGGGGGCATGCATGACATGTCCACAGCTGCCTGTGTGTGTACCACAGGCCAGGTCCGGGTGCATAAACAGAGGTTCGAAGGTTTCTAAAAAACAAATAAATAAATAAAGTAAAAAAACACGCAAAAAAATTTAATCCTTGTAATTTCAATGCAGAATGTAAAGAATTTGTTTTTTCAAAGGTAATTTTAAAATAGAAACAGTTTTTTTGGTATTTAAAGCTTCTGTACTGTTACCTTCAATTGTGTTGTTTACTTTTGGCTTCACTTGTGATCCTCATGTGTAACAGCCCTATAATATGCATTCAAGTTTTTCAAAATGCCCATACTGGGCATGAATGCAAGTCTACAATGGATAAGAACAGTGCCAGAAACATTGCTCCATTTCAAATGATATTGCAAAAAGCACAGCATGTACTCACTCACCATGCAATCACTTTGAGGTCAATTTAGCAACTTAAAATGATGGAACTAAACCCAGACCATATTAGGAGAAAACTGAAGTATCTTGTATTCCTTATTTAATATAAATATCCCAATGTGTGTTAACTTTAAGGCTGGCAATATGTGAACTGAGTAAGTTCCATAACTGAGTTTTAAATCAGTGTTATAAATGGACTGTTTTTTATTTGTATGTGTGTCCCCCACTCACATTGTCATAAATATAATAATTTAGCTTGTTTGTTTTTAGTGTAATCTTCCACTCCTGACCTGTGTTGGGTAAAACTTTGCCCCTGCACTGGGTCAGTACAGCAGATCTCTGTACACAGGCAGTCAGAACCATGGCCGTGCTGTCTGCTCGGACCTCCTGTTCTTCCTGGCACAGGATGCACGTCAAAGCTTCCCTCTCCACAACTCCAGAACCACGTTTCGGGCCCAGAGCCACTCTGGATTCTCCCAGGATCATTGCCGAGCTGCCAGTGACAAGTTTCCCATCATAAGGTTTTCTGTGGTACAGCGTGTCAAAGTGCGTTAAAACGAGCTGAAAGCATTGTAAGCAACAGAGCAAGGTGAAAAACATACTGTGTAAGAGTGGGTACAGTATACAGTATGCTCCATTAGTCAGTTATCACAGGCAATATCATATTTCCAATGTTCTCTGTTTAATCAACAGTTGACTGTTTGCACCACACATCAAAATGATCTGACATGAAAATGATGTCTATGATACTTGACTTATATCCTATACATTGACTTATCTTGAGGTGTAATACTTCACTGCACATTTTAGAAGCAGCACTCACTTCATACAATGGCAATCGATAAATAAGGGATACTGCGAAACAACTGCAATGACAGCTAAAATACCACAACCATTTGTTTCAGCAATGGTTTAGAATACTTTTCCAAGACATGGGTCTTTCTTAGTTGGATGACAGTCCTGTATTTTGGTCAGCACTATGGTTTCTGCACAGCTCTCACCTGTCCTCGGGTACGGAAGGCTCTCCTGGCCCCTGAGCCTGGGGTGTGCTCTCATACAGCATCTTGTGAGACTCTATGAAGTTTTTCTGCATGGCAGACATCTGGGCCATGATTTTTTGTCGATGCCGCTTAGCAGCTTCTGCCTTCCTCTTCCTTTCTGCTTTCTCCTTGTCCTGAATGCTCTGCATCGAAAAAAAAAAAAAAAAAAAAAAAAAAACCATGACAAATCTGTGTTTTACCCATGGGTCTTTCTGAATGCAACAGGGGCAGTGGTGTAAACCATGCAGGCTGTGGAAAATTCCTTCTTTATTATAGTTAATCCTGGGATGCACTGTAAAGTTTTTATTGTTTTTTTTTTTTTTTCCTGCAGACATGCATATATATTTTTCTGGCATTTAAAAATCTAATTCTTTTTCATTATCTACGAATAAAACTATAATTTCATTTTGGCATTGCTGGGCACTTGGCTTGAACCACAAGGGATCCTTCCTTAATTCACGTGTCTATTTCAATCCCCTGGATGCAAACTATATATAAAAACAGAAAAAGAAAAAAATGTAAAGAGTAAAGATATATATATAT
The DNA here is from genome assembly GCF_017654505.1 of Polyodon spathula. Lineage (NCBI taxonomy): Eukaryota > Metazoa > Chordata > Actinopteri > Acipenseriformes > Polyodontidae > Polyodon > Polyodon spathula. The sequence continues at coordinate 24,160,939 of NC_054550.1, forward strand.
ATATATATATATATATATATATATATATATATATATATATATATATATATATATATATAAAGTTAATTAGGAGGAGTTTGGTGGTTTCAATACTCATGAGTGCAGTTGGGCCCGATTTAAAGAGGAGACCTCTTCACTATTTCAAACATCTTCAAAGTTTTGTTTCTTTCACACACCACTATATATATATATATATATATATATATATATATATATATATATATATATATATATATATATATATAGATAGATAGATATAATATATATATATATATATATATATATATATATATATATATATGTGTGTGTGTGTGTGTGTGTGTGTGTAATATATATATATACACACACACACACACACACACACACATACACACACAGTTGTAGTCAAAAGTTTACATACACCAATGGAAATGTGTACAGTTTCTCAAACACCTCAAAAATAAAGAATTTTAAGAGCAAAAGTTTTGCTTTTGTGGATGAGGAAAAAATTTACAAGAAATACCTGTCTACAATTATTTATTTCAGCAATTCTTTGGCAAAACTCCAAAAATGCCAATTCGAAAGTAGGCTTTGATGCGATGCTAGTACTATCTACAAGGTTATAGAAATGTCAATATGATAATGCAGAACCTAATTCTAGAGAAGTCTAGAAAATGCTGGATTGTAGATGAACATTCTTAGAGTATAAAAATGCTAGGCATAGGATGATTGCTGTCATTACCAATAAGTCAATATGGGTAGAAGTAGTAGAATTGTGAGGAAGGTTAATAACAATCTGAGATTGACTGCCAAAGATATTCAAAGTGAACTGGCTGCAAGTGGGACTGGGGTTTCCATTTCAATCATAGGGTGAGTACTGGATGGTGAAGGTCTCAGTGGTCGCAGGCCAAGGAAAACGTCACAAGGACAATCGCTAAAAGTTTGCAAAACAGCATTTGAATGATGGATATGAGTTCTGGTCATGTTTGGTCACGCTGACAGTCGTTACGTTTGGAGAAAGTCTGGTGAGGCGTACAAAGAAAAGAAGCATACCTACTGTCAAGCATGAAGGTGGTAATATCCTTCTATGAGGCTGTTCCTCCTCTACTGGCACAGGAAATTTAGTTCCAATACATCATAAAATGGATTACACAGCATACTAAAAGATATTGGCCAATCACCTGAAACCCTCTACTACAAAACTTGGTTTAAAGAGCAACTGGAGGTTCCAACACAACAATGATCCAAAGCACACATCAAAATCTACTTCAGAATGGTTAAAGAAGAATAAAATCAAGGTTCTGGAATGGCCTAGTCAAAGTCCGATTGAGAATCTTTGGTACGAGTTGAAGAAGGCTGTGCACAAGAGAAGTCCTTGGATTTTGAATGAACTGGAACAATTTTGCGTAGAAAAATTGTCAAAATTACTAAAGAATCAGGCCAAAAGCTCATTGACAAATATCCAATTGTTTAAAAGAGGTTATTATTGCTAAGTGTGCTTCAACTAGCTATTAATTTCATTTTCCTTGTCAGGGTATGTGACAGGGTGGCTTAGTGGTGACGTCAGCTCAGAAGCAGGAACAAGACAACGGCAGTACTGCAGGTGCAAAGGCGCTTGCACCATTTTACTTTAACACAAAAATAAGACTTAACTGCTCACAAAGTCAAATAAAGATAAACAAACAAGTCTTCAGCCTTCACTGATCCTACTTATTTTTATCTTTCTCTCTCTCTCGCTCCTTCGAACACCCACCCAGAGTGTATATAAAATACACAAATAAACAATAACACAGCCGCGCCATCATAGTTACACACAATAAATCTTAATAATAATAACAACCACCCAAAACATATATACCAGCAGGGCTTTGCCGTGCCCCTTTTTAATAATGTGCAGGGTTCTCTCCTGCTGCCCTGCTACAGGGTATGAATACTTCTGGATTTGCATTTTTGCAAAAAAAATTGCTTAAATAAATAATTGTAGACATCTATTTCTTGTATCTTTTTACTCATCCACAAAAGATTTTTGTGGACAAAAGATTTTTACAAAAGATTTTTCATATAATTATTTGTTTGAGAAATTTCTAGAAATTATAAATTTCCATTGGGCTATGTAAACTTTGGACTACAACTATATATATAATAATAAAACACCAACAAATAAAGTAAAAATAAACAGACCGAGTAAGGCCTATGGACAGAAAAAAAGATAAGATGAATAACATTGGGTGAACGGGCAGCCAGTTAGAATGAGAAAATGGCTCTGGCTTCTACCTGCAAAGTCCAGGTGATCATGTCATTCTGCGCCTCCAAAGGAGGGACCAATTTCAGCTTTTCTAAGAGAGTCAGGAGAGACCTGCCATGTTCAATTCCTAGAAACAAAACAAATGACTCTAATCCTGCACAAAATTACACACTGCAAAGGTTTTCATGCAAGTCTGCTCTTTGAACATGAAAATTTATTTCCAAAGTGAATGAACTGGCACAGATAAAAAACCTAAAAAAAATAAACACACACACACAACATACTTCTTGCTTTGAGGCTGAAGTCAAAGGTTACTTCTTCGCCGTTTGCCTCCAACTGTTGCTTTTCCTCTAGCAAGCCTTGACCAATCAGATGAAGCACCTGTTAAAAAAGTGGGAGAAAACTAAATGGAAGAAGTATCTACCATTTAGATGGAAAAGGAGGAGATGGCTGCACTTGTTTCCTAATGGCCATGGCTTCTTTCAATATGATAAGATTCAGGCATCTTCCATGGGTACCATAATCCCAGAAATTGTCCCTTGTACAATGCATTCTTCACCACAATCCTTTGCCTATTTCTCAACTGCATGAAACATTAATGCCTGAATGGATGATCATCCCTCGAGACACCTTTCAGCATCTTGTAGGGTCTATACCAAGTCATTTTAGGGATATGATGAGGACAAATGGTGGCCCAACCTGATTAAGGAAGGGTCCAAATAAAGTGGCCTGACAATGTATATTAACTGCTCTAGAATAAACCAAATGGAATGAGAAGACACATGTCAAATACAATAGCTAAATGTATTAACAACTGTGATAGTAAAGGTCTGTATTCTTCACATCCCCATGAACAGTTTGATAGATTTGATAAGTCATCAATATCAGACCACGGGCAAGACTTTTTCATGATCAAACTTCTGTGCATAACGACCCAGATTCACCTAAAAAATCCCAACATACCATTTTAATGGAATGGCACTGAAGTTAGAGGGATGACCTTAGGGAGTTTGAAACTACATTTCTTGCATGTGCACATCTAGCAAAGCACCTCAAAGTTGTTTCATACCCTCTGAATCATGGCTTCAGTCCACAGCTTCCCTGAGTTTTCCACTGCTCTCCGCATCACTGTTCGGAGCACATGGATCAAAGCATCACAGTTCAACACATTCACAATGTTTGCAAAGGCAGGTAAGAATTTGGGTGGGTCTGGAGGAGGCAGAGCTGGAGGAAAAAATAAAAAGGAAAAACAAAAAAAGATAAGCGACACCACAAGCAGAATTTTTTTTCCTAACAGGCTACTAATTCCCTACACAACTGAGTGTCACTAGTCTGAAAATGAAAAATGCACAAGGTTGGAAACCTCTCCCTGTGATAGTTGAATTGATTCCCTGTGAACTTGCAAATTGTGAAACAAACCTCTATGGTTAAATATTGGGATTTATCGGTAAGCACTACACAGCTCCTTGCAGTCATGGATCTTGAATGTGACACTTGTCCATTAATAAAATAGTCATCCTTAATGATCATTTTATCCAATTACATCCCACATAATAGGGAGCTTGAACTCTGGACAACTTTTTATTTCACACCTTTATCACTGTTCTCCAGCTTTCTTCTCTTCTTTTGTGCATCTTCTGCCTGGAATTTAATTTTAAAAAAAGCATATAAACTTCTATTCCAATTTAGACAAAGGAGGGAGTGCATACTCAGTAAAACCCTGTAGAGCCACAGCACTACAAAGGACACTAACCATGCGGCCAACAACTAGCAAAACATCCCACCAGTGCTTTCATTAAAGAGCAGAATAATGCTCTTTATTGTAGCCTGGTTAGTTTCCTGGTTGCGAGAGTCATTAGAACACCCTTCCACACTCATAACTATATGACTGGCCCATAATTCCAGCAACCAGGAAAATAAAAGCAAAGCATTATAAAAGCTAAAAACAGTTCCTCAAAAATAAAATGCAGATTTGCATTTCAATGTATGATTTCCAATAAGAATGTAATGGATTTTATTTATTTTAAGGGAGTGTTGAGCAAGGGTTTAAAATAAAATGTTCTATTTCTTACCGGTAGTAGCATTAGCATTTTTAACTCTGTAGTATGTAGTACTGAAGATCTTTTGGTTCTTTTCTTACCATTGGAGTAAAGTGACCTATGATACTAAGAAGAGGCTGCGACTTTGAATCTATTGTGTTGCATTCAAAAATAAAAGTAACAATAACAAATCAATGCTTTAAGAGGGGTCTCAGGGGTGATGTTAGTGCAAAAAAGAGACACAAATATGGATTTAAATTCCTATAAGCTTCTTATTCAGAACACTATTCATTTTAATGCAAGGATTCCTGTAACAGCGACTTTAAATGGTTACTGACCATGCCTAGTATTATTACAGGAAATTCTGCGTACAGGCCTGTCTTTGTCAATTGATGATTTTAAAGTTACCTTGCTATGCTGAGATTTGGAGTAGTGGTAGAAGAATGGGTTAAACTCCTTTAAACATTCCTTCTTTAGTTCATATACACCATGCCCAGAGACACCAGGTTTCCTAGACAAGAAATAAAATTAACGATCAAACCCTGAATGCATTGTCTGACAAACAGACAGGCACAAGATGAAAGGGAGCATTTATTTTACATATGATGTATGCAGGGTGAAAAAATATGGGTAAAGAATCTACAATGAGTGTGAATAGAATGCATATATTGTGTAACATATCTCAATACAATACACGTTGATTTGCAATGGAAGCTAAAAATCCTTACTTAAATGTTGCCACTTTCTGGATGACATTTTCCAGGCCAGTTTCATTGTTTTCCTGTTACGGGAAAGAGAACAGTGAAACCTGCTGTTATCTCCATGAGAACATAACACAGTGAGTACAATTTCATTACTGTATCACAGTGTGAAAAAAGCATTCTCTTAATTTAAAATTAGCCACATAATTAATTCTCAAAAAAACAAAAACAAATCCTAAAGGAGCTAGATTTACTAAGCTTTTGTTCCAGTTTTAAAAAGAGGACAGAAACTCTATTGAAGTTGTCATGGAAAAATAACTAAACCAGAAACAAGTGCATAACAGATTATGGCAGGCCATTCGGAATTAGCATTTTTTCTATATTAAGTTCAGTAAAGTGTGATATTCTATTTATAAAACAAATAAACTGTGTGGTTTCCTCTGAATCACACAACTTTAAACTGTGGTCCTTGCGAATAAAAAGGCTCAAAAATAGTAGGGATAAAACACAAGGGTCTCACATTGTCAGGCAAGGCTTTGACCAGGCTACTGTGTGCCATGGACCCAATGCAGAGCAGATGGATCACTTCTCTCATTGTCACATCCTCCTTTGTCACATTGCTAATCCCAGGGATGTACCTTTCACCTACAACAGGGGGCAGTAAAGAGCATCAGGTGATTCATCCATAGGTTTAAACACTCAACTGTAAATTGTGTTTTAACTGAGCCTTTGTCAGTATCATCATTGGTTTTGAAGTTAAATTAGCTCTTAAATGCTGTTAATTCATGTAATTTAGGTTTTGAGTTGGTAACATTTTAGTACAACATCTTACAATGAGTATATACGCTGCACAAAAAGAGATACGTATGTATGTATATATAATTTTATTTATTTTCGTTTTTTAAACAGGAATTCCAAGACATGGAATTAAACAGATATTGGGCTTACCTAAAATAATGATTAGAAGATGGAGCATTTCCTCTGTCAATCGGTTTAACTGCTTGACAAGTTCCTATAGGACAAGGGAAAATGCACTTTAGGAGATAAAAAAAGAGAGAAATGCATTTCACACTTTCTCATTCAAATACACAAACTACATGATTATCTCGCCATGTGGGTTGTATGTGTGAAGTCTGTCAGTAAAAAAGTAGCCCATTGAATGTTAAAATTAGCCTATATATAAATTATTACCAAGCATACTGTATGCTGAAGCAAAATGTAAAGCACTTCACAATACTCACCTTATCTCTGCTGACAGTACTCCGGTTGAAAAACTCAAAGAGCTCAAACCGCTGCAGAATTAGCATCATAAAATGGTTGGGGTCCATTTTAGAAGCAGCAATCTGTGGACAGTGATAAACACATTTAACTGTTGGCTACTTGTGGAGGAGCTTGGTGTGGAACATGACCCCAAGTTTCATTTGCTTTATGGTACATACTTTTCTCCCATTGTAAATCCCTGAACTGGTCAAGTCACTTTTGTCAAGTCATTTTAAATATAAAAATATACCTGTAGCATAATGATGTCCTTATCGAACATTTCATCTCTGCACTTTACATCCTGGTAGTAGTACACCTGAAATTACAAAAATAAATACAATTCCAGTAATTGCAAGTTTATTATTTCTCAGCAGAAGTTTGTATTACAACCAGCACTTTTTTTGTCTAAAGCCTCATAACAAGGCAAAGACTTAAATGTTGTATATATGTACGTTATTCTCACAAACTGCCAAAATCAGGTAGGTTTAGTCTTAGTGCTATAGAAAAGTCATCTTTAAGGCCACTATTCACAGTAGGACAAATAGAATGTTATAATAAAAGCTCAGGTTTGCAATGTATTTCATGAATGTTCACCAGTCCCCTTGTACCCTACCTGGCTAACAAGAGACAGTCCATTTCGCCGCCACATCTCAGCTGCTACCTGTGCTGCCAGCACCAAGCAGCGCAGTGGGTACTCCACCATGTAGGCAATGTCGCAGCCCTGAACATCAAACACATTGCTCATTATTTATTACATTAACAATCTAAGCAAACGTTTATACATTGTACTATTAAAGGGGTTCTATAGCTAATTAGAAATTTCACATTTCCATTCACAATGTAGGCTTCTCACATAAAAAGATGGAATTTACCTGTAAATGGGTTTCATCCATTTCTGAGTGGACTCCACACAACAATGAAACCTTTCCACTGTCGGGCTAGGAAACACATGGACAAACCGCCCTCGTCTCCCAGAAAGTCTTTAATATTCAAGATTCATGACACCAATCCCACCCGATAGTATAAAGGGAAATGACGCAGAACGGACAGATATCCTGTATTTTACCTATACACAAAAACCCGTGGGGGAAGGTGGGGAGTCCACTCCGAACTGGAAGACACCCATTTACAGGTAATTTCTGTCTTCTTACCAGTTCTTTGTAGACTTCATACAACAATGGAACCCCCCGTATACCAAAGAATAAAAAGAAAGGGAGGTGAAAAGGAGAAATGTGAATGCTGTTTACAACTTATCCCCTACAGTGGATAAAACCGTGTGAGCAAACTGGTGAGAGGTGGAAACATCCAAGTGAGTGTTTCATGAAAGTGTGAAAGGAAGACCAAGTTGCTGCCAAACAGATATCGGCAACAGAAACATTCCTAATATTTGCCCAGGAAGTAGACACACCCCTGAGAGAATGAGCCTTAACGTGATTCACTAGCGGTCTTCCTTCAAGTTCATAACAGAGTTTGATACAGTCCTTAAGCCATGCTGCTATTGTCTGGTTTGTAACTTGTCTGCCTTTAAGGAGAGGGGCAGATGAGATGAACAGCTGACCACTATTCCGAAGGGATTTGGTAGTAGATATGTAGATCAATAGTGCCCATCTGACATCCAGCAGATGCAATTCCTTATCTTCCACCAACTGATGAGGTGAAGGATGAAATTCTGGTATGATTATTGCTTGTGACACGTGGCTGAGACCACTTTCGGAAGAAAGGAAGGATTAGGTCGGCAGGCGATCCTGTCATTAAACTGCATGTATGGCTCATCAATGACTAGGGCCTGCAGTTCACTGACATGGCGAGCTGATATAATCCCAGTCAGGAAAGCCGTTTTCAAAGTGAGATGTTTCATATTAACCGACACCATAGGCTCAAATGGAGGTTGCATGAGATGCCTCAATATAAGAGACAAGCTCCACTCGGGTACAATGTGACACGTGGGGGGGTCTCAGGTGCAAGAGCTCCTTGATTAACCTACTCCTGCAAACCCATCCTGGCAGGAGGCTAGAGGTTGCAGACGAATAGATCTTAATAGATGAGACAGCAAGACCTCTATCCAGCATGTGTCTCAGGAATTCCAGAAATCCCAGGAGCGATACAGAAACAGGATCAACGGCCTTAGATCTGCACCGTCACAAATTCTGACCATTTTGTAGAATAGCATTCATGGGTAGGTTTCTTCTTTGCTGCCAGCAGAACCTCAGTTACTGTTTTGGCCATGCCTAATTCTGAGAATTTGTGCCTTTCAGCAGTTATGCTGCTAACCGGAAGTACAGGGGTTTCCATGGAGTACTCTCCCCTGATCCAGAGACAGCAGGTCTCTCCTGATGGGTAGATGAACTGGTCCCTGTTGTGCCATGCTTAGGACAGTGGGGAACCCAAAGATCTTGGTCCAGAAAGGTGCTACCAGTATAACCTGCACCTGGTCTCTGTCCACTTTCTGTAACACCTTTGGAATGAGGAGAAAGCATACAGAAGACCACCCACCCCCAGGGAATTGAGAATGCATCTGATGCTAGGGCACCCTGATGAGGGAAGCGGCTGCAGAATAGCGGAAGGTCAGTATTTCCAGGTGACACAAATAAATCCACTTGAGGGCAACCTAATTTCTGAAAGAGTTGCTGAACCACCTCCTTGCAGAGGCGCCACTCATATGGACTTGAGTGTACTAGCGTCCTGAATTCCATCACGTGAGCACCTCACCCTATCAGCAAGGCATCTGAGAACAGAATATACTCTTGTTACTGGCTCCTGAAAGGACAGACGAAATCTAGTGTATCAGTGGAAACCCACCAGTTTTCATCTTGCTTTGCTCTGGTGGATATTTCCACCTGGTGCGACGGTGACTGTAGAGAACACGGACAAAGATGACAGTGTTTGAGGCCCCTCGTGCATGCGGACACTCTATACAAGAGAACGGCTGAAGCAATGTGACCCAGCAGCTGCTGGAATGCACTCGCCAGAGCAGAGCTGAACTTTAGAAACCTCACTGCAAGCCTCCTTATCGCAGCCCTTCTGTCAGTTGACAGTGGCAGTAGTTGAAGGAGTATCTAGTCACCGCTAAAAAGGAGATCCTCTGTGTGGGAACCAGTATGGATTTTTCTTCGTTCACAATCAGATCTAGCTGTTGAAAACAGTACATCATTGTAGCAAGATCCCAGATAGCTCGCTGTTGTCTATATAGGGGTACACCTGGATCCCCTGACCCCTCAGGAGAAGCAGCAGCTACTGACATCAGCATTATAAAGACCTCGGGGTTGTTGAAATTCCAAATGGGAGCACATGGAATTGAAAATGTTGACCTCTTATGGTGATTCAGGTACTGTCGTGTGGGTCCCAGATTAGCACATAGAAATATGCATCCTTCTAGTCCACTAGTGCCAGCCAACATGATGGAGCTAGCGACTGTATTACCTGGTGGAGAGTCAGCATTTTGAATGTTGGAGATACTATAAGTTTGTTGAGACTCCTGAGGTCTACAAATCGGTTGTTTCCCTGGTTATTTCCTTTTTTTTTGTATTTTGGAACCACAAAATAATGGGAATAAACAAGGAAAAATACCCTTCTGCATCGTTTCCCTTTATACTATCGGGTGGGATTCGTGTCATAATGCACGGACATAAAAATACCTTCTCCTGGGAGAAGAGGGCAGTTTGTCCATGTTTTTCCTAGCCCGACAGCGGAAACATTTCATTATTTTGTGGAGTCCACAAAGAACTAGTAAGAAGCATATGTTTTTGTGAATATGTACTTAATGTTTTTATTTGTTTAAAACGATGTATGGTACTATGTTCAATAAAGATCTTAATTTACATGCCTCACTTCCAGGTGTTAAGTTTGACAATTACCTCCATCTAAGTTTGTGAGATACAGTGTGAAGAAAGGGAAGATGGAAATCACCATCTGTATACTGCACAGGCTGTGGCTGGTATTAATGAAGATCAGCAGTCTGTCTTGGCAGCAACCTAAACACCTAGCAGGGTACTCACCGCAGGCAGGTACTCATGCAATCTATTGATGGAACCGCTTCTGCAAAGATGGACATATAGACCTGCAAAACAACAGCAGAATATATCATCAAACCTGGAACTCCCAGTCACCGAATACCTTTCAGTTTGATTTAGATGTTATTTACAGGGTATCTTAACACGTGCACACTAATCTCAATAAGATACATAAATATACAAAATACCAACATGAAAGGCATGGATAAACATACTGTATATAGACCAATATATTCTGCCATATACAGTGCCTTGAAAAAGTATTCAGCCCCCATCCCTTTTTTCACATTTAAGAGTCTCACAGCCTGGGAATCTGATGCATTAGATTGGGAATTTTTATTTGTGAGTCACACATTCTTCTTCACAGAGTACCCCCAAAAAGAAAGAAAATAGTAAACAATAAAATCATAAATTAAAAACTGAAATGTCATCATTTTTTAAGTATTCATCCCACTGGGTCAATACTTGGTTGAACCACCTCTGGCAGCTATTACAGCCAGCAGTCTTTTCAGATAAGTCTCTATTAACTTCGCACACCGTGATGGAGCAATATTTGCCCATTCCTCCTTGCAAAATTGCTCAAGCTGTGTCAAGTTAGTTGGGGAACGGTAATGGCCAGCAATTTTGAGGTCTTGCCACAGATTTTTCAATGGGATTAAGGTCAGGACTCTGACTGGGCCACTCAAGGACATCTATTTTCTTCATTTTAAGCCACTCCAGTATTGCTCTGGCAGTGTGCTTTGGATCATTGTCTTGTTGAAAGACAAACTTCTTCCGCAGTTTGAATTTTCTGGCAGGGGGGCACGGGTTTTTATCCAGGATTTCTCTGTATTGTGCTCCATTCATTCTCCCATCACCAGTGGAGTGAAATGTAGTGTAGCAGCGAAAGTACAATTTTAATCACAGGACAAAACACATCACATCCGGTGTGTGGAGACCTTATGTCCTCATAATATAAATATATCACTATACAAGAGCTTTTATCTTAATATATTGACTGTGATGTACAAGTATACTGATCCAGCAGTGTGCTTGGCAAGATGATAAGCCAAACAATCCAATACAGGTCATACAAAACACCAGAATACTGAGGTCCATCAAAAAAAAAAAAAAAAAAAAAAAACTGAACGTAGATTTATCATGTAGTTCCCGTAAATCTGGAATTCAGTGTTACAGATGGCACTCACCGGCCAGAAGCCTGGAGATTGGGAGGTGGATGCTAACAGGGTCCTGGGACACTTTGTATGGTTTGCAGCGCAGAACATGGTTACACATGTGGGTGTCTATTTCTTCACTCTTGAATGGCTGATTAGTACAGGAAATCAAAGTGTTGTAGCATTCCTTGTAACCCTGCAGCAGCAGCTCTTCCTGCAGAAATAGACAAGTATTATACAGAAGTGTTTAGAACAGTATAGGCGGATTTATTCTTGATATAGATCAAGTCTTCAATGTGTTTAAATTTTTCTGGAGGGATTCGTGACCAATCTGCAACCAAAAGTCCAGATTTAAATAACTTTTAGAAGATCTCAATATGCTTTCTCAAATTACATAAAACGCTACATACCTAGCTCTAACAAAACAACAATGTTTTGTCTGTCACAGTGACCTGTTTAAAAGTCTGCCTCGAATCATTCTAGTTTTATCTTAAAAGGGAAGATGTGTTTGTTCAGTAGTTACTGGTCATGTTAATGCCAAGGATAATAGTTGTTCTAGGATTTCCCTTAGATATCAATATGTAATTTTCAATACTCTGTATCGTCAAGCAATTATATGCAAAAGAAGGTACTTTTATCTTATCAAAGAAAGCAAGGTATTGATATCACTTGCACTGTTCTCTCAATAACAACAAATTCAGCAAACAGCAGGGTATGAATGGGGTGGATATGCTTGTTTGGTGCCACTGGTGGTTACTCACGTCAGCTGTGCACCAGTCCTGGAACATGGAGAGGGTGTGTCTCAGCTGGATCTGAATGGAAAAGCCTGCTTCCCATTCCGGCTCCACCTCTATGTGCTGCCCAAACTGCCTCTTTACTTCTTCCATCCCCTGAAACACATGGAACCCCTAGGTTAGACCTTCTTTAAGGTTAACTTCTCTAACCCATAAGATGTTCAAAAATGGCATTTGTCCTAGTTCTGTAAAGCAGAAACAGGTTTGTGTCTTTCTTGGGTGCTGTTGTAGCAATGCTACAAGAGTGAACAGGAAACTGTACAGTACTCAAGCAGCAAAGGTTCCTGCCTCCCTTGCCTTTTATGATGCTTGGGATTGGTTTTGGCTTCTGCTGATCCAATATTGACTTTAGTATTTTACTAAATATCTGTCGTTACCTGTCTGTGAGCTTATCAGAAATTCTAACTGCTTATTACTGAACCAACCTCCTCATTCTATTCAAATCATGTGACAAACTTGGCTGGTCCTGCCTGTACAGAGTAGGTTGGGTCCATAGAGTTGAAAGGTCACATTGTGGCAGGGTTTGAACGGAATGAGCAAGTTTGTTCAGTGCTAGGCAGTTTGAGGTCCCCAGACAGTCAAGTTTAATGCCAGGTAAGGATATTTCAAGCTACTTATTAATTAGGGTTTCTTAATATAATAATCCCTGAAATATCTTCCCTTTCCTGGTTTATAAGAACTATGTTGGTTAATGCCATGAGACTCACTCTCTCCAAACTGAAATAGGTTAACAAGCTGAGATCCTCTGTAAATAACATTTAAATCAAAGTAAAAGCAATTTGGATACTGGGAGGAAGGTACCTACCTGCATGCATTTTAGCATTCCCAGAAAGGCTCTGAAACCTTCCATGAACTGTTGCCGGAGTCTCTCAGTCCAGATGGTTGGCTTACTGATCAGAATGTACCTATGGAGACACAACAACAGCTTGCTGAGCAATTCTGATTCTCCCATGACACCAGCCTCTAGAAGTAAGTTAGACACAAGCGTCGATATTGAAGCTGTTCTACATAATGTACTTTTATTCACAAAGTTTAATAACATTGTTCTTTGTAGTTCTTTAAACTGAAACCATTAAGAAGCTTGTACTGTTTTCTCTGTTCTCTTCTAGAAGTAGTCCACTTACTTCAGATCGTGGAAGACCACCTGTATCCTGAAAAACCTCTCCGAGTTGTACCCCTGAAAGTGGAAGCGGTTATTGTCATCCAGGTGCTCAGACAGCATCTCCATCACAGTGTCAATAATCACCTTGACCACGTTCCCCTCCTCAATCAGCTGCCTGGCCTGCAGAGAAGAAGGGCAAAGTCAATGGGTGAGCAAACAGAGACAGTGGCACAGAGACAAATGAGCAAGAGTAAGAGATACAAGGAGATGACAGATTTAGAAAATGAAAGTGCGTGGGGGAGTGTAGTAGGGCGATTGCCCTGCACATGGGGAAGTTCGTGTTGGTGTAATTTGTATGTGGAAATGGGTTTATGGTATGTGCACTTTGGAGTTGTTTTATTTGATTAACTGATTGATTGTTTACAGACAGGCGCTCAGTTGAGACTTGCAACCTGCTAGAGAAAGGGCAGCAAGTGATTGGCTGGCCCGGTCCTCAATCAGCAAGTGGGTGAGTCTCGACTGAGTGTCCGTCAGCATAAAAATATCCGGTGGGGATCACTCTGGGCAACTGCAATGCCATGCTACACACAGGGGTGCTGCGTACACTCAGGAAGAGGGTGTCCGCTCTGCAGGAACGACAGCTACGCAACCCTTAAACTGCAACACGGTACTTGTGAAAGCAATGCCCAGCCATGGCTGTATGAAGAAGCAGGAGTCATCGTATGAATACCGGCTCATAAGTAGGTTAGTTTAGGGGATATTGATCCCAAGTAACGTATAGCGATGGTTACGTAGTGTAGCAGATTCCTGGAGTGGGACACCTCGTTCAATAAGGCTTTGTGGCACCTTTTATTTGTAGTTTTGGTACTGTGTTTTATTTTGCCTTTTGTACAGTCTACTTGTGTCCTCTGTGCATTACCATCCTCTTAGAGTCACATGATCCGTTTATTTACTTTCTGTTCTTTGGTGTTAATCAATCCTGCGTGCCATTATGGCATTTCAACACCATCTCCCATGTGTGTCTGTCTTGCATATATGCGGTTACCCACACATGGGTAAGGAGGATGAAACTAATCAACATGAAGTTACATGGATAACAAAAGTTTTGAGAACTGTATTATTATTGTTCTCAATAATTTGTGGCAACAAATACTGTTGGCCAACACCCACCTCTGTGTGAATGCAGGAATACATCATGCTTACCAAGTTTTTAAATTTTAAATACACAAAGGTTTGAGATTGTTGAGAAAGGTTACAATACAGGTTTAATTGGTGCACATGTGAAAAATGATTAGACATAGCCAGAGCGGAATTAAAAGACATAGAGGTACAGTTAGAAATAGACTGAAATACTATCATTCCTACCAGCGTGGGGACAGTAAAGATCTGGACAGACAGAGCTGTCACTGAAATACTTCTCTCATGGTCATCATTTATAAAGTCTTCTTGGAGCTGCTTATAGTTCTGTGGAAATATGAAATGAGGGATTCTATAACTCATAGTACAAACAAAAGTTCCACCTGATGTATCCTATGAAGTAGGTGCTTGTGGGATACTAGTTAAGAAAATAGGTTAACAGTGTTAAAATCAAAAACTTACATATGTGGCATTTACATCTGAAGGGTCCCACTCACCTTGGCAAACTCAATAGCAAACAGACGCTTATATTCAGTTTCCATCAGCAAACTGCAGACAATCAAGTCGTGAACAATCTTTCGGGCTCCTGCAGAAATAAATATCCAAGTTATACAACTGATCCAATCATACTTTGAGACAATATAATCAGATCATGTGACAAAATATCTGTAGCACAAGACTTGAAAAATATCCATCCCTAGTTATGAAAAAAAAAAAAAGAACCAAATGAATGTCATCACAAAGACGTTTTCCCATGTTGTCCCATGCTAATACACATTTTAAATCCTTGGTTAAGACCCCTCATTAAGAAACCCTTTTCCATCAGCCCTTCATGGTAACTTTCCCCTTTACTGCTGTCATTTGGGACCTCTATGTAACCAGATAGTGTTGTCCATTACTTGAATCAGGATCTAACCAGAGTTAAAAGACCCAATTAATACTAACCTTTATATAGTTTAGCATCACACAGCATGAGCCTGCTGATCAGACAGTGCAGCTCAGGGTCGAGTGCTGCCTGCAGGGACACTTGACAGAACACTTGTCGAAAGCCAACTGGGAACCAGAGAGGAAAGAAACAAACATTTCATTCTGACAAGATGTTAAAAGAAGGACATAAAACCACAGCACAAGTTCACGTATACGAGAGATGAGTTGAAATACTGACAGATAGAAAATTATATATAGTTTGAGAAAAAGGAAGACTGCTGTGTACCAAAATGATCAATAAGAAAAAATAAGAAAAGGAAAGGATATTTTAGTTACTTTAAAATGTAGAATAATTGATTACAAATCAATTATCAGGACGTTTCAGACTATAAGTCCTTCATCAGCTGAATACAAAAAAAAACAGTGTTGTCAGACCTCGAATAATGCAAAGAAAATAAGTTCAGATTCATTTTTAAACAACACAATACTAATGTTTTAACTTAGGAAGAGTTCAGAAATCAATATTTGGTGGAATAACCCTGATTTTCTAGCACAGCTTTCATGCATCTTGGCATGCTCTCCACCAGTCTTTCACATTGATGTTGGGTGACTTTATGCCACTCCTGGTGCAAAAATTCAAGCAGTTCGGCTTTGTCTGATGGCTTGTGACCATCCATCGTCCTCTTGATCACATTCCAGAGGTTTTCAATGGGGTTCAGGTCTGGAGATTGGGCTGGCCATGACAGGGTCTTGATCTGGTGGTCCTCCATCCACACCTTGATTGACCTGGCTGTGAGGCATGGAGCACTGTCCTGCTGGAAAAACCAATCCTCAGAGTTGGGGAACATTGTCAGAGCAGAAGGAAGCAAGTTTTCTTCCAGGACAACCTTGTACTTGGCTTGATTCATGCCAAATCTGCCCAATTCCAGCCTTGCTGAGGCACCCCCAGATCATCACCGATCCTCCACCACATTTCACAGTGGGTGCAAGACACTGTGGCTTGTAGGCCTCTCCAGGTCTCTGTCTAACCATTAGACAACCAGGTGTTGGGCAAAGCTGAAAACTGGACTCATCTGGGGGTGCTTCAGCAAGGCTGGAATCAGGCAGATTTGTCTTTGTGAAGGACGCATGAATCAAGCCAAGTACAAGGTTGTCCTGGAAGAAAACTTGCTTCCTTCTGCTCTGACAATGTTCCCCAACTCTGAGGATTGGTTTTTCCAGCAGGACAATGCTCCATGCCACACAGCCAGGTCAATCAAGGTGTGGATGGATTTATTTTGAATTTGGGAGAAATGTTGTCAGTAGTTTATAGAATAAAACAAAAATGTTCACATTACCCAAACACATACCTATAAATAGTAAAACCAGAGAAACTGATAATTTTTTTGCGGTGGTCTCTTAATTTTTTCCAGAGCTGTATATATAAGTGAAGACCTAAACATTGTAGATCAGTAATGTGACCTAGGAAATAGAACTCCACTCAACATGGCAGACTGCTTGTTCAAATGGCTTTTCTTCTCTATTAGACACTGAAATTATTTCATTAGTTATAATAGGGACGTTTTTTGAAAAAGTTAATTTGACGAAGCGTTAAATCAGAGGGAGAACTTCATGTTTTGCTAGATCCTACTGCAGGAACTGGAATAAGGCCTTAGTAGTACATTTCAAGGGCACTTGTACAGTTATGTATTTTATATCCATAAAAAACCATCTGTGCATTGCTCATAACCCTCCAAGATTATGCTAAAGAATCAAATCAAATGATGCAATATTTTTATTCAAGAGAATATGAAGTACGCATATTCTTACACAATCACTGGAGGGATTACTTATTGAGATTTTAGATTACAATGGGACTTTACCAATATAGGAAAAAAATAATACTTGGTTATAAATAGACAAATTCATCGACAAAACAGAGCAGACCTGAGTAGTTGACAACTTGCTGGAACCAGGTCCCAAGACGCAGGGCAAAGCTCTGGTGAGCCATGACAGCGGAGTGCAGAATCTCCACTCGCAGAGGCTGCAGGGAGATGTGTTCTGAATTGGACTGTAAACAAAAAGGCAGAAACCAGGTGTTCATATTCTCTGCACCACATGACAAGTCCTGCCTCTTACTCTAGAAGCAGCTGCAATTCCCACCCAAAAAGCAGCCCAAGTAAATAGGGGATAAACAGGGGATTCTAACAGACAATACTGTACATAAACCAGTCTTATATATGCTATTGAACTATAGAACACAAATTATAATTGAGATCATAGTCAAAAACATGTTCAGCAAGATCAAAGTTTTTCATTTATATTTTAACTCACCTGGATGGCTTGCTTTGCTTCCTGACAGGTCTGCAAAGTCCCTCTCTTCACAGCTCTGCGACCCTGGAGGAAAGGTAATATGTATTACTGAAGTGTGGCTCGATTGGAATTTTGCATGCTCTGGGGTCTGTTCACATGAATAAGAGCACAAACATAACACCTCTATACACTCCCTCCTATATGGGCCACATTAAGCATTACTGTCTTGCCATGCTAGAAAACTGACCAGATCTGAAGTCAATGGCACTTAATGAAAGACAAGATGAATTATTATCTACAAATAATGCCAGCTGCTGTGGATACTAATGGTATGATACATTTAACAAATGTGGTAAAATATTTTGAACTAGATCGCATTTGACTGAAATTTAAGTTGTTTTTTGTTTTTTTTTAAACTAGTTTCAAGATTCTGGAGGTTTTTACTAACACATGCACTTTCTAAACACAGTAGCTCTACAAACCAAACCTTGTTTTCCTAGCACAGAGGTACTGCACAGCTTGCTGTGTCACCCCTCTGCTTGCTCACTCACCTCTTTGTCTATGAGGTTGGTGTGGGTCTGTGCCTCCCCCAGGCCACAGTGAACTGACCTCTGGAGGGTGTAGATCACATGGTCATAGGAATGGTGTTCATCATTGTACAGCACGCAGTAATAAGTGTCTTCTTGCACACTACACAACAGAATCAGAAACACAAATTACAACTCTCTGGACATCCAGCATTGGGAAAAATATTAATCTGTTTACCTGTGTTTGCACAAAGTAATTTTGTTACAGTTTTGACAAAATCTCGTCTTCTGAGAGCTACGAAAACGTTAAACTGCAATGAACAAAACGCAATGTTCAAAAGTTCAGCACATTAAGAACCAAATGATTTTACAGCACAATAAAGGGGATCCAGTAATAACACTAATGAAACAGGTTGTGGGTTGAAGTAGGTTTTAGTGTACCTGGGCTGCAGCTCAGCAGGCAGCTCCTGTCCCTCCTCCCACACCAGCATGTCAACAGTGTATTTGAACAGGACCTGGAACAGCATTCGGCCTCTCTCCATCAGGCCGTCCTCCAGCTGGCTCTCGGCTCCCTGCATCGCAGACAAACCACAACCCATCACAACACACAAGGGAGCACCGCTGTACGAGAACAGCATTGTGTAAATGTCTAATCTATTAAAACATATTTTTGCAGCCTTACAAGGAAGTAGTGCCAAATAAGTGTTGCTTGATAAGTTCCATGGCTGTTGAGGAAACTGTACCAGATAACTTAAGGGCGAAAAAAGACAGAGCTTCAAAGTTTTAACTAGAGCTGTGTTCAAAGGTTCGATCGCTAGCCAAGATTTCGAAGGTTCATCAGGTGGCATTCACACAGTTTTTTTTTTCTTTTTTTTCCTGTTAATAGAAACTGTCTGACAATGTGTGATTGAATACTATAAAACGCACATTAAATGTCAATCACATGCAAAATTAGATCTTTTGATGTGTATAATGCATATTACTTAAAGAAAAGTTGCTGTATTAAAATCCATTACCAAACCATTATATGTAGCAACTATATATGGCGCCACTGTCGTGCACTGGAGCAAGATGTATTATGCCAAAGCACTGGGGGAGGGGTAGCTATGGCATTGCTTCAGTAAAATATGTACTGAATACCTAGTGTAGAAGACATTGTAAGAGAAGTGCTATGGTGGCATGTAACATACAAAATATATGCAAACACAAAAAACTGAGTATCAGTCTTATGTTGTATGTTTTGCATGGATACCTACAATTAATATCAAGACAAAAATAACTTAGAAGTTTTCAATGGAAAAAAAAAACAGCTGGTTTTCATACCAGTGTATATACTAGTTCTTTTGGCAGGACACCAAAAAAATCCCAAAAATGATGGAATAACTATTTTATCACACTTCCTCTCTACTTCCAGGAAATCTACTCCCCTGTGTGTTCTGTTTCAAAGAGAGCTTGGGGTAAAACAAATTGCAGTTCTGTATGGTATAACAGATATATTTGAGACAAGATATACGGCTACCACGTGCTCAAGGGGTGATCTGAGTCCAAATGTAGGTATTATGTTCTGTCTTTGAGCCATGACCTGGTAATATACACAGATAAGAAATGGGAGAGGCTGTACATGTACTTTCTAAGCATGCATCCTTAAACACTACTGGGAAGAGGAAGATACATTTATTGCATCCCTAGAGATTGAATACTGTTTTTACTGTTGACCAGGAAAAGTGACCCGAGAGTCAAGACACTGAATGATGCTGAAGTCTACCAGTATGTTTAAAGTTAAACTCGATCCAATTTATTAAGTAATATTTTCTTTAAGACCTAAGCGTCACCCCTTGATGATCTTAGTAGGGTTAAGTCAATTAAAGCTAATTGGCCATAAGGTTCTGAAAAAGGTTAAACAAATCTGGAAGCATAATTTGTGTACTTTTATTTAGATACATTACATACACACAGCACACAAAAAACATATTTTAACACAAGAAAACAAAGTACATTAAAAGCTTTACCTGTTTTAGTGCATGTGACCCTTTCAATACTTAGTGCTTATTAGTGCTCAATTGTGCTCTGACCTTAGTGTGGAAATGACATTAGTGGGAGATGGAGAGCAGTCTGGTTCAATTCAAAAGAGGCACCTGCAGTTTATGGAAAGGCGGCAGATAGACAAGCTTCCCTCTCTCTGGGATAAACATGTTAAATGTTTGTTAAATGGGCGTGCTGGAGATAATATCTTGAGTGGCTGACTGATGTATTTAGTAAGAGGTAAAGCATAAAGGGCAGCAGCTGGTGGTGCATTTTCAGTAGGTAAGGATGTTTGGTATAGGGGTCCTTCGGATGAGACGTAAAACTGAGGTCCTGTTGTAGTGACTCTGCAGCAGCAGCTGATGCATAGTTCACCCCTACTCTAAGTCACTTTGGATAAAAGCATCTGCTAAATCAGTGGTTCTCAAAAATATATCAGACAATATAAATGTACTTTATTTTTTACAAGAAGAAAACAACTAAACTGTAGTAGTCAGTTCTTTGAAGACTACAAAGTTACTAAATGTTACTGCATGCAATTATCTGGGTGTCAGAAATTCTAGGTAATGAAACATCTCTTGGGAGTTCTAAACCACTGAAAACTGAACAAAGAAAGAATAAAGGATACTTTATATACTGTATGATGAAATGCAATTGAACCAAGCACAGACAATTTTATGAAAGCAGTTGCAACCTGGTATAATTGTATACTCTGGAAAGACCAGATGAGAAATACTGGATTCTACCTTATAATTAAGCAAATAAGAACATATGTTGTTATGCTGATAAGTGCATGTGCTTGAATGCAGAGTTATTTTAGAAAATTGTGTGAAAAAGAAATGTGAATATCTATCAGAAAATCACCTAATTTGATCCCGTCTTGCACTTACCTTCAGCTATGGGGTTACTGGCTAATACAAGAATCCAAAGGAGCAAAAACAGTTTCCCCAGAAAACAGTGTGTACTCAAGTACACGCACATACATTCATTGTTGTGATTACACAGTAATGATTCCTAGTTATCATGTCTTACTGGGAAGCTACCTACATGGGTCACTAACCAGTTAACTTGAAGCCACAACCAAGTTGGCTGGACCTGCTTACAGCCCAGTTTTTCTTGGCCTTTTTTCTTCCACATCTTTCTGGATCTCAATCACTTTCAGATGTTGTTTACGTGTCTGCCTTTTCCCAGAGAATACATAGTCAGTTCCCTTGAAGTATGAAAGAGAGCAACGGGTCTCTTATGTTTACCCAAGAGTATAAAACAGCTGAAGCCCGGGGTTAGAGAATACGTTTGCATGCATATATGCATATATGCATGCATATATATATATATATATATATTATATATATATAATATATATATATATATATATATATATTCAATATATATATATCACCCCCATGTCCTACATACAGTCTGTGCATGGTCAAAGGAGATGAGAGAGTGGTTCCAGGCATAGAGTAAGCACCTCCAGGTTCGTGCTTCTTACATGACGGCCCTGTTTTCCAGGCCTCCATATCACCACAGTCACAGAAACCTCCCCCTGAGGATGAATGCATCTAGGAGAGGAAATAAAACACAAGTGCTTTTAGTGAGGGAGTCAATCACAAGGGGTGATCCACAGAGTTTTTAGGATTCATTAGACAACACTAAATGCATACCTGATTACAATGTGTCAGGCTTTAACCCTTTCCATTCATCATTTGGTTCTTTAGTAGTTCTCTACTCTCTCAAATTTCTTTTTTTTTATCAATTATTTTTATTTTAGATATTTAATTATTCAATACGATGATGGTCAGCAGAACCATTCCTGTGCCATAGCTTAAAGCACAAACTAAATAAAATGTATATCCAAGTACTGAAGATGGGGGGAAAAAAGGCAAAATCTATAACAAAAGCAACACTACAATAAAAAAAAAATGAATCAAACAAAATTAACTGATGGGCATGTTTGAGAACAAAAACCTGGGGGCACAGTCTAAGTGCAATGTCATATCAGAGACAATGGTTTGTATAACGGATATGTGAAATAGACCTATATCATTGATGTGTCCACTGATTTAAATAACGTAACAATGAAAAGGTTATATTTTTGTTGGACAACACAAGTAATGTAACTAAGAAAACCAACGAGCACATCTGTGTACCAAATATTAATTTTCAAGCCAAAATCGTTTGAGGTATTAGTAGTATACCTCAGCGATACCTCAGTAGCAGCGACTACTGACCCGGGTCATGAGTACAGGAAATGAGAAAAACCAGGGAGAGACAAGGTAAAGTTAGTGTTTTGGAATGACGCCATTTAAAGCAAAGACGCCAGTAAGCATACGTATTCCATCTGAGGACCAGGCTGAATACTGAACGAATAACAGAGTAAAAAACATCCCTAGAATATAACAGACAAAAGATTTACAGTAATACAGACATGTTTACTTTGCTATATATTTAATACCAGTATAAGCCACAAGAAAAATTTGCCGCACCATGGACAGCAATCTTACCTTGTAGCGATGGTTCCTATGAACACTGTTTTGGAAACAGTCCATGCAAAGCACACATGTGGGATCAATAGCACAGTCCCTGTAATATAAGACAGGAGAGTGCAGTTAGAACTGTGTACTCACAAATATTTCCCCAGTATCCAAAAACAAAAGGGATATTGCATAAACATGTAAAGTTAACAGCAACTACTATCAAGATCATTTTGATGACCAAACTCTTGTAGTGTATTAGTTCAAAAATATAATGGGCTTGCCATTAGTCAATAACTAACAAACTATAACATTAGTCATCATTCGCTGTTATTCAGAGGACTGCCAAAACAAATGCTTTGTCCTAAGAAAATATGAAATGAAATGTCTAATTTAAAAGAAAATAAACAGGACACAATCGTATTAATGACACCAAGTAACGTAAAAGAAATACTTTTTTGTTAAACCAAGTGGCTTCTCTATGCTTCTTTACCAGCTGCTTCTGCTTGTTGAAGTGATTATGGGGAATTGCACCAAGCTTTAAATACACAAACAATACTGCACATTCAGCAAGTAAAGCCAGAAAGCCATCAAGCAATGCTTGTTTAATTGCAACACTCCCACATCTGCCTGCTGATGTTTTTACAAACATTAGAATATACACGATGATACAGACCGATTAAAACTCGAACGGCTTTCATCCAGGACATATAGATTAATGTTAAATAAGACTGTATATTCAATTGGAAGGATGAGAAGGAATTATCAAACAATTGATGTCTGAGATCACAAACTCCTTATGCAGTAAAACCTGCACAATCCGCTGTCACTAGGGACTGGAAAATTGTGCTGGATTAGATAGTGTGCTGGATTAGAGTTAGTGTAACAAATGTAATACTGTATATGAGAGGTCAAATGACAAAACTATTTCAACACTTTACAAAAACAACTTTATTACTATACATACACAGTATAATAAACAATATAATGCCTCAGCAAACTATTTACCTGTTATTAGAACAAGCCTGTTTAAACCATTCCCACAGAAAGACGTTCACCTGTTCATAATGTACCTGCATAATGGATTCACACACTTTCTGCTGGCATTCAGGTTCTCAGTTTTGGTTTTAAGCAAGCATCTTTTCTCTTCAGAATGTCAAACGATTTGTCTTGCATTTTTTAATTTTTCACTTACAGTAGCTCTTTGTGTTGATTTTGGTAAACATTCAGCTTTTTGATAAGCACCTATTTTCTTTCAAGAGATAGCTCATAGTGTGGACATTTACAAATTTATTTTCTGTTTAACAGCTGCAAAGTTGAGAATGGCACCGGCGGGCATGCAAGTAAAAATGCAACATCTTGATTTTGATTTATTTTTTTATACTAGTTTTAAACAGAAAAGAAAAATTACATGAAGCAGTGCCATGTTGTACAGTCAGATTTACACTGACTTTAAGTAGAAGAGACTTAAAAAACTTGCCAGAACGGAGAGGTTCCAGATTGTAGAGGGTATGAAACCATTCATTTCAATAAGGATTCGGTCTGGACTCGAAAATGATAACGAATTATACAGAATGCCAGTATGTAGAGGGGCTGGATTAGACTTCAATGTGGCAGTGTCAACACCCAAGATGGATTTAATAAGCCAGAATGCTCATAATCTAAACGCTTCTTGAAGAGTACAGCACCCTTTTAGAATCATTCCAGGTCAAGTAGACCAAAGGAAGGTGATCGACCCCTTGTGTCAATGATGTTTATGCTCATCAAGTGGACAAGAGCTCTTTTTTTCATACACAATACTCAGGAATCCTTTTATCCATCACATGTGGTTTATGTTTCAACACCTTCCCCACTTGAACTGGAACTACCCTATACTTCAATTCAGAAGATCCCCAGGGTGACTAACCTGCAAGTGTAAGTGGTCTCTCCCTCCTTGAAGACTCTGCCACAGAGCTGAGAGGAGCCGCTGCCCTGTTGCAGCTTCTCAAGGCCAAGCTGGGGGTCCTCTCCAAACAGATACCACTCCAGAGGCTGCAGCAAGGAGGTCCCCACCATCTCCTCCTCTTCTTCGGACAGTCCCGTCTTCTCACTCGTGCAGTAGATCCGGGGAACCTGCTCCGCTAGGTAGCGGTACAGCTCAGGACCACAGACCGGAGATTCCTGCCATTTCTGAAAGGGAAAGGTGGCAGGTTCAACTACATTAATTTATTAATCCATGAGACCAGGTGGGCCATTTTTTGAAAACATTTGTCATGAACATTACATAAACATGGCAATCCCCCAATGCCCTGTACTGAGACAGAACAACCATTTCTTATTAATTACTCATGTGTTCCACATTCTCTACTACAGACTAGATACTTCTCAGATTATCTCAGAATATTCCTATTGTTTGGAGCATTGTAGCTAAAAGTTACCAGATTGAAACACCCATTCTTATTTCCGGTCTAGAAGCCTCACTTGTAACGGCAGATTTTGGATGGGACAGTCCAATTCATCATTACACATAGCACTGCTACCTTTTTTTTAAAGTATATCGAACACAAATATTTTAAAATGACGCATATCTTTGAACTAGTCTTGGTTCCAAGTAATTTAAAGTGCAGATCTCAAAAATGCCCTCTGGAGGTATATTTTGTAATGCTATTTAAAGATTTAAGCAATAAATTCTGCTGACTCTGCGAGGTCTGTCTATGTTAATGATCTAAACAGAGGCGGAGCATAACTCATGAAATGCAATGCTGTTGAAATGATTATATGATTGGGTGCTCTAAACTTGTATTGAATTTGGGGATAATAGCTTTTTTGTCAGAAATTTTACAGATGCAACATTATATTAAGTTTGAGTCAGCAGGAGGCGCTGTGGTCCAGCAGAAAAAAATTTGCCCAACACTCTTCAGCAGGCCACAAAGGTCTAGGTCGGCCAGGGTGTCCTCAGCTCACCGCGCACCAGCGACCCCTGTGGTCTGACCGGGTGCTTGCGGGCTTGCCTGTTAGCTGCCCAGAGCTACGTTGTCCTCCGACACTGTAGCCCTGGGTGGCTGCATTGGTAAGCCTGCAGTGTGTAAAGACGCAGGCAGCTGACGGCACACGCTTCAGAGGACAGCGTGTGCTTGTCTTCGCCCCTTCAGCACAGAGGTGGTAGCAGTGAGCTGAGCCTAAAAAAATAATTGGACACAACTAAATTGGGGAGAAAATACAAATACAAAAAAAACTGCTATAGAACTGATCTGAAATTGCACCCAGAAAGGCAACAAACAGGTTGACCGTTTTATCAGCAGTTCAAGCACATTATCAAGAAATTACCAACATAGGAAAAAAGATATTGCATTACTAAGTACAGTACAATACAGGTAGCAAGCGAGTGTTGTTGTAAAGCTTACATCTGGTCCAGTAACATTTTAATAAGCATACCTTTTTTTTTTTTTACAACATGCATATTATTAGTTTAAAACATAATTACATGTATATACTCAGATTTGGGAAGATGGCACTCAAAAAAAAAAAAAAAAAAATTTAATCTTGGCAGCCTAATCTGTACTATTACTATTCTTACTGTAGCAGGGTAGCAGGAGAGAGCCCTGCACATTATTAAAAAGGGGCAGGGCAAAGCCCTGCTTGTATAGATGTTTTCGGTTGTTAATAATAATAATAATAATAATAATAATAATAATAATAATAATAATATTATTATTATTATTATTATTATTATTATTATTATTATTATTGTGTAAATGACAGCGTAGCCATGTTATTGTTTATTTGTACTTATTTTAAAATATATGTGAAGGCGTAGCCGTATGTTTTGTTTCTGTATTGTGTTGCAGCGTGGATGGGAAGCCCCAGAACGGAGCGAGAGAAAGAGAGGAAAAAAAAGAGGAAAGAAACGAAAACAAAAGTAAAAAAATAATCTAAGAACAATGAAGGCGATCTGCCCAGCCTGACACCAATAATTTGTTTGGTGTTTTGTGTTCGAGATTTGTTTTTGTTCGCCCTTTTTATTTGGCTCTGTTAGCAGTGTTTTTCTGTTAAAAATATTTTCTTTTTTGCATTAAAAAATAAACGGTTCCGCAGCGTCTTTTGCCCTGCAGTATTGCCTGTGTATTTTCTTCCTGCATTCGGATATATAATGAAGTACTGTGTTGTCTACTTCCTAATTCGGTGCAATGCACACATTGTAAGTCTGGTTAGCAGTCGGTGGCATATACATTTTTCTAAAGTCGTTTCTTGCAGAAAATCAGGAGACCAGTCCCGACCAAGCGTCTAAGTCCAGAACCAGTACCCAGTGACATTCGTGGTTTCAATCAGTTAAGTACCATGCTGAGCATTACTGAATACAACGAGTTCACTGAAAGTCAAATGATGATTTCACATCATTGCTCGGAATGCCAAACCATTGATGAAAAAGATCAGATCTTTCAAGTTATGTTCTATATTTATCCATGAAGCGGTACAACGCTGTGATTGATTTGTTTCACTGGGCAGACAACAATGCAAAAGAAAAACAGCGAGGATGTAAATCGGAATGCATTTCTACAAGCAGCTTTCAAGAAAACAGCAAACAAACTTATCGTGATCTATTTTGCAGAATATACGAATATGGTCAAACATGTATATTGTAAATTATTAATATTAGTAGATATTGCTTATTTGACAGCTAAATAGGGTTGAACAAGTAATGTTGTTCACTTGTCTAAATAAAAATAAGACTTCAACAAGTTATTAATCAATAATTTAATAATTGATAACACACAGCAAGTTTGACAAAACCCCTCCGTACATAAATAAACAATCGCATTGGGGTATTCAGCATGTACCACTTTTAGTGCCATAAAATAACACCACACCGGTACACCACAGATGTGTACTAAGTTCTCGTGGTAAAAATAAGGCAGGTGAAATGTAACTAAATAATAAAAAATAACGAAATAATAAAAAATAATAATACAAAATAAATGCTAAACCAGTTTCACTTACCATCCTGAGCTGGCAAGCTGCTTTTCCTTCACCTTCCGCCATCTTTCGCTCTACCGTACTTTGCGCTATCAAACGATTACAACTGACTGCGGTAAGGGAGACACTTTGCGGCAGTGTGGCAAGATGGCAGACATTTTTTTTTTTTCTTCTTTTTTAGTAAAATGATAAACATTCGAGTTGTGTAGTACTATGATTTTATATGAATTTGTGTATTAATTTACAAATATATGAACGATAATATATCAGTTAATGTAATGTATATATACACACACACACACTTCTGTATGAAACACAATAAAGGTCAGTTATTGTATATTTATTTTGCATACTTTTGAATGGTTATATATTATGCGCCAAAGTGTTTATATTTTATTATACCCAAGATCAACGTTTCGATCTGCAGGAGATCTTCATCAGGACAAAGAACATAACAAACACCACAAAAAATGTCAAATGTCACTAGGGCCGCTATGGTGGAGTCCACAGGAGGGAACTGTGCCAGCCCTATCGCCTCTGCACCTTCCATGGAGGCAAGTGCAGCCGCGCTCTTGGAGACACTGGGTGCCGAGGTCGGGATTTGCCAGAAGTATTTGGCCTCCTCCAGAAAGTCCAGGAACACCGGAAATGGCTAGGGGTCGAAGTCTGCGCTGGTCTGAATACAGACCTGCTATGTAAGGAAACTGCCTCCCAAGTTTGCGGCTCGTTCCATCAGCGGCCAAACCGAGCTCAAGGGCACTGGAACCTCAGAGCTGGGGACTGTTACTTGGGTCAGGTCTGGGTAGGAAGGACTCCTCATCCCAGGAACCCTCTATTGACAGCACGTCCTGTTCCCTCTCGCTCATCACCACATCCTGCTCTGAAACCTCTGGAGCAATCAACGGCAAAGCGGTGGTGAAGCATGCTGCCTGCTTAAGTGTCTGAGTATTTGGGCCATCTGGCCCTTTAACTCGGCAATGTTCCTTGCTTGATCCACGTTCCTCGCTCGCTTTCTACCTCTCGAGGGGGATCAAGAGCGGTTGCGGAACAAGCCTGTGCACAAGGTATACTATGTGCCAGGCTCAAGGGCTGGTGGAGGGAGGAGGCCTGGGATCCCGAGGCCAAAGGCGACTCTCCCAGGCTAGCCGCAAGGGTGCCTGTGAACTGTACCATTTTGTTTTGTAAGGTTTTCTCCTTGGATCCAGTGCAAATAGAGCAGGACATCTTGTCTGCCAAGGTAGCAGAGGTGTGATCTATCCCTAGGCACTTGACATGCAGGGTGTGTTTGTCCTGCGGGGGCAGATTCCGCCTGTAGGACATGCAGGTATGAAAATTCAACATTAGGCCACCAATCGCTGAAGCATTGATGGAGCCGAAGCACCAAAACCCTGCTGGTGCAATATGTGATTTCTGGGCCGAGGGCGTCGATGCACTGAGGTGTCGAGGCCCTTGGACACCGAGGGTATCGAAGCACCGAGGCTCTGGGGCACTGGGATGGAAGGTGCTGAAAAACACAGAGGACACCACTGTAGGGAGCTGCAAGGCTTCAAAAGCCTTGAAGTGCTGAGGTGTATAGTCCTCGAGGCACCGAGGGTACCAAGAGCACCGATGAGCAGAGCTTATAAGCCTCAAAGGCGCTGAAGCGATGAGGCGTTTAGTCCTCAAAGCACCGAGGGTGTCGAAGCACCGAGGTACCGAGGCTATGAAGTGGAGGGGCACTGAGGCCGTCGATGCGCAGGGCTTAAAAGCCTCAAAGGCGTCCAAGGAACCGAGGATGTTGAAGCACCGAGCTACTGAAGCTCTAGGGCAGCGTGGCAACGAAGGCGCAGCTGCACAGGGCTCAAAATGCCTTGAGGCATCGAAGTGCAGAGGTGTGTAACACTTGAGGCACCAAGGATGCCAAAGCACGAAGCCACCAATGTCGGGAACTGCTTGAACACTGGGGGCTCCAAGGCTTTAGTGCACCGAGGGCACCGCAGCACCGAGGACCCGAGAGTACCGTGGGCGTCGAGGCCTAGACACAGGAGCGCACCAAGGTACTAGGCTGTATGTCTGGGCTGCTTGCAGTCACACTACCAGGAACAGCGCTTAGCTTGCAACGGTCTGGAGCTTAGCCTGCAGACAGTTGCAGTCACACAGCAAGTGCAGCACGAAGCTTGCAATGGAGTGGAGCACCTAAGATAGCGTTTGGACCATGTGCAGCGCATAGCTTGCAGCGGGGTGGCACAGCCTACAGACCCGGAGAAGAGAGAGTGATAGGAAAGAATAAAAACAATATATTTTATTTACCTACCCACCACTTTATGGGTGAGTGGATGAATGTGCCTCTACTCGACAATAGGGCCAGATATAGGGCCTAAGAGGATACACGTGGTTGTTAATTATTTATTTATTTTTATAAAACTGCAAAGCAGTAAAGAAAAACACTAATAATATAAAACCGACAGGGCCACTAGGCCGCACACAGTGAGTGGGCGTGCCGAGGTTGCCTAGCGCCCTCGAGTGAAACAGTGGTGGCAGAGTGGGATGGACTCGCTGGAGGTTCATGTTCTCACTTCTCTCTCTTTTTTTTTACAGCTGCAAAAGAGGAAAAATATAGAGAGGTTTGAAAGCAGACTACGATCGCTATGCAATGTAGGCTGTTGAAATTGTATATTGTAATGGCAGGTGCCACAGCTGCCAGGCAGGGACTTTCCCCCCCCCGGATCCCTGGGCTGGGGGAATTCCCCCCGAGCTTACAGGCAGGGACTTTCCTGGATCCCTGGGCTGGGGAGTTTCCCCACAGCTGTCGGGCAGGGACTTTCCTGGCTGGTGAAATGCCCGCCCTGGATTGGCTGAAGCGGGCACTGCCTCCCGCCGGTTCCCCTATAAAAGGGGCTGGGAGCTGGACATCGGGGTTACCCTGGAGAAAAGGGACTGAGACCTAGAAATTGTATAAACTAGTTAATTTGGTCAGTGTTGTGTGTGGAAAATAAATCCAAGTGTTATACTTTGAGAAGCTCTGTTTTGTCTCCTTCTTGACATCGTTACATTTGGTGTCAGAAGTGGACGTCAGACTGTAGCCTGGTGAGCAAGTCCTGGGCACACTTGAGGCTGACAGAGCAGAGTGTAGTGTGCATGGTGGAAGGCAGCAGCAGGGCTGGTAGGTGACGTAATCACATACAAAGACATAAGCCCGATATACGCTCCTTGCAAAGGAGCCGGCTCTTTTATACAGCAGTATCGGCGCTATGCTTTAGTGCAAGAGGTCCTGGGTTTGCGCCGGCCCTCTGCCTGTGTATGGATTGCCTCGCCTTCTGTGAGGCGCCTGCCTGCATTAACTGAGATTGCTACTATATATATATATATATATATATATATACTAGACAGTTGCGTAGCGTTAGCTCAGCCTTCAGCTGCCGAGTTTCTGATGCCGGGGAAGTGGCAAGCCGACTTCCAGCAATAAAACTGCAAGGGAACTACAGAAAAAAAAACTCGAGAGAAAGAGCTCTTAAAAGAGTCAATCACACACGTGGAAGAGGGTAGTGTTATACTCACCCCATCTACCTGTTTGTAAAAAGCAAAAGACTTGGGGGCTCAGTGCAGTGACTATTTATTACCTCGGGAGGCGGGACTGAGGACGTCACTCCACGGAGGGGCCTATCGGTAGATTTGATATAAAATGCTCAACAAATACCTGACAAGCGTTTTCATGGATTTTGATTATTATTGGCAAACTGTGGCTACCCAAAAGTAAGTGCTACTTTACCTTTCTGCTGTGCATTATTTTAGTATTATATATTAATAATGTTGTATTCTGTTTTACAAAGCCTGTGCTAATCCGGTTTTGTGTTCTACTGCAGTTAATTTTTTTTTTTTCCAAGTGCTGGGCTGCTTTTAATCTTTTAATATTTTATGTGACATTTTTTGTTGCAGCCTACAGTGCCTTTACTGGATCAATACAATGTAAAAAGATGTAACATGTCTCGTAATGACTTTCTAATGTCAAAAGGTTGTTAATAAAAAGCTGCACATACTGCCTGTATTAAACTGTACACACAATTAGTAGTAATAATAATAATAATAATAATTACTAATAATAAATAGTAATTTTAAGATGTAGAAATCAATTACTGTAACACTGATTTAACCAAGATAACAAACTACATCAATACTGTAAGTTACCTTTACAACTGTATATGAAATCGCCTACTTTAATTGGCTTTACAAAAGGAAACAGACTATGCATAAATTGCTGGTTAACTTTACTCATCACGTTGTTCAGAAAAAAAAAGTTAGTAAAATGACAGTACTTTTTTGTTTGTTTTTAATTAACATTTAAAAAAATAAGAAATTAATTACAACTTTTAAAACGAAAGGTAGGCCTTCTACACCAAAATAATAAAATAATGCATATGCATTAGTAATGCGTGATTTTGGTGCGTTTTTCGGTTTTGCAGACCTGAACGCCTGTTTATGTATTAAATAAGTAACAACATTTAAACACACAAACTATCTATTTATAGCTAATAGTTCTATAAAGTTTATGATTAAGAACCTAAATCGTACAGGCTACTGTAACGTTACATAACAAAATCTGCAAGACACGGCTCTGTTCTGGTCAAAGCGTTATAAACATAGTAAAAAACAAACAAACAACGCCAATCAAAATTAAGTGCATTAGTAATTAACTACATCGACAATCAAAGTATACACAAGAATCATGCATCTAGCAAGCAAGAGTACATGCTATACATAAATTAAACTTGAAAAACACTGCATAATGCATAACGTTGAATGGTTTATTAATACAATCACTCACTGGACAGTAACATTTGGTAATTTGAACCACAACCGCACTTTATCAAGTACTTTCCATGTGCTCCCATTGACTTCTTAATGGACTCCAATCATGGCGCTTGTGATTTAAAACGCATAGAATTGTGGGTAAACTCGCTCGGAATTATGGGAGTCGGTCCGATCTTTCTTTTTATCCTTTATTTGTTCATTGAAACGTTTTTCCTAGCTTCAAGTTACCTGTGTACATATGTTTTACCATTTTCACACCCTCTCCTGTCTGTCAGTTAAAATGCTCAAGATCGTCGGCGGGTTGGTGGTCGCAGGTTTGGTGATCGCCTTAGTTCTGGAAAGCTACAACACTGCAAAGCGCCCTAAAAGAAGCGTTATTAACAGCAATTCCAATGATAGGAATCATCACAGGGATAGCTTTTACAACAGCCACCCATGTCCCGGTGCGGAAATGGATAACTTATTTTGGTTTGTGCAGGTAAATCCAGATATAAAGAACTTGTATAGATTGACCCTATGTTTTATTTTCAAGTTGAAAGGACAACGGACTGACAGATAGTGCTCTCTATTGAAATACAAACCTAAGACATGATGTATGCGATATTTTACATTGGTCGATATGAATGTGTTTTTTTTATTATTTGATAAAGCAAGGGAAATGTGAGGTTGTGGGGGTCATTAGGGTCGTTGTTAAATTCACCAGGAGTTGCTCAACTAACTCTTGTTAAATTCACCGGTGAGTCACCGCGGATTCAAAACATCGGTGAACTGCAGCAAAACCAAAATGGCCGCTCCCGCTGTGGAAGTTTGTCTTCTAAGAAGATAATATTATCAATGTAATTGTAAATTCAGAGACGCCAAATCTTTTGAAAATTGGTACGGAGTGTTGTGTTTTTAACAAATATGTAATAGCACCAATAAACACATTGATAAACAATATCACATTTGCCAATTTTATCCAGAGTAGAATTTGATATGAGAGAGAACAGTTTTTTTTTTTAAATTTTTTTATCGTGTATGTTATTTGCCCTTTTATACATCAAACAAATGTTACAAAGTTGCGAAAAGTGGGCTAACTTTATTTGAACTTGTATCCATTAATATATTCATACAATATTTACAAATGCAAGGTAGCTGCTGGCTCCATTTTTAATGTAACAAGCCAACTCCTAGTCAGTCTGTTAAAGATAACAAAACCATCGTCCCAATAAGCTTTGCTCGCACAGGTCAATCACAGCCTTGAATGCCGCTGGAGCAACCTTTCTATTTTTATTATCAGCTATGTTGATTGACCAAATTGTTGTTAAATACAACGCACCGATAAGCACCAAGTAATGTCACTTCCGACTTGGCGATGCAGAGCACCGATTAATTTAACAACGCACCCATACACGCACCAGCTTTCGTCATTTTCGGGTACAACTGGTACATTTATTCATTTTGTAAAAGTGCCAGTGGACGTTTGTCCCATGCCCATGAAAAGCTAAAAATGTAGCCCGATATGCCCAAGCAAAAGTGCACCACACTCAGAGAGCGATCTTTTAGCTTCATGGCCACGACTCACTGGAACTCTCTCCCAGCTTGAGTACATGCAGCTCCCACATTCTGTCGCTTTAAATCAAAGACCCACTTGTTCTCTCTTGCTTTTAGTGCTCTCTAAGCCTAGTAAATATTATTAGCTGTTGTCTAAATTGCTATTTCAGGTTTTTCACTCCATCCTATTAGTTTAATTGTGCTAGACACATGCATCCACAATGTTTAGAATTCACATTCTAGCCTTTTATTTAATGTATTATGCCTATATTTAAAGCATTTGCATTGTATTTTTACTGTTGTATATAATGTATTATGCCCTGTGTTTCACTGTATTATGAATTGTTCCTCACTGTCTTGTAAAGTGCTTTGTGATGGTGGTCGACTATGAAAGGTGCTATATAAAATAAATATTGATTGATTGATCGATTCCTGTGCTTCTAAAAGTTTATTGCGACAGCACTGGGGTGGATTCTCCCCGCGCAGCTGTGGCAACCATTTTAGTGGTGCCAATCACAATGAATGTGTGAATCAAACCTATTCTGTTTCTTTCTTTTTAAACAGGTGTCAGACATACACATCAGCCACTTTCAAGACCCCAAGAGAATGACTGACTTTGAGGAATTTTGCACGGAAACTATAGATGTCATTAAACCAGCCCTTGTTCTGGCAACAGGTACATTTTAAGTTGTGGTAGTAGTAGCTAACTATATAAGTCTTACCCGTTATGTACTTCCATTCACTATATAGGTCTTAAATGTGCACTTTTTAAAGTATCATATTTTCATTTTAAAATGGCCATGGGGGTTTCTCGAACCCATATCTCAGTGATGTCAATAAACCCCTTAAACAAGCTTGGTCAGTGCTTTCCAACTGTTGACTCTTGAGCCACATCTGCCACAGTATGGCAAGCCAAAATTAAAAAATAAATTATTAGTAAGCACAAAAATACTGATGCAGTTTTTTTTTTTTTTTTTTTTTTTTTTTTTTTGCTTTTATGGCTCTCTGTTTTTTTTCCTCATCAGGGGACCTGACAGATGCAAAGACGGCAGGTAAGATTGGATCCCAGCAGTATGAGGTGGAGTGGCAGGCCTACCACAACATCCTGAAGAGGTCAAGGGTGCTGGAGAGAACCAAGTGGATAGACATAAGGGGGAACCACGGTAATGCATTCGACACCTGTCTCTTAACCCCAGTGCCTCAAGGGCAGTACACTTTGATCCAAAATGACGGCTAGTGAAAACATGTAATGCATTCAGGGGGAAGTTTCCTAACCTGTAAACCTTTGTGATTTACATGACTGATCAAGTGTTGACTCAATAGTCAATGCATTTCTGTAACAGGGAAATAGGAAAACCTGTGTCATTTGAAATATTTGGGTAATCATGGTATTGTCTTGTGTCCCCAACAATTGTTTTTGTTACAAATATCACCCTCCTCAGTTTGGAGTACTGGTCTGTTGGTTTAAGTTATGTTCTGACAGTCAGGTTTAAATATCGGATTGCTACTTTTAGGCCACCTATAAATTAAGAGCTAAGCATCACACAGATCTCTCTCTACTCCATGATAGAGAAGCAGAGTGCTCAAGTTGCAGGTTTTTTTTTGTTTTGTTTGTTTTTTCTAACCTCCACCCTCCAGATATGGCTAATGTAAATAATTGAAGATGTGCTCCATAAGCTTATTAACCTTGCTTGGTACTGAGTTTTGAAAACAGCGCTTCCCTGAACTGTACTTGGTATATTCCTTACTTTAATACCAATGTGACGTGTTTTGTCTTTTTTTAGATGCCTTTAATATAATATCTCTTGAGAGTGTCAACAATTATTACAGGTAAAGCATTTTTTTTAGTTCCCCTTAAAAATAAACACAAATTAAACCCTACTATACCTAATTAGTTTCAAATAAGTGATATAAAAATGATTTTGTTGATTACCCAGGATAGGGCTTGGTTACTTTGTTTGCTGTGTCGAATACCTGCAGTATGTTTGTCTGTCTATTGGATTTGCAGGAAATATTCAGCCACCAAGAAAGAGGGCTCCTTCCACTACATTCACCAAACTCCCTTTGGGAATTACTCTTTCATCTGTGTTGATGCCACCCTCACCCCTGGACCCAAGAGACCATTTAATTTCTTTGGCATTTTAGACCAGGTAGAAGCTGTTTTTAATCAGGCTTTGAATATTTAGGATTGACCTGCAGTCTCTACAACAAACAGTACATGTGCTTTATCCTGTGCTGTTCAGAACTGTATGTTTTGATACTTTTAAAAATAAATCGTAAATCGACAGTAAATTCCCATCACGCATTCAGGCCGGACTGATTTGTCTACTCATCTTCTGTCCAAAATTAAGCAGCAAGTTGTGATTTATAAAACAATGAAGGGTTTTTGTTCTGTTTCAGACTCGAATGGACGAGCTGTCAATTCTAGAATCCAAGAGCCTTAACAGTAACCAGTCAATCTGGTTTGGCCATTATACAACATCCACCATTATCTCCCCATTCCCAGGGATACGGCAGATAATGAGGTAAGCATACCGTGTGTTCACACGCAAACACATTGCTATACACATTTTCAATCTACTTATCCCCAGATACAGTAGAGCCCATAAGTATTAACACCTTCTGGGTTAAGATACTGTTTATAATTTAAATGTCTATGTACTGCTACTAGTCAAATTAACACTTTCAATGACAATTGATATTTTTTAATTATTAGTCTGATATAAAAATCTGTTTATTAAAGAAAAGCCTAGATTATAAGTACTGACACATTTTATTAAAATTTGGTGTAACCTTTCATTTATCACAGACCTTGTCATAGCATGCACAGGCTTGGGAGAATGGATAATATCTTTTGCAGTCAAATCAGGTTCAGCCTCTCAATACCTGAAGATTGCATAGCAGCATTCCAGGTTTTTCTGTGAGCTTAATTAGGTCCACTTCAAACATTTTCAGCCTATATACACAGACATTAACATGTAATGTATTTATTACTGTTAAAATGAAGATATTATGAGCAACTTTTACTATTTCACCCACTCTTGAATTTAATATATATATATATATATATATATATATCCTGATATAATATATATATATCATAGATAATATATATGGTCAATCCAACTGGAAACTTTGACCAGTAACACCTTTCAATTGGGTTAAAGCTGGTTTCGCATGGTCATTAACCAATTGGGCAAAGCAGTAGAATAATTTTGTGCCGTAATCTTTGTGGTGGTATATCAAAGTAAGTCTCCTTGGACTTCCCACCTTCTCGTATTGCCCTCCCAGCTCAGCAGTGGCTTACCTGTGTGGTCACCTGCACACTCTTGGAGGGCTGATGCCGGTGCTGCACAGCCGCCATTCACAGGGCACTCTGGAGCTGGAGCTCGCTGATTGGAAGTTGAGCAGAAGGTGAGACCAATTTCCTGTGTAACAGGTATTACGACCCCACCAGAAACATGAAACTTGTTTAGCTGCACATAGGTGTTGTACTGTAGCAGCCTAAATAACTTTGTTTTCTCTGTGACTTGCATGTTTTCAGTGCTGCTGCTTTTCTTCATGTGACCTATTGAAGTGCATTGTGACAAAAGTGCAGCACAAATGATCAGTACATCTTCATTAAAACTTGAGGGGGTTAACATTAAATAATGCGGCATAGGGAATGAACTTGCAATGCTGTGGACAGGATAAATGGACTTCCAGATTTTACAAAAACATTTTTTTTAGGCAAGAAAGTTGTTAAAGGTGAGATTGTTTTAAAGCCTTGGTTGTTATTCCTTTAATACATGGGAGCTTATCATAAAACTATCAGATTCTCAGACAATGTGATTAGTTTCATCCTCAATGTAAATATCAATGGAGCGTGATTGTTTCTGGTATTGATGCTCATAGATTTCGTGTCCTGGCATTTGATCATGACCTCCTGAGCTTCTCAGACCTCAGTTTTGAAGAGTGGCCGGCTGTCCTGATCACCAATCCCAAGGCAGCCAAATATACCAACTCGGCGGTCGAGCCCCTAGGAAGGATCCAGAACTCCACGCACATCAGGTACCTGCTGTTTTAAAAAGCAGCCTCACATCCAGAACATGGCTAATCCAAGTTTGAAACTTAATTAAATAATTTGTGGATATATGGAGGTTCCTGTTGTCTGTTAAATACAGAAGTATCACATTGATGTAACTTAACAAAAAAAAAAAAAAAAAAAAAGATGGTAAGTAGATTCAAGAAAATGCAGTCTTTTTCTTCAATCAGTTGTTAGGTTTATTGAAATATGCAGGGAGTCTGGTCCCAGGTACAGGACAAACAGAATACTCATTCTTACAATTTTTGCATGACATTAAATACCCTTCTGTATAGATGCTCCATCTCCTCTTTCTCTGACATTTAACCAATAGCAAAGGTACAAAACATTATTCTGTACCATATATTTGTGTGTGTGTCTGTGTGTGTAGTCTTGTGTGACGACCTCTGAACTCGGTGCATTCTTCATACCCCTGGTGGTGTCCCAAAAGGTCCATACACCTAGTTTTTGTCATCTTCCTTGTTCATATCTCTTTTGCTTGAGACTCTTTGAGTCCAGTGGCGTTGTCTCTTATTCTCCCTGAGAACCTTTGGGTCGAATGCCAGTCCCTGGGAGCCTTTTAGCCCCTTTATGCTTTGCATTCCAAAAGTCTTAGAGCCTGCGCTCTCCTGGTCCACAGCATTGTTATCTTGTTAGCTTGCAGTCAATGCTGGGCAAGAATCTTGTAGACGCAAGGGCTCTGTCAATTGTTAGCAGTACATGCAATTTGAACCAAACAGTCTGCTGTCTGCAATATTAGTCTCTTTTCAGAAAAGAACACCAGTATAGCTCTGCCAGTCCATATGTGTAGCAAACTGCTAATCAGTTCTCAATCCATGTTTTCCAACACACATTTACAGTTTTATGAACATAAGAACTACTTAACTTGCAGTGTAAAACTTGATGATGTTTACAGCATTATTACCACAAGTTGTATCAGAAACAAATGTTTAGTCTGTTAGCTAGCTATTAGAGCTGCAGAAACCAATTACTTGATTATTCCACTGAAATCAGGTGCTCACAATAAGGTGATTGCTGTTGATTTGAGCTAATTTACCATAATTGCCCTCATCTGATTATCAGAACCTGGTTTCTATGGAGAGATCAATCTGAAAAATCTGTTTGTGCAGAACTACTAGCTATAACATCATTTACATTTGATTATCTCCCAGTGTGTACCTGTAATTTTACATTTTCCTGAAAGTTCGTTCTGCCTGTAACTA
Source organism: Polyodon spathula (assembly GCF_017654505.1). Classification (NCBI taxonomy): domain Eukaryota; kingdom Metazoa; phylum Chordata; class Actinopteri; order Acipenseriformes; family Polyodontidae; genus Polyodon; species Polyodon spathula. The sequence goes on from NC_054550.1 coordinate 24,200,162, forward strand.
CGTCACATGTATTTTTGTAACTTTAAACCTGGCAGGGTTCTAGCCTTCTCGGCAGCCCAGATCACTGCTATCTATGTGCATGTTGACGGGAAGCTCTTGGGGGAAGCACGGCCTGTGAAAGGACCTCTATTCGTCCTGAACTGGGACCCTATGAGATATACGAAAGGACTTCACAACATGGAGGTCAAAGTTGAGGTAAACACAGTTTAATGCAAGTCTGAGCAAGATTGTAAAAACCTCCTTCACATCTGGAAATGTAAGACTGAAAGATCAATGTTGCTTGTAATGGTGCAGTAATGTAAATAAAATTATACAAAGAAGTATCCCCTGCCCTACGTTCTAGGATTTCCAGAACAGACTTAGCAGTGCCCCCTCTTTCCTAGGATGCTGCTGGCAGGTCAGCAGTGAGACAGCTTGAATTCACCCTGGAAAAAGACTTGTTTCTGGGCTTCGGGTTCCTGCAGTCCTTCGTCCTCTTGACTGACCACTATATCCTGGTAAGAGCCTCTCCATCTTAAATAGAAGCTGTGTTTGTGGTTGGATATGTACCTAAACTTCATTTAGTTTGTAGTGGGTTCACCTGCAGTCCTACACAATATGCACTCTGCATGGAATGTCATTTCGAACTCACAGATCCTGTCGACCTGTGAGATGTATGCATGCATAAGGGACTATTGTGAAAAAACACTGTTTTCTATATTTACTATCCAAGTTATCTTATTAACGATGTGGTAATAAAAATGGCAGAAAAAAACAATTGAGACAAACTTAGCCCATTTCTTTGGGAACACATATTGTTTCTAGTTTAACGTGAGCATTTTTATGTCAATATTTTGTTGAGAGAATTTAAACTTTGCCCCCTTTTTGTAAATATCCCATTTTCATACGGCTGTTCCTATTTACCACAGTAACTTACCATGTGAAATGTCCAGATTATTAACTCTTAGGTGAGTGGGCAAAGTTAATCATGAGACCAAGCCAGAGGCTGAGTCCGTCTTTCTGTCTGAAATAAGCACTGTAGTGTAAACCCAAGAGCAGATAAACCTTACTTGCTGCAAAGACATAATGACACAGGGTCTGGAGTTCTCTTTCAGTCCTGCTTTAGTTTTACAGGACTAAATGACCAAGATATCTATCCTGTAAAATGTGTCACAGAATTTGTTATGCTTCTGTTTGTATTTAGGCTAGAGTCACTTTCGTGTTCCTTGTACTGGTTAACCTAGGTTTGATTGTTACCTTTCGTTACCTGGGACCACCTGCACTAAAAGGTAAGGACAGGTTATCGCTCACCTCTCTGTAAAACAATAGGGCATTTACTCTGTGTTTATGGATAACCTGGCTACATAGTGTGGTGTGTGTTTGTGAAAAAATCCCCCTTTTTATAGGAATACTAAAAGAAATATTACGGTACACAACAGTTTTAAGAGGAACTTTTTTTTTTTTTTTTTTTTTTTTTTTTAAATACTGCCATGTTGTACTGAGTAAGTTGTTAAGTTTTCGGACTACATATTGAAAAGCACAACACAAGTAGCTGTGCTGGTTAAATTTCACATTTAACTTTGGAAGTGTACCTCTTGTGTGTTCTGCTTCTGCAATGCCACCTAGCAACAAATGAAAAATTAAAAGTGACAGAAATGTATGGAAATATGGAACACAGTTTTCCAAATGCTCGTTTCCTCAATCTTCAACTGAACTTAAACCACTGGCAGCATTTTGCACATAGCACCACAAATACATGGCATACTTACGTTTGCAATTAGCTGAACGTGATTTGTTGTGAATATGTAAAAGTTATACATACAGTATTCAATTACAATGTATTAAATCAATGAAAGACTCACTCGAACATTTCAGTATAATGTTGGATAGATACTGTGCCATTTAGGGTTTTATTTTTGTTTACTATAAAATGCTTAAACCTTTACTGCCTTACTTAGTATGTCAAAACTTCAACCACCAAATAACAACAATAAATTTTCAGTTCAAACTGCTGAAGACAATTCAGTCCTTGTCAAAACAATTGTTTGCCTTAAGTTCTAGCATTACTTGAGTGGATAAATCTACATTGTTCTATCAATGTATTTTCCCTCGTGCATGCTATCATATCTCCTGAATGAATTCATATCTTGTTTTGTTTGTTTGTTTTTTAGAATCCTCAGTGTTTGCCTCCCAGGCACAGCTGTCTCTACACCTTTTATGTAAAATCAACACGTTGTACTACTCCAGCCTGCTCTTGACTCTCTGCACTGCCTTTGGTGAGATTAAATACCGCTCTATAACCTTGGAATTCAACAGCAGAGATTGCTGGAGTGAATCAGCACATCAGCGCACGTGTTTATTTTACCCTTGCATCTCCCTATTATAAAATAGCTTTGATAAGAGTGTTAGACAACCATGCACAGGCTGGATCTCCTTCGCCTCATTAAACATTTTGTTTTCTTACGCTTCTGATATTAGAAAAAAAAAAACTTTTTGTGTTGTAGTGTAACATGTTTTGTTGATACTGTTCACATGCATGTGTAAGTACAGTAGTTCATTCATAATCATTTTAACCTCAAGGTCTAATTGGCAAATGTTTAATTTTGGCCAGAAACCAAAGACAGACTGAATGGAAAGTAGACTGACCAGGAAATAGTAGCAAAAGTTATATATTGCATGTTTTGCAGTTCTTTTTAAAATGTTAGAAATGTTTTCATTGTTATTATTTATGTATTTATTATGAAAGCACCATTTAATAAAGGTGGTATGCTGATTTGTACTAGGATAATACAGGTTATGGCTGTTTAATAATGTCATTGCTAGTTTTTTAAATGAAGAAACACCTTTGGTATGTACTGCTTATTGTGTAATTATATGAATAAACAACTTGGCTGGGATTGAATGTTCTTCCATTTCAGGTCCCTGGTTCATTGGAGAGATGATTGACGGCCACAGTGGGGCCTGCTTTGCTTTCGGTGTGTTTGTTAAGGGACACTTTCTTGAAGGAGGCTTGACGTTTGTAGTGGGTGTTGTGCAGGTGAGTAAGTTTTAAGGGTCCCAAGATTAAATGCTGTGATGCAGTGTGAATCAATTAGAACCTAGTAAACTTTAAAGTGCTAGGCAATCACCAAAATATATTTCTGATAAAATAGCAGTCCAGTAATGCAGTCACCAAGAAATCTGTTGCGATAACCGTATAAAACCGTACCTTTTTTAAAATGGAAGTTGCTATCTGTTTTATGCAACAAATGAGGACTGACAAAATAACTTCCAGACACAGCCATTCCTTATCAGTAGCATTAAACAAGATTCCAGTAAGTGTTATATTTGTATGGTTTTAAGTCAGTTTGCTTTAATTGTTTGCTTATTCCTCCGCATTGTCCAGGAAAAGATTTTTTTTCTAATAGTACTGTAAGTAGGTACCCAGGCAAAGGTCAGTAGCAGACGTATGATTTGAATCTGGCTTGTTGGTTTCACCCTGATTTGCAAAAAAATAACAATCTAGTATAGTGAACAAACTAATCTAAAAGTGAGTTTGTTTTCCATCCTAGTTAGTCTTCTTTAACATCCCTCTGACCTGCTACCTCTGCTGGAGCGTGTATCTGCGTTGCCGGGGGAACTGTTTCCGGACTCATTTCTGGAGGGTGGGTAGGGTGCAGACGTTGGTGGTGAACATGGTCATGCTGGCACTCTTACTCTGTCAGGCATACTCCTGCTACTCTCTGCTGGAGACCTACGGAACCACCGCCTGCCTCCTGTCCCCCCTGCGCACATGGGCGCTTGTTCTGGGGCTCCTGCTGATCCGATATGCCTGGACCTGCCACCCCCCACGTCTCCGGGAATTCACCAAAAGCAGCCAGCCACCTTCATAGATTGAGAATTAAATTGACAGACAATCTCACAAGACACACATTTCAGTTTGTAAAGGGATAGCCACTTTTTCTGGATTTGAGTTCGCTGGACTCCCGACTCTAGGAATGATAAAGAAGACCCTGTTTTATATTGAGTTTATATATGAGAATTTGTAGCACATGTGAAATTGTGATTTACAGGGAATCATGCTGATCTGGGAATTCTGAAATTTTTGAGGCCCAACGGGTGACATGTTTGGGAGCACATTTGCCTCTAAACACAGCAGTATGGACTATTTTGTGGCAATTGGTGAGAACCTGAAGGCAGTGTGTGGTTCTGCATATTTAGGGCAATTTACACATTAAGTTTCTTTTTAAAAATGAGCTTAAATCAGACCTTTTTTTAATCACACAAGAAGTTGAGTTTGTATTGATTTAAAAAGCTGTTGGCAAATAAAACATCAAACTTTCGTTTATTACACTTACCATATATCTTCAAATTAAATAAAATAAAACAGCAGCTGCGTTTATTCAAGGCCGATGTACTAGGAAATAAGTTGGTCAAGCTCTAGAATTTAAAGGGGAGGTTCCATTGTTTCTAATTTCTACGAGCTTAGGCTGGGAAATAAGTATATCGAGCCTAGGAAATAAGTTGATCGGATATATTAACAAACAATAAATAATTTTAAATTAATTTTGTAAGTATAATTTATATAAATTAGTAGATTAGATGTCTAACAGTATGACGCTAGATAAGAGAATGTGAATATCGCTGTAGATTAGATAATTAGTCTAAAAAAAGTCAATTTAAAATTAATTTTATTAGTATAATTTATATTAAGTAGATTGGATTTACAGTTTTGGAGGGTAGCTTTTTTTGGAAGTAGTATGGTTTTGAGGACGGCGACCTTTTCAATGGTGGCGTATTTTGGAAGTAGCACGGTTTGCAAGGATCACAACCTTCGTAAATCTGTTTCCTGTTTGTTTTTTGTTGAGTGCACCGTTTATTCGAGGGCGCTGTCTATTACAAAACTGGCAAATGAGTGCAGCATTTATTCAAGGGTGGATTAATTTTGAGGATATACGGTATTACTCAATTGTTAGGGAATTTTTATTTTTTTTGTTAACAGTTTTGGGGTAAAATTGGATTTAACCCTAAAATCAGAAACACTATGCATAATTGTGGATTTAATTAGATGACTTGAAGACTGGCCAGCTAAATTTGGGGCCTGGTGGCAATGCAGTCATTTTGTGTTTGTGTGGAGGATAGGAAAGTAGACTGCAGTTAAGAGGATTGGGAGGCAGTTTGGACTTGGTGGTTAGAGGTAAGGACTGGTGAGAACCTGGTGGGAAGGTGTAGATATCAGAACTTGGGAGATAACGTGGCAAGGAGACCTGACCTGCTTCTGCTACTAACTCAGCTTACCCTTACAATGAAACTGCATATGTAGGAGCTGCTATGATTTAATGAAATCTGGAAAGTGAAGGACTGTACAATATAAATGAACTTCTTTTATATTTAATTAGAATTGTATTTAAAAGTGCTGCATGCTTATAACTTGTCTAATCACTCAGTTTTTCAGTTTCACTTTTCTTCTGGCCTTGCCCAACAAGAACTATAACTAGTGCTGACAGAAACCTGATTTTTTTCAATGTTTTGAATATTAATACCTTTGTCTGAAAAAACAATATACAGGTATGGCCAAAAGTTTTGCATCACCCTACAGAACTAACTAATTTTGCTTCATAAAGTCGAATGAAACTTGCTAAATAATGGTACAGGGCTTGAAATTAACTTTTCCATGCACTAGCCACCATGGCTAATGGATGGAAAAATTCACCGGCCAGCATCGTTCCGGGGGATGACGACGGCAAAAGAAAACGTTAAACCAAGCAACAATTATGAGCAGTCTCAACAGGGTCTGAAACAATCTACCTCATGATTGAAGATATAGCTTCTGAGATATGTAGGGCATCTGCCCTCTGCACAGACTGCATGCACAGAAACTCTTTCTGGCAGAATCATGCATATACTAGCTCCTCTTCTATGACAGCGCTATCGGTTGAACCATCTGACATCACTGACAGGAACTTTGCACCTTTTAATTTCTCTTGCAGCTGCCTTTTTTTCTACCTCAGCAATGTAGTGCATAAATATATATTTTTTTTAAACAATGCTATTTTCTATTGTCACACTTTCTGACCAAGGATCAGCTAAGCATTAACTTACTATGTTTTTTCAAGCTTTAAAACAAGTCAGTTCAAGATAAAGTTAATTCCAGTAAATAGTAAATTCATCATTAAGGACACGATTTTGTCACTGACTTTAAGTACATTTTACGGGTGGGTTTGGGGGGGGGGGGAATTCATGGAAAGGTCACCAAATGTAGGAGATATATATAAATAAATGCATTTATTTTAGCTCAATGAGCCAGCTGCTGTGTGTGTGTGTATGTATGTGTGTATATATATATATATTTTACACACAAAATTAGCATGTGAAATTGTTTTTATTACCATGTTCAAAATGAAATGGTATATAATGGTTCTTCAATAATAAGAAAGAGACGTTTAAATTGGTTGTTTTTGAGTAGGCTACAGAGCACTGCCCTTTAAACATAAAAACACAAAAAACTAAAAAAACAGTTGAAAGGTCAAATCACACAGAGGCAACGTGTCCAAGAAACAGGGCATGAAATACTTGGCTTCCGGTAGACTTTTGTGATATGTTTGTAGTTTCTTTGATTACAGGGTGTTAAATATCAAAATTATGTTCATATAGTTTTGTTTTTGTCTCAATCCTCAAATTCTAGGTGATGCAAAACTTTGGCTATAGCTGTACATTATAGCAGTGTATTGCTATCAAGAAAAACACTGCCATGCAGTAGAATGTGTTAAATAACCAGATAAAAATGTACTTTACATATTATTGCATAATTACTTTGACAAATAGTCCTATAGGGAGAATTGTTTTAGGTAACACAGTTTGCCACAGCAGTAAACTGTTCAGTGGAGTATCTTTGGTGCCCCGTGGTGGTAGGTAGCCTTGGCAAACCTGAACAAGTATTCCTGTACTCAGAGTGAAAATACAGCAAATTGCAGGATTATACCTGAATGCTGAAAGGTCAGTGCGAAGCTGAGTCTGTCAATGGTTTAGAAAAGATAAGTACATATTTAAAGCAGTTATGTTTACCACAAAGTGTGCATTGGACCCTAAAAAAGGAATTTCCTCCCCAACAATGACAACCGTGGGTATTTACTGAAAGTGAATATTAAAAATAAAAAAATATGTATTTTCAAAATGAAGACTTAATTGTTCAACGTATATAACAAGGTAATCCAACTTAAGCAAACATCTACTCTTATAATGCTCGCCATTTACTGTATCTGCCTCCTGCATATTGGTACAAATGTATGTTTAAACAATTTCACTGTCCCTACCACCATTCCCCCTCAATGTCATGCTGCACCTCTCTTCTATGTATTCTTCATTCTGCTGTTGTAGATTTTTATTTTATATATATAAAAATAAAACTTGGCTAGGAAGGGCTTGAGTAACCAGATGCTGAATGTTTCTGGTGTCCTGGTTCTACCCAGCTATTATACTAGTCATGGTCCCCTCACTGATAAGGGTGTTAAAGGAATGTTTACTTTTTAATCACTACTCTGCACTATGTGTATTTTAAACTGAGGTTATGTAGTGCTGTGAATCCTGAATTTAATTAAAACAATTTTTTTTAAATTTGTGTTTGTGGTGTTTTGAAATACATTCCTTTTCTAAGCAGACGACCCCCCCCCCCCCCCCCCAAAAAAAAAAAAAAAAAAAAAAAGTGTTTCAAACTTCCAGTGCATTGAAGACAGGCCTTGGACCCAACGAGATGGTTTAGTGTTTCAGACATCGATTTATCATGATATTACATGGGCCTGAATTCAATTAAAAAAAATAAAAAAACCTGTTACTGCCATATCCATTCCAAAGTACATGCATCTATGTGGCAGTGCCATGAACTTGGATTTAGTGTTGTGTCATGCCATGCTGGTGTGGCTGTAGCTTACATATATAATTGGCAACAAGCCTATTGGTATCACTCACAGTGGGAGTTGGTTATTAGTCACAGGTTTTAGTAATATATGCAGTTTGACAATTAAGTCATCATGGTTTTCATCTGCCATCACAAAAAAGGATAAAATACTCCTTTTTTTGTATAATATATAATGATTTGTTGTTAGAATATGCATTAGTTTCAGAAATAGTAAAGTGCAAGCTGTATCTACCTAACCAACCCAGAATTGGATAGCCACACAATTTATTTTGACTAATTTAGAAAATGCTAATATACAAAACTTGTTAGAATGTTTTGTTAATTATTATGAATTAATTAGTGTAAGAATAATTACAGGTACAGTAACCATGGCCTAATATTCCCTAAACTAGCGGAAACAGGGGCAGATGGTTAGACATCCAGGGGAAGCCAGCAGTAAATGCAAGTCAGATTTTCAGACTGCTGCTGCCACAGCACAGATCATTTGGCAACTCTCCTTGCCCTCATCCATTGTGCTAATACAATAAACAGGCATTAATTTACGAGAATTAAAAAGGTCATCCAAACTAGTACGCAAGCATGTTTCTGTTCCCCCCCCCCGATTAATATTTATTGTGTTAGTTGAGTCAGAAGCAGTGTGTCATTTACTAAATAAAATATATTGTAAACTTTTCACTGAAGTACTGTTTCTTTTACTGAGTATGGATGTACAGTTGAATTAAATGTTTAAACAAAAATATAATAAATTACATTTTAGTCTGAGTTGTTTTATGCTACTGTGCAACAAAATGAGATTTAAAAAAATGGAGCCACGTGAAGTTGAGAGTGGAGAGAGTAGGAGTGAAAATTAAGAAAGAGACAATAAAAAACATCTTGATTAGATGAGATTGACGCTAAATGCCAAAAGGGATAGGGAGTTAAAGGAAGTGAGACTACCAGGCAGACAAGCAAATTGTAAGTGACAATGACAGAGTATAGGAAACAAATTAGCATTATTCAGATAACACCGTCCACCTGAAAGGCACTGGGGCTCAGTATTTTGCAGAAAAGACTCACAAATCTGGACCATACTAGGGATCATGTTAACCACATAGGTCAGATGAACAGTCTCCATATCACCACATGGGGGTGCTGTTGGGTTACTCGGACACCTGCACTATCTGCTTCCTGACATTACCCCCTTTCACCATGGAGTGGAAAGCCACTGCAAAGAAACAATGAAATCAATGAGAATGATAAATGGTCTGTCTATTTTTTTCCTCCAGTTCTTACTACCATTGATGGTATACCCAATTAAACCTCAGTTTGTTTTTTACTGACAGTAAAAAATATATATATATTCTTTTTACTTTATACACAAAATAAATAGTACTTTTAAAATTGTGTTTAGTGCAGTTTCATTTAGATTGTTTTGAATGAACTTGAGTCAACTAAATACATAGATTGACACAAATATCCCAAGATAACGAAAGAAGAAATAGACTAGAGGTAAAAGAGGCCTGTTGTGGCACATTGAATTGTCTATTTAAATTAGAAGCCCAAAAGGGAAGACTAATAAAGTAGAAGTATTTATCTAACTGACTTATGTTCAGAGCTCAGAACCCTTACTTACCAACCATGTTATACAACCCTTTCACCAGTTTCCAAGACCTAAAGAAAAAAAAACAGCAGACTCCTGCAGACATGTGCATTGAATTAACATATTAGTGCTCTAAGATGATAGTTCAATGCAGACATGTTGTGGTCCAACATTTCTTACCTTCAGCTTCCCTTTTTTGACCCACTGCCTCAGCTATAGCATCCCTGCTTCATGTTTCTCTGTGTAACTCAGCACTGTAAACCTCTCCCTGTAGAACAAAAGGATAATTAAAGGCTGCCTTTTATTATGTTAAAAAATATTCAACCATTTTGAGGCTATTGTAATGCACTAAATCATATAAGAACACCCTCTACAATTTCCCCAAACCCATTCTTAACCTTAAAAGATGTCTTAACCATTTTTACATCCATTTTCTTACCTCTTATAAGTAATAGCAGCATTATCGCCAGTACCCCTTATATAAAGATTTTACACTTACAATGTGCTGTAGATCCTAATTCTTCCTGGTATTGACACCCCCCCCCCCCCCCCCCCCTTTGTTTCAGCCTGACTGCAGCTACACCATTAGAGTAAAACTGCTACAGCAAAGGAAGTGGTTTCGTACAAGGATGTATTTGCATACTACAAACCAACCTATAATACATAAGCAAAGAACACATTTTGAACCAACCAGTGTACTACTGCATCTCACTGCAATGGTGGACAATTCAGTCTGCATTCTAAAGTTACCAGGCTACTGTATTGTAGGGTTGTATGATGTACCTGGTGATGTGCTTGGTGTGAAGTACTTCCTGTGTGTTGGCCGGCAATGGAGGGGGGTAGGGCACGTCCTTGTTGTACTGAAAGATTTGGCCGCATAGGATCACATGACTGCCTTCAGTCATCTAGAGAATACAGTGCAATAACTCCTCAGAGCAGTCAATCAAATGCAGTCCAGTCAGCACATTTGGGAAGCACTTCTTTAAATGCGCACTCCCTTAATACACTGAAAGCTCATTGTGATGTCAAGAGCCCGACCTTATGACAAACTGCAGCTTTACAAAGCAGCCCAGAAAGCCAGCTTGTAATGGGCCTCGGCTGATACACAAATAATTGAGATGGTGTAATCCAAAGCAGTCTTTCTGAGGTCGCTGTAAGTTACCAAATGTTTTTTTGTAGTATCAGTAGTACAAAAGTATAGTGATACTGAATAAACTGTGAATCAGGGTTAGAAACTCATGTCAGAATGGCCCTATAATAAGTATATTCTTGCAATGATCAGGAGGCAGATTTGTGTGATTAGACCGCTGTTAAATAACTTGTTCCTCTCTTATAGCTGCATCAATAACTCCTATAAAACCTACAGACTGTGAGATGTATTCATGCTGTGAAATCAGTTAAGAACACATTTAGTCTGAAATTTGTTTTTATCAGCTGGAGAACGAAACCTAACCGATTTGAACTAGGACTCCGTGAGACAAAGTATTTATGATTTTTCTTTTTTTTTTTTTAACAATTGTTACCATGAAGCAGTTTAGATTTACCTGTGCCATCACAGTGTCACTGATCAATCCACTGCTATCACAGTGTCGCTGATCGATCCACCAACATTGTCAAAGTAAACATCCACTCCTGTTGGGCAGCTCTCCCTAAGCCTGACAGCCACATCCTGCCGTTTGTAGTTGATAGTGCTATCGAACCCAAGCTCTGACACCAGGACCTGGCACTTCTCATCAGAGCCACAGATTCTCACCACCTTGGAGCAGCCATCCAACCTGCCGATCTGAGAGGGGGAGCAAAGAAATGGAGAAAAGTAAAGTGGCAAATAGTTTAGAATGTAAATAAATAAATAAATTAAACAGGCCCAGCAAACATTTATTGATGAAGGGTTGGACTAAAAGGGCCAGATTTACCACAGGTCTTCACTCAAAAGTGCAATTTTATCTGTCTAGTACATGCCTTTAACTTCAGGAAACTACTCAGTCCCCTGTATATTTAAAAATAGATAAATAAGGACCCCTTTTTACCTGACCAGCCAGGGAACCACAGGCTCCAGCCGCACTGCTGACAACTATGGTCTGATTGGCTCCTGGAGTCATGTGACCTTTCTCCCTTACTCCCAGTAGGCTGCAAGCCCAGGCATACCCATTGCACCCAAAAAATAGGAGTGGTACCCATCTACCAACTGGGGGTCCTGCTGAAACATTAGGACATTCCGTTTTTTTCTGTGGGATATACAATGAAAATTTCAATTATACACCACTGAAGTGTATGAAAACTAACAATTCATTAAAAAACATCTTAAGTTAACAAGCTCTTTAATTAGGCTGTTCACAGTATAGAAATTACAAAAGAGGCAGGTAAACATGAAGGATCAGTCCACATATTACACAAACAAACAAAAAATAATATTTGAAAAAAGGGTGACGTATAAGAGAGGGTCTCTTGAAATGAGCTAAAATAATCAGAACAAAGTATTATATTTCAGACTCATACTTAGCTGCTCATGGCCATGTTTTCAATCTGTCTAGGGGTAACATATTTAGATAATAACTAAGGATCACCAGTTTGATCTCTACTGGTTGAGTCACATTATATTCATGACCTTACCAAATGATATTTAATAGTGTAGTTAGCAGCTACAATGGTTTGAACCATTGTACCACAGTGGGAACGTTCTCATAGGTTGACATACAGATCCAGATATATTACAATGGTTTGAACCAGCATACACTAGCATCTATTAATTACCATGTTATTTTCTTCAAGTGGGCTTCCACAGCTTTGTTCCTTTCAGTTGCTTGGTGTTATCCTGTTCTAATTTATGTAAAATCTAAGCTCAGACAATCTGTTTAACAGCCCACATCCTTTGCACTCTTATTGCAGGTGACTGTACCCAAGTGTGTCTAGCCACAGTATCTACCATAAGCAGATTATAAAGGAGATGCACCTTTGTTATAAAGTGAGGACTGGAATGAGCTAAACCAATTCAATCAACATCAATTTTGCCATGGACTTCTAAAAACTGGTAACTTTTATTGAACCTTCTGTAGTAGTTTCCCCTCCAAAACTGCCTGGGTTTGCCACGGCCAGGAAAAGGAGGCCAGTGTCTCCCACTGTGAATGAATCGCGCCTGCTGTCCTCCACTATCCCAACATCACCTCCTTCCACAACTTCAGACAGTTGCCATGGTGACAGGTAGTCAGTTCCTGTGTCCTCATTCATTCGGCAGCGCTGTGAAACAAAGAATACAATGTTGTTGTTTTTCTGGCTATTACAGGTCATTGAGTATGTTCTCTTCCTCCTTGTTTCTACAGCAGTTAGGTCTCAAGTGCTTTCAGAATTATATCTGTAGAGGGATTTTTTTTTATATATTTAAAAAGGTATTTACCTTTTAGTAAATTAAGTTTAAAGAATGTATAACCACCTACAGACAACAAGGAGTACATATAGTTTTAAATAGTAATTGAACATGATTGTGAGGGGCATGTAGCTTTACCATTAAATCGGCACACTCTTCACCGCTAACTAGCTAGAGTGCAACTTCACAAACAGCTGGAGAGAATGTATAGCAGTATTATCCAATACAAAATGTATAATGACTTGTTTAAAGAAATGTTCAAAATGTTTGTTGTTTCCTGTAACTACCGTAGAAGTTTCCTGTGCTACAAAACAAATGTTAGATTTTGAGATACTGGGCCCCTACATAAAAGTCTACCGTAATACAGTCGCAGATCAAAAAGTCTTGGGTTTGCCAGTAGTTTGATATTGATGACTCAACCAATGTAACATATTTAAAATGTTATGTAAGGTCCTGCAATTCAAATAGCCAGTCAGTGTAAATGTTAAACAACATTTTTTTTAAAAAACCAGCGGTTTCTTACTGCTGTCAGGAATGTTTATTGGACATTTTGTCGACTCCCTGCTTATTGAAAATGCCTTCCCCGTTCACTTATATTGCAAATGAATAGTTCTGGTGTTTACTGGCTTCTATAAGTAGGTGACTTCATATCTGCTTAAACCATCTGCCAACACAATCGTTTTAACACACCTGCCACAGGTGGAACATGAAACAGGGCCGATCTCCATTGTTTTCACCACTGGAAACTGCAGCTTTGCTTAACAGCTTTGTGTTAACCAACACTGGGTTTTTAAGTTCTACTTGCCTACCATAAACATACGGTATGTAACATAGCTAGGTCAGCCAAAGTGTCTTCATATTTGTAAGTGCCAGCACCACCTAGTACTCTGATATGTATGCCAGTAATACAAAAGAACAGATCACTTAAAAGACAGCAGGCAGTTAGTTAAAGCATCACAAACTTAGCAAAAAAAAAAAAAAAAAGAGTATTTCAGTAATTGCACAAACAACCAACTGGAATGATTTTAAATGTAATAAAATGTAAGGAACAGTAAAATTAAGAACGTGTAATTTGAAGAGAACTATACTGACCATGTAGGGATCCACAGAGAGGTAAAGAGTTCTGACTTGCACATGTCCTGGGTTAAGGTCAGATGCCAAACACGCCCCCTCAACTCGGGAATTTTCTGGAACTGGTTCCCCATTTTTTCCTTAAAAAAAAAAAAAAAAATGTTGAGACACACTGATAAAAAATACTGCACTGAATGAATAACAATAAACACTTTTATTTATTACCGAGTCCAAAATTAAACGGTGTATATTTGTTCTTAATAGCCCTACAGAGCACTGCCCCTTTAAACATAAAAACAAATATATATTTATGTTTAAAGGGTCGGGTCTAGAGAAGCACTTTACAGTTCTCCAGAGCCAAGTCTGAAGACATGTACAGTGCCCGAATTACCGCTCGTTCGGTGCTTGAACTAGTTATGCTGCTTTTTTCTTTTTTTAAATCGCGATAGGTGAAGGCAAATTTACAGCGTGTCTCCATAAAGGTAACACAAATACTGCTTCAATATGAAAAAAAGGCCACTTCACAATTAAGTGGAATTTTTTTTTTTTTTGTATTATTATCTGCTACTATTTACTTTCTGTTTGTTTGTTTTTTGGCTGGGATAAATAACATTGATGCCATATCGACATTTTACGTCTGCAGATACTGTACTGTGTACGTCACATAATCAAAACTTGACTAGCTAATAAGCAAGTGAAAATTCAATACCAATTTTCGAATCTGTGTCATTTTAGTTCAATCTTTTGGGGGAAAAAAAAAATCATGTACAAAGTAATGTTTGCAAGACGCGGAAATATTTTTGTGTGCTGCTTTTCCAGCTCCGTCACAGGTCTGCTGTAGGACGCTCTTCAAAATGTTAATTACATCAGTAATGTTTTGTACTAATGTCAAGTTTAAAAAAAAACACAGGGCATATACGAGAATTACGTAAATATTTAACATTATATGTTGGTTAGACATCGTATACCGCAGACAGAAGCTACACCACATATGGCATGCACAGAGATGCCAAGTGTTGACTATCCCAAACAGTAAGATTTCCAGGCCAGAGTGAGACTTTCCAGCTAGTGTGTTGTCATTGCTTAAACCAAGGCAGTGCCTCTCATCTCTGGCTCTTGGGTACATCCAGCGGTAGCGGTTTTTAATCCAACAGCACTTCATAGTTTATTTTAAAATGTACACTGCTTAATATTGAATAGGAAACACTTAATATAATAATATTTTCGCATGCATGTCATTAATATGATACAAAGAATTACTGCTACAACTAATAACAACAATAACAATGAGACAGTTTGTGATCGCTGTAACTCGCGCCGTGATTGTTTTTATTTTAACCCTACTAGCCTCGTTCTGGATTTGTTCATAAATATTCATTAGACATAATTAAGATTGTGCTATGTCAGCTGTTTCCAATGAGGCCCTGGTTGTCTTGTTCTTCTACAGCGTTTGAGTGAAAAGGGTTTAAATCTGTAAAGGTCACGATACACTGTGCGATTTGTGTGCGATGTGATCGCACAGATAGCAACCCATGGATGGCATAATTATCGCATCACTATTGCACCGTGCAATCAGACTCGGTAGAATTGCAAGCCCATGCTGTGGAGCAGGATTTATGTTTTTGCAATGGGATGCCTAGTGCGTAGTCTTAATCAGATAGGTGTAAGCAAACAGGCTCACGAACCTTTTCCTCATTACCCTGATCCAACATCTTATGGGCGAAAGATTGTTAATGAGAAATTAACCCCTGCCATGTTGCTGAAAGATGCAAAGCCAAAGGATGCAAATAAATCAAAAAAGCTGTTTATAGCTAGTGAGCAAGTGCCTTACTAGCTGTGTTTGTGCGAAGGCCAAAATGAAATTCACGGTTGCATGTTTATGTGCAGGAAATTCAGATGTTTGGTCGAATCTCATTGGAGCACAATCAACACAACAAGAAAGCAATAGTGACTGAATAATCAGATTCCAATAACCTACACATATGTCCCTGTCTACTGAGGCATGAAAATAACAAAGTAACAAATAAAACATCTTTATTTTTAAAATACATTAATGGGATTTATAGAAAGGAACTACTGCAATGATATGGGACACTGTTATCTTAGCAACCAGAACTCAGAATTTCACACAATGTGAGATACACAATTTTAAAAAATGGCCATAACTTAATATATTAAATTGGATTATAAAGCTATATAGAGTATAAGTAAATTAAATTAGGTGCAAAATAGTGAAATATTTCATTTTAAAAACGAGCAACAACATTTGACCTTTGGATTATGCTACCGGGTATGCTTTGTTTTTGTTCACAAAAGCTACGATTTCTAGTTAAAAATGTCTTTACAAATGCTTGCTATTCTAAACAAGCACAGATATAGTGTTTGAAAGAAGAATTGATGTAATTATAAGAGCTCCTAGTAAACATTTGTGAGAAAAAAATGGTTAAACATTGGCAAAGGCCCAAAAAGTGTTCTATTTAGTATACAAGTTGATGTCATCTTATTTTTGATTGACACATATCTTGAAAACCATGTATATCTGTGATTTAAAAGAAAGTTGAAATCAAACAAAACGTATTTGCCTGCAGAATAGATAGATAGATAGATAGATGGATTGTTTACCTCATAATGCGTGAGATAAACTTAGAGATTGAGATAACATGCTCGTGTATTAGTCTGTCACGCTGAATGCGTGAGACTTGACTTCTCTGCATACATTGATTTTCTTTCTTCCCCGTGGTCTGCTGATTCAACGCTGAACTATTTAATGCTATTCACGTTCTCAGTGTTTCCTGTCAGCCAGTTAGTCATTCTCCATTGCTACTTTGGGAGAAAAAAAAGCGTGCCCCAATGAAAAGGCTGCTACATGTTGTGTTCTAATATTATTAATGGAGTCTATATTTTTATTGCAATAAAACGTACGCTATGGTTCTGCTAGTGTCCTTTACAAACCATGGTGACAATCACTGTCCATAACTTGGTGCCACCTCCACCTGCTAACTTTATTGACACGACAGTGTCAGTAAACAGTGACCGACTGTTTCTTGATAATATTGTTGTACACTAACCATCCTCGTTATCATTTGTGTTAAATAATTGTGTATAATAAGGACACCGTGTAACAGCTACCGCCTTATATAAAAAAGCTATTCAAGAGTCTAGTCAGGACTTGCATGTAATTAGAGCCCTTCCTAGACACAGGTCCGTTTGTCTCGGAGACTGCTTCTAAACACTGAATGCAGGAACATTTCAGGAGGCATTTTGCTTTGGAGAAGTCTATACCACGTCGTAAGTGCTTTAAAATGTTTTTACAGTTCAACATCCCTCATCGTTTTTAGGATAGCCTATCCATTTGAAAAAACCTCGGCCCATGCAATTGGAAACCCCCACTGTGGAATCACTTTGAACAAATTTATTATAATCCCCGTGGAGGGAACCCACCCACCTTCCCCCCTCCTAACACATTTTTCAAATCATATCTGCTGTACTCCCATTTGCACCAAACCGAGATAAAATGTACCTAAAACCTAACCGAAACCAGATTAGGACCATTTGACTTCCCTCTGCATACAAATAATATATAAAGCATTATTTATACATGCACTAAACATTCTGAGAATAAAAACACATCATGCTGCAGTTTATTAAAGTACGTTGGACAGAATATATTTGTACAGGAGACGTAGATTAAATTTACAAGTTTACAAATTTACAAGTCATATATATGGTACAAAGAAAGCAAAATCTATGTGGCTATGTCTATAAGCAGTTTTTTAATGGATAAACACGCGTGTAAAGAAATGACGTCACGCAAAAATGTAAACCCACTAGCTGCTGTTTGCATTTTCTGGCACGAAATAATAAAGAAAATCCAGGGCACGCAGTAAAGTTAGCATTAGAAAAGGGGAAAATAATCATTGCAGACAAATAAGAAAGAAAATCCCCTGAAGCTTGACGTCAGAGGTGTGGTTAACTTACAGTGCAATATTAACACACTGGAAGCATACCATGGGCACACACACTAGGAAGTGACGACTCTGGAAAAAAAAAAAAAAAAGAAAGTTTTGTTGTTTGTAGAAAACTTCGTGGAGTAAACTTTACGTCGGCCAGAGGCGGGAATTAAGGTAGTGTGATAACATTCTTGTGCGAGATATCTATTGGAAAGTGCAGATGCAATGTTTATTTCATGTTAAATGTTGTGCGTGATCTTTCGGGGAGTGTGTTGCTTTTTGATACGGTGGGGGTCAATTAAATGTACTGCGTAATTGACAAGAGCAGCTGATTTTTCTTTCTTTGCAAAACAAGCGACAGACAAGATATCAATATCACAGCCAACAAAAAACAGCCTCTCGTGGTTCTCTCCCTGTGTCAAAGTGCAGCTGAGTATGTTCAAGTGTTTGCAAAAATGAGTGTACATTGAGAAAAGAGGAAATAGCAGTGCATGCGTGAGCCAGGGGTGGAGATGCTGTCCTAGTATCACTATGTACTTGTGTCTTTCTCATGGTTTTGTTTCTGTGAGTCCAGCGATCGAGCTAATCCATGTTCCGTCATTTTTTTACGTGGTGTCATACAAGTTCGGCTGATTTCATATATATATATATATATATATATATATATATATATATATATATATATATATATATATATATATATATAGCAGTGCTGTATTGTGTCTGCAAAATTGTTTAAGTTTGTTGTGCCACAGAAAGCAGTCTAGGTTCCAGTAGTTATGAATCAATTAGACAGTTTGCTTAAGCGGTATTGGATGCTTGCAAAAACGTACCGCGTGCAGTTTTAAAGCATTGATCTCAGATTGTAATTTGAAAGACCTGTTATGTTGTTGAATAGAACCTGTGATACTTCTGCGCGGGCAGAGTGTGGGCGATCATACAGGAAACAGACTTGTACTTTTGCATGCGTACTGCGTTAATATGAAAATTAAAAGTGAATGTTTAGGAGATGCACCAAGTAAATACACAGCTTCATTCAAATAGACAGTAATGATTTACATGCTGATAGAGAAGCGTCTGTTTGCAGACACAATTAAATATAATGTGGCCAACTGTAGTTTCATTCTGAAAAAAAGCTGCAAGGGCATCAGTATTGGCTGACTGAAACTACACAGTTCAACCTAGCTACTGGACTATCTCCTACATTATCAGCTGCAAATAATATTCACTGTACTCAACACCACTGAACCACTACAACCTACCTATAAACAACACTAAGCAGCTTCCCCCATTGTTTTGCAAATAGCCTTACCAATTGGCGTGAGCACTCACAAAAGATGCCACAGTAGGTTAAGATAAACTTCTGACTAGGATTCGGTGTAGTTTGACCATTCAAGAGAAGCATGCAAATGATCTATTAAAGGTTATTTTTCTGGTGGTGGATTAAATGGTTTGAAGGTTGCAAACAATACAAACATCAATCAAGACAGGCAAGTATTTATTGTTGTATTTATTAACAAAAAGGCTACTAATTAACGTTTAAGCAGTAGGTATGTATTTGAACCCCAGGTTGAAAACACCAACCTCTAAAATCAGTAGGGCAAAATACCTTTTGAGGGGGTAATATCAGTTTTAATGTGTGTTTGTATGTTTTGCTTTCTGGTCAGTTGTTGAATTTGGTATTTTTAAAGTCCTCCTAGGTGGAAGATGCTTATATTGGTTTAGTGGCACCAAGGGTGAAATTCTCAACAAACAAGTACAGGTACTCATATGCACAGCCGGGTGTAAATATTTAAAAAATTGAGAAAGTTTCAGTGCCAATGAATAAGTACTTAAAAAATTATGCATATTGGTACATGATACATTTATGAATACAAAATAAGCCTTAAAAAAGAACTGATTAATACCAATTCACCATAAACAAGGAAGCTGAAAATACTGAAAGCGTTGTTTCCTCTATCTCCATTGTATCATTCAGTCATGTACTGTAATATAACACTTAAGTTAAACCTTGAATGACAAGCATTAAGAAATATTACACTATGCAATAACTGCTGTAGAGAGTGAGTTTTGTTTCAAGATCTCCTAAAAAAGGGATGATGTTATAAAAAATGGTATTAAAGAAACAACTGTGCTATGAAAAAAGGGTACAAAAGGTCTAAGTCAAGCAGTGTACAATTGGATCTAAAATACACCTCATATTTTTTATGTAACAGGCACTACTACTATTAATGATGTACTTGACTTGGCCATTTTAATCTCCATAGTATTCTCAGCAGTCATCCCCATACTTTCCAGACCCTGGGTACTCACCTACAGGACCTGGCCACACTATAATAATAGCCTTGGATTAGAACATTGTATGCCAGTTTCTTTTATGTATTTTTTGCTTATTACCTATCCTACAATAATATATTCTGTGTGTTGCCCTGTTGTGTTTCTGCGTAGGTTAATTACTATGATCTATTCCATAAAAAGATTTTCCAGGCAGAAACAGTATAAATGTAGACTTAAAAAAAATGTATCATGGTTTACTTATGCTTTTTTTTTCAGATGTACATGCAAGTGAAAACTCATGTTTAACTTAAATAAACTCTTCAAAATGTTTTAGAAAAGGGGGCATTGTACAAAGACAAAATGCCTCACCATTTTTGTTTTTGTTTATTACAGTCCTCATAAAAGAAAATATTAGGATCACAACAAAACAAAATGTTGATCACTATACTTAACATGTACCTTGCAAGTTGGACCTGTGTTTGAAAAGCGTGAAGCACACCTACATCTGTATCCCGATTCTGACTCGCTTACCAAAATCTGAAGTAGCACTTTGATCCTGTTTTTTTAATGTTAATCCCTACAGTCCTGCACATCACTTGCCATTTAGAAACTTTCATGCAAATTCTGGCAATGTGGCAAATCGTTGCAAGGCAGAACGCGTTATGATAAATATTTCAGATAGTTTCTCCGCCGCACTAAGGAAAATAATAATTACTTCACAATAATCAAATTTACTCCATATTGCTGTTTTCACGTTGCACTGCTAAGGTCTTCTCTTGTTGATCTATGAATGAACACTGGCCTCTATACTCAAAAGTGCCACTATTTCAGTGTTGTGGTAAACATTTTACCGAACAAATTTTTTTAGTACTTTGTCGGAAAATCGAAGCGATACACAAACAAAATCCCCTAAAATAAGGGAATTCGGTGAGCACACATTCATCCTTAAATCCATCGGTACAATCAGTCAATTTAGGATTCAGTCAGTGAAAAGAAAATGTAGAATTGACAGGGAGTAGCAGGCAGGTGTTGTTCCTCCCAGGAAAAAGCAGACAAAAACTGATTCACACAATCTGTAAATCAGTAGAGGAAGCGTTGTCATTTTGTTCCAGATGTTGTTTATCTTGGATATAATAGAGGCATGTCGTACTGTATTTAAAAAAAAAAAGAAATCTTGCTATTGAGTCTACTGAGACACCACATATGAATGAACAAGTTGCTGATTTGGACACCCGATGTGTTCTGTAACCTCTGTGATAAGTGAACCTGTTTGCGTTTCACAACACAACTTTTGCAAAGTTTATTTCATGAATACAGTCCTTCATACAATTTTATCCATACATTAATATACATAAAATATAGGCTACACATACATATTTGAGGGGAGGTGTTTTTAAGTTTCTGTTGCTCAGCATTTTCTTCATGAATTAGTTCACATGTTTACAGTATTACATGTGTGGCATATGACCCACATGTGGACTGATGTTGTATTCAAACAGTTGCCAAATATGTGATTTTCTGAAGATATAGGAGTCCTGCTGGATTCTGAGAAATTAACACACACATTTAGGATTATGTAGTTTGCACCACAAACCATCTGTGTGTTTATTGACTATCCCTTTCTGTTTACGTGCGCTGCAGCCCCATCAGAAGGTGCCCGCAATGCCACATGTATGCAGTCAGTTGCCTCCAGCACTGATGGAAATCCACTTGTATTGTAAAATGTATCTTTGTATTTGCGGTATTGCAGTATATATGCAGTATTTTTGTCTTTAACTAGTCGGAGTGTGGGAAGGAGTGTTTTGTGTATCGCAAATATTCCTTAAACATCCCTTATTAAGAAATTTTGGTACCAACACTTATAAGTATAGAGGCCACGACACAAAGCGAATTGGCAGAGATTTGTGACTCATGCCAAAATTAAATCTTATCAGAATCAAAGCTCAGCCAATCAACAGGCAGTGATTATACTGGCGGCCAATAGCAGCTAACAGAAACAGACGCAGTATGAGGAAACAGAATGCAAGCAGCAGGACCTGTGTTGAATAAAAGTGCATTTGAGAAACCTTGCAATAGTGGACTGTTTGAGTGGGTGGAATGCATCTGTGTTGGATGACAAGCATAGTAAATAAGTCCCAGTACCCAGTACCTGCATCAAAATAAGTCCCGGTACTGAGTACTGGTGAGTACCAGCAGAATGTCACCCCTGAGTGGCACAATGATAAAGATTGTATCTCTACAGCTAAAAGTAGGATTATTGTGCTGTATTTATGTTTGTTGAGGAATTCAATTTACAAACATGGTGTGTGCTCCGCTTTAAAAATGCAAACTCTGCACCAATTTTCAAAGCGTAACACCATGGGTGGCCTCATGGACTGTGGAATTTCCAGGAAGGGATACTACACTGTAATTGACAAGAGTCCACATGGATCGGATGCGCCTTATATGGACGTGGAAGTAGGTGTGGCGATCAGACTGCCAGGATCACAAGACTTTTCGAGAGAGAAAGAATATATGAACATAGGGGAAGTTGCAGAGCTGGTTTCACCGTTGTGCAATCTAGAGGCAATAACATGAAACGCCAAAGCAAGCTAACCTTTTTTTTTTTTTTTAACTGCTGTCTTTCGCTGCCGATTTGTAAGGCGCATAAGAATCTTTTAGCTTAAAAAAAATTGCGTGACGTCACCAAACCATGAGTCAACGTTGGCAATGTATGCAGTCATCTTTTGATTGCAAAGTGGATTCGTGGAGTGCTTTTTAGTGCAGTTCAAAGGGAGGCAGAAGAAGGGAGGAGTACAAATAATGAAGATTTCAAACCTTCCCTTTCCTATTATTTAGCATTTCATAAAACAGTTGGACGCGGAAGCAAAGTTGCAGGAACCGTTGTCCCTGACATTTGCCACGTAACAGGATCTGGAGGTCAGTTGTGTACATTGCAAGCATAATTTGATTATTTAATTTCTTGCATGTTTTGTACTTCTGTTGCTTCTGTGTTTTAAAGGACGGAGCGCTAGACTGCAACTGTAAACTAATCGCCATGACTGCACACACCACAGGGTTTATTGCACGGTTGCTGCAAGGTCTTGCGATTTACATTACATTACTTTGTAACAAGATAATCCCTTTGCAGCAAAGGGACCTCACAATAGTGCTGAGCTGGCTGCTTGTAGGAACTGGGGAATATTTATTAAAATAATGCATATATCTCTTGTTTGTTAATTTCCTAATTGCTACAACCTCCTGTTCTTCCATCAGAAGCTGACACTCATTCGAGATTAGATAATCGGTTGAAATTGATTACAATTCGACATGGTATATTATTCCACATTTTATTCTCTTCTGTGTCAAATGGTTGCAACAAATTACCGTTGTTAATAGTTACAAAATGGGGCCTGTTTTATCCAAAGAGGTTTAGCACTGAGACTGAGTGCACGATCAAATCTGCTATTTTAAATAATACCGTGTATTTAAATAAAGAATTTTAGCAGCGTTTTTGTTAGTACTTATGTCAGTGATGCGGGAGACATATTCAGTTACAAGTACAGGATAGTACTTTTTACACAAGTCATATTTGGGAAACTCCCTTGTTAAAGACTTAATACTGTCAGCTACCACACGATTTTTCCTTCAATATCTGGACTGGGTGGTGCAACAGAGAAAGATCACTGTACATGTATGTAATCTGACTGCCGAACAGTTCTGTTTATTGCTTGCATTACCAGACAGGGCAAGTAGAGGCCAGCTATTTTGAGATGTGTATGTGCAAGCTTGCTTGCGTGCGTTTGTGTACAGGAAAACAAATGTAGCTGTCAAGTGTGGCGGCGTCAGCTACAGTAACACGACAGAAGTTTGTAGATGCATGCATGCGTGTATCTGGTTATATGCGTGTTTCTGTTGCACCTATGTGTGATTTAAATGTGTACATGTGCCCGTTAAGGGTTTTTCTGTGTGGCTCAGCAATACCTAACTGGCCTGACCTTGCAAGTAGAAGAGGAGGAAGGGATTGTGGTTTGCAAAGCAACTGATTAGAATCGGAATCAGATGTCAGTATTTTCTGTGTCAGCCTTCTGTGGCAGTTTCTCCAGCAGTATTCATTGGAATGCCAACAGCACGAGAGATAAGACAACTAGAGTATGGAGGCAGGGAATACCCAACACTAAACCAATAAATATTATTAAAATCTCGACTGGTACAAGTATATTGTTAATATGTATTGTACATATACTAGTATTAGGATGCTTCAACTAATACAGCTAATACCTATGAATTATGTTTTCTGTTTATTTGTTTCTACATTTTGATCTTCAGCCAATTGTATCAGGAAAACAGCAGCTCTCCTGGTAGGAGCTGAAATTAATTGTGGTTCAGTAGTCAAGTGTAGTTAATGTCCCCAGCTGCATGCGTATCCCTAGTGATATAGTGGTGGAATCTGTATATATGTACTGTGTGTACCCTCTAGAGAACTCGTGTACAGGGGATGCCTATTGTGGCAGTAACTCTGTAGTTCTCCGACAAAACTTACAAAGAGCTTTCTGTATTGAATGTATTGTAATCCCAGGCTTTTTGTCCTTTCGTCTTTCTGTATGGGATTTTTCACTTTTGCATATATCTTGAAGAACTGCTTGTTGAATTGTAATGAAACTTGCTAAGGACCTCCTATAGCACAGATTGCGTGTCATATCTTCAATATAGTAATTACAAAAGAACAGTGAGAATTCAAAAACAACAAACAGCTGAAACTGAAACAGTATTGTTTGTTTTGATGTAATACAAGCATAAAGCATTATTGTAAATCATTTTGTAACATTAAGATTTTTTGTTAAATATTATTTGATTATGTATTTTCTCAAACTATTTGACATTTTGGTACAGTATACAGACCACACAGTAACATTAATGCAATACAGGAGACCACCACTGCTGTAATCTTAACAGCAGATTAACCTCTTTTTTCATGTTTTTTTTTCAGGTTCAAATTGATGAATGGAGGGCATGACTGACTCCAGACATCTCAATCCCTCAACCACAAAGTGGCTATGGAGCCCCACAGAGGTCTGAAAGGGGCTTGTTGAATCCTTTACCATCTGTACTTCATCCTCTTTCTTGATTCTACCTTCTTTGGTCCCAGGGGTGGGGAGGTCAGCCTGTGGATTTTCTTAATTTATCAAACCATTTTTAGACTGTTGGTCACAGATATTGAGGATTTTGTTGTGAGGACTTAAAGTTAAGTTTTTGTTAGTGTGTGTCTTCTCGCCATGAACGTGACGCCCCAACAAAAGGCAACAGCCAAGAGGACAGGCAAGCGCATCTCGTTCTTCAATGAGCAGAGCGGCCCACAGCCCTCACAGCCCCTGGAGGTGCCTTATTACAGCCTGGGGACTCAGGTTCAAGAACCAACCCAAAGCGATGGAGAAACACTGCCTGGTTCTGAAGTCCCGAGGTATCTCTCCTCTGTGATATTTAGCCCGGAAAAGGGGGACCGGGCTCGAGGGCACTACCAGCAGACGGTCCCTATGAAATGGGGGATTCCGGAGCAAAGCAACGCTAACTGGCCTCAGGGGGGTGTCGCTGGAGTTTGGGGACAGAACTATTCTGTCTATATGGGCAACAACTTGGATATGAACGTCCCTGGTTATGGCAGTTCGGTTTACTCAAAACTAGGCCAAGAACCTCAACAGCAGCCCAAAAGAGGGCAGGAGAAACAGACTCAAAACCCTGTAGCTGAGCCCTACCGGGAGACTGCTCAAAGCAGGAATGTGGAATGGGAGCAGCAGCAGCAGCAGCAGGCCTTGGCCAGGCAGCAAGCCCAGATTCAGGCCTTCCGTCATGGACAGAAGCAAGGGGCGGCACCCCCACAACCAGCGGTGGTCCTGCAGCCTTTTCAGCTGGCCTTTGGGCAACAGAAGCAACAGCTGCCACCTGGTTACTTCCAGGTCTTCCAGCCCAAGAGAACTGTTTCCAACATGGGCTTTGGTGGGCAGCCTACAACACAACATCAGCTTCAACAGCAAGAACAAATAATGCAACAACAACAATTGCAGCAACAACAGAACCAACAAATAATGGAAAGTTTCTACCAGAATCACCTTCAGCAACAGCAGCTAACATCCCAGTCTTTAGGATCTCAGTCCCATCAACAAGGGCCCCCAGGCCAGTTCCAACAAAGCAGCTTAAACCCTGAACTCCAGATGTATCTAGGAGGCTCCCAGCAGACAGAGCTGTCTGCCCACCACCACCCTCAGCCCAGAAGGTCCCGGCGGCTCTCCAAGGAGAGCGCCCCTCCACCTGCAGCCTCGCAGGGAGAGCAGCCAGGGAATCTGTTCCTGATCCCGTGGAGCAAGCCAGCCCCCGGTTCTCAGGCTCCCAGTACTCTCTCTGCTGCCCAAAACGGGGCTCTCGAGGCAAAAGTGGCTCCCAAGACAGAAGACGCCACAGGAACTCTCATTGGAGTCATCCAGAGTACAAGGAGGAAGAGAAGGGTTTCCCAGGAGGTTAATCTGCACACTTTGGCTCAGAAAGCTTCTGAGATGGAATCCATTCCCCCTCCAGCAGTAAAGGTGAAATTTTTTCTTTCTTTCTTTCTTTCTTTCTTGGTTTGCTTGTTTTTTTTTTTATTTTTCTGTCCCACCTTTCTGTTTATCTGTGTTCGCTCATACCAGTTGTTTCTTGTCCAGCAATCTCCTGGCCTTTTGTCTTTATAAAGAGCACTAAAGCACAGATCTGTACTGGAAAATGTTTATCTAAGGAATTTCATTTTGAAACC
The DNA here is from genome assembly GCF_017654505.1 of Polyodon spathula. Classification (NCBI taxonomy): domain Eukaryota; kingdom Metazoa; phylum Chordata; class Actinopteri; order Acipenseriformes; family Polyodontidae; genus Polyodon; species Polyodon spathula. The sequence continues at coordinate 24,227,036 of NC_054550.1, forward strand.
AAGAGGAATAGGGTAGATCATAAATATGCACAAACAGAATACTTCATACACAACACCTGCTGGTTTAAGTTTTTACGAAAATCGTAAGATACAGTTTGTGTTTGCTGGCATGAGTAGTACTCCTGTGGCTGCTGTGTTACTGCCTAGTTATCAGTGAAGAAAGATGGAGCATTACTGGATTTATGCTGAAACTAATTGTCTTACACCAATCCATGATGGGCTTGACAGTACCTTAAATGTTCACCAAAATCCAATAGATGGGAATGAAATCCCACGTCACACTACATTTGCATATATCTGGAAAACCATTGATCCAATTTTGATTAAACTTGGCAATAAATATACTTTACCATGATACCAAGACCTAATTTGCTAAACTTATAATATCTAGGTCTTAATTACCCCTAATACAGTTTTCATTAAACTATTAATTTCCATTTCTAGATCTGTAGTATTTGGTATATACTGTAGGTGCATCATGTCTCTATTATTTAGTGTTTATTTATTTATTTATTTACTAGATATGAGAATTCTTTTTTTCTTAATGTTGTCACATATTGTATGAGCCCGGTACATTCATTTTGTATTCAAACTGTTTTGGATAAATTGTGAATTCAGAAGTTAACCCATCTTTAAATTTTTTGAGTATTTCAAGCTCTTAAAAACAGATTTAACATATTCACCTCTGGTCTCAATCTCATCCCTTGCTTTTAGGAGAATATACCGTAGTAGCTTTCGAGGCAACAAGCACAGTTCCAGAACACCTGTTTTTAAGTGCTGCAAGATCACAGGGCACTTAACCTCTACTAGCCTATACTAAAATAAAATACTACCCACAAATTGATTTTCACAGTTCTATAAATCCTTCTGAAAACACAACACCTGGTTGGCACTTGGCTGTCCCACAGCCATAACAACTGATGTGTGTGTGAGGAACACACTTTATTGAACAAAGTGCTAACTGTAAAGGATCCTACAAGAGTACACTAAATGCTTGCTCTGAGGCCTTTACAGTATTAAGTGTGTCTTGAATTCAGTTTCTGTGCTAAAATAACTTTTTATTTATATTTAAATGCTGTTATATTTGCTTAAGGTGCAGTGTATTTGCAAGTGTTTCCTGTAGCCTTGCATTCAATCTCCATTCTCCAAGATTCACTGCTTTTAACCGGTCCATGATATCTGGCTGCTGTACACTTTACATGCTTGGCTATAGTTATTGCACATTAAAAATGAACCCATTTGTGTATACTTCCTGCATTATCAGAAACGTAGGAGTGATTCATTTCCGTGATCTCTGAATTGTATTGGGAAAATACAGAATGACTATTTTGAAACAAAATCGGGCGTGTGGAATGCAGAACAGATGATTTTTATGATAAATCTATTTGTTAGTGCTATTATTAAAAAGGCATGCCCATTGCTTGTGTCACACATGGTGCTGGAAAGCTGTCTGTTCTGTCCATGAGCACATCCTATTTACAGTAGCATGTTTCTTACCAAGTCATATATAGTATATTCACTAGTGTACTTAAACCACAAAACAAGGGTTTCACATACCTTTCTCCAGGTGTATGTGTGGGCATAGTTCAGTTGGTTTTCTGTAATTCATTTTAATACAAGTTACTACACGTATACATAACTATTTATTGCAAAAGTAATAATACAGTATAAATTGTCTTGTGGTAAAGTTCGCTGTTTTCCTAAGTTTCCAACTGGACAATGCACATTTGTAAAGAGATTCTGTTCACTGAGCAGTGCATGCTTTAGATAAACATCTGCGATTTTACAACCACTGCTCGTTAATACTTTTTAGTTCCTTTTTACAAACCATTCTATCAGAGGCGCCCTGCCCCCATGCTTTGTTTTTGTTCGCAAAAATACCAATTCCTCATTAAAAATGAAATAGTACTTGAATATTCATTTGCATCCATGTTCATCGTAGCACTGTTAAAGCACCGATGTTGTAAGTGTTGATAGAATGCGTGGTGTATCAACTTCTATCTAGTACGTTTATAGAATGACTACCAGTCTTGAGTAGTTGTTTCATGTGCTGAAAAATGAATGAAAGAGTATTGATTTGCATATGTATACATTATATTATATTAGTTTACCGGTGTGCTTGCTTTTTAAAAATATACTCCCACTTTTATTTATTAGGACTGTTTAAAGAGTTAAAGGTAGTCTGCAGGAGGTCCCAGAACCTACACTAGAATAATAGCTTGAGAAGCCAAAGAAACTGACACCTGTGTTCTGTGTAGAGTTTCTACTTCTTTGGCTAAATGTCTGTTTTTGTCAATCATGCCTTTATTAAAAGTGCATGCCTTACAAGGAATATTTTGTTCACTTAAGACCAGAGTGAATGCTTTAAAAGCATTTTAGAAAAAATGTATAAGATTGGCAGGAGTCCCCGTGCCTGTGCCCTGCTAAAACTGGCCAAACTTGTTCTTTCTCGCAAGCTTCACATTTTAGTTCTGCTTTCTGTACTCAAGTGGTGGATGTCAATATAGGTACTAACTTGTGTGTGCCCGCCTTTTTGGCTCGCATCTAAAGAATAATGCAAGTCGGAGCAATGACGAACACCGCCAGTCCATCCACCCATTTGTTGGTAAAGGAGAGTCCTACATTATATTTTGTTTAAGAATTGTCTTTCATTCCTATATTAATTATCTAAACAGGGGTGGATACATTCACTCTAAAATGTAACCTGATTTTCAAAGAAACTCACTTCACTGCAGCAGTGTTATGTGGATCAAAAATCAACCCCTGCATTTAGTTTAAATAACCCCTTTGGTTTAAGTCTTAGCTCTGATGGTGTTTCGTAAAAAACATTACCAGTATAACAAACAGTGGGGCACTAGGGATAAGCAGGTTATCTAGAGCTCCTGCCAAGTCAGAGTAAGAGACAGTAAGCACTTTTTTTTTACTTGTTTTGCAGCTTCACCTAGTTTACTGCTTCTTCCAGTTTCACTGTGGTTTGGGACCTCAACAAACAGTTTATTTTCTTTCAGTACTTTTGGATTTGGCTGTTTAGTCAGTTTAGCATTATTACATTTATTAGGTCTACACAGAGTAATTCAAGAGACGTGACAGACTGACTAACTTTTTTTTTTTTTTGGTTCCAAAACTTCCAGCTTCAGCTTTTCACTTCTTAGGATGATTTTATTTTTTTTTTAAAATGAATGTTTTAGGTTAGGGTACGTAGGACTGCTAGTACTAGCACCAGCACCTTTCATTAACAAACCATTTTTAAACTTGAAAAGAAAATGGCCCTCGACATTTGAACACCCAGGCTAAGTATGAAGCCACGGTTGTCAGAATCAATCGGGTAAGTCATATTTTAACTTTTGATTTAATGTTACTCTTTTCAAATTATTAAGGGATGGTAATGCAGTAGTCCGTAGCGTATCCAACTACAGTGGGACCAGAGTAAGGGTGGATATGTAAAAAGTCGGATAAATGAATCCTGTTTTAAATACCATTGTACAGAGCTATAGCAATTACTATATTCACACAAGATTCAGCTTTTATTAGGGAACTACTCTAAATCCCTTGTTTAGAAAGATGCATGGTATTAGTGCTTGTGAGTAGTCGTCTGACCGTGTGAGTGCGTGCATTCGCTGCTGAGTGACAGGCAGGAGATCGAGATGGAGGTTGAAGTTGATGCACCCTGCAGGCGAACAGGATTTATTTACATATCAACACACTGAACAGCTCGCGTGACACTGCCAGCAATGGTAGCGCACAGAGTACATACAGCAGAGTGTACGAAAACTTTGGTGGGATCTACTGTGGTGGGCTATCGGTGGTTTCGACTTGTTTTGACTCTTCGGTATCCAACCCTGGTTCTGGTTCTCTCTCACTCTCACTTACCCATACACACCCGTTGATGAATATAAGCTTTATCACGGTTGGCTTTGGTTTTGCAGCAGCCCTAATGTGAATAAATGGAACCTTTTTATACCCAACGCCCTGCTGGAACACACCTAGCTGCTGATTAGATTCCACACCTGGTAATCACACACAGCAGGCAGGCTCTCTCGGGAGCGTCAGGTACTTCATTAATTAATTACAGTAAATACACAGTGTTCACAATATACATTTACACAAAAACCCTCTTCATACTTACATAAGTGTCAGATAATTAACACAATAGCAAGATGTATAGGTTTACCGGGGGGGGAACTACTTTCAATTATAAGCACAACTCACTCTCGCTTTCCTGTAGCCATTTTGCATTAGCTCTGTACATGTGGGTGACATTGCTGAAGAGCTTGATCATGGCGGATATACGCCCTAACCGTTTATGTGACTTGCGGATACACAACGGAGATACTGTATTAACAGTCTGTATGCAGCAAAGTGTGCAATGAGCTACCGAACCTGCTGCCGGCTTAGTGCTGAGCCTGACAGCGCTTCAATTTTATCTTCTGTCGGTATCGTTTGGTTTGGAATTTTACGCAAATGTCCTTTTCAGTTCAGTTTGTGGAAAATTGTAAGCATTGGCATCCTTCTTCTCTGCAGCTGTCCTAATTGTTTGAAAAATGTCTTTGCAGAGCTAGACCCTGTAATGTCACCTGCAAAAATGTACAACAATATTTGTTGATAGTCAGGAGAGTAGTGCTATCAAGTGTAACAATTCTTTATGAAACTCTGCATAATTGTAGGGATTGAGATGAACTAGGGATGCAGTGGTTTGTTTTCACCCTGAACCTGTGGAGCACCTAAAGAGGCAGGCATCTTCAAACTCTGCAAATCTTTTTCCAATTTCAGTTATGACATGACTGTATAGAAACAGACCTCAAGTCCTACGCAAGTGCATCCTTACAATAAAAAGCTTGCCGTTTAACCCAGCAGCATTCTAAACGTTGTAGCAGGAGCTTGTTGCAATGATGACAAGAGCTAATCTGATCACATTTTAAATGGGAGCTCTTCGAACAAGCAAGTAAATGTAGGACCAATATAAAATTGTATAACAGGATTTTATGTATATTCCAGTTTGTGTTTTATATAATTTTGGAAAGCAACATGATTTTGGCATGGTATATTTTACATTGTCAATATATGTATTCAAGCAAGGTGCTGGTTATAAAGTACATTTACAGTATGTATAGTAGATGAGATTATTAATTTGATTTCAGAATGGAGCTGTAGCTAACAAAATGCTTTCAGAAATCCTTCCTTTTGTGTTCTTCCGGTTACTATACAGGTCTGAAATTGCATATGAAAGTACATGTGTTTTCACTTTTAAACATGACGTGGTACCACACTAGGGTAAAGAAAGTTCTCTGCAGTGATTTCCAGGAAAACTGTTGTACTTGCACTTCCTAGGTAATTTCACCTCAGCAGTGTCTTCAGGGTCGAAGTATCTTACTGGCTTAAAAGCATGTCAGTTATTAGGGGAAGCATTTGATTGGTTACTGAGGCAAGAAGGGCTTGAAGGGGGATGATAATTACAGTGTTCCAGTGAATGGTTATGAAAGTGCCAGATTACCTGAAAGCAGAGAACTATTTAACCTAGTAGTACCAGATTAGATCATTCTAAATTAGTATTATGTTTTGTAAAACTTCCCATTTGAGACCTATATGTAGAAAACATCACTTTAAAAAAGAAAAACCAGAAAATCGTCGCAGCTTGGCTTGGAACCAACAATATAAGAATAGATGAGTCATATTGTGAAATTGAGTTGGTGACAAAGACTAAAAATGCACAAAGGTAAATTATAACACTTCCTTTTTACTGCCCTTTTACATAGCAGTGAGAATCGTTCATTTAAAAAAAAAAGTGAAAGTTTAACAAAAGGTAAATTAACTTACTTTGGAATTTCCCAAGCCAATCATTCATGTTGTAGGACATAGATGAATACAAGCAATTTAAAACTCTGCACATTCACCAAGTCACAGCAACTTCCTATGGTAGTGTTTCTCAGAATGATAAGGACATTCAATTGCACAATTAACCAAGTCAGGATAGATTTCTACTTATGAGTCCCATGTTACATTTAGCTCTGAGGATGTAGGTCATTGTGATTATTTTTTTCTTCAGTATATGTGTAACAGGGGGGTCTTAGTACCTACTACTTTTGTTGTGGATGTTGCTGAATGATGGGAGAGAGACAGAGGGATGCAGCTGACAACGCCACTTGGGCGTCCAGGTTTTTTTTCCAAGTAAACACAAAATTGCTGCGACAGGTGACTGCCACTAGGGTGCCAGTAATGATAGCCCCAGTGCAGGAGGACATACTCAGACAGTGTAATCAACTCCAAAACTGCAAAACAAAACCATGAGAAAACAGCTAAAAACAAAAGCTTGCCAAACCACTGGCTTAGTGCTGCTCCCACTAAAAGGGAGGTCCCGCTCCGGAACCTACTCTCTTACACAATAAAATAATCTGTTGTGGGATCAAAATCCCCAAAATTAATCCTTACACAATTCACTCACCTTGGTTCGTCACACAGCTGTGAGGCTGCACGCTTGCTGGAATTAGAACCAAAAGAACTAGCTTTCCAGCTCCTTTTTTTATACCATGTGGCTGAGCTTAATTGTTCATCACTTAGCCAATTAAGCTCCAGCCACATTCTGCATATGGATTTTGCAGAGATGGGTTTAACCCCATGCCTGCCAAACTTAAATTTAAAAACTTTTCAACTTTATTTAAAAACCCTGCCATATCTAGTACACACTTTCATTAAAAAAAAAAAACTGTAATACATTTACACGTTTGCCCTGCCACAATGACGTATTTTAGTGTTATCTTTGTATGTAGATGCTTCCTTATCATAGTGAGTCCAGAAGTCCCAAATAACAACTGTGACAAAGATAATAGCAGTTTAAGCTGCAATTATTGCACAATGTTATCATCAAGCATCTCTGTGAGAGGGGGCTTGTATGCATTTCCAAATCTGCCACTACTGCAGCTAAGGTACTATTATCTTGCAACTGTAAAACTCCTTGGGCAAAAACTACTTACAACAGACCGTGGTTAGATGATGCATGAAAAATCTAAAATGCTTAGTGCAGTGTAATATCTAAATGACTACTTTTATTGCTTGTATATTTCTATGAATGATACTGTCACATTTCCTGTTCTTGTGATGGATTCTGTTTTATTGATTTGTTAATCTTCAATTTGGTTTTACTGGAAACTGAAAAAATTGAACAGATCAAAACCATCTTGTACCATTAATAAGAACCCTGCATGCTAAATTCGTAGACATTGACCTCTGGCATAATATGGCGGCCATGTTTAGGGCACATAACTTTTTAAGTTTCTGTAGTCTCTTTGTGGTATTGTTTGGTAACCAGCTGTATTCATTGACTTTCTTAGTTAAGTTCCATTACTAACGTTGTCCAGTAAACTCTTACACTGCCACATTGTGTTGACCTGCAGTATATCAATGATACAGACCACTGTGACAAAGTGCCCGCCCCTGTGTATATTATCTGTTATGTTGCGTGTGGTGTGCTAAATGTTGGTGTATAGTCATTGGTACACGGGATATAAACGGGTCTGTGTAACACGAGTGTTTAAAATGTATATTTGTATTTAGGCACGGGATGGTACATCACTTCACGTACATTTAAAGTAGTTAATATGTGAGCACGAGGTTGCACATAATTAATTCACGTGCTGGGATTCAAGTGCATAATTAATTAGTAATTGAATCCCAGCACAACAGTATATATAGATACACGTTTTACTCACTCGCGGTTGGGTGTTCGGTGAGTGGAGAACGGGAGAGAGAGTAGGCGCATTATAATTTAAATTGCTATTGCGTGCTGGTGGGACCAGCACGATAGTTGTATTTATCTGCTCACCATGTTTGTTAGTGTGTCTGTCCGTACACCGTGTTTTGTTAAGTATAGTCCGTTTTTGTTTGTCTTTTTATTTTGGCATAGAGTGCCGTGTCCTGTTGTTTTCTGTTTGTTTAAACGTTTTATTTACAATAAACCGGCACCAGCAGGTGTCACCATCAGTTCACCTCATCTGTCCTGTCTGTGTATGTCATTCCCCTGGTTCTGACGCCGCCCACTTCGGCCGTCTCTGTGACACCACACACTTTTATTTATAGTTAGTTGGTACACTAGTCTGATTTTTCTCAATAAAGTTCCATTAAAGGAACTTGAACCTTTTCACTGCCTCATTGTTTTAGCCTTGATGCTACAGATCTATTTCACATATCCATTTTATGTTTACAAACCATTCATTCTGATATGACTTTCCCCTTCGATTATGTTCTGGAAATGCTTTGTTGTTGACTGGTTAGACTCCAAATAGTAGCTCTGGAGTAAACCTAATAACCTAGCCCTATGTAAGACATAACACAGCACCATGTTATTTCTTAGATGTGCTAGGGGCAGAATGTTGTAGGTCGACAGATTAATTATTAAACTCCAGTCTACCTGATCCACTTGCATGTTTGTTTTGAGAGCCATATTGAGGCCACGGCTGTGATGAGGCCAAGGTTGTGATGAATGAAACGGTAAACTATACAGAGTGAATCTAAACAACAGTACATCAGTTAAGATAACTTTGATGTTTCACTTCCATACCAAGTGGCCCTTTAAGACACAATCCCTTATCTTTCTGTTGTTGTTGTTTGCAGGGGGCTGAGGTGAAGGCCCCAGCACAGGGAGACTCGGTCAGTGTCAAGCGTCAGCGGGAGGAGAGTCTGGTCCCGCTGGTGATACCGGTGTCCGTGCCCGTTAGGCGAGTGGACCGGCTATCCCCCGGCAGGGAGCAGGCAGAGGTGGAGGGATGGAGCCAGAGAGCAGGGCCCCAGGACAGCGCACCGCTCGAACAGAAGGCCTCTGTCATCGTCACCCGCAGGAGATCCCTTCGCAATTCTCTCTCGGAGAGCACAAACCAGGTGAGCCATTTCCACCAGGCTAAACCTGTATTCTGTATTCATAAAGTTTGCTGCACTTAGCGTCCCTGTGCCAAAGCAACAGGAGAAATGTACTTATATCTGATAATTTCACAATAACATTTTCTAGAACGTTATTAGGCATTTTGCTTTCCCTGATGTCTGTGTTACAATATGATGATTCAGCCTGGTTTCAAAGCCAAAGTAAGGTTATATTTCTTCTTTTTCAACCCCTTTTATTCTGTCAGAACTAAATGAAAGCCGCACCTCAGCCGTGCATAACATAACACATTTTACTTCACAGCAGCTCTACATACGTACAACTCTGGCATTTCATTCGATCTGAATGTGTGAGGTCGGGTGCTTGCACAAAAAAATTACTGGAATATGTCTAAAAGCTGAGGATGTTTGTAGTCAAGGCCTGCTGTTCATAATGACTTCAGAGATGTACAGATTTGAAACATGAAATGTGTCTACATTTATCTTTGAATTCTTTCAAACTATTCTTATAACAGAAATAAAAAACTGAAAAAAATGTACCAGAAGCATACTAAGAAAGATTATATTCTCTACCTGCCTCCACAATGGTTTCCACAGTCACTTCCACAATGGGACTAATGAATTACAGACTTGGAAGGAACTTTATCATTTGGTTCCAGCAATGGGTCCAGTGAAGTTACAGACGTGGGACAATATATTACAAAATGATTCTTAATTTATATATAAAAAAAAAAAACTGTGTATATATAGTTTAGATAAACTTTCTTTTTTACTTTTTTTACCAGGATGAAGAAGGAACAAATGAGGAGGAAGCAAAAGCATGCGCCAAGTCAAAGCGACGTCCACGACCAGAACCCCTCTTCATCCCCCCTCCCAAGCCAGGCATCTTCATACCTCCGCCTGTCTACTCCACCATCACCCCCTACCAGAGCCACCTGCGCTCCCCTGTGCGGCTGGCTGACAACCCCTTTAGCCTGCCCCCTTACACTCCCCCGCCCATCCTCAGCCCTGTGCGGGAGGGCTCCGGACTCTACTTCAGCACCATCCGCTCCTCTGCCTCTTCCAACAGCCTCCCAGCCCCTACTCCTGCCACCCCCAAGTCTGTCACACGCAGCCTGCTCAGATCCAGTAAGCAACCCTTAGGGTTTACTATATTATGTGATTTTATAAAAAGTCAGCTGGCCACTGCGATGCTTCCATTTCTGTTACTTTGCTGTTTTTTGCAAATGGAATTCTCGCAAGTCCTGTATCATGTGTCTGTCCACCTGATCCCACATAAGGTGGCTGTTGGTATGAGGATTCCAATACATTTTATAATTGTAGGCAGTTGTTGGCTACAGCACTGTGCGAATCATTATGGTTGCCCATTATCTGGTACTTCCACCTTCAAAGTGTGGGTGTTTGCTGAGTAAAGTGGCCAACTGCCCTATACCCTATCCTCCATCTCAAACTGGGACAGCATTGTGATATATGACCAATATTTGGAAGGATAGTGTGTATAGATAATTCTTGAGTACTTTTGAAGCGACAAGATGTTCAACACATTGATAGTAATTTCAAAAACAGCTTTAACTTATTTGAAGAGTATTGACAAATGAACTGAAACAGTGATGTAGGTTAGTGTTTTGAATATTTTGAAAACTTGTTTAATCCGTAATAATAGTTTGTCAAAAAATGGTACCACAGTAGTTTCTTTTAGATATTTCTACATATCCATCACTACTTTTAATACTGGAAACCTGTTTCTATCTCTGTCCTCCATTTTTATTTATGTATTTATTCCCCTAAGAAACTCAGCATTAGATGCCATACATTCCTGCAAGTGGTGCAGTGCTGTGTTGCATAGTGCACAGTACAATACAAACAGCAGGCATTTAAAGACGTGCGAACCAGGGTTTTAAAAATAATGTCTTAATAGCACTAGTATTATTACTACTACTGCCCTCCTTTGAAGGTTTTGCTTGTATTTTATACTTTAGGATATGTTCATGAAAGAGATCAGAATGCATTTCAACACTTGTACCACTCTTAGTACTTAGTACTTAATACATAGTTTAGCAGGACAGTGCATTGGAGTTCGTTGGTGCTTCTGGGTTATGTGGAATGCCATTGACAGTGCTCCTAAGTCTGTTGTTGTTTTGTATTTACAGACAGTTCCGAAATCACTTCTCCTGTCCTTCCTGTCATGGGTGATGCCACCCCCGTCAGCATAGAGCCGTAAGTGTCTTTTATTCATTGAACAAACTAAATTTCAATGTTTTTTGCATTGGTTATCATCGCTTTTACAAAAAAATATATATATATATATATATATATATATATATTGCTGTTTGAGCTGCAATGGAAATAAAATCATTATACATATTTGTTTTGTAAATATTATTTGAAAAAAAAAGGTCTTAGCAGTAATTGGTTCAATTAATTTGTAAAGCAACTGGCTGAATGCACTGGCAACTACCAGAAAGCACTTTTTATTATGCTTGCAATTAGTACTGGTTCTAATTGGTCTTTTATTTTTAATTATAGTCTGTGTTAGGTGATTTCACTGGATTCAGAAACTGGTTTTCAGTTCTGATTGACTGACGTAGACGTAACCTTAGAGCCTGGGCCTCTAGTGATCTTTCACTTTGGGGGGGGGGGGGACTTGTCTGTATTTTATTTTTTCTTTTGGCAGCGGTGCAGGTGTATACTAATATTAAGCCACCTATCTAGCCTACTTTATGAAAATGTAAGAGAACAGTAAAAACATTTTTAATCCAAAATTACTTACTCTTTAAGGAGCAGGTATTTCTTTGTGGAGGGGGACACGGTTCTGAATGTTAATCCCTCGATTGCTACCTCACTGACTTTGCCATGTTTATTGCTTGGCCTGTTTATTCATGCCAGCATTATTAGAAAATAAATACTTTACCTATTTGCACTTTAGTGCTAGAGTACTTTGTTTGAAAATCCAATCCTGATACTTTACATTGTATGCTGTTAAAAAAAAAAGAAAAAAAAAAAAAAAAAAAAAAAGAATTGGCTTTGGGGATAATGCGGCCTTCTATAATTTTTTTTTTTTTTTGACCCCAGACGGATAAACATAGGCCATCGGTACCAGGCAGAAATCCCAGAGCTGAGAGAGCGGTTGCAGGCACAGCAGGATGAGCACAAGGCAGACCTGGTCTGGAAACCCCTGCAAGAGCTGGAGACCAAGCAATTGCACCAGGACACCAGTAAGAAAAAACCCTGCGAAAAAATACCAAGCACAACAAACTCAATGCTGAAAAGACAAAATGTATTGTATTGCAATGTATTAACAGAGTCCATTTATTTACTGCAGTACACTACTTTATTTATCCTCACATAAATTAAAGATTTTCCAATCAGAATGTTGAAAGAAGCAGTGCAGTGTTCCAGTGTGCGGACTCTTGACGGTTCCTTCCTCTCTTCTCAGTGAGAAGCTTGATGAGCCTGGCCTGCTCCAGTGCGCTTTGTGGAGGAGGGACCAATCAGGAGCTGGCTCTGCACTGTCTGCACGAGTCCAAAGGGGACATCCTGGTGAGCAATGTTCGCTAACATTTCAGTACCAGTGTGAATCAGTTCTTGAGATTCCAACATATTAGGATATTATCATAGGCAATAGCTGATTTTAAACACACACAAAGCTAATTGTGTAGTGCAGTGAAATGGGATAGCTTCCTAATATACTCTTCATCCTTTAAAATTGTAGTGTAATCAAGTATGTGGCCTCATACTAAAGTAAAACCGTTATCATTTCCTTGATGGTATTTTGACCTCCGAACATGCTGTAAACCGCTTTAATGAACCTCCAAACAAGTGGCACTCTGTCAGAATCTGTTTTGTTTGGCCAAAGTCTGTATGTTTTCAAACTCCTCACTCCTTGTATGAAGAAGTGCATATTTTGACTGGAATGCAGAAGGGGTGAAGCGCTTGCTGGAAACTAAATGCCAGTGTGAGGACAGTGATGTTACAAAACTACTATTACAACACTTCCACTTTCAGTACAAATCTACCATAATCTGTTTATCCTACAGATTGTAGACCGACTTAATGCAGCAGACAAAAAGGTTTATTAAACCTACCCATGTTGTACATTTGACGGGAGGATCTGTTTTTGTTTTATGTGATACAGTCTACAAACCTGGTGGCCTGTTTCCATGAGTCTATTCGGGTTAAGCCCTTATTAGGCCAAGTACATCCCCACTAATCTATGCACATCCTCTCTCGGTGCTTTGAATTGAAATGGTAGATAACTAGTGTACACCCACACAGTTCTTCTGCGGAATCAGTCACAGCTGTTATAGCCAACCAGGATTGTGCCAGGGACACCGGCCAATCGGCTTGTGACCAGTGCACTTGGTGGTGGATGTAACTGTGGACATCAGATGTTTCTATGGAAAGTCTAAGGCCAGCTGTTTTCTTGATTTTGTTTTTCTTCAACTGTAAAATAGGTCAGTTTAATAAAAACAGTGAGGCAAAATATATACGCAGGTGTACTTCACATTCTAATGGAAGAACAAGTGTGCCGTATAAAAAGTGGTTGTTGCAATTCAGTGGGATTCTCTAGTACTGTCAAATACTCCAAAAAATAAATACATAAATAAATCTGTCTTTGACTTCTCTGGGTTGGGTTTAGGCTGAACAAATCAACAGTTGAAAGTCTCTTTAGATAAAAAGCACACGTAATAAACTAGTAATCCAGTTCAAGTTATGAATGTAAAACTGTCTAGTTTACAAAGACAAATTTGTAGTGCTAGTGTTCTGCACAAGCAGGTCTCAAAAGATTAATAAAAAAACAAATTCCAAAAAAGAAAAACTGAATCTGTTTTGAAGACGTTGCTTGTGTTTTGGTTCATGTTTCTTTTGTGGGAAAGCAGTTTCCTAGTGTCACCAGGCCCCGATCATGAATATTTTGTTGTTGTTGTTGTTGTTGTTGTTTAGGGAGCCCTGACGCTGCTGCTGCTAAAGAAGCCAATTTTCCAGAAGAACCACCCTCTTGCAGACTATCACTACGCAGGTACTATAAGTTGAAGTTATTACTTAGAAACATTTTGTGCAAGGGAGACATGCATAATTAGTGGCATGATGGTCTTTATGTATTTACAGACACGCACAGCACAGGCAGACGCAGTGTGAGCTTAGCCTCTTTAAAAGGCTCAAAGGCTAGTTTAGCTTTTGTGCCAATGCAGTCAATGGCTTGTCAGGAACTTATTGGTGGCTGTGTGACATAGATAATTGTCCACCAGGACACAAAAGCTAATTTTACGTAGACCCCTTACAGATAACAGACTTTTGTTCACTGTAGTTGAAAGGATGGGATAAAACAGTCAGCCTATAGATGAAAGCTTCAATTGCATGTTTGTGAAAGCTGTGAGATGACTGTCACGGGAAAGTTTACCTTAAGAGGTTTCTAATTTGGTGCCGCAGCAGAGTTTAGTTTAAACAAAAAATTGAAGTTGTTGTGTACATGTTGAATAAGTTAATAGGAAAATAGAATGAAACCTTGTATTAAATCTACATTAAAGTAAAATTTAATTTGAAATATAATTCGATTGTTGGTCTCACGTCTATACAATGACAAAACCTTTAGGCAGCTGCCACTAAAGACACCTTGCATAATTGCAGGCAGTTGCAAATATCAATCAGTCAATCAATCAATCAATCAATCAATCTTTATTTTATATAGCGCCATTCATAGTGGAACACCATCACAAAGCTTACAAGATGCAGTAAATACAAGAATCCATAATACTTCAAATACAGAGAAATGCATAATACTTGATATTCCTTAACAAAAAAAAGCAATGCCTGATACATTAAATACAGTGGAAAGTACATAATACATGATAGTAGCATAATACATGAAACAATACACTAAATACATTGGAAATATAATAGGTTGACACAGTCTCTTCAGGACAGCTGTCCTTGCACAGAACAGTCCAGTTAGATTAATTGTGATCTCCCTCTTGTTAGGGTCAGACAGGTGGACATCTTCAGAGAAGTGGAATTTCAATAATGGAATCTCGGCTTACAAGAAGGATTTCTTCCTGGTGCAGAAGCTGGTAAGCGTGGTTTATCACTTGCCACAGAGACAATAAAATAAGGCAACACTGATTTCTTCCATCTGAGGCAACACTCTCTCCTCCCATAACTAGTGCAGCATACTTTGTTTATACTGTTCATTGCAAATAAAGTGACTTCTATTGGTAACATGGTCATATTCCAAGCTTTTTATATCTTTAAATTGTTCAGTTCCCCTAAAATATTGCGTTTTCCAAAGATTTTTCATAAATTTCCAGTTTAGAGTAATACAGGTTCTCTTTATGACCCGTGTTAATTCCCAGCTTTCCAGTTCAATGATGCCTGAAGACACAGGGGGACACTTGTGATAAGGATGTCTTTTTTGATCTCAAGACTGTTCTATCAAACAATATGTGAGGCTTTCAATGGCAATTCTCTTTGTTGCCCAGGTGAGGACTAAGACAGTGGTACAGTGTGTGGAGTTTTACTATACCTATAAGAAGCAGGTGAAGATTGGTCGGAATGGGACACTCATTTTTGGCGACTCGGATGGCCTAGATGGAAGAGACACACAGGATGATGCTGAAATCAATGTGAAGGTTAGTTTTGGACAGTTTTTTGTTTTTAGGGTGGAACCGTATGCACTGAAAGTGTCTGTCTGTCTGTCTGTCTGTCTGTCTGTCTGTCTGTCACACATTACATGATCATGATAGCTGTCTTGAATGTTCACAAGTCTACTCTATAGGCCTTTCAGGTAAGTTGCTTCAGATTTTATGTTTTTATTACATTCCTCTTATCGCTTTATGTTTGCAGTTTTAGTTGTAATTCCTCAAATACTGTGTTTCACCTGAGTTCAGGATATATTTAGTTCTAGTATATAGATGTGTATATATAACCTAGGTTAAGTTAGTCAAAGTTTCTTTATTGAAGTAAGAGTCAGCATCTTTTAGCGATCTACCAATTAGCAAGCAAGTTTCCTTTATTTTTGCTTGGAATAAATACACTGCAGTGTGCTAGATGGTGCTGTTGCTTACTAATATAAAGACATATTTGCTGATATAGCGTACATTACACACATCTTCTGAACTCATAGTCAAAGCACCTTAAAGACTTTTAAAAAGTCTGGATGTGTGCACTGTTTTTCTTGGTTCAAGCTGTTAGAAATGGACAGGTCTCTCAATAAAGAGAACAGGATCCCTGTTGAGGGAGGAATAGAGAGGAAGCGTCCAAAACACTCATCCAATGAATGAAACTTTAACTGAAGGAGTTAAGTCGAATTTGCAAGGGTGTTGATGTGAAGCTATTCGACGTACTGAGAATGTAAGTTATAGTGGTTCTGACACCTGTATGTGTTATTTGAATCTGTGATTGGGTATATGTATGTTGCCTGTATAGCTAAAGTAAAATATTAATAGTAAAAACCTTGTCATGTTTGTCCAACAGAGCTCCCAGCGATATGGTCCCACTTCGAGGGAAGCTCCGAGACAGGAAGAGGAAGTCAACAGCAAGCAGTGGGAGGACCCAACAAACAGCATACAGGACTCATCCCTTGCAAGGGTAATGCGTACACTACCGGCTAATGAAAATTTGAGTAAAAAAAGATAAGACCTTGATGTATGAGCTATATGACTGTTTGTAAAAACCATTAGGTTGGCACTCTTTTTTTCCTAGTGAATACTGCCCTCTAGTGTAAATAAATAGTAACTATAAAAGAAAAATCCTACTGGTCTTTGTTTTCACTTCAACTCAGCCAAGCTTTCCCCACATACTTTCCAATGTTCAGCATAGAATGTGAGCTTAGGGTTCTAGTGGGTTCGGCAGAAAATGAACCTACTGTGTTACAACATAAAACTAAATAAAGAAGAAACTAGCTTTTCAGACTAAACAAAATGAAAGGAATCTAGCCAGAGACCGATTTTATTGGTCTGCTGTGGAAGGAGTCCCTTTCCAGTCCGATGTCGGCCCCTGTCCTACATCATCAAAAAGATGTAAAGCACAGGTCTCTAGTCGTTTTTTTTTCCAGAAAAAGCCAAGAAAACCTTTTAATGGCCGATAGGAGCCAAATGAAGCCGAAAAAAAAAAGATGTTATAGTAATAAAATAATGACTTGGATCGCATTATTGAGGAGTTTGGTGATACGAGTGATCAGGAGAGGATTTGTCAGTATGCACGTCTTTAAAGAGGTATGTGAAAAATACAGCGAACAAAGGGTAGGGCTTTGCTGGAGATAAAGTATTGAGTGTCCTTTTGCGATTCAATGCCTTTTAACCTGTTTTACTCTGAAAAAAAAAAACAGCGCATGTGAAAATAAATTAGACCTGACGCGCCTGACAAGCGCTGAATAAATGGACCACTAAGGGTTACAAGCATATCGTTAATTTTCTTCAGGCTAACGAAGTCCTGGTCTTGAGGAGTCAGGAGGTGCAGAGCGTGGAGAAGAAAAAGGAACCACCCCACAGAACGAGGCTGCCGCCTCCACCCCCCAAACCACGCTCAGACCCACCCCCCACAGACAAGAGAAAGACAGGGATTGTCAACCAATTGCAAGTGCAGGAACAGGACAGCATCTTTCCCTGCAAAAAATGTGGAAGGTGGGTGTCCTGGAGTTAAATACAACTTGCTGTGTGTGTTTATGGGGCTAGAGGGCTAACTCTGTACCATTTCATGCTTGTCAGTTCTAGTGGGTGGCTGAATAGCAATTAGTGGTGTAATCCATGACTGGATGACAAGTGGGTACTCAGTTCAGGATTGAGGTTCACTCACAGAGCTACGAGGGGTACAGTTGCATGCTTCAATGTCTTGTTAGTTAGTAAGATAAACCCCCTGATCTGTACAACTCCATACAGTTAAATATTCATTTACAAAAGGGCATGGCTGTAACAATTGCCTAGCTTATCTAAATATTATGTAGATGAGTTTTGCCTTCAGTGCCTGGAATGTTTTTAACGCTTGCTCTCGTTTCCCAGGGTGTTCTACAAGGTGAAGAGCCGCAGCGCCCACATGAAGAGCCACTCGGAGCAGGAGAAGAAGGCGGCTGCGTTGAGGCAGAAAATAGCAGAGGAGGAGGAGGAGGAGAAAGCAGCGGTGGCCAGAGCAGAGGCAGCTCAAAGAAACGGCGCTCAAGAGGATGATGGCAGCAGCAGCAACAGCAGCAGCATCAGCAGCAGCAGCAGCAGCAACGAGGATTCCGAGCAGGAGGGGGAGGATAAGGATGATAAAGACTGGCACTGAGGGGGAAGGTGTCACCTGTAGCCTGGGAAACAAGACAAAAAAAGCGTAGCAGTGTGTAGGGTAACCTTTTGGGAGGAAAAAAAAAAGCAACACAAAAAGACACTGGACCTAATGTGATTTTTCTTATTTCCTCACAAGGGAAGCACACTCCCCACCCCCACACACATTTTAGGGGTTAACAGACGGTCTTTCTTTATTTATTTGTCTATCCCAGACCTTTTACAGTATTTGTGCCCAGGTTTTGGGAGGGGGTAAATAATTTAGCCACTACCTCTTCCTTCAACCTGTTCTCTCAAATTTTACATTTGGTCACTAATATCAGAAAGCACACCACAGACTTTGCAGTTCAACCTTAAATTTACAGCTTCATCTGACGGTCTTTGTAACATGCACAAAGCCTATCAAAGACAAATGTGTTTCCAAGCAAGGAAAGGATTAACCCAGTCCATGTCCAGTCCTTTGCACAGTGGTCCAACTTTGGCATGTAGATATCGCCCCCTTTATCGGAAAGAGCAGATGCTGGTTTGAGGATTACAACCTCAGAGGTTGGTCAGTCTTTGCCAATGTCGTCCATGTGGTGGTTTATTTTTCCCAGTTGTTTCAGAAACTGGACCGATTTTTCTGGGCAGAAAGCTTTTTTTGTTTGTTTTTTGCTTTCATCAGAAATTTCATTGCAGACTTCAAAACAAAGAAAGTGATTAAGTACTGCAAAGTGCAGTCTGTTCCCTTTTTTCACTATCAATGCCTTGGCTGTTTTTTAATGCTTTTTTCTGTACAAGACAATCAAGTCCTAAATGATGTTTTATAGTCAATACTGTTACTACTGTTCTTATTAATTATTAATATTATTGTTATAATTATTGTATAAATCAAGCAAGCAGCTTTTTTTTCTAACAGGTGGCTGTTTTTGTTTGTTTTACAAAAAGGGGTCAGGGAGTATAATGAGAAAGATAGGCCGTGCAATATAAAGGACAGTGAGTAGCCTAATTTCACAGAACAAAATAAAAGAACCCAAACAAGGACAACACACAAAGACACATTCAGAACTGTGTACTGAAAGGTTCATTTTATATAGACATTGTTGGCAAGACATCCTGGAAGCTCACTTTGGCATTACCAGGTACCTCCTTACTTTGTTGGGGGCCAATTTAGTTAGGCCTAGGGCCCATTGACCAGTGACGCTTAATAAAGGCCTATAATAATAATTACCACTGGAAACAACATAATATGTCTTAATTATAAAATATTGTGGAATTTATTTGGCTTTAATATGCAAACATTGATCAGAAACTTTAAACTTATTTTAATTGTGTAGGTGACAATGAAGTGTGGCCCTAACTGTTTTTAATATTATTTTATTGGCCTACTTTTAACCACTCTAGCTGTTGTATGATTTGGCAATGCTTCTTAAGTCTCCCTGGATTTGTATCAATAACAGATCACTTATCTTGTGCGCATTTACAAAACATTTAGTATTTGTAACAAGGATTCCTTTATCCCCACTGCATATTAGGGACCCCTGCTCAAAGTCCACATTTGCTCGTTATTTACCCTCTGTCTATATCTGCTCCCTGAAAAAAATGTTTGTGAATGATTCAGAATAGAAAATCTGTAGAGGTGCACATATAATTATGAACCAAACATTCAACTAGGGGGTCCCATCATTTTGTACATTAAAAATATGTGTAAAGAAACAGTTTTGAGGTATTCCATGTCACAAAAAAACAACTATTTTCTAGTTTTAATTATTTAAATGAACATTTTATGATTTTTATATTGTATTTACAGAAGATAGAAAATGTTCGTTAATGGGCAAAAGTGTTTTTTGTTTCAATCTAATGATGGAATCTTAAAAAAAAAAAAAAAACTCTAGCAGTCCATGTGTAATGCTACAGCTGTATTGTTGCAGACCGGACATATCTCTTTATTGACCCAATATGAAAGAGCTTTTTATAAAAGCATGCTTTTCTAGTATAGATCTGTTTTCCAGGGCTCTTGCTTGTCCTAGTCACCAGCAATGTTCAACCTCCAATGTACAACTCTAACCCCACTAGCCTATTATAGGTTAGTTTCTATAGTAACCTAAGCAGGAGTTTCCTTCAATCTTAAATCATCCTTTATTTATTTATATTCCCAGAATTTAGGTCAGCTGCTGTGGGTGAGGGTCAGAGCCAAATGAAATGGCACAAAGTATTTTCTGTTCTTGCCTAATGTCTATGCACAGTGTGTTTGTCTCCATGGGTGCCTTTTGGAAAAGATGCCCAGACCCCCTCTCAGAGCCATTAAAAAAAAAAAAGAAACACAGAGCCATTTAAAAAAAAAAAAAAAAAAAAAAAAAAAAAAAAGAGAAACACAGAGCTATTTAAAAAAAAACCTGCCTTACTGTCCGTTTTTGTATTTGTTTGTAACTACTAAAGATTTAACTTTTTGGATCACCTAAAGGAGCTGTGACTAAATTTTTGTACGCTATATATATATATATACACAAATATTAATAATGAACGCTAAGCTTGCGCTTGCTTCCTGTACAGTTGTGAGGGATTTGAACACAAAGTTATATATAAATATATATTATTCACGTTTTATATATTGTTTTGATAAGAAGCAAAGATACACTAATGTTGATGTAGAAGAGGGGAAGTCATTTGTCAGTGCATTTATTAAGTGTAACTTATTTGTTTCAATATTTGATTTGTTTCACTTGTGTTTTAAACAACAAAAAATACTTTCTATTAAAAATCAGAAAATGTATTGCTCTTCATGTTTATTTAATCAACAATGTCAAATGAACCTGCCACTTGTTTTCTTTAGTTTTACACTGGTTGAAGAAAAATACCTATCTTTTCCTAATGGTTTTGCTTTTACCTGAAAATTAATGACAGATTGTTTCCCTAGCTGTAAGTTTCAGAATTAGTTAAAGTACAATTTTGTTCATGTGTTAATGTGTCTGAAAATGTATGCACCACATTTTGTAAGCTGGCAAAGCTGAGATAGCAGAGGCGCACATATGCATCTAGCCCTAAAGCAGAATAGGTCTACCACAGTCTGGCTCCATGTTCGTTGTTTGACAGTAAACATGCCAGATGGACAATAAGCTGTCTCTGACAGCTCTTGTAAAGCCTGTTAATGTTTTGGAGTTGTTTGTTTCTTTGTGGAAGTAAAACCGATATTTTACTGAACAGAGCTGTTCAATGAAGGGCTCCTGAGTCATATTTGGCTCAATTAACGCCAAAATGGAGAGGCTGTTCAATCTAAATCTATTTAAGGATACATTTTGAAATATTGGTATTTTAATATCCCATGCTGGGGAGGGAATCCCTACAATGGGGACTTAGGGGAGGTGACTGTATGTAACTTCACATTCTTCCGTATATCTGGAGAGCTGCTTATACAAGTGTTTTGAAACTTGGCAATGACATTATCATAAATTAATAATCAGATTCTGAGGATATAGGGCAGTGTGTGTCCGTTCATCCATCAGTCTGTATGCTACACTTTTACATTCTGGAGAATTGCTTATCAAGCTGTGAATTAACGTTTAATTACCAGTTCTTATGCTATACTATTATGTACATGCTGTTGATATTTATTCATGGTCATCAAATTGTTCTTCATGCAACAGAAAGGCTTGCAGCCTGGTATGTGAATCAGATAACAAAGACTTCTATTCATAAAGAATTAAAGGCATACATTGTTCATTTTGCTAATATTTTGTTTCTGCCTTGTGCTTTTGGTAATGCACTTTTAGATGTCCTAACATTAATAATTTAAGATGAACAGCTGGGTGCATGGGTCACAGGTGGAGACTTCACAAGAAACCTGGTATAATACCCCTGCATTCCACAAGGAGGACAAAGGCAAACACTGACATAGTGTGTATTTGAAACTGAGTTGCAAAGGGGAGAGGCAGCTTTTCCATTTGCATAAATCTAAGTCCTGCCTCAGACCAGCTCAAATATTGACCCCAGTGGCCTTGTGAAGAGCCTCACAGTTGACTTAAAAATGTAAGTATCTGTTAATCATCCAATAATATCAAAAGAGCTTGCATTCAAGCACAATGTAAGGCTTAATTAGTTTGTTTTAGTGAGTGGGTTATAAAGCTTACATCTATTACCAGTTTATTCAAGCAAATCCCTGATTCATAAACTAATATGTCTGGCTTACATCTTGTAATGTAAATGGCCTGTTCAGATCACCTAATTGATTAACCCTGTTTTCAAATGCTTCAAATGATTTTACCTTAAGAAAAAATCAGAGTAAATACCACAAGATGGCAGTATTTCCTAAGGAATTGCTGAGCATGGACTGGTCTCATAAAGTGGCCATATTTCTGGCTGCCTTTTATAGTTTACATCTGGTACTCATTCACAGTTAAATTGAGCTTTTGGTAAAGACTTAGGGCTGAAATCCATATTAAATGTAAATAGTGCTCTGAGCAACAAAGAGAATAAAAAAAGCAATACACTTGAATATTAAGGTTTAGAGCAGTGCTTTTCAATCCTGGTACTCGGGAACCCCTGGGTCTTCTGATTTGAATTCCAACTGAACTCTCAATTGCATAACTAAGCCCTTAATTGAACAAATAATTAGCTAAGTAAGACCTTTTTAATTGTTCTCAGCTCTTAAGAAGTTGCAGATTTCAAGTTATTTATAACATTTTAGAGTTAAGTTGAAATCTGAAACTTTAAGAGCTGAAAACAAGTCAATAGGACTGTGTAGTCACTTACCCTCCTTGAGCTTTTGGGTGTGACTTTGTTGTAAGTGACTCTGCAGCTGATACATAGTTCACAAACCCTAGTCTCTGTAAGTTACCTTGGATAAAGGTGTCTGCTATAATAATAATAATTCATAATCTATTGCCTTCTTTACTAAGGGGCAGTGGTTGTGCAAGGGCAGTTACAGCAGTATCAGTCATAGAGTGATACCACAGTTGTAACATTTTAATGTTTTGGCATGGCAAAATGTATTGCAATATATTATTGGAAAATACTGAAAGCACAGTAAATAATGCTCACATTTTTCAAATCTTTCTGAAAAACATTGAAAAATGTGACATGTCAAAATCTAACATGAAATACTGTACTACTATTATGGCTTCTGGTAGACTTGTAATATCGTTTTGTAGGCTCTTTGATTACATGATGATAAATGAAAGATCTAAATTATGTTCATATAGTTAAGCATGTCTCAATCCTAAAATACTAGGTGATGCAAAACTTTTTTGCCATATCTGCACACTGCTGCTGTCTTCCAGGTCACCCTTCTGCGTTTGTTTGGGGGTGAGAAGAATGGTTGAGCCAGAAGACTTGCTCTGCTCTCATTTAGGTAGGCCAACAAGCCTTAAACATCTTATTTGTATTTGTCTTGAAACAGACTTGGCTCCAGGGCTGTTGTAGGTAGTAGCTGTGATGTAAATAGGGCTGCATTGCTTGCACTTCCATTCTTCAACACAAGAGAGGGTTATAACCTTAGCAACAGCATGGAATAATATTATGCAGGCCTATAATTTCCATCACATTTCAAGGGAGTCGCCCACCTTCTTTTGCATACAGGCCCAGAAATATATAGTTTTACAAATCCACTCCCTGGTTTTGAAAAGCAAATTTGAACACTCTGTGAACAATTCCCAATTGTACTTGGAAAGAAGATATATAGAGTTGCCAAAACAAGTATCTGATTATCCTTTTAAACTCTGATAACCTTTACATGGGTGTTGCTTCCTCTAGAATAAATAACATTACCATGGTTTTTAAATGTTCATATTGTCAGAAATATGTTCATATATATGTTACCTGATATACTGTACTGTATGTTTTTCTTTGTCTCTGGGCCTAAATTCTGCTCACCATTACCATTCACTTAATTCACAACTATGTTTTCAAAATGGGATCATTTGGTTTTACTTAGCTGAATATGCAATAGTTTTATGCCTAGTGTTCATTACCATGAATTTCCATTTCTAAATACAATTCTTGTTTATCCTAAACATCACAGTAAGACCAATAGTTTACATACATCTCTGGATCGGGCAATGCAGAGACTGACAGTGATTCTATCATTTTAGAGTAATGTGCTGTATGTCTTGGATGGCTGGTTTGTTCACTTTGTGTTTTAGATGATGTTAAACATGGTAAATTTCCGCTAACAATGTACATTGAGTGGTCCTATGATATATTAATGATTCTTCTTTTTAATTTTTTTACAAATTATATGGTGTATTTATATGTCCATAGAGATAATTGTTATATGATCATGCAATAGTAATGTGTATTGGTTCATGCCATTGTGATATTATTCAAAATGTGAAAACTCTGCTGCTGCTGTACTATTCCTTCAGAGGCAGTTAGTTATAGTAAAAGCAGTTATAATATAAACCCCATACAAGAAAGTTACCACTGGGTTAAGATACCATTATTGTATTACCCTGAAGAAACAGAACCATTAGCAGACCATTTTACCATTACTGGTTCTGATCTGGTAGTTCTGTTAGGGTTTCTTATGATATTCCAATGACATACCTAGTGGTTTTCATCACAGCACTAGAACAAGAGATACAGTGAGATATAGGGGTTCGCTAAGAGAGCCCGGACAGATCAACTCGGCTTTCAGGGATGGATGCTTCAGTGGGAAGCCATCCATCACTTTAAAAAGCTGGCCAACAACACAGTGAGTTTAGATGGGCAGTGCTAGATATTAGACAGCAGTGTGGAATTTCATCTTGATCTACGATGAGGTATGGCTGTAAGACAAAGACAAATGAGAACATTATTTTGGAAACATAGAGTTTGAAGACCTTGATACAGCCTCGAAATATCAATTTACAACCCTAAAATATTATGCTCTGCCAGTATTTCATAAAACATGGGTGTGCACCAATAAGCTGAGAATGAAGGGATATTTTTCCAAAAATCTGGAAGAAACCTGATAAGTTAAAATATATCAAGGAAAAGTTTTGCTAACATTAATACAAAATTATGTGACATTCAATACCAAAACAATAATAATAATACAGTGTAAAACAACACATGTTCATCAACATCTAGCGACATTACTTATTTAGTCATTTTAACCCAATTGTATCTAAATTATGGGGCCACACAATATTAAATATTATATTAGTAACAAAGGCACCAGTAATAGCATTTCATTTTCCATATGACCAATTCCCACCCTCCCTTTTTCTCCCCAATTAAGAATGTCCAATTATGTTCCTTCCTCACAGCCTCAGCAGAGCTGAAGGTCAATTGGGATCCTCCGATCCCACGCCAAGCCAATCGCCTCTACACCCAGCAGCCTCACAGTGGATGTTCGCGAGCTCCTGGTCCTTGAAAGACTGAGGTCAGCCCTGCAGATGAGCTCAATGGATGTCAACCCATTCGGGGCTGCTGTATTGCAGTGAGATGCCTACCAAAATGCCTGCCTGACCCATCAGAGCCAATGATCCCTTTGGAATCGGTAGTGAACACTAGTGGCTGTCTACCTTTTCTGGTCTCAAATACTACAATAGGTTGATTGATGCACAACTTGCTGCTAACATTCAACCACAGGTAAGTCACAGGTATCATTGACATGTGGTCATCTTTCACTTGGACCACTTGAGTCACTGCTAATATCTTTATACTTTACTGCTTAAAGTAGTCATTTTTAAAACATGTTTCTGGTACTACATTAGGTTGAAGAGCCTAATGCTCTTTAAGCCTGCTATTAGCTGCTGTGTTGCTGTTATTATTTCATGTGTTATGCTACTATCATGTATATATATATTTTTTTTTTACTGTATAGCATGTATTATGCATTTCTCTGTATTTAAATTATTAAGGATTTTTATTATTAATTAATACTATTTTGTAGCATTGTAATAAACAATGTTATGACAAAACATTTGGCAATTGTTTTTATTAATACCTATATTTTACATTAGTTTTTAAAGTGTTTATGAAGGATTATGCACATATTTTTACAGTGTTATAAATGCTACATGGCATCCAAATGAAATAAAGTGATACAATGAATTGACAGTTTCTGCTTTGGATCACCCAGTAAAGTTCTTTCTCAACAACAGGCTCATGGTTTTCAATTCTCCAGTTCGCTATTGATTAAAACTATTCCTTTAGGCTTGGCCAGTTTTTAAAGGAAGTGGGTGGGGAGTTTCTGTTCAGTTATACTTCTTTTAATGCCAGATATGAATGTTCCCTCCAATAGAACTATGCCAAATATAACAAATAAAATACAGTTTACATAAACTCTGCTCGAGAAAAAATGGCTGCCAGTGCTGGCGTTTTATATTCTGAATTGGCTTTGAATGAGAATATTCATGGACTGCGTTGTTTAAACCATCAAGTAGTGGAGCTTGGAGAAATGATAAAGAAGGGACTGCTAAAGTTTCCCAGGCAGGCATTAACAGGAAATACATGATGTTCTTTGTATGCAGCATGTTACAAAGTGCCAGAAGCGATTGTTTTTAAAGCCCTTGTTGAAGCATACAGCTACCGTTGCAGTAGTCAGGTCGCTGATGTCTTTTTACAGTGGAGTCCAGTCTGTAACTGCAGGTGGTACTGTAACCCCCTGTCTGAAATACTCCCCCCCCACCCCCCCGTGGATATTTAAACAAAATACAGAGTGAAATAACATAATATATTTTCTTGAAACAGACAGTGTTATAAGAGTACAAAGTTGTCAGGATGTCAACAATGAAAATTACAGGTACATTATTTAAACAGTTGTAGCAACATGTGGGGATGTGTAACGCTATAATTTTGACCATTACAGGACAGTTTGATTTAACTTCAGAAACCTAAGCTCTTTACCATATGAACTGCAGCTCCCCCAATCTGCAATTTTGGGACTATTTTTATATGCACGCCATAATCCAGATGTATTTAGTAATCTTAATGCTTGTCAAATGTGGAGTAAGAAACTAGGACCCATACATAATAAGAAGTTCCATGGATTTTCAATTACTTAAATGAAATTCCGATTCACTTTTTGTTTCAAATGAAAAGTAAAAAAATCTATGTAAGACATCAGTCTAAAGATAACGTATAGAGACAGTAATAGGACGTACGCCTTATATTATTTTTGCAATTATCATTTTATATTTAGTTTTTTTTTGGGGGGGGGGAGGAGGTTAAATCAATTGTTAATTCATGTTGATGTTTTTCTCATACTATAAGTGACCATATTTAAGTGTATGTGACACAATTCCATCTTATATGTTACAAATATTAGACACCTGGTATGCCTGGCCACTTCTTTTAGACCTGTCTACCTCACTGAATTTGTCTTGAATTAGAAATGCAAGTTAGGTTGCTCAAGTAATGTGATACTGTATATAATCCCTACAGCTATGGGAGCAGCACACTTGCAAACAGTCTACCAGAAATGGGGAAAAGCAAAAATGTAACAGTATTATAAAACTGCGCGATAGTGGGCGCACTTCGAGCAGCAGCCACACTAGTGAGAAAAGTCATGTTGGTAGACTGCTTCAAGACCTTGTTCAGCAAAGGAAAAGTGATCGCTATGAGAAGCAGCTAACTGTTATTCATAATAGAAAATCTCTGCCTATCTCTGCTTCAATTCCATGATATATTTTAAATAATAAATAAATGAGAGACACATAATTCTCATGGATTTGTTTCCATGTAGATAAGTACATCCGCACCTGGTAAATTGCATTGAATCCCAGGTGATTTGTTATTTTTTTGTTATTTTATATTCAGTAGGTTGGCACATTCTCTTATGAATTAGAAGCATCAAACAACTTTTATTTCAGGACAAATTATTAAGAGGAAATATTGATCGGCAGTTTTCCCAGACCGCTCTTTGTACACATTTTTTTTCTATATGTACAGTATTAGCAAGTACCTTTAAAGTTATTACATATTTTCTGAGGACAAAACTGAAAATCTTTGTTTCTTTATGAGCTACAGTGATATTCAAAGATATTATGTCATTTAAAGTTGGACTCCCTTAAAAAGGACTTACTTTCAAATAAAAAACATATCTTTCTAATGATACTTCAAACAAAGCATTTTTATTATTATTATTGTGTTATAAGCCACTAGCAGTTAAATAATGTATTGATTATTGATTGCTGTGGCTTTTATTTTTCTAACTTTAATTAAACATTCATTGATTGATTAACATGTGAACCATATTTGTAGCATATGTATAGTACAGTAATACAATGTTATGATATGTTATGAGCACTTACATGCACATTCTTTTGTTTGTCAAAGGGGTTATAAAGGATTATGCACATAGTTATATAGTGTTATGTAGCCTTATGACAGAGATCGAATGACGCTTGGTGTTAGATCGTGCTCCCGACTTGTGAGGGCACTGGGTAAAGGAAACAGAATATCCTGGACTAAAAGGCATGACACTTTATTCCCGTGGGTAGGTGGAAGTCGGCCGGCTACAAAAGGGACTGAGCTACGGTACCCGAACGGGAAACGGTGTGGCATCGGCGGATTGGAGAAGTGGATGCCGTCGTTAACCAAGGGGTCATTAGGGAGGGTATAAAATAGGGGCGTAGCAAAGTAATCTGTTCCTTTGGAAATGGTTGGATTTGACCTTGAAGGAGTAAAAAGTATTGTTGAAAACCCTGAGTGTTTGTTTTGTGTTTGTTAGTGTCGGCTGTAACTGTTTTTGGTCTCAATAGACTATCAATAACGCAATCCGGAGCTGTAGCACAAGCCAGCATCAATCCAGACATTACCACCCCTGCATTTCACAGAGTACTGTAATTACACCACTAGCAACTGATTTCACTCATTGTCTTGTGTTTGTGTTTTGTGTTTAGTGTGGGTGTGGGTGTGTGTAAAACCTTTTGGTTTCGGGTCAAACCCGGGGATTACAAATTACGAGCGATACACGCCGCTGTATCACTCCAGCATTTATTATTTACAGGTGTTTGCCTTAAGGCTCTGTACACTATAATTATTTAAAAAAACACCCTTGGACCTGAAAGCAGTTGTCTGCATGATTAATCTGCTCTGCACTGCACTCACCTGTATTCACTCACCACTTTGCCACAAGCCTTCATGAATATATTTTAAGTTCACGAGGTGTGAGCTGGGGGTAGAGATAGGGTAGAGATAGGGCAGAAGAAGCAGAAGGGAGCGGTTAGTAGGACAGAGTGCCGGCTAGAAAGGACCGGACCTAGGGTAGAAGAGCAGGCGAGGCCCACTCTAGTAGCAGACCAGCGAAGCTGGACATGGAAGCTAGGACAGAAAGTGATCACTGACTGAGGGCGGTGATGCTGACACGAGCCCAGGAGCGAAGGACCCAGCAACCGAAGACAGGATACAAAAAGTGGTCACTGACTGAGGGCGGCGATGCCGACACGAGCTCAGGGCCGACGGACCTACCAACCGAATGACAGCAAACAGAAGTGGTCACTGACTGAGTGCGGCGATGCCGACACGAGCTCAGGGCCGAAGGCCTAGCAACCAGAAATGGAATACAAAAGCGGTCACTGACTGAGGGCGGCGATGCCGACATGCTCAGGGCTGACGGACCTAGCAACCGATAACATATATGAGGGTTATGACTCGTGGAGCCACCCCTCAGAGGAAGATGGTCCCGGAAGACTGGGACACGAAAGGAGATAGAGAGGGAGAGGTACCCAGCATCTGAGACTTCTGTAAAGGGGCACTCGTTAAACCCCCAATTGGCCGAGACTTCACGCTGCCTGGGACTCGAGCATGAGTTGCCATGTCCCGAACTGAGACAGAGTATAGAACCGCCTTGAGTGAGGCAAGATAAGCGCAGGAGCTGCGAAAGAACAGAGTGTGGACGGGGGTCCGCTCTGACTTACACGGTGAGAACTCCCCTGAAGGTCAAGGGTTAGCTGAAGCCATGCCCTGAGGTCGGGGAAGTAAGATCACTTGCCCCCCAAAGGATGGACCCCCGGCACTCCATCAAATCACCCACACCGTGAGACAAACAAAAGAGCACATGCCAGCGCATAACATAAACAAAAGACTAGAAGGACAAACAGGACAAACAGGAGAATGGTTAGTAAATTTAGTAGGATATGACTATGTGTATACCTGCTGCTCAGTGGAGAGGAAAAAAACCCTTGAATCTAATTAGGGGAAAACCTCTAGTGGCTCCGGCAGACAGGTAGCTCCCACTTCAGGCATACTAGCAATTTTGGAATGGGCTGCAACTATGTCAGAGGGAGATGAATGAACAGAAGAATCCACTGCAGAACAGGACCGTGCTACATGGTCTTGATCAGGCTCTGATTGATGCTGGCCCTTGCAACGTAGGTGGCTGCACCGATACGGAAGGAATGGGGTAAACAGATGAGGAGGGAGGCCTGTCCTTGACGTTGCTGAAAGGGCAGAGAGCAGACTTGGTCCTTGAAAGCTGAATGAATTGACCGCACCGGAGTTGGTCTGTCTTTGAAGTGCGCAGCCGAAATAAGAAAATATGAGTTGGAAATAGAAGAGAGGTCACATACGAATATCCACCGAGGGGAAGCAAGAAGCTGAGGGAACTGTGAATTCGGAGCTTCTGAGAAAGCCAAAAAGGCTGTGAGGCAGATGGTCTCCGTGAGTAGATCCTTGTAGGGGGAGAAGCAGCCTTTCCGATGAGTAGAGATGATTCTAGCATTTTTACTATATCAGGGAAGGATGAATGAATGTAGGAATCCACTGCAGAGGAGGACCAGTTCCCCCACATTCATGGTCAGGCTGGGGGGGAAAGGGGAGAGTCGAGGGGGGGGGCTGCTCTGGAGGAGAGGGTGGAGAGGAGGGGGAGCCATGCAAGGAGGCGAGGAGGGAGGCCTGCTCTGGAGGAGAGGGTGGAGTTGAGGAGGGAGGCCTACTCACGAGGCGAGGGTGGACAGGAAGGAGGCCTGCTTGGGGGGAGGGGCGGAGGAATGGAGGGAGGGCTGCTCGAGACGAGGTGAGTGATGATAGAGGTGAGAGGAATCAATGAACAGATTGTCTGAGGAGGGGAGTGGGGGGGGGTTCCTGTTGTGGAGATACCTTGAAAAGGGAGATAGGGAACTTGATACTTGACGTGTGAGTGGACCGACCGCGCTGAATTGATCCGTCCTGAGGTACACAGCCAAGTGATGGAGTAAGCATGGAAGGTGGCCGAGAGGCAATTGATCTCCATGGGTAAATCATTGTAGGGGGAGAAGTGGCTTTTCAGAAGAAGAATATATTTTGATATAGACAGAAGGGAAGGTGAGGCAGGGGGAAAGCTCTTAAGAATCCCACAGAGGGTCAGACAGAATGTTGAATATGGAGAGACTGGAGGGAGTTGGAGAGAATCCCTAGCACGGACCATGAGAGCCAGGTTTTGATTGAAGGGCTATGATTATTCGAATCCGGGCGCAGGGGATTGAAGACGCTGAACAGGCTGTAGAATAGGAGCTTGAACAAGGTGGAGGGCTGCAGACATATAATGCTGAGCAGATTGAAGGGGGTTACGGAGAGTAGGTTTCAGTTAAATAGCATCTGGAGAAGCTGAGGATTCTGGATGGGGGTTGTGGAAAATGAGACCAACTGACTGAACTTGGATACTGAAAGTAGAGGCAGAAGAAGAGCTGGAACTGAGGGCTGAGGTGGCAGCTGGACTGAACGAACATGAATCAGCTACTGGGGAAGCACGGCTCCTTTGCGCCCCACGTTCTAGAAATGAGGGCAAAGATGAGATGCCACCTTTCTATGTGTTAGCTAATACAGGATTGATCAGCGGTTTGCTACTATCATGTCTGCTTGAAATGGAAAAGGTAAACTCACATTCAGAGATTTGGGTTTCACAATGCCAGTTATTCTCTTAATAGTGGAAATCCTTAACTCATAATCAAGACAGATTTCCAGTCTTGTACCACATCTCAAACCAAGTATTAATGCTGTAACATTTGGGAGGAATAGATTGCTGAAGAAGTGCCCCATATTTTGATTAGATGGAGATTAGCGTTAGCCTTGATTGTGGGAATACTGCCACGATCTGCATATTGGAGGAAGGCTGGAGCATTGTTGGGTCTGGAGAAGTGCAGCTTCTGACTTCAACAGTAAACTAGAGCAACTTTGCAGCTGAGGTAGTGAACAGATCTGAAGAGGGAGTGGAGATCTGCTGTAGTGAGGAGCAATTAACAGTAGAGGGCGGGATCTGCTGAACAGAGCAGAGGTCTGAGGAAGAAAACAATGGAGTGCTGTCAGTCGTGTGCAGAGGCCCAGATGTGAGAACAGAGATTTGCTGAAGCAGAGATCTGGAATAGAGCGGAGGACTACCATTGGTAGAGTGCGGTGGTCTGCTGCAGAGAGTAGGGATCTGCTGAATGCAGTAGATATTGGTCTTTTGGAGTTAAGGCCGATTTAGATGGAGCCAGGGATGGGGCTGCTTTTGGGCAGAGATGAAGATTGCAGAGATCTGAGACAGCTGCAGAACCAGAGAGGATGAAGAATATGTTGCTCCGAGATGTCTGCAAAACCTATTGATTGGTCGGAAGCAGTTTATTTTCTATTGGGGGTAGGAAGACATTGACTGAAACATTGATAAGTCGTAGGACATGGTTCCATGACTGACTAGCGGCTCACGTTGATGAAATGATGACTTTTGATGAAGCTGGTCACACCGGAGAAGCAGCGCCAGATGAGAAAACACGAATCTGGGAACAAGAATAAGTCATAGGAATGGATGCGTGATGCAGGAAAACAGGACGTTACTATGATGGTAGATACTGAGCATCTCAAACAGCTGAGTAAGGTTGCTTCATGACCAGGTCCTTGAAGAGGGGAACTGTTGAAATTGGAGAATGTCAGTTGCTACAAAAGGTTGAGGAGGAGGTCTCCTGTAAATCCCTCAAAATGACAACAAACTGCGAGGATGTGTAGAAAAGCTGGAGTGTGTGAGCTTCACAATGATAGTACCAGTTTAGCGACTGTATAAAATTTGTGGTGTTACACTGCCATCTAGCGGTTATGTATTAGAATTAACCATTGGCTTGAGTGAAGCCGGGTAGAATACTTGGTTATTGTGATTAAAATCCTTGTCGGTGTAGACAACAATTGCGTACTCTTTTAGATTTTAATATCTTCGTTACATGTTTTAGGACAGTCAGTCATGTATATAAATACGTTAACGCAGTATTTAGATGTCACAATTCGGCGAGTTGAACGAGCCCTTGCAGGTTGTAAAAGCCCAGCAGCAAGCAAGCAAGCCAGAAAATTGCAGTACTGAAGTAGGGAGCTCGCAGTGCAGATTAAGTTGCCTGGTCACCATGGTTACTTTTACCACTCCCCGCAGTCATGCAATGAGGGCGTTGCCGTGGTAGCCACGAATTGAGAAGCGCTGGTGGAAAAGTTGCAAAACAGCAGTGTTGTTGAATCTTGTTGTGACGAGTCGAAAGCACAACCCACCACACGGCAAAACGGAGCACGAAACTGAATGGACAGGTCCCTAAAACGTTGAATGTAGCCAATAGAAGTTCAGGGCAGGATCCCGTGAAGGAACGATAATTTTGCTGGCTCTGGGAGTGGAGGAGGGGCGCTTGATTGCAAGCGAAGAGTGAAGGAATGTTCAGCTGACAGATCTTTATGGTGGATTAAATAGAGGAGCGATGGCAAGGCAAACGCTGACGACGGGAATGTCGATGTCTTGTTGAAGGAGCTTTAGAGATTTTAGTGGAGGGCCAGTTTGTCTAATGAAGACGTGGACGAGATGAGAAATGGAGCTGCGGTTTGAACGGTGCTGTTGCTGGGCTGGAAAGAGCAGGAAAGACTAACGCTGGAGCTCCTGCAGCTGAACGGAGAAGCTGAATGATAAGAAACAGCACCGGAGCAGGTAGGAAAATATTTGATAATATCTTGGCAGCGCTGCGCAGAGAATTGACCTCCAGCGAAAGGCAACGAAGTGTAGATTAGCGGAGAAACACTAAAAGACGGCGTCTGAGCGTGTGCTATAAAAACGAAACGCTAGACAGCAAAAGGTGCAAGTGATCAGGGCTTAAATAGTAAATAAGAACTAATTGACAGGAAATTAGAAACCCCCTTGCTACACGCCTCCTGAACTTACCCAAGCTAACATATAATGGTGGATGATGAGAGACTGTTTCCACTTTGAGTGGGATGCTGAGGGATACAATTGTACAGTTGCACTTTTTAGCATTTTTTAGGCCAGATTAATCAACAATGGATTAGTAGAAACCAGCTAGGCTCTGGTACCAACTCAGATTCAGTCAATGTAGCCAGAGGCCAGATTCATTGAATATTTCATTTGGAATGTGCCACACCTTCACCTATTGTATAGCATGTTGTAATTGTACCAATATGACAAAGAATGTAGAAAGTTTTTTTTTTTCCCCGCTTTGTGTAATGCATGATTATATATTCTCCTGAAATGCTTTTTCTCCTGGGTTGACTAACTGGTAATTGTATTCCAGAACCATGGTACCATATCAGTACAGGTTTACTACACTATGTTGTATATTATATATATATATATATATATATATATATATATATATATATATATATATATATATATATATATATATGGAATTTTGTTAGTGGAAGTGTAAAGTAACATTAATGGTATGATAACTGTTACACCTGTGCACCATGTTTACACCCAAAGCTAATGTAGCATATCATCTTCAGTGGGTCTGTAATCTGTTAGGCAGGCTGGGACTCGACTGCTTGTAAAAATATTAGAATAATAGACATGTCCATTTCAGAAGAGCCAGTATTAGGTTTCATTGCAGGATGTGCTGTTACCTATTCTCCAACTGGCTGAAGAGTCAATTACAGAGCAAAAAACAAGCCAGGAAGGGTTTGAAAGAAATCTATTACATTCATCACCAGGGGCCTGTTGCATAAAGGTGGTTTAATGAGTTATCCAGATAACTTCCAGGTTTAACTGTGAATGTCAGGCTTATTCAATGGTATATTATTCCGAGATAATAATAACTCAGGCTTAAATCCATGGTAACTTATCACGATTAAACAAACCTGCTCCAGAGCAGGATAACTAAGATTAATCCTGACTTTTAAAACTGAAGAAAAACTGTAAAATGGTATCACCTATTCTCCCAGGAGCGGTATATGTTGGTGCTACAATTAAAAGAAGGGCTTTTCGTCAGGAGAGGATGTTCAGTGATCATCAAGATCCGCTGAATAATCCAGATTCTACCCTGTATCAGCAATAGGGATGGTATCTTTTATCTGGTGGGCTTCCTAAGATCCTCCCTTGAACAACCGACCTGACAGAACAGAGCCTTTACACGTATACAGGTGCTTTACATAGGCCTATGGTTTATGGCTGTAGAACATATTTGTATACAGTTGGTGATGCTGAAATAAAGCAATGGTATGTAACACATATTGACTGAAAATTAGCTATATATAGTCTTATACTTAACTAAGAGCTCAACAGTCTGAATTCTGTTTTTATATTTCAGCTTGACCTGTTGCCATGTTCTCTTGACACCCGCTGGATTTGGCTTTTTTTAAACCTGGCTTTTTAAAACCACCTTTATGTAACAAGCCCTGCAGGTCTCAAATGTTCTATAAAGAAGTGGCTTTAAGGGCTAACTCATTTAAACATAGCATTTGAGAGTTTAAGAGTTATTTATGATTCTGCACAGGGTTTTAAAATGATTAAAAAATAAATTGCTTGGACATAAACCAGTCGAAGGCCAGTGCTGTTAATGTCACTGGAGGTTTTAAGCAAAGCTCTGTTATCAAGCTACAATGTCAATAAAAAAGGAACACTTTGCATAACAGACTGAATGATTATCATCTGGTTACTGGATGTAGGTAAGAGATTAAGACTAATTTGATTATTTGTCTCACCTACACTTGCGTGAGCTTTCTTGTTGAGTATTGCATTGTGAGGAGCTGGTTGTGTTAATTGCTGCTAATGAGATGCAATTATTTTTTTTTTTTCATTGCAGGAAAGCTCTCACAGGAGTTGGAGGTGAGACTAATAATTAAACCAATCTCAATCTCTTATATTTAGCCTGACATTGTTAATACAGAATGCCCTTCCTAACTAGAAGCATGTTTTAATGGTTTTTGGTAGGGAAAATATTGCTATGAACCATGCAAAGATTTAGGGATGGAATGGAATGACCAAATGACACGAATTTAGGGGAAAGAAATATTTTGTACACCTTACTTATTCTACCTTTACTTTGTTTATTATTATTATTATTATTATTATTATTATTATTATTATTATTATTATTATTATTATTATTATTTCCTAAACTTGTGTTTTTATACCATTTCATTGAACTTCCTTTTCATTTTTATACATTCCAGAATGGTACATGCTCCTAATAATGAGTACTTTTAAAATGGAAATCTCCCAGGCAGGATCTGAAGCCGTCTTTTGTACAGAGATGTAGGATAGAAAATGGCAATGTCCCTGGGTAAGCTTCTGAACTGATGGCTCTTAACATTGTTGACGTGCTAAATTGACAGGATTTTAAGGAGGGGCAGGTTTCTGTTATGTCCATCTCTCAAGAATCTTTACATGTTGTGCTATATAACAGCTAACAAAACATTGATCAGAATATCATCCCTTGTAAAAGAAAGCAAAACACCCTATCAAAATATACCATGGTAACAGCAAAGCAAGCAGTACACACAGCAATAAACATAGCAAAACCATGGCAACACATAGACATGTACGATAAACCATAGAGAAGTATGATAAAGGCATAGTTCAAGCATGTAGAAAAAGCAAGGTAAACTTTTACAAGTTGAAGGAGAGAAAGAGGGAAATAGACAAATATCAAATTATCTAAATATTGGGCTCCCTCTTCTGTAGTATCCTTGTCTTGTCTTTGTGGCAGGGATATAAAAGCAATAACACATAATGGGTATGCCTCAGGTGTTGATCGACATGAGGTGAAGCCAAGTGAACCAGTCTAGGCCTGTGGACTTTGGACCATATTTCAAGACCCTGGAGTGTGTTATTAACTCACCTCTCCCATTGTGATTGGTTGTAAAATGAATCAGACATAGTGGTTATGAAAGTTCCAAGCTGTGGTGGTGACACAGATTGGAACACTTGTTAGCCAATGAGATTGCCCCTCTTACTCTTGCCATTTTATAAGCAGCTTATATTGAGAGGTTACAGTTTTATGCCATGAATAATGAGGAATGACCAAATATCGAGACACATGGCCATTTGTCATCATACTGACAGTAAAATATTTTTTCCACATGTTTTAATGAAACACTTGAGATTTATTGCTGTATATTTATTATTCATAAAATACAGAATTGTTCAAACTGTATTGTAAACAGTTTACCAGGAAACAGGCTCCTTCACAGCACTATACAGGGACTAGAGAAATGGCTACTTACTTTGGTAAGGACGACAAGTCCTAGTAAAAAAAATCTTTTTTTTTTTAAAGAGAAATTTCCATGTGAATGGGACAAAAATGAGAAATACAAAAAACTTTAGTGTTCAACAGTCACTGATTTTATTATATTATTTGGTTATTTGGTTCTCATTTTGTGAAATAAGAGGTGTTTTTTTTTTCTTGGTAAAACCCTTCCATTTTCTCAAAAAAACGAATTAAAAAATAATTGCCATTTAAAACAGAATTAATTGCTTTTCATGTTAAAATGTGTAGCATTTTGTATAATCAGTTTTAATTAAAATATAAAAGTCATAATAGCAAGCATTTATCTAATTTCTAAATGAAGACTCACATACCACATACCTTTAAATATAAACACAAAGTCCCTGGTAACATTATGGACATAAGGGAGCTGCAGTGAAAACAGGCACTAGAACAAGCAAGCCTCAGCTAACACCAACACAAGATGACAGTCATGCAGATTAAGATAAATGTGCTGAGGAAATCTCTCAGGTATGCTGCCCTTAACTTCAAAAAAGGGAGTGAGACTAAACAAACTGGAGCACAGGATACGGTAAGCACTGAAAAACATACCGCACATTTCCTGCGGTTTGAAAATGGTTTTACCAAGGGCTGCGTTAACCCTTCAGTATAGTTAACTACTACTTTAAATGTTTAGCAATTCTTTAAACGCTTAAACAAAACTGAGAGATTTAGGCCGCTAAATTAATTCAGTATGTTGTTCATTAGCTTTGTTACTTCAACAGGTTTTCTCTTACTAAATGGGAGGTACCTTCTCCCTTTTATATAGGGGGATGTGGATATATTATATAGCTGTATGTATGTTGTATAATACCTTCTTGATCTAGGATTTGAGCTAGGAGATTAAAATGTTCTTTATTCAGCCACAGGTCACAGTTCTCAACTGACAACTTCAGGGTTACAGTAATACAGCATATCTTTCCTAATTACACCTGTCAGCACTCTGCTCCAGGATGACTAGATGAGGCACATGTGCTCCCAACACAAGCTACTGGACAGCACTGGTAAATACAGGAATCAGGATCCTTCAAGTGGGTACAGCAGTACATCACAACAGGACAAGTTTTTCTTTTTTTAGCTGTTACCAGACAGCAGCCAGCACCGCTTGATGTGAGTCACTTTTTGGTAATGCTTTACAAATGATCTTCATCAACACTAGTGGCATTACAATGGCAAAGTAATTATTCTGTGCTAAGGTAGTAACAAAGACTGTTACAATGGTATGATTCATGGCAGAACAGAACCTCACAGGTCTGCTATTGTTTCTTCAGGGAAATTTAAGTAGTGATAACCAATACTTTATAATCCATTGCCTTTATCTCTTATTAACTTCCTCATCACGTCCCCCTTTTTATTGTGATGAAAATGTAAATTTTTTTATTTTTTTATTTTCTATTCAGCATATACAAATATTTCCAATATAATGCTACAGATAAACTGCAACATCCTGGTACCTGTGCTGTAGGTTACATAGTTTGATTGCAAGCCAAACTAGTAGAATGACTTGTACTACAACACAGGAAAAAGCTGCTGAGAGGTGCAATTAAAATATCAGAGAAATAAACAAAAATGGAAGGGTGGGTGGTCATAAAGTAGTGCTTGAGAGGTAAAGGAGTTAGCATTTTAAAGGAGAAGCCACAGCTTCCTCTGGAACATACTTCACTTTTAGAAATGATCTTCCCTTCGTTGAATTTTGCAATACTGTATCCTGAAGTTTATTGCATTTCACTTCCTGCATTACTCATTTTAAGAAACTATCAACTGAAATAAAACTGTCAAAAAACAAAACAAACCATGAAAACTAATGAAAGTATTTTACATCACTGCACAAATCTTTAATTGGTCATTCATACTTCATCACTCAAGCATCAAATGAAATAATTACATCTCAAAACAAGTTACGGTCAACTTCCTTTCAGAAAAGTGATTAACTACTATAGAACATAATCCACACTCAGAACCTGATTGGCAGAGAAAGTGACCAAGCGTTTGGAGGGTAAGACCTTAAAACTTTTAAGTGAAATTTTTCCAACAAAAAGTGAATATTCAAAGGCTTTTTATTTATTAACTATACACATGTAAAACAATACAGTAATTCAAGTTGACAAAAGCTTAAGGGCTAATCATTTGAGTTGTATTTATTTAAGCTGTGCAATATAAGTTTGCCCTGCATTATAACAAAGACTGTAGTGATCATGCAAAGTCTTTGTGGCCTTAAAGCAACCAGAAAGTGTGCATGCACAAACAGAGAGTTAACTTTGCTGTATCTCTACACAAATGAATTAATAAAGTAAGTGAAAATCTTTGAAAAAAAAGGCACAGATATTCTCAGAGTACTAAATTCTCAAAGTACTTCTATATTGTCAGGGTACTTCTCACCAGGTGAATCGACCACCTGTGTTTTACTTGTGGTTGAGTTTCCTCACAGGTCCAGTTGTCATCACTCAGTACATAACAACTAGTAGGTTGCACTGAAAACATTGGAGTCAGAATTAGTGGCCCATCTTATCCGACTGTCTGTGAGGGTTATGGCTGATTTAGCAGTCTCCTGATAAATGTATTTTGTAGAGTTACAAAGGAACTCCGTGCCAAGTCAACATGCACACGGTAATACTTGAACGGAATGTGGATTCTACCGTAAGTGTTTGCTGGTGTGTGGCCCCTTTTATTATAAGCAACACTACATAGCACAGTATTTTCATTTTCAAACCTCACCACTAAACCTCACCACTAAAATCAGGGTGCTAATCAGGGTCTTTGAAACTATGTTTCTTTATGTGTAGCAAGCACCCTAGCATTTCTACCTGGTATAAGTATCCTGGTTCAAACATATGCAGAAAATCATGTTAAAGCAAACATGTGAAAGCATATTATAGACTGCTAATCATCTCAGTCAGTCAATCATGTCAGGTAAGCAGCTAATTGGATAACAACAGTTAGTATTGAAAGGGTGGAACAATTTCACAATCCAGGTAAAATGACTAAGGAATTGATATTTTAACACTTGACTTTGACAGGCAAAAATATGATGAAAAAAATGTATATACTTCAATTGTATAATTTGACAACATTTGCATTTAGGGTTTAGAAACTTGAAACTTGTTTGAATGCACTCTCTGGTTGTACTGTTTGTGAAAATAATATCATCTCGATTGCTACAAGGCCAAAGGTCACAAAGAGCAAAGGGTTTATTGTGATTTGCATTCTATCATCTTTGAACTCCTGGCTCATTTTCATTAATTCCCCACTCCTTTGAATAACCCTTTGTCAGTGTAAATCTATATTTTTTACAATAGACCAGAATGTGTAATTGACCTCTGCATTAGAGCATTTCCACATATTTATAATAGCGGTGTATATTTCTATAGACAAAACCATATCAGGCCATGATATTTTAGACCTCAAAACTCCTGAACTGCAATATGTGTGTAAAAAGTATAGCTTTACTGTTCTCTTGCTTGGTATTCATAATTTCTAGACTATGTTGTAAGTTGCCTGGGGCACTATGACTTCTAAACAGCTGTTCCGATGATCTTTATCTGTGATGTAGAGCCCCACAAAAAGCACAGGCTTACCTAGTAAAGGCATGACCACATAGTGTGCAGGATGAGTCATGCTATCAGTGGAGCGCAGGGTTGAGTCCTGGCTGTGCCAAGTTGTCGTTATGATCTGACTGGAGCATTGGTTGGCAAAGTGAAAAGGTTTTCCTTACTTTAAGGTTAATTCTAATACCCTATTTCAGTTTTAAAATGGCTAAAGTCAATTCCTGGAGGGTGGCACACTAATCTGGAAACTAGACCTTTTCACAATGCGAAAATGTGTTCTTGGCTTACTCTATAAGGGAGTACAGTAATTTATCAAAATCCCTAGGAAGTTAAAGTTAATCCAGTTCTTGGATTTGATGTGTTTTTTTTTCATAACACATCATTTGTTTTTAATAAAGTAACTCTGACTCACATTAATGCTTGGCATGTCTTTGATTGATCAGTTTTGCAATCTCAGCTATTTCACTTCACACTCACCCTAAGCAGTGGCACAGTTGTTTCTAAAGATCTTTCAACACCAGTTAATTTGCAAGCACATATTCTATTCACACCCTCTCTGTAGCTGGCTAAAGCTTCATCCAAAACATGCATTATTCTAAAATACTTTGTACTACATCGTGGGGCTTTGTCAATAGCAAATCCTTCTAAAATGTTATCACATAAAAGCAGAAATAAATTATAAATACCACACATTATCTTATTCTTCTTGTTTTTATATTAGCTTCATTTTAAGTGCCAGTCTTCATACCCTGGTGACTTTTGAAAATCATTTGTTCTATGTGATATTGCTGAGAACAAATGTAGTGTTTCATACAGTAATTACATGGATACATCCCTGTCCCACACCCACTGTTTTCTGAAAGGATTAAAGCAGCTGAAATACATATTTTTTAAATGCCCACTTATACATGTGTGCCATCGATTTATCGCTAACTTAAATGTGCACAATACAACATTGTGGCATTTTAAATTTCCTGAAAATAGTTAAGAGGCAGTGATATAGAGGTTCACTCCACACTGAATTCAGAAAAAAGAAACAACGGAGGCCTTCATATTTTCACTGTGATATTTTAAGGCTTTCCAATCTGAAGCAAACTGTAGTTATCCCTTCAGTGGCTAGCTTCCCATCATTTTTCTTGCTGAAGGTGAAAAATGCATGCAGACAATAGAGCTTTGTAGTGTGCGTCAGTTGCGGGACAGCTGTCAATATGTTGATCTGTG
Source organism: Polyodon spathula (assembly GCF_017654505.1). Lineage (NCBI taxonomy): Eukaryota > Metazoa > Chordata > Actinopteri > Acipenseriformes > Polyodontidae > Polyodon > Polyodon spathula. Next base: position 24,269,309 of record NC_054550.1, read on the forward strand.
TTGTGGCCTGTAACCATGACTTCCAAAGAACTATAGCAGGTCTAGAACTACCGCAGGGAGCGGCTGCAGAACAGTTTTATATTTATGGTTGTTCCAGTTTTTTAAAAAAATAACAAAGGAAAGAAATGGAAGCCCTCAGTTTATTGGTTTACATTAAAAAATAATAATTATAGCAAAATTGAAACTCTGCGGTTTGTGTCGTCAGGTTTAGCACTTAAAGTTGAGCTGACTTCAGTCACCGGGGTCATTTATACTGTGAGAAGTTATCAAAAGAGCTTCTTACAGTTTAATCAGTCTTTATTTATTTTCATAATAATGTTATTAGCGGATTAATCTAAACTGCAGAATGAATTGATGGAATACATTGAATGTTAGTATTTCTAACAATAGGAAGTGTTAGCAACCGTTTATGGTGTGTCATTTTAGAAATAATAACAACAGTTAAAGGTTTAAGTATTTATTTAAAAAATCGGGATTAAAAAAAAAAGTGTTTGATTCACTTTTTATTATGACCTGCACTGGTTCAATGGTTAATCCAGTTAGGTGTAATTGATGAGATTGGGCCTGCTATATTATAGAGGCACCTGGAGAGCATGTTGAGTGCGTGAGGTGCGACTCATTTTTTGTAGGTTTACATGTAGATATGAAAAAAGCATTTTTAACTAGACACTTTATTATGTTTGAACACTGATAATTATTCAGGGTGTGAGGCCAAAAAACACAGCTTTCTGACCTTTACCTCTAATGGGATTCAGCACTATTGTCTGGGATTCAGAAATGCTGACAAATTGGTCATAGGTTGGCCTTAATTGCAACACTTGGACATTCTCTATTAGTAAGTAGATATTCAGTCAGTTTTGTGGACGTTGGTAATTAAAGAGTTTTCAGTTAGATTGCTGCACTAGAAAACTATATTTTGATGCATTACATTTAAAAAAGCTAGACTAAAACCTCGTTATCCACTAGTTGTGATGAGCTTTATGGTTTGTAAGGTGTTTTTGAATGCTTGAAGGCTGCTATAAACGTATATCATTTGGAATGGACAATCTGCCCTAGCCTGTGATTGGTGAATATATTTAACACATTCCTTTGTTATGTAATGGATAAACCTGACGATACTTTTACGACAATGTGGGAAAAACAAGATTCTAACTAAAAAAACAAGATTCCATTGTGAGTGCCTTCAATTATAGTCATTACGTCAAATGCAAAACACATTGGAACTTGTTTTCCTTTCTTTCATTGTTAGCACGCAATACCAAACAGAACTGCTAGCACCTGGTTTCGAGCAAGCTGTCTTTGTCTAAACAAACCGCACCCTTAGATGAAATGGGCAGTTCTTATATTTTGTGATTCAGGAAAAAAATCCCCTTTTTACGCTTGTGTTTGTATTCCAAAACAATAATAAAAAAAAAACAATCATTTTGGCACAAATGCCGATTGTCGTGCTTAGTTTACTTATATTTCATGCTTCAAAACAAGTTTGATGAAATGATCACAGCACAGTATGTTCTTTCAATGCACACAAACACTGCCAGTGGGTGTCTTTGGAGGGTGGAATGTATTCCATGAGTTGGGTTTTGTTTTCTGGTGCTTTTTAAAATCAGCGTACAACACACTGGACCTACAGACAAAATGTGTGGTCAATACTTGTAAGTGGTGCTTTGTGCTTGGTATGGACCATTCTCCCTCCCTTTAGCATACTGATCTCTGCTTAAAAAAAAAAAAAACTATGGCAGTTTTTAAAAACAGAACCTTTAATGCAAACATTTCAACCCAATTGTGCAGCTAACATATTTAAAGATGTAAATAAAACGTTGGCTGCATGTTGCCTTCTTTCTACCAGTGTTGGTTTATGTGTATGACCTAAACAAAAGAGAGACAAAGACACAATTAATAGCGAACTGTTCACACATGCTCTATCGGTTGAGCTTCAAGGATTCAGTAAGTTATACAGCCACCGTGGGCTGCTGTATTGCCTATTATCACTTAAACTGATTTGCAACAAGAATAGTGAGTTTTCCATTCCCAAATACATGTCATTCTATTTGCATAACAAATCAATCAGTCATATGACATTTATACTATGTGTTTGATACATTTTTTATTTAACCGTGCATGAAACATGCATACAATGTGAACACATCTGCACGAGAGCCTTCGGCATGCATTCATCCCTCTTTTTAAAGGGATTGATTTAATAGTTTCACTGTATAAATGTGTGCCACATGGTTGCTAGATTGGTATATGACATGATGACTATATTACTAATAATCATATACTAATAATCATGTTGGTATATTTGTATTTATTTATTTCACAATATATTTAATGTGGCTCAATGCAGAGGGATTCTTGAAGTAGGTTAAAATGAAGAAACAGATCATTTTAGTATTGTGGACATGTTGCAAAATACTAGTGTTCTTATACCTTTCTTCATATGTTATGTTAGAGTATGTTGGCAAAAGACCAACACACTTATGCAATTTCCACACATGCATCAGAACCTGAGGTTCTGTATAATTCTTGTACAGTAAATGTTCTTGGTGATTTTTAGCGTGAATCACTATTGTTCTTTTTGTTTTGTTTTTTATTGTGGTTTAGAATGTACACCCTTAAAACCACTGTTACATAAATATGTATTTTACCTTTGTGTATGTAACTGTGCAAATAAATACCCACACTGCCAGTGGCACAAAGCAGTTACCTTAAATCAAATCTATTTGAAGGTGTGGCTTTCAGTTCCTCCATGTCCAAACCCTATGAAGAAAAGGAAGAAAAGAAAACAGAGAATTAACCCAAAGCAGCTACATTTAGCTGTTCCTTTCATGTTTAGACAATAAATTCTGAGATTGCAGCACAACAAGATACGTATATATTATATATCAGACTGAGATCTACATGCTTAAGGGGAAATTCAGTGACTGAAATAAGAAATAAACTGACGATATAAAGTCCAGTCAGTTTGAATGCAACTACCAAATGCTGACTTGAAAGACCTTCACTTTTTTTTTTTTTTTTTTTTTACATTAAACTTAAATATTTTATTAGCCTTAAGTTTAGAGAAAAGGTAGACTATGTATATAAAAAAAAAAAAAAAAAAAGTTGACAAAAAAGTACTGGAAAACATAGTGCTTATTTTGACAGCAACAAGGAGCAATTATTATCTAGAAGTGTGCATTAACTAGAAGTGAATAACAGATTAGGAACTTCAGGAATATTGTGTGTAAAAAGGATTATGGTATCCGAGTGTGGCATGAGAGCATGGCCCATCATATCACTATCACTGTGTGTGATAACAGGGGATCAGACAGCAGTAGATTAAACCATGTCTATATATAGCTTGCCACCTGTCCTGGTTATAATCTGAAGTTAGTGTCACAGTGGAAAAGGATAACTGCATGGTGGCACTCGTTCCTAGCCTTACTGCCACATTACTACAGGAATCCTTCCATTCAAACCATAATCAGAAGCAAATAATTTCCAGGCACTTCCAACCTGCTTAAAGCTCCATGCATGTTTTAAGAGCAGCAAGTTTCAGTAAAATGTTGCAGCATTTGGCTCAAAGCACCTGACACTTGCAATGGATACTGCATTGGTTTTAATGTTTAACATCTTCCCCTCCATAATTTTATAAGAATAAAAAACAACCAACCTTTAGGTCCAAACAGGGCAGCATAACATGGTTTGTGACAGTAAGGTTTTCCATCTCGCTGCAAAGGCAAAAGTACATTTTTGGCCAACTATGCATGTCTTTCAGTCCATAGCTATGAAATACTCAATGGTGGTAGAAATACAATTCATTGACAAATGTTTCAACAAGAAGTCTACAATAAGAACTAGACAGTAAAATTGATAACAGATTGCACGTTGGCAGATTCTACAGGAATAGAATGTATCAGCAAAAACTGAAAGTGAAGTTGACCAGTGAACTACACCATAACTCAAGATTCATTATCACAGACAGCATATATTGCTAAAAGATACTTTAGAATTATCAGCACATAAAGAAACGACAGCCTTGCTCCGATAGCAAAACATGAAACGCTTTTAAATGTTTACAGGTGTGTGAAAACTGTTTCTTAATCCAAGGCTTCATAAAGACTGCACCTTACCACTGATCAGTTCTTTATTTTGCCTTTGGTCAATTGTCTTCTGAAACAAAGGACCATATTCACAAAGCTTTAACATGAGTTATTTCAATAAAATATTAATAAAGAAAGGTTATCATTCGTGAAAATGTTCTAGAGTGCTGTCAAAAAACCAACAGTCGTGAATGGTTCTCTGAATATGAAACTGAATTTTCTTTGTTGAAGCAGACTTTGAAAAAAAACACTTAAGAATACTCATTAGTTAAAGCTTTGTAAATAGGTGTCTTTATTCATATTGCTTGTCAAAACTAGAACATTTAAGATAAGACCTTGGGTGGGGTGCATGCTTATGCGAGTGCACAGGATGACGATCAACGATTCATCAAATGATCTGATGCACTGATAAAGTGAAACATTGCTCCCAGTGTTAGTTTTCAAACCTGTACAAATCTTACCTCTGCATGGGAGCCAGATGACAGGGTCTTGCTGCATTTCTCACATCTTAAACAAGGCCTGTGCCAGTCTTTGCCAAGGGAGGTGACTTTCTCGGCTGCACGATTAAACACACAATAAGAATAGAGATTACAAATTAAATACACAATATTTTAACTGCAGCTCTCCCACCAATTTAATTATCCATGTCACCTTCAAAGTTAACTTTCCAAATGAAAACTATTTTGAAACTTGGCAACAACAATAATTTAAAAAAAAAACCTCGACTTTTGTGTGAGATACACCTTAAAGCACAATAGATATTGAGTAAAAACTACACTAATAAAATTAAGAGCTAGAGGCCAGGACTGTTGCAAAGGCCAAACCATCTTCAAGTTCTAATTTTGAAAAAATGAACAGAATCAATCCCCAGTACCTTTTGGAATTGAGTTCCAGGAACTATCCCTCAAGAACCTTTTGCAGATTATTATTTCAATAAAAATCAGCAATAAACACCTACTTATCAGCTCAGCAAAGCATTTATGTTGGTAATTATATAATTGTAAACTTTACTGTTAAAATCACAGGATGTATTCTACTGACATATATTTGTTCGTTGCAATTTGTGTATGCATATTATTGTCTGAGAACCCAAATATAAATGAATATGGAGCTAGCCACTGATCTTAAGTGAGAAGGGTGTCTGCTTTGGTGGTTTGATACAGGGAGTGGTTTCTCTGGTTTGCTGGTAAAGGGGAATGTGTGGGGATCCTGAGGCTATGTTTTTCCAAAATCAATGTAGTATATAGGTAGGGGTTTAACATATGCCATTATGAGGCACATATCCATAAAACAATCTGCAGTGGAAGAAACCTGAATTGCCACACACCCTTTCTAGATATGAATGCTATCAATCTTCAACCACTGTGTTTGTTTATACTATTTAAAATGGCCTCTAATAAAAGATAACTTCAGGGTACATAGTTTTTGTGAGGAGTGAAGCAAAACTTAGAACTGCTTCAAACTTTGCCTTGGGTGTCAGTTTGTATTTGCTAGTTAAAGTTACACAGTTGCTCACTTTTTCATTACACATTTTCTTGAACATTTTTTCAATGTGTTACTGATTTACTGTTTTATCACTTCTGCCTGTGTGGTAAGATTTTACATACCTGTTTGTGTGTATTTAGTGCTAGGGTAAGGAGTGCACAGCAAGTTAGAAGTAAATCATAAGAGATACTTGCATATTGATAAAACTCCTTAGTAAAGAGATACAGTATATGAACTATGGAGCTCCCTTCTCCCTACAAAGAGTTGACTCTCCCTTGGGGTGGGGTGGGGTGGAGTTTCAATGTCAGGGCAATGTAATGATGGAGCTTTTACATTAATGAGGCTTAAATCACCAGTGCTTTGCAATACATCCTCTTCCATGAGCGCTACCTTGAAGTAAATTGAAAGGAAGTTGAGTTTCATTAGTATCTCGAGGAGAATGATTAAAGCATTCTAAGCACAAGCTGAGTGAGTGCCAGATGTCATAATTGGTGCCTCAAATGTTTTCAACTTTTGACCCACAGATGTCACGCACAACTTCATTTAAAAACAGGTTTTTCAGACGAATACAGGTTTAATACCTTGCAATAAAAATGACTTAACCAGAAGTTCTTGTCTGAAGACCACTTTTTGAGTGTGCACTAGGAGTGTGCAGGTGTCCATCTGTTATTTAAACAACAACGTTCACCCTACACTCTTAGAAAAAAAGGTTCTATCTAGAACCGTTAAAAGTTCTTTGCACCAATGTCATAGGGGAACCTTTTTTGGTTCTTTAAAAAACCTTTTAAAATGGTTTGAAATAGTTTAAAAAGAACCACCTGATAAGGTATAAGGTTCTTCACACACAATAAGTTCTTCAAAGAACGTTGACAACATCCAAAGTACCATTTAAGAACCCTTTTTTATGTGTGTAGTAACGCAAGTTAGGCTAATAAAAAACAATTCCAAAACAGCAACAGAAAAAGTTTACATTTGACAAACAGTATACTCATAAGGCTTCAATGGAGCACAGAAGCAGCCAACATTTAAACAATGACAATTAATTCTCATTTTTGTAATTCCAAAAGCTTTGCTATCATTTATATTTTAATTTTTTGCTGTTGGATCAAATCGTGTAGGATAATATAAAAAAAAAAAAAAACATGGTGTTTGAAGCTGTGATAATACATGTTGTGATACTGCTGGAGTAAGTCTACCTGTTTAAAAAAAAAAAAAAAAAAAAAAAAACAGTTTTACCAAACAGATGGCACTCTCACTCTGTAGTCAGCATCTGCAAACATGTAGTTTGGGCTTTGAACATTTAATAGGTCTGATACAGCCTTGGTTGCTAATGCTTTTAAGTGGACCCATTTACAAAACAATAAAAATAAGTACCGTACTTACACGTTAATATATAGAGTAATTTTTAAACCAAAATAAGGATCAGGTTAATCATCACAAAGTTATTATTTATTATGACTAAGATGTTTTATCTTCAAAGTAAAAATTAAAAAAAGCAAAACTACTGTCTGGAAACTGAAAAGTATGTTGCTCAATAAAGCAAGAATGTTCTGAATTCTACAAGGAACTTGAGGGGATATGAGGAGGATTAGCAAGCAATTATCTTCAAGAGCTTATCTTTCAAATTAGCCAATTTCCTCTCAGTTATATTCTCTGGAGAACAGAGCTGTATATGTTGTGAATTTTACAGTCCTTGTTTGACCCTCTGTACTACCACACACAGCAATATTTGCAGCTAAAGGATGTTAGTTAACATAATGATTTTACTTATTGTTTTTGGTACCTGAGAAACAGATTTTATTCTGCTATGAAGATAATATAGGAATGTATTTTGAATCATAAGATCCAATGAAAAATAGAAAACAAACAGTTGCCATAAATACCTCACTTGAATAATTTGAAAAAAAGTCACAAAAACAAGCTGCATACATGCTCTGTCTGTCCTGTACTGGCTTGTAATGAAATGCAATAAAATAACAATAAAATAAATCTATGCAGTTTAAATCCAAAGCATAAAAAACGGGCATTGGCACTTACAGATTAGCCAATATTCAATTTCTGTTAAAAAATAAACAAATAAAAGTACAAACACAAATGCACAAAAAAATGGGGAAATCGGGGTTAGTAAAGAACAGTATGGGCTAAATGTATTTTGTACAGCCTGAGATTGCACTACTGCCTAGAAAGACACATTATAAGCAAGTCCTTTTACAAGTACTGTACACCAATGACTGTATTGAAAACAAAACCACAAATAACAGGATGATACAAAGCCATAAAAACTAAGACATTTTGAAATACATAACGAGGTAAACATGGAAAAACCTTTTTTAGATGAAAAAAAAAAAAAAATCTAATTCAAATACATCAAGCCAAAAACAATACTTAACTATACAGTGTGCTGAATTATGCTTACATCCTATGTTACATTTGTTGATATAAAAGTATACACATTAGTTCGCTGTATGTGGAGTATGTATTATATTAAAAGTTAAGTTAACACTGCTTGAGATAAGCATGCTACTAAACACTACACAACATATGCATTTTTAAAATGATAGTTTAAATGCTAAAAGGGAAACAAAAAAATAAACCTTTGTCTTACCAAAATAGACCTCCTTATCGCATTTTGGACACTTGGGCATATCTGCAATTTGTTTGTATGTGCGCAGCTAATTCCTCTTTGTAAGTACCAACCACTACAGTAGCATTAATGCTGTCACCTGTCTTAAAAGCCACGCCTCAAAGCCGAACTGTACATTACAAATGCTCAGTTCTGTATTTATAGTAAAGAAGCATTTTGCACACGAGAGGAAACAAGGGAGAGGCTTATTCTGCACACGACCCGGTAAAAAACGAAGCCCCAAAATACTAAGAACAGTGTAAACTTGCTTAGAGATGATGACCCAAGCTCTTAATTCAAACAGAGGAAGGAATTCAGGGCAACCGAGAGTGAGTAAAGAGCTCTACTGCACAGCCAAGTATGATCTGCAATTAGAATCTACTGAAAGTTCAGTGTGTCTTTCTTGAATGCGAATCAGTACGGTGAATAAAGACGTGTTTTATATGCAAAAAATAAATAAAATAACAAGCTAATAAAATTAATAAAAATTGTTGTGTTAACACGGGTTTGTTTTTGATCCAGTGCCAAATCCACAATAGCAATATAAAGAAAGTTATAAATCTAGTATAGAAGTGAAAAAAGTAAATACGCCTTTATTAACTGATAGAAAGTGTTTTAAATTTGCATTTTATTAACTGATAGAACGTGTTTTGAATTTGCATTTTCTACTGAATTAAACTGTAGCCCATCATACATATACATAATTTAACATAATATGCAGTTATTTTGTGTCGTCCCCCACAATTCTTCATTTTAATTTGAAACTTATTTTCTGTACATCACATTTTAGTCACACTTTTTAACGTACCATGTGGACCTCCTGGATGCCATAGCAGTTTGTAAACACGTTTCATTGGCATTGTGAAAATCCTTGAAATTTTCTTTAAAAAACGGTTAAGGTATCTTATTAAGCAGAATGTGCACGGGACTATTTTATAAATGATGTGTACAGATTATTTTTTAAAACATCAAATATATAGATAAATGCACTGACATCGTCAAGGTTATTCAAGCACTGGTGGATGAGTACAGAGATCAATCTGGGCAGAATGATCTCTGTGAACGGACCAGGTGTTGTAATTAACAGCTGTTGGTAAAGTGTATCTGCAAGGACAGATTTCATTTCTACGTCAGATGCATGTTCACCAAGTAGGTCTTGCAAAACAAATACAATGTGCAACCCATACTAATCTTCGGCATCAGTCGACTCGTCCGCGGCCACTGACAAGCAAGCTGTTTTACCAATTCCACAATCTCCTACTTGTGATACTGGTGTAACATTTGTTTTTGATGTGGTGAAGAAATAACTCTAACATCAACAACTCAGTTGGATGCAGACAGATTACAATTTTATTAAAACAGGTCACACAGTGTCAACTACTGCTCCACCCAACACACTTCCTGATTTTGTCAATAAAGCTTACAAAGACAAAACCTTTAAATAACTATACAAACGATTAGAAGGCAAACACTCATACACTATGAAAGCAATATTGCTCAGTATGCTTAATTATGCTACCTGGAGTGTTTAACCAACTTACTTGCTAGCCTTTTAACAGTAAGGATTTTAATTTATTCTTATTTATATTCTATTAATTGTAATACTGATGTTTTATTAATGTCGTTTTACGTTTATTATTAATTTTGTAAATACAAATGTTAACCTCATTTTGAAATAATTTTGATCCTAAACAGTAACACAAATAATCTTGCACTGGCAATGTTTTTAGGTAAGGATCCATGTTGCACTCAGCTGGGCTGATGAAGGAATCACTCCAATATTTGCTACACTCAGCCTGAAGAATTTACTTTTGGTTGTCCAATTTTTCAAGAGGGATATTTGTGCAAACAAACGCCTCTGTCAGGTCAAAATGTCATTTTAACCAAACCCTTTCTCTGCCTCTTTCTGACCTACTCAAAAATCACCTGACTCCACACACAACTTCACTACTTGTTTACTTAAGATGTGAAACCTGTTTTTAAACTTTCGATTGACAATCCCATTAGCCAATACCCCCCAGATGCTCCAGTTTAACATTTTGCATCAGTACCACTTCAGTATTCTCTATATTAACATGGCTGAGGCACAAGGAGAGCAAACTGAGAAATAGTATAAAGATGTTGCCAGTTGTTTTCAAAACACAGTGCAAGCTGTGCCATGTGAATCTGAGTGAGAAGTCTTTCAATCTGAAAAGGCACCTGTAAAGACATCACTCAAATGTTTACAAAAAAATACTTAATGCTACTTTGTTGACCAGGAGTGGTTAAAATTCGCAAAGCACTTGGAAAGCTTGAAACTAAATCTGAATCAGACTTGAAGGTGAAAGACTATCTTTTGAGAAATCTCAACATGGTTATCAAGCTTAGAGAATGACCTTGATTGATAGAGATCAGCCTTCCTCGATCCGTCTTGGATGATGAGCGAAAAGAAGCTGTGACCAATGGCTTGTCTGTTCTACGTGGACCTGCTGAAAGTGATCCAGCTCCACCCAAGAGAGCACGCACATCGAAAAATTGCAAATATTCGCTGCCTTTGTTGGCACAGTTGTCACGTGGTTTCTTTTGTGTGCCTGCAACATCAGTGGAAACTAAAAGACTGTTCTCCAAAGCAGGGGACCTAATCACAGATCAGAGAACAAGACTGAACTCAGCAAATGTTGAAAAAATCATTCTGATAAACTAACCTATCCTTGAGTAAAGACTGAGAAAGGATAAAATAGAAAAAGTCACTCGGTGTCAGACAAAGGGAGTAACTGCTAGAAGGCACCAGAATTGAAGATCAGTGTACAAAAATAACAGGTCAAACTAAATGGAAAAAATGTTTATGTTTAGTATGTTGTGTTAGTATTTTCAATTAATAATCTCACAGAAATATCTTCTTTTCGCTAGTATTTAATAGTTTACTTACCCCTAACTTTTAACAGGAAAAATATTTCACTTTTTTTTTTCTCTTAATTTATTATACTATTTTCTACTTTGTTATGTTTGAACGGTTAAACAGATGTTTTTATGTTGTAAATATGTTGATCTCGTCAAACGGGTCCTAACAAAGTTGCACAAGAAAATAAAACAGTGAAGCTTTAAAACCAGATTTCTATATTCTTATCTGTTTTACTCAAATACACATTTAATCATCTTGGAATATTTATAGCCAAGCAACATCAATTAAAAACAAAACAAAAAAAACTTCATAAATAATAATACCATACTAGTTTGCACTAGGAGCCGGAGCAGGGGTTGCTGCAGCCAGCCTGGAGCTGGAGCAGGGGGTCTCTTTCAGCTCCAGAGCCAGCCTGGAGCTTGAGCTGAGCTACAGGAGCCACTCCAGAGACAGAGCCAGCAAACCTGGAGCTCTGCCAACCCTACTATGCATATCAATAAAACACGACTGCCTATAAGACCAAACAAAACACAATTCTAGAGTACCTGAAGTATAGCGTGCAAGGCTCAATTAAGCCTGGTAGCCAACTGTGCCTTAGCCTCCAATTAATCTCCCTGTTATTAAACAAGCAGCCAGTGACAACCAATTTGAAACACCAGCACTGATATCAAGACGAGCTACAGCAGTGGTTTTCAATCCTGGTCCTGGGGGACCACTGCCCTGATGGTTTTTGTTCCAACTGAGCTCTCAATTACTTAATTGAAGCCTTAATTAAACTAATAATTTGCTTAATTTTACTTTTTCAATTGTGTGGCATAAGAAATTGGAGATTTCAAGTTCCTTATACAATTTTGTACTTAACTTGAAATCTCCATCTGTTTATAATAATTTAAGAGCTCAGATTCGGCAAATTATTAGTTCAATTGAGAGTTCAATTAAGTAATTGAGAGCTCAGTTAATTAAGTAATTTAGAGCTCAACAAAAACCAGCAGTGCAGTGATCCCCCGGGACCAGGATTGAGAACCACTGATCTACAGTATCTAATAAAACTGAATAAAAATTAATAATAAAATAAAAATTATGTAACTGGTCCATAAGTTAGTCAAACAAAGAAACACTTTGATAACTATGGACGGCATAGACAGCAGCAGTTTACCGGGCATTTGGAAAATGCTCTTTTAGCTTCATGGCTTCGATGCAATTTGATTTGATTGAATACTTTTCTGTGTTCTGTAAAGTACTGCGTATTTAAAAAATATGAAACTAGTGAGCAACCAGAGAACCCTAAAACATAATTTAGTGAATAATCTTCAGTAGGACAGCGGTGGTACTGCAACATCATTACAATGAATATATACCAAGGGCAACGGACATCGGCTACTGCAATGGTACAAATTAACTTCTGTTTGGTTATCACATTTATTTATTAATTAAATTATTCAGTCAACTGAAACGCAAGACCCTTTTCAAAGGGATGACAATGATATCAGGACCACTGTGTATTATTATTACTAAAATATTGAGACTATTTACTTTTTGCAACATACAGTAAAAATGACCAAAAGAATTCAAAACCGAACTCGAGCAAGGCCTGTCCCACCAGCTGCGGGGAAGGTTTATTGTCCTCCATTTTGCCATTATACTGCATAATACAATATAATATGAAACCACCTCCAGCCAAGCACTTTACAAAACACCAAGCAAGCAGTATTTACTGTTCAATTCAAACAGCATTACTGATGCTTCAAGTATTTTGTTTGAACCACCAAACGAGCTTACTTTTTTCTAAGATACAATTTAGATAGACACTTGAAAACGACACATATAAAGCCTACATTGAAGTTTTATTATCTTATGTTGTAGAAAAGCCTCCAGACAGGGTGAGGCAAGCTTTTATTGAGGTGCAACAGCATTGATTAATTCATCCGCTTGTCTTTTGTCTAGAACCAAGCATTCTGATGTAGTAATTAAACAATGAAGTCATAAGGGCCTTGGCTTAAAGTAAATATTTGATCATTCCAGCAAGGGCTGGTTCCCTGTCTTTCACAGGACTGTATAAGATGATTGCCCAAGGGCAGGGAAGCTGTAATCAGAAAGATTGGCATGAAGGGATATCATCGGGGTGCTGCAGATTTTAAAGTACCATAAACAAACCTAATATAACTGCAAACTGAAAAGGTATTAGCTTGAACACAAAAACAGACTCATCTTAGTTTCTCCAGTTTTGAACAGTATTTTCTTTTTACTATTTGTATTTGATTCAGGACAGCCCAATAGAGACGCAACAGCTCTTTTCCTAAGAGGATCCAAAAAATACCAACCCGCTGCATCCACACCGGATGTGTGTGACGCGAGCGAGTAAAGTCGCCAAATGCAAATCCACGCCAGACTTGACTTGGAAATGATCCAAAAGACTGGAAGTAAATACATGATCCCGCCCATGTGTTCCTATTGGACATACTAGAGATGGGCTGTCCCATTACAAAACAGCTCTTGTTTTGATAAAAGGTTTCCATCCTGACCTCTGGCAACTCTGTTGTAAAATAAAGGTTGGACTTGTGAAATCTATAGATCAGAGTTATTGAACATCCCTATATATCCAACAGTTTTATTGTTATCATACATTAGTAGTAATTGTACAATTGTACTGGTATTTTTTTTTCTTTTTTCTTTGTGGTACCAGTAGTAGTAGTAGTCTGATTTGTAGCCCGGTACATCTCCAGCTGTCAGCAGACAGCTGGACAATAGTAGTATATTTGAACTGATAAATTCAACAAAATGATTTTATTGTTATACATTTATATAGTGAACAAAATGTTATTTATCATAAAAGCAAACAAACAAACCAAAAAAAAAGTCATAGCTTAAAATTAGATCACATGTTCAAGTTGAGTGAATATGGGACCTTTTTTGTGTCATTATTAAAAGCCAGCAAAAGTGCACATTTTTCATTTTAATGCTGGATATGTAGACTGCATGTTTGGTCCGGTTTATTTTTGCTTATTAATAAACCTATTTTTATGCAACTTGCATAATAGGAAAGAAAATTATTCGCGGGCTTGCCTGTAAGCTGCCCAGAGCTGCATTTTCCTCCGACGATGTAGCTCTGAGGTGGCTGCATGGAGGGCGTGCAGTGTGTAAAAGAAGCGGTCGGCTGACGGCACACGCTTCAGAGGACAGCACGCGCAACGAAAAAACAAAGTAGAAACAGGTTCAACAGTCAGCGCGGAGGTGGTAGCAGTGAGCTGAACCTAAAAAATAAGAAAATGATAAAAAAAAAAACAAACAATTGCTGACTACTAAATAAAAAATAAACATAAATACAAAAATACAAAACATTTAACTAAGAACTGAAATAGAAGTCCCATCACAATATTTACCTAATTAACTTGCAGCTATGCTCAGCAATCTTAATGTTTTGCATTCTGGCTTAAAAATTTGTAGCTAAACAATGATTTTTGGTCAACCAACTCTTTGTACAATAATGTGGGTAGAATTTTCCAAGATGAGGGCAAACACTTTTTATAAAAAGCAAAGCTGACAAGCTTTCAAACTCCATAGAAGGGCGAGTTCCACTGTGGATAATATTCAACCGGCTGAATCCCCTTTCACATTCTGCTGTTAACACCACAAATGTATTTATTTCAGGAGAGGTTTGACTGGAATTCCAGATGCATTATTATCCATTTGTTGTACATATATATATTATATATATTAATATATATATATATATATATATATATATATATATATATATATATATATATATGCTTCACATCTATGATTAGTAACCCAGGACTACACACAAAGGAATCCCAAAATGCCTCCAAGTCTTCGGTGTTCAAAGGAGTTCCCCTGCTCGATAATCTAAGACATAATAAGGCACTTGATGTCTCTGTTTTTGAAAAGTTTAGCCAATAGTCTTGAAAAGAGGACAGGGTGCTTATCTTCTATTTTGACCCAGTCTTACAGAAGCACAGCTGACTATGAAATGTTTATAGATAATATTAAAATCTTGCAACCAGCAAATTGGCCTCAAAGATGCGACACCAGATATGTTGAAGAACAAATTCACCAGCTTGGTAATTTTTTTTCAGGTAAATACTACTCAAGCATGCAGCGGTATAAGGGAATATATATAGACACACCTTGCAACCCACCTTGTACTCAAGACTCGGCCTACATTCAGGCACTGTACTGATAAAGGTTCACAGCCTAATGCTAATTAATGTTTGTTATTTGCAGAAGAATCATAGAAGGAGTATAGCTTGTCAAAAAATATCTGAAAGTGAGTAATTCCTGTCACTTCATTAACAAAGTCAATAGATAATCTTTCACAAGCCTGGCAGCTACTACTGATTTACTACCCAGCATTATGGATGCTCCATCTGAGGCAAAACAGATCAGGCGCTCTTGGAGAATTTGTTCTGCGAAACCATGAAGAGTTGAAAGCAATGCTTTATATGTTGTGTTAGCATTAGTTGGAGCAAGTTCAAAGAAGAATGTTATAGGTTCATCTGAATCACAGAGGCAAGCCCTTATGTAAATAATTAAAACAGACTTTTTACTGACTGTAACAGACTTATCAATCAAAACTGCCAATTTGGATTCACTCTTTTTTTTCTTAATTTTTTTTTTTTTTTATCATTTTCTTTCAATTTATAATTATCACACTGCAGATCCACCATTCCGCCATATCAGAGATACAGCATCAGAGAACAGCTCAGGAACCCCTTGCATTCACTCTTTATAACACTTTCGGCAAGTTTTTTCCTCATTTAATTTGCAATAGTAAATGTTGATGGGTTGCAGTCCCATTTACAATAAACAAGTATCCTACAAGAACAAAATCACAAACACAATCACCTCTCCCAGTGAGTGCTGTAGTGCTGGTTGTGAATTTACAATGTTTTTAGTGAACAGTCAGTGCGTTGTTGTCCGGGTTTTGTGCTGGCCGTGGATGACAGCTCTGGATTGTGTTTAGCTGTCTAGTCTAATACACAAGACAAACAAAACGATCTAGACAGACTGACAAAAACAAACAAAACACTCACGTTTTTCTTAAACACAAATTTGGAAATCCTTTTTGGTTCATTTGCATAACCAAAACAAAGGAACAAATTACGTCACTTCGACCCCTACTTATACCGTCACTCATGACTCCTTGGTAAACAATTGCAGCGGCTCCTCCAATCCACGGCTGCCACATAATTTCCCTTCCGGGTCAATGAGTTAGTGTACTGAAGCTCTGCCTGTTTTTGTAATTCTTATTTAAAATTCCTTTTCACCCTAGGAACGAAGTATCAGGCCAAACAGTCCAGGGTACTCTGTTCCTGTTACTCAGCACACTCTCAGGTCAGGAAGGAGATTTACCACCAAGAATCATTATCTTTCTGTCACAGGACCTTAATGGGTAATAAAATGTTGTTTTTAATGCAAACATTACGGAATTTTCCTGACTCTATACTCAAAACGTTTAACACAAATTCAGTAGTACTGACACTATTTCTAAAGCATTTATTTTGTATTATTAGGAACACAGTATAACAAAATAAGAATGCAGGAAGACACAGTGCATACAGTTTATTTTATAGACTCTGTGTATGATTAACTTATTGTTTGACAGCTTATGTGGAGGTTTATAGCCTTCAGAAAAAAATAATGCTAACACACCGAATTTATGAAAAATGGTTCAAGTATAGAGCCCACTGTCACCAAGCCATGGTGTGGCACACGCACACCACATAGCTGCATTTTGACAAGAGAATACACAAATTTAAATTATACCAAGGACAGAAACTTAAAACCACAGGATTTTTTAAAAATCTGTCATTGAATGGGAACTGCTGAGGTTTTTCTACTTGGGGCCGCTTGGAATTACCGATTTAAGAACTTACAAAATATGGTTTCCCTCTTGTCAATCAATTATGTAGGGTTAATTACTGACAAACCATTAAAAAAAATAATTATCAAATGTCTATTGAAAGTCAGAATATTTTATTTAAAGCAATATTAGAAGCAGCTTTAAAGGAATTACAGTATGAATCCATGACCAGTTTTCTTACCTGTTTTTGCACTCTCATTGTTGCCTTTCAATTTCTTATTATCTAATTAAAAAAACTTGTGAGGTCTTTACAATGACCCGCTTTTGCTTTTCTCTTTCTATTTGACATTTCAGATTGTACACTGCGTGTTTGGCACTCCACGTTTGTCCGCCAGTTCGCCAAACGATTACAGTCATGCACATCTAAAATACGTCACGCAGGAGGGCAAAAAAATAGTACGCTACATGGTCAATCGCATCATACTGCTTATAAATTATTTAAAAGAAAGCTACTATAACTAATGGCCAGGGAGTTCAGTTGGTTAAGTATTTTATTCTAAAATGTGACAAAAGCACAAAAACTGTCTGTCCTACTCACCTCCTGACTATATGTAATAAGGGGAATGATTTTTTTTTTCTTTCTGTTAACAAGGGGGAATAGCGTTCACTTCTGTTCCCCCTCAATTCGAGCACTGCCCTTACATAATAAAATATCATTATAATTAAGTATTATTGTCAGTTGCAGCGATC
This sequence comes from Polyodon spathula, assembly GCF_017654505.1. NCBI lineage: Eukaryota > Metazoa > Chordata > Actinopteri > Acipenseriformes > Polyodontidae > Polyodon > Polyodon spathula. The sequence continues at coordinate 24,286,957 of NC_054550.1, forward strand.
ATGAAGAACATTTTGTAAGGGGCAAGGCTAGGGTACAATTAAACCAGATTGGACCAGAATTATAAAACTTTTGTGTGGATCAACATGTTATAAATTTTGTTATAAACGTTAGCAATGAAAATTAACAATGGAAATGGGTATAAAAAGGGGCAGTTCCTAAATGCCACTGGTTTAGAGGACCACAAGAACATATACTGGTGTGAAATCAAACTAGGAGTGGGGTTGTGTGTTTGTACTGGCTGAAGTTCCCTTCAAGTAAGTCTTAATAAGTCTATCTTAAGAGTTCTGGCCTGCAGGCTTTAAACCACCTGTTTGTTTGCTTTGCTGTTGCCATGGCAACAAACAAGGGCTTCTGATGTGGGAGTGGTGATTTAATTACTTCATGAATTATGAAGTAAGCTCTTTTAAGCAACTATCCTCAAGTAAATGGCCCCAGAAACACCCATTTGTGACTGACCTTTGACTCTCAATCATTTCAAACTCAACATCATACCACAACTCCTACAAATATAATACAAAGAGGACACATGGCACAACAGATGTTCTAATTCAACTAATATGGTCATCCAGAATGACGTAAATGCCATGTTGTCTTTTCTGACAATAGTAACATTATGCATCCTCCTCATCACACATGTTTGCCTATGCTTTATCATGTTTTCACTATGCTTTATTACAATTTTCTATGCTTTTACTGAGATAAATTATATAAGGGCTCTCTAATTAACTAATAAAGTGCTCCTCCTTTATAAGGTGGCATTTTGTATCACGGAACCAGCTCTCTGCTAATATTTATTTTAAAAGGGCACAAAGACAAGTAAAGAGATGCTTTAAAAAAAAAAAATTGTAATTTACCAGTTGAATACAAAATGCTTGTACTAGAAGAGGAATAGAAACACTGAATACTTTCTTGAGCTAGATTCTCTTTCCCAGGGAGACTTGGTCTCTCCTCTTCATTGCTGAGAATTGAACATTTGAAAATTGAAGGTACAGCTTGACTGGCTTCCAGCCTTTACGTCCTGAGGAAGAGAATGTAGTGGATTGAGGTTGAGGAGGAGGAGAGCTGGAAATTGCATGAAATGAAAAGTACAGATGAGTACAGTACATAATTTAAAGTTGGAGGGTATACGTCAAATGTTAATTGAAGACCAGGCTTGTCTCTGAGCCTTCTTTAAAACATTCACATGCCATTGGTATTTATTAGTTATTTTACTATTTAGGATCCAATGACTATCAGAAGTTCTGGATAAACTATCTCTAGAGGTGGTATGTACTCCAAGAATAATGAAAAAGCAGGTATGGATGGGTTTTTTTTAGAAGAGGTCAAGAAAGCTCTTCCAGATGGGTTTCCAACCATATGTGGCCAACAGCTTATTTCCCTTAAATTCTCATAGATAAAAGTTACTGATCCCTGTCATGTAAGCAGTGTGCTTTGAGACAATCCTGAATCATATTTGAAAAAAAGGTTTTTGGAAATACTTCAGAAAATCAAGTTATCACAACCCTAGCTATGTCACGTACCTATAATTTAAATTTAATAAAATATATTTAAATAAAGACTTCCAGCAGTCTCTTGCAGGTTAAAACAAGTCATACCATAGGGCAATATAACGCATCCATTACAAAAACCTTCTGCAATAAATTGTACTGTAAAATTCTGGACACAATACCTGTAAAGTATCTAACTTTAAACGTTGAGTTATAGGATTGCGGAAATAAATGTCAATATAACCATATAGTTACACTTTTACCCCAGATAGCCTTACATCACAATTTAATCATACTTTTTTACCACATATGTGCCGTCGTTCAGTTCAACACATCACACCTCAGTTTCATCAACTATCACAATTGTAGCTAACACAATAATTCCATACATGTTACCCATGTGTACTTTTGAAAGAAACACTTTATAGTACACATGTATTTTGGGTTAAAGGAGGCTTTCAATTTCTATGCTTTATTCTCGGGTTATTTATTTGCACTTCAACTTTCTGGGTCACGTTTACTTAGCTGTGTTTTCTTGATCAAAGCATCAGTCCATAGAGGAAACAGGTGATTGGATACTGGCTGGAAAGAAGCTAGAAATGACCCAGGAAGTGTAACAGGATTCTTTATAACCTTATGTAGCCCCAGATATAATGTTTTAAAAATAAAAATACACGTTTGCAATAAAATAGGTTTCTTTCTAAACTGCACATTTCAGACCTATATAATGAATGGATGTGTATTCCACTTTATGGAACAATTTTCTTAGCTCCAACCACTATTAAGTACTACTAGCCAACCAAAATGGTTACTAATGCATGTATAAATAGTAAATATTAACATGAAACATGATTTGCTATTAGATTATTCCACACACACACACACACACACACACACACAAGCAGGTGATAATGATTAAAGGCTGGAGCCAGGTGAACCCCATCCAGACTCCCTCCCATGGCATTCTGAGGGTTGTAGTCCTGCAGCTCCCTCCTTGGACTACACTTTTTCTCCCTTCCTCCCCCCAGTCTGTCACTATATATATATATATATATATATATATATATATATATATATATATATATATATATATATATATATATATATATATATATATCAATGTGTGATATATATGGATTGATATTTGATATATATATATATATATATATATATATATATATATATATATATATATATATATATATATATATATAGTGACAGAGTGGGTTGTGGGATGAATGGTAAAGTATGTAACAATGCATACATAAGTAACAGAATGAAAACAATCCTGTTTCCACAATAAATAACTGTTTGTATACTGAGTACTGTGTGTAGTGAGGTAAAATGGCTGCCGACTAAAAGACTACGTTTCCCAGGAGGCCATGGTCAAAGTTAATTGTGTAACAGGACACAGCTGTGTCTTGTTAGGGCGGGGTTTTGCCTGTATAAAGCCAGTCCCGAATCCAGTTCAAGAGAGAGATTACCAGGAAGAAGGTTGTAAAGGGAGAGATGGTTATTTATGTAAGTACTCCAGAAGAAGTTACTGTGTGGAATAATTGTGCTGTTGGTTAGCACTCCTTGTTGGAGTAGGTTTTTTTTTTTTCAACTGCAATACTCCTCCCAAACTACAGGGGGCGCAATCCCACTACTGCCACCATATTTGGTAGAGTGACCGATGGCCAAGGCACCAAAAGTAGGAAATACAGGAAACACAGGAGTTGTAGTGAAATGCTGTAGCGTGTGTTTGTTACATACAGTGACAAAACAAAAATAAACAAACAAAAAAAACCTACTCCAACAAGGAATGCTATCTAACCCCCAGTCCCTATCTAGGACAGGACAGCTGGGCTGTTTCCCTGTACAGAAAACAATTGGTAACTGGTAAACAACATTGGTAAACAACTAATCCACACAGTAACTTCTTCTGGAGTACTTACAGAAATCGTTTTCTGGCTTCAGAATGATTGAGTGTCTCAAAATTGTCCACATTTGCCTTTGGTGGAAGCTCAAAGCCAACACAGCCAATCCAGCCACTATCCACCCCTCTACTTTAAAGCTATTTCCAAACCTACAGTAAATTGTTGAGAATTAATTCATATATTTTGTTCCTTGACACTCTGAAAGGGTATTATTCAGCCTGATGCATGTCTGCGTTTGGAATGTTGATGTATACCTCCCTGTAACCTAGCTGCACTCCCTGGCTTTGGCCTAAATATCAGAACTGGGAAAAATATTGAAACTTGAACAGTCAGGTTTCCAGGCAAAGCAGCTGGGTAAGAACTAAGGTAATAACTCAATGTTCTGGAGGAGAGTCAAAACAAGCCACAGACACAAAGGGCTCTGTACCAGTCCAAACCAATACATGGGACTTTTTGAGCGGTGTCTTCCAAGGAAAACAAGTTTGTGCAGGTCATAGTTTAAATGGCTCACAATGGCACTCATCCCTGAGGGCCAAAACTCAACCAATGCTCCAGAATTCTGTTAGAACAATAAGTTGTAGTTAACCTTGATCTCAATACAGCTTATAAATTCTGTCAAACTACTGGTAAATCGCAAACCTCTGTCAGTAGATCTATCCTTCTTAAATATACTGAAAGATCTATAAGATGTTGCAGCAAAGGAACACATATGGTGCTGGAAACACCAGTGTTGATACAAATGTGACAGGCTACAAATGTTGACTATATTTCTTCCTCCCATTACTCCATATTGCACCTGCTTCCACCAAGGGCTGTGTTTTGATATAATAGGCCCTTGGAGAAAATAACTTACCAACTTTCAAGAGCAATCAAACAATACATTTCTCTAAACGCAGATGAAATGTTACCATAAACTGAAACAACAACAACAAAAAAAAAAAAACACATCTAAAAATAATATAAATTGTTGAAGCACTGTGCAAAGCAACTTCAGTGGTATGTTACAAAACTGTCCAAAAGGGTACTGCAATCTTCCAGCTTTTCTTTAGCTATCACATTTCCCTTTTTTGTCAATAAAACTACTGTACTCTACAGTTCATTAGTATGTAAACTTGGTAAACTACTTTAAATTAGCCACACATTTATTGCATATTAACTTTCTTCTTGCTGAGTGAGTTGTGATATCATACATTGTTCATCCATTACTTAAATTTTTCAGTTGTGCTAAAAAATAAATAAACAAATGTGCAGATTAAATAGCTTCAAATGTAATTTTAATAGTTATTTTCCTTCCTGTTGTTTACTGTGTATATATATAAACATGACAAACTATCGTACATTTCTAGAATAACCACGGGAAATGCACAGGAAAATTAAAAAATGATTGTGTAAATTTACCGTAGTAAATTTTATAAGGGTGGTCTCCATTACTGAGTAATTCATTTTTTTTCCCTAAAACTGCCATTACCTGTCTTGAGTGCCTTGAGCTTGTCTGAAGTATCTTAAGGGTTAGGGTTGAACTGCCTTCCTCATTCCATTCAAATCATGACTTTTCAACAGAACCACTCAGAATAATTGCACATGTTTTACGACCGTAAAACGGACGCTGAGGCTTCTGAATTATTGGATGGGATTTGTAAAACACACGCAATGGCACAAACTCGCAATTAATACGTGATTTCCGGGGGTTAATGTATCTGTGCGCTTTAGCCCTTGATGCATATGTAATTCCATAGATGCATATGTAATTCTGTATTTGCATATTTTATTCTGTGGCATTTCTGAACGAAACCGCAAAAATTGGGAGGGGATTTTGCAAAGGAGGACTATTAAATATTCCGTCATATTTATTAAAGCTACCGGTAATTGCGGGCCTCCTATTTGCGTGATTATGTTAAGAACTCAGAAAAGCAGCCCTTAATTTGCCGCAGTCAAACAGTAGGCTATATAAAAGCCAAGGTGATGTGGGAGACATACCTGCAGCAAGGAGACATAGTTTTCAAGGACAAAGTAACATTTAATAACAGTTTGCAAAGAGCTCATTTTTTAACACTTCTGATCAAGTCCGTTTGTAAACGATGGTTTATAATACCGGTACTGTATTGTTTTGCAAACTTCAATTTTCAATACATGTTTCATAGCTTACATGACAAAACAGAGTCTGCAAATAGAGAATATAGAGTCCATGTAAAAAAAAAGGTTCTTAGAAGCACCTAAAAAGGTCTCCCACAGTTGCAAAGCAAGGTTCTAATGAGAGCCGCCTTAGGGTGTAGGCATTAATAAATGAACGGTGGAAAAGATGAAACGATATTCCGAGGCGCACGAAAGACAAAGTCTCATATACAATGAGGGCTCATCCTCCACCGTTATTTTAGTAATGCCTACAGAATGTATTTTTGTAATATTGCATTCTGGTATTTAACAATACTGGTTCAGGCAGTAATATTAAATTCGAGTTGGAAAGAAAACGGTAAAAAAAAAAAAAAAAAAAAAGACAGAGGGACTGCTGACGCAGTTAGTTTGTAGGTAGAGCAAGTATAGTTTTTCAACCATATATACCATACAGATATGCTTTAAAGTCACACATAGAGTAAGAAGTACAGACAAACATGAGAAATAGGACAGTTGTAACTGCATAAGACTTTAAGAAGATATAAGTCGTAGTTAAACAAGACTTCGTATGAAGCTGTATTGTTGCAGAACATATTGCTGTACAACAATGGAAGGATTATCCACCTGTTTGACGCCATGGATGTAAATACAATTTATAGTTTCTGAAGTTTGAAAAGTCTATATGCCTGGAATTATTCTGTAGGAAATAATACGTTGAACTAATATGCACAGCACAGTAACTGGATGATGTGTCGTAATGTATAAGCAACCTACTACAAACTCTGAAGTGGTGCATTTGTTTATTAAGAAGCCACCGCACATTCAACATTTTATTCATTTGTCGTGTTACAAGTGCTGCTTGTACCGAAATCTCCGATTCCATATTGGTAAATTTAAGTTTTCACTTCAGAACGGTATGAGGGTATTTAAACTGGTTGATTGCGGAATCGCCTGTTTTACCTAATTAGCCTTATAAAATAGGTCGTTATTTTGACGATAGGTACGGCCGTACTGAACACGCACATTACGTGGCTTTTTGCAGTTGTTTTTATCCCTTTATAAATTTATAAACTTATAAAGTTTGTTAACATCATTATGAACAAGGAAATGGCTGAAGCTGCTTTTCATCAATTTGATAAATGCTGGAATTTTTTGATTCACTACCTCCTTGCATTAAATTGCTGGTGAATAAAAACAGCAATTAGTAATGAGCAACTGACCCCTATAGGGCAGGAGAATGACATGCTTCAATCGTTTTGTTGAGGAGGTTTCTGGATCGGCTGCTTCCCTTACTTCAGCAGTCAAACTATTTTATTTATTTATTTATTTATTTATTTTCTACAGTATATTGTCTGTAAGTATCACAAGGCATGTCTCCCGCTACAACACATTTCCTTGTTTTACAAAATAGACGTTTCCAATATTTTCCCATGAGCAAAGTCTGAGAACCACTGGATCATAGTTCAAAGTTTTAAAAAATACCTAGCATTAAATAACGGTGTATTACTCTGAAGAAGCATAATAAGAAACATTTAAAAAAAAAAAACAGCAATGGATGCACAGCTGTTTCTTAGGAAAATGCACTGATACTGTCCTGCACATGTGCTGACTTGATACTGCAATGGGTTATCAGTGTGCATTGTTTAATACCATTGGGATCCAATTAGTACATACACATCTTTCCATTGTCTGGCTTGGCATTAAATAATCCTTATTAAAACAAAAAAGCTCTAGGAGGCAGCTATGCAGCCTAAAGCTGAGCCTACTGGAGAGAAGACAGACACAGACAACTGTAGAACCCTCTAGAAAACTGCCCTATATAGAGATTCTCCCTAGCTCCTGTTGAAGAGGATGTACACCTATGGCTAAAAGTTTTGCATCACACTATAGAATTAGCTCATTTTGCTTCATTGAGTGGTGAATGAAACCTGCTGAATAATGTTAACATATTGAATTACGTACCGCTTTGTAGTTTTCAATATACTTAATGAAAAACTGACAAAAAATGAAAAATTTGAGATTTCGAAATCTAACATGAAATACTGTACCACTATTATGGCTTTCAGTATATAATTTTGTAGTTTCTTTGATTAAATGATATTAAATTATAATTATTATTATTTTATTATTATTATTATTATTATTATTATTATTATTTATTATTATTCCTAAAATTCTAGGTGGTGCAAAACAGTTGGCCATTGCTGTAGTCAATCATTGCCTGTAGTAAGAGTTCATTAAGGCTTGCAGACTTCAAGGCTGAAGGCAATTGACTAATCTTGTATGAAGCGGACAGTTAGGCTTGTCTCCAAAACATTGCATAGCATGTGTAAAAAGGTCAGTTTTGAATAGTTTTCTAATAGGGAGGGTTGGCACTATAATAAACTGGGAGCATGGTCTTCTTTAAGGATGGTGTGTGTAATAGGGTTACGTCAGAGAAAGTACTGGCATTTGGAATTGAGACACAGTAGTATCCTTTCACAATTTCAACTTCAATCTTTGAGCAATTTGAGAGTGCAACATCAAATGATATTACTTAGTTGTTTTTCAGCTTTAAAAAAATGAGTTAATTAAAGACTGGAGTAAAAACTTGAAATAAATGCCCCATGAATGTGTTAAAAGAGTATAACGAGAGTTTAGTAGAGTGAAACCATATCTTGCACGTTTCAGTTTTGTACTTTTCACAAGCTAAAAAGAAAAAAAAAAAAGCAAAGCTTTAACCACATCCTGTTGTCATTATAGTCATACAACCATTTTCATGGTCTGTTACTATGACAACTAGCTACTGGTGTTTGTCTGTATTTGTGTGTGTTTCTCCCCTCCGTGGCAACCAGAATGAGGGAAAATAATAACAAGTAGCAGATTATATCAATTCTCAACAGTGATTTCCGGCTGTAAGCATGGGGGAGACTGAGAAAAATCTGATGCTGTCTAATGGAATCCTTAAATAAACTCACCAATGTAAGTTCACAGGCCCTCAAGTTTAAGAAAACATACCAAGCAAGTATAGCATGCCTAGACTTGTGTAGCTTCCAGGACAAACTGTTTAATTGTTTCCAAAAGATAATGATGTGGATGTGTTTCTAATTTTTTTTTTATTACTTTTTAGCACAACAAATAACACGATAAAGTTCTATAAATAATTAGGCTTTTTGTTTGTTTTGTAGGTTACAAAAGCCCCTGCAAAGACCAGCTCAGACTATCTATATATCCCAGGATGATACTCCCAATAACATATGCTAAATAATGTTAATGCCATATTTAATGACAATTGGATAACAGATCTCCATATATATCCAAATATGTAAGTGTGATGTACTGATGCACGAATGTACAGACAAACAGACACCCCCATATTTGCCCATGATCTGATATTGTCAATAATGTATCATAAATAATGTCAATGCCAAGTTTCATGACAATTGAATAAGCAGATCTAGAGGCATATGCAAACATGTAAGTGCAACATACAGATGGTCAGATGTACAGACAGCCCAATATATCCCCATGATGTAATAGTCTCTATAACTTAAACATTTGAAGTATGACATACAAACAGTTGTAGTCAAAAGTTTACATACACCAATGGAAATTTATAATTTCCAGAAATTTCTCAAAAACAATTATAGGAAAAATCTTTTGTAGCAAACATTTTGCTTTTGTGGATGAGGGAAAAAAGTTACAAGAAATATATGTCTACAATTATTTAGTTCAGCAATTTGGCATATCTCAAAAAAATGCTAATTCAAAAGTATTCATACCCAGACAAGGAAAATGCAAGTAATAGCTAGTTGAGGCACCTTTAGTAATAATAACCTTTTTTTAAATGATTAGGATATTTGTCAATGAGCTTTTGGCATTATTATTTAGTGATTTACCATTCTTCAATGCAAAATTGTTCAAGTTCATTCAAATTCCGAGGACGTCTCTTGTGCACAACTTTCTTCGACTCATACCAAAGATTCTAAATCGAATTTAGACTGGGACTTTGACTAGGCCATTTCAGAACCTTGATTTTATTCTTCTTTAACCATTCTGAAGTAGATTTTGATGTGCGATTTGGAACGTCCAATTGTGATTTAAACCAAGTTTTGTAGTGGAGGGTTTCAGCTGATTGGCCAGTATCTTTTGGTATGCTGTGGAAGCCATTTTTCCATGTATTGGAACTAAATTTCTTGACAGTAGGTGATGTTCTTTTCTTTGTACGTCTCACCAGACTTTCTCCAAATGTAACGACTATAAGCGTGACCAAATAGCTCGATTTTTGTTTCGTCACTCCACAAAACCTTTGACCAGAACTCCTATCCATCATTCAAATGCTGTTTTGCAAATTTTAAGCAATTGTCCTTGTGACATTTTTCTAAGAGTGGCTTTTTCCTTGGCCTGCAACCATTGAGACCTTCACCATGCAATACTCGACCTATGATTGAAATGGAAACCCCAGTCCCACTTGCAGCCAGTTCACTTTGAATATCTTTGGCAGTCAATCTCAGATTGTTATTAACCTTCTTCACTGTTCTTCTACTTGTTCCAGACTTCCAGATTGTGACAGTACCATGAGTAAGTAGTTGAAATTGGGATACTCAAATGCTTGGAAATCTTCTTGTATCCTTCTCCAGCTTTATGACAATAAATAATGTTCTGCCTAAGGTTTTCAGATACAGTAGCTCTTTACTTTTTCCCATATTGACTTGTTGGTAATGAAAGCAATCATTCCAAAGCACCAAAAAGGAGCAGCAACTGGCTATGGTTGAGATGGAAAGATTCTGGATGGGGATCTCAAGCACAATAAAAAGAAAGCAACGCTGATATACAGGTAAGTAAGCTGGGCTGAGCTAAGTGGAGGATGGAGGAGGGTGATGTTGGGACACCGGAATCACTGTTGAGCCCCCTTGAGGTGTCGTGGGCTAGTCAATGAAACACCGAGGATGGAAGGTGCCCACTTGAAGACCCCAGAGATGTACCCTACCTAGCTCAGTCCAGACATTTGTCATGCTGGTGCGCTGGGGAGACTTTACTGGGTTGATCCCCGGAGCCAGCATCGCAGCCGTTGTGTGTGCTGGGGAGGCAAAATGAGCTGATCCCTGGAGCCAGCATTACACTTCAGCAATCAACACCAGACAGAAGGATATCTACATCATCAGATGGAAAACAAAGCAAATGGATAGAGATGCAGATGGATCACATTAGTTTACTGCAAAGCTACATCTTAGTTGGTGCTTATCTTTGCGAGAGCCGAGTTCAAATCAACATGAAGTTTAACATCTACTCTCATGTAATGGAAATCTTAATCTAAGAATGTTCACGTACAATCCAGCATTTTCTAGAGTTTTCTAGAATTAGGTTCTGTATTATCATATTGAAATTTTTAGCACCTTGTAGACAATATCGTACTATCATAGCATCAAAGGTTATGAATACTTTTTTTATTAACATTCTTGGATTTTTGCAAAAAAAATTCTGAAATAAATAATTGCAGACATCTATTTCTTGTAACTTTTTTTTCTCATCCACAAAAGTAAAACATTTGCTACAAAAGATTTTTCCTAAAGTTCTTTGTTTTTGAGAATGTTCTAGAAATTATACATTTCCATTGGGGTAGTAAACTTTTGAATCCAACTACACATGGAGATACATTGCTATAAACCATGTTAATATGAGATTGTAAGAAACCCTTATGATTGTTTTATAACATGACACATTCCACAAGCAACCTTGTTTCCTCAAAGTCCTGGCAAGAAAACCAAGTTAAGATAGCAGTAAACACAACACAATTACGAATGAATATATATATATACACTTTCAATTTGATTAATTTAAATGTTCTTTGGAGACAAAACACTGGAATGAGATTGGAAATGCACCAGATTAGTGTTTTGTTCCTGTAGGACCACTGGCTTATGATTTGAAGTCTGCTGAATGTTGAAACTGCAAAGCCCCGGCCTCCTGCACAGAGAAGGTCATTTTGAATAATAAAAAACAGTATTCAGGCCCAGACAGAGAATTTGCCATGAGGGCTTCTCTGGACATATAATTATTCAAGACTGATGGGCTAGAAGGCAAGACCCTGGTCCAAACAGCTTAATTGTTTCGTATGATATTTTTTTGCTACAGCTATCAATTCTGTGCCTCAAACTTTACATTTTTCTTTAGATTAGGGAAGATTGCAAGTGGCTGCTCCTATTATATTCCAATTCTTATTTTCTCTTTAATAGCTACAAATACATACACAATTACATTACTGGTGGGGTGTCTACTTAAAAAATAAAACTGGTGAAAGATACAGCTACTGTATGATTGGACAATACACCAGAGATAAGTTAGTTTAGTGCTAATTGGCCTCCGCTAGGTAGAATTGCAGAGCAGTTTTTGTGCCAAAAGTACAGGGGCCCTTGATCAGACATAGAGAAATATTGTCCCCAACAACACAGCTGAAACAACACTGCACATATTTCAATGCAGTATCAGCAAAGAGCAATCAATAAATCACTAAAAGCTTCAAATAAAATACCATTAAAAAGTCGAATTCACCTTTATAATGAGTGTATGTTTTACTGTATATATGAAAAATGAGGCCTATAAAAACAAAGAAATTAGTATTACGTAAGATTTATTTTGTTAGCTGTAAAGATTATTTAATCTGGAAAACTGATGAGATATTTTAACAGCCGAAGACTTCTCCATTCGAATAAATGTGTTTGCCAGCTCAGAAATATGTTTTTTTATATATTTTCTTCTGAATATTTTAATGAAGCAAGTTAATTTCTTTTAACCTCCTCTTCTGAGAGATGCAAAACAAAGCACAGCCTGTGTTAGCAGGGTGCCTATAGCATCTACTGTGACAGGGCAGAAGCCCTGCACACTGGGGGAGGTGTTTTATGGCTGTTTTAACACAGCCACATGTTTAATTGATTAAGGGTTAATTGTTTAACCTTTTAGGGTCTGCCCAATGTTAAATATGCCGCCTGACTAACTCTTTTTACTCAGGCACTGTGCCTTGCTTGTGATATGTCATTGGAAAGAGGAGATTCAGACCTTTAAAACAAGGGCTGCTTCCCAAACCATTCCTTTGCACCTTACACCCTTCGATAAGTGTACACTTTGCATGACGTTTTACTGATGTCACAGAGTGCACACTTGGGTGAGCAAGGGAGTAGTAGGGTGTAGGGTGGCACTAAAAGCGTTAAATTGGATGCATTTCAGCATCATCCTTCAGCACCTTTACCTTTGACTGAGCAAGAAGCTACACAATCTTTTGTTGTCAGATTGTAGTTTGCAAGAATGGCTGTAGCATTTGCACTATTCCTGTTCCAAACAACTGTAGCAAAGATTTCAGCAAGTAGGAGATGTCTTCACCATGCTACTGCCCTACATATACGTTTCAAATGTCACTCCCAGCCCAGCTTCACAGCGTTTCTCTTCCCTATGTAGAGGACATCCTTTGCCGCATGCAGCTGGATCAGTTTTAGGGTCTCTTTATCAGTCCCTGTATTTCGTAAAAACAAAAAATAATAATAATAATTTTGAATTATATTGCTCTCTTATATAATCTGCTAGTTTTGTAGTTATCTGTCTTGTTCCTTAGTTAATGAATTAATGAATAGGTAATTACTGAAAAGATTTTTTGCTGTTCTATCTAATCATATATTTAAATGTGATCATAGATTTAAAAAGATTAATTTTATTAGCTAAGCGACTCAATACAATATAGATTTCACAAATAATTTGCCTGTTAAATAACTTAACAGTATCTACAGTTTCCTAGCTAATTGCAGTTACATTACATTTATGTGCAGCTGCGTCTTCCATAAATTTGCAAATTGTTCTCACTTGTCTCCGCCTTTAACAGCAAAGAGTTCTGGGACTTCAGCACAAAAAGACTTCAGCAGAAGTCAACTGTTTTGAACACTCAGTTGAAGGGTGCAGTGAATTGGGACAACCCTTAAGATGGCGAACATAATACTTCTGTCCCTTAAGGGAAGGTAATGAGTGAGCAAGGGTGCAGTTTGGGACACAGCCAAGGTCCTACTTGTGTATTTCCAGTAGATGACCATATTAGGAGATAGGAGGTATGACACAGGACCGGTTTTTGGGATGGAACCGCATAACAGTCTCATGTTTTGATTGGTCTTTGTCTGTCAGAGGAATATGACATCACCACGAGTGGGAAAGCTTGGGGGCATTTTTAACATTGTGATTGGAGAGAGAGAGAGAGAGAGAGAGAGAGAGAGAGAGAGAGAGAGAGAGAGATCTGCTTTCCAGAACCTTTCAATTAACGTATGATATGGTATTTTGCTGTACTAATATAACAAACTATGGGTGACTGGTACTTATAAATTATCATTTTATGCACATATGTAAGAATTGGCTTTCATGTGGTGATGTCCTTTTCTTTCAAATAGCATATATATATATCTATAATTGTTTGCGTGGTTTATTTTAATGGCAAATATATATCCTGCCCACTATTACAGTTTTGTTACAGGATGCATTAGTTTATCTCTAATGTAATCACAGTTTTACATATAGACTGCCCCTGTTCTCAACGTCTCAAATTCTGGGCCCTTTGCTTTTCAGATAACGTCCCAAATTCTATGCAGATTTGGTTTTCAGATAACGTCTTGAATTCTGGGCCACTCTGCTGTTCCAAACTGTTCCAGTTTTTGGGATGTTCTGCTCTTATAGATGACAACCCAGCTTCTAGGTCATGCTCGGTTTACCATAAAAATGTACACCAGAACTGGATTGTGAATTTATTTAAGAGCAACCCTTGGTACATGAATCAAAGCTAATCTTCCCAGATTTTTTTAAAGAAGAAACAGAAATAAAATTTAAATGTGAATTTTTTTTAAAAAAAAAGCTGATTTGTTTATTACAATGAAGAAACTACATTGCACTGAAATAGATACATGACAATGCAGGTGTTTTCCTTTATTAAAGGTTAATATTAAAACACATTTTTGAGAAGGAACATAGTATTCCAAAAAAAAGGACATCTCATTTGCTTATGGAGTTTGTCAGATCTCAACATGAATGGAATGGCAGAATTCAACATATGTTATTCACATATCACACTTAAAAAAATAAATAGTCCTTCTGTATTCCTGATAGTTTAAACTGTAGGCTATACATGTTTAAACAGTTGAACTATGCAAATGCAATGGAAAAAAATAAATACATTATAAAATACTAATGATTGAGAGATACAGTGAGAGATTACATTGTTTTTAAGCTTAGCAAAGGAACAATATGGGGGACTAATTACGTGTTTGAATTAAAAAGGGAGCAATGAATCTGTTAGAGCGCCGAACTAGTTAATTAGCACATCGCCTTTTGTGCTGTGCATCATTTGCTGGAGAAATAAAATAAAGACTCATTAAGTCAATCTTGCTTACCCACCAGTGGTGACATCATATTCCTCTGACAGACAAGGAGCAATCAAAACGTTAATGTTATGCAGTTCTATCCCAAAAACCAGGCCTTTGTCTTACCTTGGAGATAGGCTTGAATGCGAGTGTTTGGAATGTTGCTGCTGCGCTGAAGACAGACTTACCTTAGTGAAGCAAACACACCTTTTCAAACAAAATCTTTATAAAATAAGAGAAATTATGACATTGATGGTACAAGGACCTATTTTCTGATAAATATATCAGTTTTGTGTGTTTGTGGATCAGATGCAGGAGACCAGAGGTGTTTAGGGTTATGTTGCCATGGTCGCCACCTTGCTGGCCATTCAAGCCACAGTGAACAGCCCCATCATGACACATGACCAGGGTGCCTGGGACAAATAATTTGAATGTTTTTGTTTTCTTTTGCACTTTCAATTAATCAGTTTTTGTTGCTTTTGGTCCCTTTTGTATATATGGCCTTAATTTTTTTATTTCTTGTCCAATTTGTTCCAATTTTTCTTCCACGTTCCCTACATGAGGTTTCATTTTACATGGTCAGATTTGAGCTGGCTATGCTAAAATATTTTTTACTAACAAATAATGTTTTTTATTTCTAAAAAGCATCTCTCTTTTTCTGTGTTTTTTTTTATCTGTATTGAACAGGGGGAATTTCAGACTATTTCACTTTTTTTAATGAAAAATTAGTGTGTGCATATTCATTTCATGTATGACATGTACCTATAACCTTTCAGCCAATCTGATTAAGATCAGTCGATTGAATGGGACGTTATCAATCAAAAATCATCCCGTAGGAATGGGCAAATAGGTACCTACTAGCCCATTCCCATGGGATGATTTTTGCTTGATAATGTCCCAGTCAATCAAACCTTTATAGTTAGAGTTATAGCCACAAATCTAATTACAGTAAAAGCCAGAATCACTTCGTAATTAACGTAATTAAGTACACCTGCTTGTAATTAGCAGACAAGTATTTAAGCAAGTCAAAATGGCTGGTCTGTCTGCGTAAAGGCCAAGCCCTGTCGAGAGTCCGCTGTGGGGCACAGACCTGACAATGAAGGTACTGTGTAACATTTATAAATGTACATGGGTTTGTTGCTGGTAAACTGTTTAGCAGTCAAGTTTACAGTTAATGACTTACAAAGTATAGTTTAGAACTCCTGGAAGGAGTTGGGCTTTTATTTGATTTTGAATAAATACATATACAGATACCATCCTGTTTGCAAAATCTGTAGTCCAGTGTTCTTTTATACAAGACAGTGTGAATGGTCCTGAAGTCTAAAGAATACCCCACTATCCAGAACACACAGTAAAACAGCTGTAAACCAGCTTTACTTCTCAAAATGGTCGATTCCCTTCAGCCTTGGTGTTGACATAAAAGATATTGAAAAGCATGCATCTCTAATCTTTTGACAGTAAGCTTTAACATTATGACAATTCCTCCTTCAGAAAAGGAAAATCTAACCCTTTGGCGTATGTGTTGCAGTAATATAGTGCAATGTAGGTTACATCATCTCTCAGTATGAAGCACAAACTTACCAAGACAGGACTGTAGGTGTAGCACTCGAGTTAGGGTGCATGGAACAGTAATATAAACTTTCAGCCAGTCACTGACAAGTAGACAATTTGTATTTTTTTGGTTTTCAGATTTACTTGTTTGTTTTTTGTATCTTAAAATCACGAAAGATTAAGCTGCAAAATAACCGCCACTGAATTGCTGCTTTAAAACTGTAGGTAAATGGTAAACTGTTCAATTGAAAATGCAGACATGTTTTTGCCATTAACTAGTATTCTTTTGTAGCGTTTATATTAGAATGTTTAATTTGCTTTTCCATAGAATTGAATTTATTTCAGTGGAAGCCAAGATCTTACAACATTACTATTCATTTCAGCATCACAACATCACAACATTAATCATGAACATCATTCCATTTCTGTGATAGATGAAATGGTAGCCGCATCAGTCCAGAGATGATAATGTTTTAACACATAAAACCGGTAGAGAGCCAACCAGGTGAAAATAAACCACACTGTTAACGGCGTACAAACGTTAAATCTCTACAGGTTCTTTTGGGATTATGTGCCCACCCCCCCCACCCCCCAATTATCGTCCAAGGACCACAACGCAGGTAAGTAAGCTTCAATTTTTTTTGCAATGAATGGCCACAATAATCTTTATCCAAACAAAATCAACTTAAACTATAAATATGACATCTAAAATAACAATTCTTACTAAAACAATTGGATTAGGTTAACACGATCTAAAAACAAGTTTAATTGTGCAAATAGGTAGGGAAGGTCCTGGTGCTTCGACCATGAGAAGGGGCCACAGCACAGAACGATACAACCTTGTATTCCTTGTGTCCCAGCTTGTAGCATCACACCAAGCCAAAAATAGCCCTTGTCCTCTTATCCACTATAAAATTAGCCCCATAGACAGGCCCCATCAAAACCCAGGGCAGGCTTCTCCCTGTCCCGAATGCTGTCCCGCTAGTTACTGTCCAACAAGGGGTCAGCCCAAAACCCTGGGCCCTGCTGTAACAAGCAAAAATAAACAAAAAAAACAAAGCCACCATTAGTGCAGTTCCATTGCAACATATTGTATCCCAATTTTAAGTTTTTAATGATACTCCAGCAGGTTGTCTTACACACAGACCACCAAAATTACGTACAATCAGCATAATGCTATTTGACACACTTCCTATATTAGTAGTAAAGTCAATATGTGTTGTACTGTCAAATAAAATGGTTTCCAGTCAATATGTGTTGTACTGTCAAATAAAATAGTTTTCCACTCTCACACTGAACAAAATTATTCTAGCCCTGTGCACTTATCTGCAAGCTAGACAGGGTTCACCACTCAAACAAAAGTACTACTACTTGGTTGTTACTTCCATTTATCTCTTTGTCCAACTTTTCCAGGTTCTTCCTGCAGTCTGTTCCTCCAGCAATTTCTTTCATCTCTGGGCTGTGCTGGGCTGGGTTCTCCAGTAACACAGTCTGCATTGCTCTCTGCTTGCACTGTGTTGACAACACACCTTTTATAGGGCAGTTAGTAATCAAATGAGGTAATGGGTAACAGGTGATGCAATTAGGTTCCTCAGAATGTCAATCAGTTCTACCATTTGATCACCAGTGTGCTAATAATAAATACAACAAAATAGTAAAATAAACAAAGTATACCAAATCTGAAGCAGAGATACAGATTGTAACTTAATTCAGATCTGTATCTAATATTGGGTTGGGTCAGCATTCGCTCAGATGTGCCTTGACAAGACGTGACTGCACAAGGAGTTGGATGGTGTCCCAAAGGATCACAGTTTATTCAGTCATTAATATTTCATGCAATCGGTGTGGAGGTAGGCAGATGATCGTGATGACTAATACATCATTGAAGTTCATTGTTCAATGATCGTGGTGACCATGGAAGATTCCTGAAGTGTCTACCATGTTCTTCAAACTGCTACAGCTGGTGGGTGCATTATCGCCTTGAAAGTTTCCATTGCAGCCAGGATACAAGTGTAGCATTGCTGAGTGGACTTGTTCCTCAACAATGCTAAAGTAAATTACGGCAGTCACATATCCCATGCACAATGGATGCTCCCAGCCGAGTACAGGTGCAATGCTTGTGGAAGGTTTTTTGAAAACCTTGTCTGTCTTCAGTTCCATATTGATCATGGTTGGAAGTATAGATTCAGCTGCAGGGTGTTCTTTAATAAAATGAGAGACATTCACGAACAAGGCAAAAGGAATAGGATCTATAGCAGCTGTCTTGAGAAAAAAAAAACCCTGGGAAAAAGATGCCAAGGACTAATCTGGGCAAAGGAAGAAATACACAGAAAATAAAGCTTATTTAAATCTGCTTGAAATCAATATTTTTAGATACATATTACATTATTTATATACAAAAAATTAAAAACGATTAGTGTACATGAATCTGTAATACCATATACTAATCTGTAATACCCTAATTCCATAATTCCATCTGCATAATGAAACTGGTTTGGAAAATAAGATTAAATGGATCTATCTGCGGTCTAAATAAAACCTGTAACATTAAACAAAGCTTTTGTGCAATTCCAGTGTATATATTCCTTCATCAACCTCCAATATTATTTTGATTGACAGAATAATAAAGAGGAGAAATGGGTTCAGGATGTGTTATTAGACCAATTGGATTGAACGTATTTGTACTGCCAGGAAGAATAGAAACACAGAATAATTTTTTTGGCATTTGTCTTTCCCTGGGGGGCTTGGTCTAACGTCTTCATTGCTGATGTGTTGACTGGAGTACAGTTTGACTGGCTATATAATGGTGTAACGATTCCAGCCCCCCCCCCCCCTCCCACCTGGAAAGAGAAGGTGGTTTGGAGGTGGAGGATGCATGAAATGAATCGACAAGTACAGGAGAATGCAGTGCAGAATGCATAGCACATGATGGGTTAACTGAAGGTGGAGCTTGTCTCTGAGCCTCTTAGAATCATAGCCAAGCTTTTATTAGTATAATAACCAAGGGCCTTCCATTTTGCCTGCAATTACCACCTGCCCATTAGACATTCATTAGGTAATAACAATGTGGAAAGACCTTTTTTGCCAGCCAGTCAACTTCGACTGAGTCTCATTTCCCTCGCCAGGAGAATCTGACTAGGATAATCACGGACTGACATTTTAAAGTTGAAATTATTTATTTTTAACCATCCAGCAAGATGACCAACATCAGTGATCATATAGTACACAAATCATATAACAACCAGATTATGCTTTTAAAATGTTCTGGAATCAAAAACACTGTAATAGTTCTTTACGCATTATAATATATTTAATCATTTAATTTAAACAGCCTACGTTTTACATGGGTTATCTAGATATTAAATAAATAACGCTTGTGTGATGTGCATAATACATTTTGGTGAAATATGGATTGCTGTTTGCTTTTGAAAATAGACTCTTGCCGTTCTGCAACTATATGAATTAAAAAAAGGAAAAGCTTGTGCATGCTGTGTATTTTTTTAATATTGGCTACAGTAAAAGAATATTTTTATTTCCTTCCTGTACAATAAATTTAACTGCATCAAAAGGAATTTTTCCAGATGTAACCCATCCCAAGTTTTAATGGATTTGCTCAAGGGAATTAAATAAATAGAGTAAAGTTGATTCAAACAGACTGTCAGCCTGCAGTTTGGTAACTCTTTTCCAGTGATCATCAGGGCCATGACAGGATAGTACAAGTATAACCCAAGATTCAGAATGAGCAATTTTCCATACTCCCTGCTTTTATATTTTCATCAGCAATTGAATCCAAACCATTTTGCCTTGGCCCAAGAAGAACCAGACTGCGTCAGATTGCATTTCCATCTGCACAATTTAATGTGCCCCTGCATGCAATTGAAAAAACAAACCTCTCAGATCCAGTGCTGAGCGCTCATTTTTATGCTAGTTCTGAGATCCATGGTACTGAACCCTTACAGAAAAATCCCATTGTGCAAAATTACCCTAAAACAGCACATGCAGCAAGATTACCAGCAATGACAGGATTTAAAAGAAATATTGATATTTTAGCACATTAGTACAGCTATGGTTTACACCATTGTGACACTGGTATATCAAAACATTAAGACTTGACCACAACATTCTACCAATGGTACAGATCATTGTGACATTAATTGGGTGACTATTGTCCCTTAGCAGAGGACATTGAAGGTGTTGATGTTCCAAGTCATTCTGTATTTATTAATGTATTCCATTGCTTGTTAGGGTATTGTGTGTGCACACAATTAATAGCATAACTGCTCTCCTTTGTATTGTGATGCTCAAATATTTTGGTTCTTCACTTGTTTTTTTTTTTTTACATTCAAATACAACAATAAAGAAAGACTGCTGCATCATGGTACCTATGCTGCAGGTCAAATAGTCTGATTGCAGCTAGACCATGGAGATGGTGTTGAACTTAAGCAAAGGAGGTGATTAGGGACTTGGAAGCAGCAGCAGCAGCAGCTTATGAAATATGTGTGTATCTCAAATTATGGCTTTCAACACATTAAACAAGTTTATAGGCCTAATAAGATGTGCAGTTATCCACAGTGTAGTAAAAGAGGTTTGCTATGCCATTAGAGACTGGGGCCTGAATTCATTTGACGGTACCACGATAGCTATACTTTATAACAGCTGTGACAGAGCTATAATTTAGATTGAATTCAGGCCAATTTAAAATAATCGGCTACATTTACGTTTTGCATCTACAGTATTTTTTATCAGTAATTTTCAAAACTACTGCACAGTAATATTTTCATATTCTGTCATTTTTTCCCCAGGATAACCACAGTGCAGTTAAACACAAAGTGTAGGTTAGAGCTCCCCACTGAATAGTACTCGAGGGAAATACAACAAGAAAACTTTAGCCAGAGGGAATGGATTTTATATGGGCTGTGGTATTCACTCAGCCACATGTTTTAGCTAATAAAACCCCCAAAAGAGTTTCGGACAGTCTACTTGTATGAAATTCCAGAGATGGCAACTGCATACAATGCTTTCTATCCTCATTCCAAAGCTTTACACTTAGGTTTTAATACAGCTTTCGATATCAGACTGGTACACACCCACCATCGTCCCAAGGCTACACCCTAACTCCATCTCTGATTTAAGATTGCTGTATGGTATGTCTTTTTACTCTTTTTAAAGGAGAAAAAACCTGTTTATGTAATAAAACTTGAATAAAACAACTGAGTGATATAGTGCACTATCAAGTTGTTTATTTCTAATTGTGTAATAGGAATTTTTAACTTTTCAAAAAATTAGAAATTAAACCTGTCAATGTGTGCATGCACAATATTATGCTTATAGATCTATTAATAGTTTTGAATGCTTTGTTCCCTTTCAATTTGAAGATGACCACAAACAATACTTTTGGGATATGTCTGTTTGACGTGAATTTGCTGAGCATTTTATATCAAAGCCACCGATAGGGCAGGCAGAGGATTTTACGGATCCTGGTCGGGTCTTTGGACATCCGTGCACATTAACGTGCTAAAAGCGGTTCACCTCAAGCTGCAACATTTCCGCTCTGTGCCCCGAAACCAACATGTCCTTATCCGCACGGACAACGTGTCAGTAGTTGCTCACGTGAACCTTCAGGGAGGGCTTTGGTCTCTGGGGTAACTGCATAGCTTTTAGGCTGCTAATCTGAGCAGAGACACTTCTGTTCCCTCCGGGCTGTACACCTCTCCAGGGAGGGTCCAGAGGCCATGATCCTGTTTTTCGCCCATAGCATTTATTTTACAGTTTTTGTAAGATCTCCAAGGGCGGACAAATCCTCCTCTACATTAAATGTGTACCTAGCAGCCATATCTGCATGCCATGTTCCTCATTGACTCAGTTTCCCCGGGTGCTCATATATTGGCGACCTGTTTTCTAAAAGGTGCTTGGCGGTTATGTCCTCCTATCACCTCCGTTAAGCGGGTCAGTGAGCTACAGGTATTGCCCGTGGATAGTTCCTGTATGCATATTTGAAACAATGGAAACAGGGTGTTGTTGCGTACAAATCCTGCTTTCCTCCCTAATGTGATTACAGCTTTTCACTTGAATCAGTTAGTGGAACTAAAGGCTTTCCATCCCTCTCCTTTTACGGAGGAGATGGATCGGAGATTAAATTCCCTCTGCCCGGTTCAGGCATTGAGATGTTATGTGGATAGAACGAGATTGCTGCATCAGTCTGACCAGCTCTTCATCTGCCATGGTGAATTACCCGAGGTCAAGCCCTCTCTAAGCAGCGATTGTCTCATTGGATTGTGGACATGATTTCGACTGCAAATACTAATGCTAGCCTACCCCCACCTGGGAGTGTGCAATCTACCAGAGGCGTGGCTACGTAATGGGACCTCTTTAGAGGTGCCTCATTGAACGATATTTGTACTGCGGCTAGCTGGGCTACTCAGCATACATTTACCAGGTTCTACCGACTTAATGTCGTGAATCCCTCTATGCCTTCAGTAGGCACCAGGGTCCTTGAGTTTGCATGCTCACACCACCAACACTAGATGGCAGTAGTGAGATGCCCCTCATATGCTGTCCGCTCAGTCTCCTTTGCGACGGTTTATATACAAAAGTATTGTTTGGCGGTCATCTTTGAATTTATTACTATTTATTACCTCGGGAGGCGGGACCGAGGATGTCACTCCACAGAGGGGCCTTTCGGTCTATCAGCTAAAATGCTTGTGTGTTACCATTATGAAGGCATCCAAATTTACAAATCAATCCAACATGTTTTTTCAAGTTATGTGAGTCCCAAAGTCTCATAGAAACAAACATCCAATCAAGAAAACATTGGAGCCTTGAAGGGATCATGGTTGAGGTTTCTGGTTGTTGGATCTTTCTCAAACAATTTCTGAATAATTTATCTGAAAACAGTATCTCACAGCTGGCAGGATGAATCAACTGTAAGCAATATGTTAGAGGTGGTTGGAATTTCTCATAAAGCTTTTGATCTTGTGAATTGCAGAATTGGAATGGGTTTTCAGTATGCAGGAGACAAAAAAAAAAAGAACAAATACGATGTTTTGGGGTTTTTTATCTTCAGTTGCCAGGATATTGTTCAGACCAAGTCCTCTGAGGATGAAATTTGATCTCGCAGGACAGTTTAAAAGAAATTATTTTCAAATGCTAATAAAAGAATGGTTCCCACTGAACTCATGGTTTTCCCTCAAGCAAGTCTGGAGTTGCTGTAGATCAGTTAGACCAAGGCTAAAAACCTGCATGTGTTTCAAAAAGTGATTTGCCATTAAAACATTTAATACATTTACCATACTGTTTGTGTCTTTTATACCTAAGAGATTGTATTAAACACAGTTTACTCAATGTATTTTATTAACTCTATGTCCCCAGTAAATTTGCACTGTTATTTTGCAGTTTTCCTTATGCTTTTCACATGGTTTGTGTAAGTTGTTATTTGAGTTGCTATACCTCTGTGGTCTTTACCATGCTTTTACTTTACACTTTACTATGGAAAACATCTAGAAGGGTCCTATAAAAAGGGTCATGTTTGCTCATGAGATTCAGGGCATTCTATAACATTAGATTGATCACTGAACCCGTCTTTGACTTTACTATAAATACCAACCCTTACTTTCTGGAATGTGATGTGGCTACAGTAAAATCCCTTGTTATTACAACATAAAGAGTAGGCGGAGGTCACTGTAATGTTCAAATTACCCCCTCAGAATAAATGAGTCTAATTGTTATCGGGGCATTAGTAGATTCTCACAGCTTGTAGAAAAGACAATAAACCATGTATTGCAATTCATCATTATGAATTAATGTCTGTCCAAACACACATCAGGGAATAAGAAGCCAGTCTGAATAAGTGAGTAGGCTGTGTTTCCATAGGTTCTGCTAGGGGGATTCCAGAGGGAGAGTTGCATTAGCTCTGGTGCTCCTGCGGGTTAGGTAGTCAAAACTGCAAGAACTGTTTCTCCTGGTGCTACAGTGGTGCTACAGCTGTCCTCCAGAAGTCAGTAGCTCACTGACTTGCGTAAAGAGGCAATTGCCCACTGACCATCAATTCTTCTGAGCCGTGTAGGGAATTGCCATAGTAAGGGGAACCTAATTGAACGCTCTAAACTGGGGAGAAAATCGGGGGGGTAAAATAAATGAGCACTTAAAATTCATTTAGAAAAAAAAGATGTGTGCATTTACTACTGTGTTTTCAGACATAAGCTGAAAGACTGCACAGGCCACTTCTAAAGCTTGCTATCAGACAGGTACATTAATACTGATCAGTTGACCCTTATGTAAAAGGTAAGGCAACGTTGTGGTACACCATAATAGCATGTATGTGAACCTGGCGTGAATGTTCCAGACCAGATTGGATATTAAAAAACTTGTTTGTGTACCTTGGTGAGCAGCCATATCCTAGCATGCCCCCATGGTTTTCTTGAATGGTCTTAGCTCAAGTTTCCCAGTTATCGTGTGGATATATCTTTTTAATATACACATGACGTCCACCATGATGTTCATCCAAACCGTGGTTTATATTTAGGTTTCAGTAAGCCCCAAGTTAAAAGATCAAAAGAAAATAAACTAGTGCTACAACACACAGTTAGCCAAAGATAAAAGATACAGCCAAGGCTTTAATAGATATACAGTACACCTTCGCTATAACACACCTGTTGGGGTTCCAGCCTTTTGTTCGTTATATTGAGGGGTTTGTTATAGCGAACGGACAATCAAAATGAAAGCTAAACTGTTGGAGTAAGTTAATGAGATGACATTGTCAATAAAAGTAGAATTACATGTACCTGTTCGTCTCTTGTATACTGTATTCTGCCTTTGCTTTATCCTGTTCGTTTAAGAATTAAAACATGAAATGATTTTCGTTTTGGAGACAGTTACACAGCACACACTTTTTATTAAGACAAAAGAGTTGACTTCACTGTGGAGATGTCTCCCGTGCGTACAGACCCGGATGTTAACAGTGTGTGTTTATATATCTTTTTTAGTTTTTTTTTTATTTGGGTCCCAGGGACTAGGTTCGTTATAGCCGAAGGTTTGTTCTAATGAAGATCATTACAGCGAGGGTGTGCTGTACTGTGTTTCTAAAATGGACAGCCATGCTTGAACTGCTTCGGTAAATGCATTAAATTGCCTTGGCATCAGCCTAAGAGAATTGTAACAAAGATGACGGTTGAGAAAAAAACCTGACATGTCTTATCCATAATACATAAGCAATGTGCAGTAGACATTCATGTCATTCCAAACTGATCATGCAGTGTGAATTGAGAAGTAAAGTATTCCAGAGTTATGGGACCAGACGTCATCCCAGTTTGTAATATGTAGGATCAGAGAAGCTAAGCTTGACATGCTTGGCCACTATAAGGATTACAGAAATTGACTTGTTAGGGAACACTTAACCACTGACCCTTAATAGTGTCAATGGAGGGTCATCTTTTAGATCAGCCTTGAAAGATCACATAACACTGTTCTGGGAAAAGGCAAGGATATTAACCTTAAATATTACTAACCTCAAGCTATCTTCTACTGTATGTACTGTGACCACTAAACAAGCACCTCCGGCAATACAGGGCTAGATATTTTGTGCACAGTAAATTAATAAATGACTGATGGCGACTTCAGCTTTGAAGAATATGGTATTTGGTAAATTTTAACAGCTTCAGACCTTTTATTAAAATGGAATTAGAAATGGATTTATAAAACAAGGGAAGTTGAACCGACCAGTCACTGTTAAGGTGTTAATATAACATTTCTAATCCAGAAACTTCCCACCACATCTTTAACTGTATAATATATCTGTGTATGAAACAGCCCCAGTATATGTTAGGGTTGATGCATCCACCATGCAAAACTGTGATTTTCTAGAAGATTCCCAGCTGGCTATTGTCTACAGCACAGTAATGCACTCACCAGAGTTAGAGGGCTGAAAGTCGTTAGCACATGTTCTAAGTGACAGTGGGGCAGAACAGCATTGCACGCAACAGAGAAGGTTACTAACAGGGGGCTGTTCGGATAGACCTATTAGTAAAATCAAAGTTCAAATTACTAATGCTTTTTTTTTTGAAGATGTACATTCTCACTTATTTGTGTCAGGAACCCATCAAAAAGGCCAAGGGAATTCTATTTGATTGTGTTTGCATGGTTATCACAGACAACAATTAGCTCTTAAGTGTTGCCTTCTGATTTCTGCAAACCAGATGTGTGATTTAGAAGAAATCTGTTATAGAAACCAGATGCTTCTCCTAAGATCCAAAGGCCTTTGAACACTCCAGAGCTTCAGTAGCCAGTCAGTGTTAATCGAACTGAGTTCAATCTGGACTTCATCACCACAAGAGGCTTATTAACACAACACTCTGTCTGAGACTTAATTTATGATTAATATTAATAGCAGACATCATGCCTGTGTGGATAAATATTGATATAGTGTGGCTGTATAGACGTGTGTATGACAACAGCTCACTGTGCAGTTATGATATCATGCTGTGGGCCTAAATCATAAAACACTTTCCAGAGACTTTCTAATTTTTTTTTTTTTTATTAAAGCCAGGTCTCATTAAATCTAGTTTTGGTGTCCATTAAACTTTTTTTCTTTAAAACAACTTTAAGGTGTAATACCAAAAGGTTAATGAAAAAAGCATGTTCTTTTCATTACACCATATAGCATAACAATTTTAACACAAGTCCCTTACAGTTTTGTTGACCATATTTTCAGATGAAGCCTATTTAGTGCATTGTTTCTTTCCCTGATCGCTTCCTGTGTTACCAGTAATAGGACCCCACCTGGGCCAACACAGTTTCCAATGGACAACATACAGTTTTATTGTAAGGCTGTG
This sequence comes from Polyodon spathula, assembly GCF_017654505.1. Lineage (NCBI taxonomy): Eukaryota > Metazoa > Chordata > Actinopteri > Acipenseriformes > Polyodontidae > Polyodon > Polyodon spathula. The sequence continues at coordinate 24,314,218 of NC_054550.1, forward strand.
TTGGGATGTACCTGTAACAAAGAAAGAGGATTTAGAGTATGAAATAATGGAGGAATTTGAGGCCACTAAGTGTACATGAGAATAAGAACATCTACAGCCATATTAAAAAGGATCTGACAAGAATATAGTTATGCTAATGACAGGTAGGTCATTATTTTAAATGAAGAGTCATATTTAAAACACAATAATATAACTATACACCTTTTAATGAACAAAATTGAATTTTTAAATTCAGAAAAATGTTAACAAGAATATAAATCATCATTTATTACAAGTAGATGGAAGGCAGTTCAATTGCTTTGAAACCCATTGGAAGCCTAAGTCGTTCATTTTCAGCTGTTGACAATCATTCTAGTTAACACTTTATATTTTTTTAAGATATATTTTCTGCTTACTGTTATGCATTGAAACAAGCATGTAACAGTTTATTTTTAGGTATTTTAAACTTTGGTTTTTTTTCTGTATTTTTTATTATTGTTATTATTATTTTCTTTAAATATATTGTTATATTTTTATGTTGGAATTCTTCACAGCTTTAGAATATAAAAACAGAAACTGTTCTCATGAATGCCAGTCTGCCCAGATTCAATACAAAACATTTGAAACTGTATACCTGTGTGCTGTTTTAAAATGGAAGTTAAGTAATGTCTGGTCATCAAGTATTCAAACACTACCCCTAAGTCAGCTTTTCAAAAGGTTAATTGGTGTCATTAGGCACTGAAAGTAAAATGTGTTATATAGTCAATTGGGAGTTAACTGATAGATTTGGGGAGGATTGCTCGTGCTTAATCAGTTCGGGGTATATATTGGTGCAATTTTAAAAGGAGCAGCTGCAATTATGGCTTTGTAGGCTGCATGATGTTTTTCGGGTTGTTTGCTTTTTCAAAATTGTATTTCATCAAAGGGGATGTTTTTTTTTAATAGCTGAAGCAGCAGAAACCTCTTCTGGAAAAGTGCATACAGTACAACTATTTTGGCTGCATGGTTTTTGGGGGTTTTTTTAACAGAAGAACGCTTTTTTTAAACTTGATTTCATATACCATAACTTCACTTGACAGAATTGATTTATAAAGCAGATACAGATAAATACGTATACAGCTCCCTGATAAAACTGTCTCACTGCATTAAAGTACAGGTCTACAAAGAAAATGAATACCAACAGTGGCCTTGACTGTACCAGAGCAGCTCAGCCTTAGAGCAGCTCAGAGCAGCTCGGCCTTCAGCTCCCGAGTGAAAGTTTGAAATTGTCCCTGACCTGTACTTTCAAAGGGCCTATCTATCATTTCGATAATACTGACACAAACCCTGCATTTTCAAAATACTTTTTTTTTTTCATACTGTAAAGAAGTTATATTGTGTTGAAATATACTTTGTTCTAATTTTCCCTTCACTGGTCTCCAGTTCCATCTAAGTCAAAGATTCATCTGTTGACAGATACTGGCACCAACTCGAATCACACACTGATTATTTTTCAGAAGACAAAATGTTCTCATACTTTAGAGCTGGAATGCACACAGGCACACTCAAGCAGCCTTGCAATCTGGTTATTTAATCATTATTCCCTAAACCAGAGCTAGGGATGTACTCTAATTTCCTTCAGCTGGCCACAACCCTCAAGCACTGAGATTGTCCTGGTGTGTCTCTAAGGGGAGGTCAGACAGGCTGCTCTGTGGCCCCACTCTATAGAGCTCTGCAGGATGCAGCTGTGTATATGCTTGGCTATACTGAAGCTGTATCCTTATGCTCACAACCATCCCTTATATTACTGTAGTAAAAGCAAAGTGTAATGAAGCATAGCTACTGATGCACAGATATTTAGCAAACAAAGATAATGATTGGGATAAAACGCAAAATAAATTGACCTCCAGTTGCTCTGCATTTATATATTTATCCCACAAATTCTTGGAAGGTAGTTTTAAGCCTAGAGGGATACTGTAAGAAACCACAGTATCAACATGTCATAAGAAACCTTAACTATTGGCAGACTGCAGTATGCAAACACAATGGATTTGAACCATTATAAATACAAATATTGCACACAGGTAAGTTACCATGGCACTGAAATGGATAACCACCGTGATAACTTGTATGGAAATGTTACCACTGTGCAACCACTAATGGCTCATACCTAGGTAGCTACCCTTGCTGCACAGCACATAGTCATTGCAGTGCCACTGAAGAGCTGTTGGCAAGGCAGGTTGTCTATTGTTTGAAATTCGATCTGAAACACCATGTTTATTGCCACAGCAGTCTAGTCACATCCAGGTCCTGGCTCCTTGATGAAAGGTAGGCTTGATTTCTGGCTGCCAGACCTTCATCTTAATCTTTGCTAATCTTACAAGGCAGTGTTATGTTTGGCAGATCTTAAAGAATATATTTTCTTCTGTCAAGATTTTTCCATGTTTCACTATGGGAGTGCTGCTAAAAATGCAGCTCCGCTGCTATTTGATGTTCTTGGTCATTTTGTTTCCAGAGAGGCGTTCAAGCAAGTTTTACAACTGGGTGGGAATGAAGCCTTAGGAGGTAATGTGAATTGCTGTGTAACCAAGTTCACTCAGATGACAACTCGGCAGCTTGGATTAGTAATGATTAAGAAATGACAGGAGAGGACTTGAATGTTGCGTTTTATTGCACTGTAACCGGCAAACCCACATTAAAGGCTTCCTGTATAGGATAGTCTGTCTGTCTGTGGTGATCACTCCATAGTCACTAGTTGGCCACTTTGCAATGCTGCTGTAGACAACAATACATTCCTACCTTACTTGAAGGAGGCCATCCACGAAGAGGTGTTGTGTTTCTGTGAAATGTGTTTTTAATCTTATCTGGACAATGGGAACGTTCTTTAGCCCTTATAACTGAGGCTGTAAATAAAGGTTTAAACCCTTACAATAATTGTAGCTAACAAAGTAGTTCCATACATTTTTGCCATCATGCATTACAAAGGCCTTAAATGTGAAAACATGTGTTTTCAATTAAAACATTATATCTGGTATTACACTAGGTTAAATACATCTCTGTTTGCAAGTTACGGTTTTAGACTGTCACGCACAATGTAGTGTTTTATGAGGGTCTTGCATTGATTTTTTTCACATTTTTCAAAAAGGTTAAATCATTTATAGTATTTTTATAGATGCACTGTAAACCACTGTAATTGAATACTGTATGTGATGTTTGAAAAATATCCAGTAAAATATCAAGCCTTCTTTTTCATTTAAAATGTGTCAAAGTTTAAATAGTAACAGGCTATTAAAATAGGTGTAAGCCTCTATGACTTCTGTTGGTAGTCTATGAACACTGTTGCCCATCATTTGGTACATTTTCATTGTGGTGAAAAAGTATTGCAAAGTGCCCTGCATATTCTCCAGCAACCTGTACCGGTAAATAAAGAACTCCTCTTAGATGGGCGAGGAGGTTACCAACCCAATTGTAAAAACAATGTCATTTTTAATAAGGCAGAAAGAATGCACGGGCGAATAGCAGCATCCCTCACAAAACGTGGGACCATTTTAGCCCCTTGTTTTCCCAAAAGAAAATGAAAAATCAACAAAAACAAAAGGCATAAGAACTGTTTTTTAATTAGGGTTCAAAAAGACAACAGGTCAGTTTGCAGTTTGTAGCCTAATATCTACTACTAGCACTATTACTTAAAATAAAAAAGATAGAACAACAGGAGTAGTTCTTCAATCACCAGTTAGACAAATAAATAGTTGGGCAATAAATGTTTTGGTCAAGCAGAAGTACCTAGTGCCCTCTGCTGTATAGAGGTGGTCATGCTCTTGTGTTATTTAGGATGTTTCCTAATAACCAAATACTTTGCTGGTCATAGTGATGTGATGGTAATTTGTATTAAATTACAAATAAGTGTATGTCCATTGTCCACTTTAAAGATGTGCCCAACTACCTCAAATGAACTTTACAAGACCCAAATTGAAAAAAAATGTGTATTCAATAAATTGCATTTTCCAATGTTAAGACAAATTAAAATACTCCAGACATGCACTTGTAAATAATGTTCTTCAGATAACTTGGCAAGTGTGTGGTATTCCTCAAAATCAGATCAAGATTTGGAATCCACATAAAAGGCCAACAATATAAATTTGGTTTCATTTTTTATAGCAGGTTGTCACAGTAGACGTGCTTGAAAGGTTAGCTTGGAATTTTTTATTTATTTTTTTTTAAGAAAAGGCAGCCCCCTTTTTTTTTTTACCACAGAGAGGCCTTGTCTCATGCTGCAATGGTCCAGTGATAATATTTCTTCTGTAATTCTTCCAGCACTATACTTTTAATTATTTCAAAAACTTTACAGAAAGGTAACACTAGAATAGGTTATTAACCAATTTCAGTGTCTTATACTGAAAAAAAGTGGTTTATGAACAAGTATGGCCAAATAATACTGGTCTGGTGTTTAAAGTGGTGTTCCTATACTAAAGCAGTATAGCAGTTACTTTCCAAGCCCTGTATACAGGTCTGCAGTGTTGAAAGGGTTAATAAGAGGCCTTGGTGGAGTGAATATATTTATAGTGTGTGGTCCAGTGAATAATTTATTAGCCAATGGAAATCTTCAGATTCCCGTGAATTGTTTTGGTCCAGGTGACTGCAGAGCTACCCCTGTTTGTGGACGTTTTTTCCCCAGGTAGTGGGACAGCAGGAAGAGCTATAGAGCTGCACGTTTCTCAGGGCTGCTCAGGGCTGGGCTTCAGTGCTTGGGTCCTTCTCATAGATGTAGCTGCCCACCCCACCAGTGTTCACACCTGAAAGGAAAAACAATTCAAGTACTTCGCATCAAGACTGACATGAGTTCTAAACTGTTATATGTATGTTGAATGAATTATATATATAAAAAAAATACCCATATAAAATGAACTACTGTTGTATTGGACTCACAAATACACAGTAGTTTTGGCCATCTTCAAACACTTCATTATAAATGCTGAGGTAAAACTATAAGAAAGCCTTAGATGTCGAATAAAGTACATTTAAAGTACATTTCTGATATATCATTTTTTAAATGAAACCTCAAACTTTTTTTTTTATTGCACCATTTTGGATTAAGATTACGTCCCTAAATTAAATACTCTCTCCACACATTACCATAACCTCTGGATGACCTTGTTGGCCTGTGCTTTACGAAACATAGGGCCTCGTTTACGAAAGGGCACTAAATGTAGCTGTAACATACAAGTAGTGAGCATAACGGGCACCATAAATCTAAATTTACTATCCCATTTACTAATAGAGAACGCACTGATTTACATGCACACTATTTGGCAAATTTACATACCACAGCATGTATTGTGAGCGATAATTTAATGTGCATGATAATGTTCAAGACTTACCCGTGACCACAGTGATATAAAAGGATCCAGCAGTCCAGGAGTATCTTTTGGTCAGTGGCTTATTGTGAAAAGGTAAAGGTAACTTAAATTGCCCGAAAATGAGTGATCAACAGGGGACAGGCAGAGGCAGTGCAAACTAAAACTACACGCAGAGGAGTTAGAAATTCTAGTGGAGGAGGTTGTTTTAAATTATAATACCTTGTTTGGTCCAGTGTTTTATTTAACCACTCTATTATTTGTACCAACGTAATGAACTATAAAATAAAATCTAAGAAATTATAACATTAATTCATGTTTATTTGTGCTTAATATAACCTGTTATTTACAGGTAATTTTCACTGCTCTATATGAAAACTTCAATGCAATAATGCCTCCACAATACCAGATAGATTTCAACCCAGACAAACAGGTTTAAATAGTGCTCCTATCAGTGGTTAAAGCCTGGTTTCCAAACAAGCTAATTATCGCTCACTTTAAGATGCACACTAAGATTATCGCCCTTTAGTAGATACGGTGTGAATAAAACTCATCTCATTATAGAGAGCAGGGTGCCTCATTTAAATACATTATCATGCATTTCTATACAATTCACATATTCATTCTGATTACCACAATAAAATCAGTGTGCGCCATAATAAGCCCACAATTTCACGCGACAATGAATAAAATTGCAATCAACAGTAAATACGGAAATCATGAACATACACACTAATTGCAATTATGTTGCACCATAATGTTTAGTGCCCTTTCGTAAATGAGGCCCGTAGTATACCGCAGTAAACCTTAGGTACATTTATGATTATTATTTTTTTCTTAGCATGCACAAAAAATAGTGTGCTCTATATTAATATTAAACATTAACATATTTTCTACACACCTCATTTCACTGTATTTTGTAAAGTAATGTTATTAAGTAGATCAATAATTCACCCCTAGGGCAAAAAAAACCTATCTGGAAAATTTATGAGCAGCAGTATTAAAATCCAATACTTTCTAAATTAATAAAACAGACCCACTTTGGACTGAAACAGTAATATTCAAAAGAAGTAACAACAGAACCCAAGACCATGGAAATGCCCCTAGAAAACCCCTGGTGGAATAGTATTGCATTTACTTATATGCTATGAGCACCATCTAGTGGTAAAACTTGATATTTAGTTTGGATCCATTTTGTTCAGTATCCGGTCATGGACATTCGTAAACATACCTTTTGGTCCAAACAGGGTTGCATAGCAGGGCTTGTGGCAGTAGGGTTGCCCATCATGCTGTTAAATAAAATGAAATCATACATTATCATCAATAGCTTCAATGTTTACTACAATCTGAGCATCATGTTCTTTATTAAATACAATTTACTAATATCCAACTGAAACAACTCTCCAAAGAAAATGGTGATATAACAGCAAAGTTGATCTATGTGTCTTTTGCTCATATCAAACTCTAGAGACAACCAGTTTAGTTTAGATGTTTTGTCATTCTCAATACAAATACGTTCCAGCAGCAGAAGCTGGTCTTCATTTGTGTTAAACCCAGTACAGACGATAGTGTTGGGGAATGCTTCTCTTTAGAGTCAAGACAGGAGACAGAGAAGGAGGAATATGAATGAAGAAAGACAGCATAAAGAAAACAGGATAGGGAAAGGCAGACAGAGAGAAGTTACTGTATGGGAGCACTGGAAAGGCTGTAGAGCATAATCTCTTCATTGTCTTTCAGAGAAGTCAAGTACAGATTTTAAGAGCCTATGTTTGATCTTTTTGTATAAACCAAGAACAATGTTCTTCGTACGAGAAGTAAAACCAAGGTTTTATTGTGCGTGACTTCAGCAGCAGTTGTGATGCATAGTTCAACCCCAAGTTTTTGTAATTCACTTTGGACAAAAGCATCTGCTAAATGACTAATTAATAATAATAATAATAATAATAATAATAATAATAATAATAATAATAATAATAATAATAATAATAACAACAACAATGTGGGACATGGCGGGTAATTGTTTTTTTTCACAGCTATGCGCCTAGAATTTCTTACTTGGAATATCTTACCACAACATATTGGAGATTTGGAAACTGCCTGTTTTTCAAAACCTCAAGGTCTTGCCTGTTCAATTAAACTTCTAAGTAGCGTTTGAACATTGTAAAAGGTTGCGGGCCATGGCCATCAAAACATAAAGTTGTTGTTTCACTGGAGCAAAATCTGAGTAAAGTCAAACCTCCAAAGAGGGAAGGGGGAATGGCCAGTTGAGACCGAGGTGAAGAAAATGGGGTAGACAAAAAAGTGAATGGCTAAGAATGTCAAAGAGGAAGAGTAGATAAAAGTGGAAGATATAAAAAATGATTGAGAATGAGAAAAGGAAAGAAAGCAGAACAAGCAGTACCTCTGCGTGGCTCCCCGGAGCCAGGGTCTTGCTGCATCGCTCACAACGTAGACACGGGCGATGCCAGTCCTTCCCCAGAGACGTCACCTTCTCCGCTGGAACACAGACACCGACACCGTCACCATGGCAACCAGCTCCCTATACCTATCTGCACTCTAGCTGTAGCAGTACAGCTGCATTACCTTGGCCTAGTTTAGCTCAATATTTTGTTATTCTGTTAATAAAAAATTACTTTATTATAATTTGGTCATACCAATTACATTTCACTTATTTTTACTTAACTGAAAAAAAATCAAACGATGGCACGTGGGCTATATTTTTTAGCACAAAAAACAGAACATTGCTTTATATTCATTAATTACATTATTTCAAATGTCAGATACTGTCTGCATCATTTTACAGAGCTTCCTTTCTTCCATATTGTATTTCTTAGAAACCTGCTACAGTAAACTTACAAAAGATGACCATGGTAAATGTGAACATAATGTACTAAAATAATTTGTTATTTAATAATGGAGTTCCAAGAGTATTTAATATGCTACCTTGTCATGCACTAATTACCTAAATATTTAAAGAAACAAACTAAAATATCTGTACCTGCCTTAGAGGGTGGTTAGGATATGTGAATTTACCAAAACCAGCAGGTTAAGATTGTCTCTCAAGGAAGCAATCAATGTATTTTTTTTTAAAACTCCAGTAGGGTGCAACCTATACACTTCTCAGGCACCCAAAATTCAGGCCAAAATTTACACTTGCAACAGAAGAAGATAAATTACTTTTGTACATTCCTGGGCTCTGTTTCAAAGCATGTTTTTAATGTCTTCCAATGTTCAATTCAGATTAATGCAAGAATAAGGTATTTCAAAACTGGAAAAGTGGTACGAAAAAAAAAAAAAAAACTAGATACAGTACACTGTGTGGAATAATCATACCAACCTCCAAGCAAAGTTTATCAAAATTATACATCACAAGCTCTTCCCAAGCAATAACCTTCAAAAGCTCAGTAAATCAGGAGGGACAAATAGGTCCATCTCGGTGATATTCTTTCACATTCATGTGTTTGCAGCTATGAGACATATCAGACTACTTCACCTTATTCTATTGAATAACCACGGTAAATAATTATAAAAGGTAATCAATCATCCAGCAATGTCTTCCTACCTAAAAGCATCCAATATTAACCACACAAGCAGACTAGAAATATGATATGGGAATGTGAGCAACTAGGGGCACTTAAGCTTAATAACCTTTTCACTGTCTGGACCTCAAATATTATGCTACTTCTGATTTCAATATATAGAGTAAATGTAAAGGAAAGGTGGAATAAAACAGGATACTCACCAAAATAAACCTTCTTGTTACACCTGGGGCACATATTGGGCTCTCCTGAAAAACTGGTAATACTTGCAGCTAAAAAAGAATAAAATAGATGTTTTATTGTTAAATACATTATACTGCGCATAATTTAAAACAAACCATTTACAAAACGTTGACATTTACAAAATACAAAACATAAAATGTCATGAAAAACCACTGATGTCATGGGCATTGTGTTGGAGAATGGCACTGTCTTATACTTCCATAAAGACACTTTGCAGGAAATAAGGTGAAATCTTAACACAGACTTCCTCAAAATAAACATGGCATCTGAGAAAATGCAATATAAATGACCCAGAATAATTAGAAAAAGGAAATCGGACAGAAACAAAACTAAGAAGTTCTTTGGAAGTTCTTTGCTCTTTAAAATGCAGGGTCAGTGAAATCTGAATGACTATCATGAGAGATTGTTTGCTGAACTGCGGTTGATATTTCTGAGTAAAACTGTATCTTGATGAAACCCTCATAAATTAAAGCTTGTCATGATGCAATTCCTGTACTGCTCTTTAGTTGTTCATGATCAGCTGTTATATGAGTTGTCATGTGAACAAATCAAGGAAGGTCATCATCCAGTATGTATTTTACCACTTCTCTGTTTTTTATTGTACTATCTTACACAGGATCTATGGAGTCCAAACTAATACTGCTGCTGACACCCAGTGTTTTAGGGCAGTGTGAGCAGTGGGGCGTCTCCAATGGGTTTCTTGGCAGCAGTGCCATAATGTCTCGTCCTTCTGATAACCTTTCCAGCTCTTCAAGTTGAAATTGATCATAATGCAATGCTTGGGAATAAGTACCCCATTCGTCAGGCTATTATTATAAATACAAAACTAATATGATTGGCTTCAACTGGATTCCCATGACTGATGCTGTCATCCTTTTGGGCAGTAGACTGTGGAACATCACAGAACAAGCACAGCGAACTCAAATGAGTCAGTGGTTACACTTGAAAATTCAGGCTGACTCCCTGTATGCTTGCTGACTCCTGTCTCCACCTGACCAGTTGTTGGTATTCACTTGCCAAGGACGGATACGTTAGGAATATTTTTTTAATATGCCGTATTTCCACACCAAAATTTTCAAAAACATCTTACACACCTACTGTTTGGTCTGCAAGTACCATTTTCTGTGTTACACCCCCCTTGTGTGCCTGTGTGCTCCATACACATCATTATCTGTGGTTGTTCCTTTGATCATCACTTTAAAACTGATTTTGACATTTTCTATTTAGTAACCCAGAGTTGCCGAGAGGGCAGAAATGACAGTTGTGCATCCCTAATTTAATTTCTAAAAACTAAAATTCTCTTCAGAAATTCAGCTTTCAGGAATCAGAATCAGCTTACGTATTTAAAAGAGGACATTAGTTAGGAAGTCTGATAAATAATGACACAGGAAATTAAATTAAATATTCAAAAAATATATATGGTGCACAATTTGAAATGCAACTTCATATGAGGAGGAAATATCAGAGTTCTCTTAAATAATCATTATTGTTTAGATACACTTTGTATCATTTTGGGTTACTTTTTACAACACAGAAGGTGAAAGCACCCCTGTGTGATCAACAGAGCTCTCAAAACACTTGAAAAGGTCTTTAAACAGTGGTCCTGCCAAACCGTGCACATTAAAGATCTAATGAAACTCCAGTATCAAGGTCAGTCACATTACGACCAGGCTAACTTCTCCATATCCTGACTAATCCCAAATACAATTCCCCTGTGTCCCAGCAACTCTCCTCTATCACCTCCCTGGTGATATAAATTGATTCGATGAATTTGTTTAATTATTTATTTAGAGACCGCCGGGAAGCTGGCTATTCAGGACCCTTACGTACCTTTGACAGGTCCCCGGGGGGGTCCGGAGGTCTTTCTCTCCTCTGTTTTGGGGGCCGACTCGACTGCGGCGCTCGTTTGCTGGGAGTTCACGGGGGGGTTATCATAGACGTATGCCCCTGCACCACCAATGTTAACACCTAGAGGGAAGGGCATTTGGCTGGTATTTATTACCGGAGACATGGCTTCAGAGATATGAATATGAACTTAAAAAGGGAGTGCCAATAGCACTGCCTGAAGTCTGCTGGCCGTTTGTGACACATGAATGAATTAAGCTATTGGGAACTACTAGCTCTTTAATTTGAAATGTAAATTATTGAAACAATTTCAATGTCATTCTTATATCGGTGTAAAAGGTCACATTGCGCAACTTAAAATAACTGCTTGTAATCAATGTTTATGGACAATGTGCTGTATAACTGTTGATATTAAAACATAGACTGTTTAGCCCTTATTGTAAGAGGTTTTACCACTTCATAGGGGTGAAGTCTGAAGTGGATGGCATAGTCTTTTGTCGTTTTGTACAGATGCATGATTACGTGATGGAGAGTAAATGCACTGCTGTAAATGCACTGCTTTAGAGCCATAGGGTTCCTAGGAGGTGTCCTGTTGCCCACATTGCAGGTGCGCTGTAGGAAGGATCTTTGTATACACCACCATGATGATTGACAGCAGACAGAATTCTTGTTAGGACAATTAAGCTCTGCCAATCAGAGTGCTTTCCTTAACAAATTCATTAGTAAGCTCTATTCAAGAGGACCTTTTTCATAGTTCAGTTCCAGTCCTGGGATTGTATCCTATGTTACATTTGTTCAAATTAAAAATGTAAAGAAATGTACATTTCCAAGCAAAATGAGTAACGACAGGTACAGTGCATTCAGTTTAATATGAATGTTAAGGGGATAACAGCACAGGAGGCTGAAGTCCTTGTGTCTATATTCTCGGAGAAGGTACTGTACAGGTACAAATGCAAAGCTTACCTTTTGGCCCAAAAAGAGCAGCGTAGCACGGCTTGTGGCAGAATGGTTTTCCATCATGCTGAAAAACAAAATAAAAGCACAGGAACTCATATAGAGAAATGAGGTATGGTATAGTGTTGAATTCATCTAAATTGGAATTAGAGTCACCTATAAACAATTATTAATTCCTTAGCAAATTCAAACGCTCATACGCATAACTATAGAAACTATGATATCCCACCAGTTCTGCTACAGCTGGATTTTATATCACTGGGGGATCACCTTTGATTGATCGACCAACTATCCTTGGTTACCCCGGGACTGAACAGCCTGATTCTGGTATTGTTCCGAGATTTACTAACAGACCACAGGTTAAGAACCTCAGGGCTAATATTTGGAGCAGTGTGGCCTCGTGTTTAGAGGAGACAACCTGGGAGGAAATGTGGCCTAGTGTTTAGAGAAGAGGGACTGAGAGGCCAGATGGACTTAGGTTTATAGCAGAGGAACAGTTTTTAGTGTGATGTGGGTATGCTGTAAAATCCAGCTGTGATTTATAGGCAGAATATACTATAGGTTGATCCAATCAAAGTAAAGATGACACACATTTCATCTTCATATGTTTAATGATGTAGTGTAAACTATTTTGGTGGTATGTTTTCTATAAATTCCTCCTATGGAATTGCTACCATTGATGGTGATATTGTGTTTCTTCGTGGTACGGTAATACACTGTTAATCTTCTAAATAACAGTATGAAGTATCATTTACATTTTTCAGACTTTTACGAGAAAGTACACTATCAAATTTAGAGACTTTCCTACAGCAACCCCTGCATAAGGACACAGTCAAGTCCCAGCTACCAGATCTGAAATTGAGCCTGTCTCACTATATATTAACTAAAGAGTTTGCCAGATGTGTGCTTAAATGACACACAGAGTGCTGCAGTGCCCAGACATCACTTTTAAAAGAGTTCCGTCTAGGTAAAGTGTACCCCGGGGAACTGCTACTGTCTGCTTTTGTTCCTCCAGATTTTCTAACATGTCCAGTATATCTGCCAATAGAGAGCCACCTGTTTTTCCCTAGCACACTATTCCTTTGTTTGGCTCCAACTCCCACTGTTGCCAAGATGAAAGAGGAACAGCAGGGCGGGAGCAGACTGGTTACTGATCTCATCAGAGAGGGGTGATAAATTGTGTGTCCACTGGTTGTCAATGGGTCAACGAACCAAAAAATGTGTTTCATTATAGTGGTTATTATTTCAATAAACTGAATTGTTTTTATAAATCTCTTTAATTGTATACAGCACGATTCAATTATGAGACTTAAATGTGATATTGATATCTGATATTGCTTTTGTCAATGAACCCAGGATGTCCTTTGTAAACTGCTCCATCTCATTGTGTTTGTAATCTGAGGATGTTTTTAGACAAAGGAATGTGTTTATAAGGACTATTGTATTAAATGGGGTGAGATGCACATCAGAGGATGCAGCTTTTTCAGGGGAAGCTTTCATTGCTTTCATTGCTTACTGGTCGCCAGTGTCCTTGTCCCTCACCTTTCATAATCCACATTTCTACTATACTTTGTTATATTTCTAAATGTCTAGTACAGTGATTTCTAGCCTTAGGGCTTGCCCCCACAGACCAGCTGTTGTTGTTCAGACCATTACGCAAGTGAAAAATACAAAAAAATGTTCATGCTAGGAGTGATTAAGTCTAGCATGAGGTGTATTTTCCGTAATTATGAATAGGATGTTAACAGGAGGCGTGGATGCTATTTTGTTATGATGTTGTTATCTGTTGTGTAGTGTGTAGCAGTTGAATGGTTTGGTTTGGTGTTGGAGCAGTGTGGCCCTGTGTTTACAGCATGGAACCTGGAAGGTTCTGTGGCCCAGTGTTTGGAAATGAGAGCTGTAGGAGGCTGTGTTTGGAGCACAGAAACTGTGAGACAGTGTTGCCATTGGAGTTGAATGTCTCAGTGATACTGAAGTTGAATTACATAATTAAAAACACACGTTAACATTGTGGCACGCAGAGAATGAATCTCAGCTATAAATCTCCTTCCCGATCAGAGAAGATGCTGTGTAAGGGGAACAATAGGCTCTTCACAGGATTTGCTGGAGAGAGAGGACTGGAGCTGAGGCTCTCACTCAGCACCTTCCCCAGTACGCCACGAACCTGCACAGCACAGCACAGCGAAACACGGAGCCCGGTTATTGGAATTGCACTGTTGCCACCATTATTGTGGAACTGTATTATACACTGTGCCACTTTAAATAAAACCCTTGCTGGTTCAACTGGGCGATCTGTGTGTGACGTCACTTCCACCTTATCACTCTCCATCTGTGACAACATCCATACTTTTAAACACACAAACCTGAAAACAGTTACCAGGATTTTGTTTGTGAAAACAGTTACCAGTATTTTGTTTGAGCAGCAAGACCTACCTCAGCAGATCTTAATGCAGAATCATCCAGGCAAAGTAACTGCATCTGAGGACTGGGAGACAGGCTGGCCTAGTACTAAAAATTTCTGATACAGGTTTTAGGAATGTACTGATGAAGGGCACAAGAATGTTTAGGGAGGATGTTTTTCAAGGTTATGTTTGAAAATTCAGGCCAACTTCCTCTTTGCTTGCTGGTCCCTGTCCCCATTTCATCAAATGTTGCTACTCACTTGCCAGAGACTCTCAGAATTTTTTTTTTTTTTTGGATTACACTTTTTTTGGACGATAGTTTTTTTTTTTTTTTATGTATGTTGTATTTCCACACCAAACTTTCTAAAAACATCTCACACACCTACTGTTTGTTTTGCCAGTACAGGAATTAAGGTTTGTTCACTTGCTCATTGTGATGTATTGTATCCTTACGCTTCTGCTCAAAAGTTCTCAGTTTTACAGTGGCTCACCAGTGACTTTGGGAACGCTCATGTTTTTGTGCTGTCTTTGTTAGACATTCTAGATTGCTGTAGCCAGTGTTGTTCCATATCACCTTTTCTGTACCGAACAAAAGACAGTTCCAGCAGTATAATTTATGTAATTGACAGCTACCGGTAAGCGATACCTTTCATAATTTCAATTTTGGAAGTGGTGAATATATCCCTTCCATTCCTGTGTCAGTTCGGGTATTTGTGGTGTATATCTCTCTTTTTTAACAATCTCCAATTTTTCTGAGAAAGTTCTACTTGAAAATTGTAACCAAATTGACTATGATGATTCAGTGATCTGACATTTTTAAAAAAATTGTTAAAAGCAATTAGAAATATTACTTCAAAATTCTCAATATTGTTCTCTATAATAAGCAATATCATGTGAAATTCAGCTATTCTTACACTGTTCTGCCTCTGCTCACTAATGATTGGACAGCTGCAAAACCAGGGCAGATTTCTGACTTCCCCATTAGTTAAACTCCCAAAATCTTCAACTGAAACGGAGAATACCTTCAACTGTTTCTGTCCTGCCTCTGCTCACTTATGATTGGACTGCCTATTGGTTGAGTGCAATCGCAGGCCCTTCAGGAAAACATTAGAGCATGTTTGGCAGCATATAAGCGAGCATTGCAGACTGACTGCTGTCAGTGGTTTAGTTGCCACTGTCTCGTCAGCAGAGAATAATACCTTGAACGCCCTGACGACACGCCTCTGGATTAATCCTGAATAGCTTCCAGGCTCGTGAATCAGTGTACCACTAATACCTGATAGAATAAAAGTTAATAATCTATTTTATGTTCTCTCAATGAAGTCACACCTAGGCTGTGTCTTAATACACACCCTATCATACCAGCAGTGGACTTTTTTTGTAGGGGAGAAAATATATAGGCCTAATATGTCAAACGTGCAGTAATATTTACTGCATTACACACTTTTTTAGCTTGAGAGAAGGGAAAAAGTACAATATATTGTAGAAATAGTGAGAGATTCAAGGGTATAGGCTTACCTCAGCGTGGCCCCCTGCAGTCAGAGTCTTGTTACAGCGCTCACACTTCAGACAGAACTTGTGCCAGTCTTTTCCCAGGGAAGTGACCTTCTCGGCTGCAAGGAAACCCAAAAATAATGAATGACAACCTAGCAATAGACTCAGGAATGAGATGACTGTCTTCCTGGAATCAAGTTGACTACATTACATCAAACAGAACATCAGGAATACAAAAAACAAGAACGTTATCCAAGCAATGTCCACTGCATAAATAAATAACATAATGAGCAATAAATAACATGGGAGTGTTATCCTACAAAAGGCACATACTATAAAAATCCTGGAAAACGTAGGTGATAACTACAGGGTCCTTCGAGTGTACAAGGTGATAAGTCTTCTCATTAGATCAAATGGGAGACAGGTTATCCCCAAGTACACTTGATGCATCATCTATAGTAGGTATAGCCATTATATGACAAATATGCAGCATTTTGTGGTTCAGATAATTGTTTATCCCTGTGTGTCAGCTAATACTGTACAAGGATCTGCAAATTCCAGTCATTGTGGATTACAAAAATACTAGCCAAATCTAATCAATTATTTTCATACACTGCACTTAACATTTAAACCTCTATTTACATAACTCTGCGAATCTTGTTGTAACAAAAACAAATGTAACGTCAACTGTCGGACATCAAGCTCAGTTCCTTCAAAATTCCCTATAAACAGAAAGAATTTGAAAATCCTCTTACTCCTTGCTAGAAAGGTAAACCATGCAGTATAGATTTATTTTCCAATTGAAAAAGAAATAGTTTCTCAGAGAAGAGGGGAAATGGAATCCGTAGAATATAATGCACTGTATCAGAAGCCTTTGCTAATCCCTGTGGAATAGCAGTGTGGAAATGCATCAATCATTCTAAATATTAAACCCAGCCAGAACCCTGACTGGATATAAAAGCATCTGCGACACACCTTTCATTTGGAAGTACAGTATAACGGACACAAAGCAGGGCATGGAAAGTAACCCAGGGGGCTGGTACAGTACATCTACATGTAACTACGGCATATTCTTTAAAGCTGTAGTCCCTAAGGCTTACCTACGGCAGAGCCAGTTTCACTGCTCCCTGCCATCATACTACAACTCCATAGCCAGCAAGCTTCAAATCTTTTGTTTGCATTTTTTTGTTTGAGTTTGCATCCTGTTCAAACTGAGATATGCATCACATTTCTAGTTCAGATCCCAAGTGATTATGCGGTGCCGTCTCTTGCCCCATTTCTTTCAACAAACTTTAACTATAGTACATGAAATGTTACTCTTTCTAAATATATAACAAGAGTTAACAATAGTCAGACAGTGCCCCCCTCAGTGTTATAGCCCAACTCAGGAAACACTGCTGCCTTATCTAAATGGCATTTGTACCTTTTGTTTTCTTAAATTGAATAGAAGAAAATGGTGATGCATGAGGAGACACTTCCTGTTATTTCTAGTTTCAGCAGATGTTTAATATTAGGTGGGGTCATTTTTTATGGCAACGAAAGAATGGAGGTCTTAAAATAGATGTTATCCTTTGTATTAATAAGCTTCACGTTTTTGGAGCATTGATTGGTTAAGGTTGAATAAGACAACTGTGTTATTTATAAAAGTGCAATAAAACTACATAACATTATGAATTATTCTTTAGCTTATACCAGTTAAATTTCCTACACTTCAGAAATCAAAAGCTGGCATGTATCATGGCGTATCCTATGGCAACTGAGCAACCTGGTTGGTTGGAAAAGTTGTGCTGCTGTATAAATACTGAGGTAATGGCCTAGAATGTTGAGGAACAATCAAATAACTTGATTTATATAAGGCAATTTCTCATGACTGGCATAAAACTGATTCAACACAACACAGGCAGTAACCTATTTCTACCACATTTTTTAATTCATTCTCATCTTAAAATTAAATTATCGTGTTATTGTTATGTATTAATTTTAAAAGACTAGTGTGTTACTCTGCAGTATTCCTCCACCTTGTTTTGTCCAGTGAGAATGTTTATCAAAGAGGGCTGTCGTTACCAGGCAAAAAGAAAAGAAAGGATAGTATCCACTTTATATTGTTTACCTTTTATACCAAGTACCGCTAGTCTGAAATAGTTTATTTTGTTTTTACTTGAAACAGCATTTTCGTAATGTCATAATTGTGGTATTTTAGCGAACCGGCTACTTGTTTGATTGTGAAGACAAAAGCATTGCATTATCTACTGTGGTAGAACATTTGATATCCTTCCAATCTGATTAACCAATTGGCACAAAGGACATTTATTGGGGCTTTTCAACATACCTTGGAGGTTAAATCTAGAGTTTTTATTTATTTATTTATTTTTTGGTCTATTTAGTCTTGTCATTAATTAAAATGTGGTAAATATCTCCCCCCCCCCCCCCCCAAAAAAAAACTGTTTAGTACAAAACCCTGCATGGGTCCTGGTGACGGATTACAACAATTAGGAGTTTTATTCAAAGAATGCATTTATGTTGCCTAAATTCCTAATGGGAAATTAATGCCACAGTTAATTTAGCTGTTACAGAGACAACAAAATAATCTTAAACATTATGAAAACATATGTCCATTAACCACCCGGGCATGACACTCTCTGTAAATACAGGGAGGTCATGAGTGATTGCTAAAGTTTTCGATTGTGAAATCAAATTTGGTTACTGTATTTTAAAACATTTAAATTGATGTTATTATTAGTCTCTGTTATTGTAAAGTTGAAAGGACTAACATGAGATATAAATGAGGGCTCTTTACTGGGCAGCAGTTTATGAAATGACTTAACATCAAGTCATTACTAATAAGCTTAATAGCATTGTTTCAGAAGATGATGGGAGGGAGAGAGGGGGAAAAAAACTGCACAATTCCTTTATTTTGCCTCCAGTTATTTCTTTGAGTATTTCCAGTTATTTTCTGGTGGCTCCCATTTAAACAGTCCATGCAGAAACATATCTTCCTGCTGAACAGATTACGTGCTCCCTATCGTTTTAAAATAATTTTAAGCAGAGCATGTAGTACACAATGAACAAATGCTGAAAACATCTGATTTGTAGGTATTTTCTGTAAAAAATATATATTTTAGTATGAGAATAGATGTATCATTTTTCCTCCCATAGTTACAGTATGGCAGAGCATGCACATTGCAATCATATAACTTCTGTAGGCACAGTAGTAGTATAACATGGCAGAGCTGATAGATGACTGAGGAAGTACAGGTATATATAACTGACAATTTGAAAGTAAGGTTTGCAAGTAGATATTTACCTAATATGGTTCCATTTATATATATATATAAACAAGTAGAAATCTGGAGTTGCTGTTAATAAAACGTTA
This sequence comes from Polyodon spathula, assembly GCF_017654505.1. NCBI lineage: Eukaryota > Metazoa > Chordata > Actinopteri > Acipenseriformes > Polyodontidae > Polyodon > Polyodon spathula. The sequence continues at coordinate 24,333,380 of NC_054550.1, forward strand.
TCCTTGAGAAGAACACAGTTCCTATGGTACAGTGATTATGTTTGCTAGCTTCTGAAAGCTTTGTTGGATTAATCTAAAAACTGAATACCCTTCATAGCGATGGGGCAACCAGACAGGTTCAAGTTTTTTTTTTTTTGTTTTTTTTTTTAACAAACCGTTCCCTCATAACACTCAAAAACCCACCTGCTGGATATTAAAAGACGGAGCATAATGATTTGTGAATCATTAGACAAATAACATTCCAGTTATTTCTGCTTTTCTAGAACATTCTCCCAGTTTGTTTTAAGGGCTACTTCTGAAAGCATTGCTGAACTGCATCACAGGCTGGCAAACAAAACTGAAAAAGCAGGAAGATGTGATGAAATGCAGTCCAAGAGCAAGGAAAAAGTGACAGGACTTGAAATAAAAACAGAAGCACACCCTGAATGATACGGCGAGCCACAAGATAAGCCTGGGGGATTTCCTGATGAACAGATGTTGGGTTGCATTGTTACACGCTAAATTAGGGGAACAGCTACAATTGCCCTGTTGCATTATTGTCTCATGCGGCACCAGCTCCCACCCTAACACCTTCCGCATGATCGTCATGGCAGATTATGCATGGTTACCATGGAGACCTTTGGGATTGTTTTGAAAGCTATGTGTTTATTTCCAATACAATTGTTTAAATATATTTTCTTGTCATGTTTACAGTATATATTAGAAACTAACAGATGACTTACATGACATTTTTTAGCTGTTTAAAGAAAGTTTTTTAATGACTTTATATTTTATAATGCTTCAAATACATAGTATATATAGACTGTGAGGGTGTTTGCCTAACACAGCAAATCACACCAATTTCACATATGATTCTGTTCAAATATCTATTAATAGCCAGTAGATAAATGTTTCGCCTAGCGCTTTCTTCAATGTTTGTCTACTTTACTAGTGTTTTACCATAGAATTCTGAGCTAGCTGAAGTGACGACATATATAGGTTTTCAAGGTTGTGTTGAAACAACATGCAACTGTGCAGGTTGTGGTCCTCCACAGGGAACAGTCTGCTTATTTAGCACTGTAAACATAATACAATAAAAACAATAAAAAACAAACAAACAGTTAAACAACATTAAAGGATGACGCAGCCACATCCTTACTCTATAATATGTTCTTAATATGTATTGCTTATTGCTTTATTATTATTATTATTATTATTTATAAGAGCAGTATTGGCATATTTAATAGATTACACTGTGATTAAAGTATGTGCCTGCAAGCATCACCTTTAATCCTTGGATTTTCTGCCAGAATAGCAAGAACCAGAGATTTAATAGAACAACAACACAGGCTGCAATCAAGTGAGAATCAGCATGAAAACTGGATCAGATAATTAGGTCTGATTAAGACTCCCTGGGCTTTTGCTTCTGTTTTTATTTACTGCAAACAGCAATGTTTACACAACACATGAAATCCTATTCAAATCTGCTCATGCAAACTTCCCTATGAGATTTGGGAATTGTATTAAGTGGAGTCATTTGATGTGATCTGTGGGCATGTAAATTCAGAAATATGAATACAAGACCCAATAGGCAAGCATCACATTGAGCTCTGTTCAGTACTGTACTGTTGTTTCTATCTTGGTATCCCCCTCATGTTTTCAACTTGTGTAAAAGAATGTACAACCCCCAAGGAGTTCTTGCTCACTGGCATAAGAACAGCTTGCTTCTCCATCTTAATCTTCCTGGAAAGTGATCTCCAGTACTTTAGGAGGCAGTGTGGTCCAGTGGCTAAAGTCCGGGGCTTATATCCAGGGGCCAGTTGTACTAACAAGATCAAAAAACAGGATCAGATCCGGGCACACTGGAGCCGGATCTTGAGAAGGCGATCATGTACAAGCGCCACTGATCTGATTTTTTTTATCTGATTCTGGCGCTCAATTGAAAAAAAAAAAAGTGAAGGGAATATAGTGTACACGGCCAGAAGAACATTATTTCCATTACCATGCGATACATCAACTGTCAACCCTTAGTAACAGCCACATTGACAGATCACGGATACAGCATTCTTCAAGCTTGAACTGTATAACTAAATAATACCAATCATTGCAATACATTTTTTTGTAATGATTTTTATTGTAGGTAAAGTCACATCAAAATGTTCTGCGCACAATTAAAAAGTACTGTCTTGTATGGTCACAACTTCAATCATTTTAATGCCTATGCTATTTCAGTGTATTTATTAATTTGATTCAAATTCAGTTGAATCGTGTTTTAGACTCGACAAGCCACACTAAAGTGTACACCTTTTGAAATGCCAAAGGGAATGGCCCTTTCAATTAGCACCTTGTAAAAGGCACAATTTAAGAATTGAATGAAAGAAAAATGAAAGCAACCCCTGTAGCTACTGTATAATAAAACTGTATGATCATATGACAAGTGCCCTCGGTTTATCATATTCCAAAATTAGGAGGACCTATAAAATGAGTTGCTATGGTTACCATGCCAGACAGCTGGAAGCTCTGATTTCTGTCTGTAGGCGTTTCATTTTTCTGCTTCTGGAAATACAGTATATTTCTTTCTTGGTCTTTTTTGTGGACTCGTTAATCTCCACACTACTAGAATAAAATGGAAAACATATCTTTTTAAAAATAGAAATAAGGCATTTTTTGGTTGAATTCTCTTCATGTGCAGCTGCCCACTTTCAGTAAGTTACGATGATTGCCTGTTAGTCTTGGCTTTCGTAGTTATTAAACAAGGTTAGGCAGTTCCTCAAATCAATGTGGATAGAGAAAAGACAAGAGACTTCTATTAACCAAGTTTACTCATTGAAAAAGCATGTGATTTGAACAGGATATCTGTAGAGTGCCCACATTCAATACTGCAAGAATGTTTATTAAGAATTTAAGCATACATTAAGAGTTAAGCATACAAAAGTGTTGGCTAATGTCTTCATATCCTGTTCAACCATCAATGTCTGTTGACTAATTCTTCATCAACAAGACTAGATTAAAGTGTTCTGGGAATGTAATTAACGTGGCACTTGCAGGATGGTGATGGCTTGGATTCTTTTTTTATTCCTTTGACAACCGACACCACAGAAAGTAAACATCTTTACATCTGGCAAGGGTGGCTCCTGAAATGAATATAGAAAGGGTGGGGAGATTACTCAATCCACAACCCTCTGGTTGGCAAGCGTGAAAGGTACTGGGTGAGGTTCTCATGGAAGCTGTGGTGATGCTTAACTACTGAACTAACTTTCTGGAGATACTGACAAAATGAGATCAGTGTCTATTGAATCCTCAAGGCTGATCATAAACATTATTAATCTCTTTAAAAGTCTTGCCATGGTAAATATGCATGGTCACTTAGATTTTATGATGCATTTATACTACTTTGCCATGGTTAAGCATGTCTTTTTACTATCCCTTACATCAGGGTTTCCCAAACCTGGTCCTGGGGACCTACTTTGGCTACTGGTTTTCATTCCAACTGAGTCATCAATTACAGTAATTAGACCTTAATTAGACCTTTTTTAAATTTGTTTCAGATCTCAAACAATTGCAGAGTTGAAGTTACTTATAAAATGTTATAGCGAACTCTGCAACTGTTTGATAATGAAAACAATTAAAAAGGTCTAATTAAGCAAATTATCTGTTCAGTTAAGGGTCTAGTTTAGTAATTGAGAGCTCAGTTGGATTGAAAACCTGCAGACACAGTGAGTCTCCAGGACCAGGATTGGGAAACCCTGCCTTACGTTAATTGTCATGTGCATTTGTATACTTTATCATGTTTTTTCTCTTGTTAGTTTTATTGTTTGTTTTTTTTTTTATTCCCAATTTATAATGTTGAATTTAGACTCACACACCGCTGCAATTCCCCACAACAGCTCATGAGGAATGATGGTCAGTGGGCATCCTCCAGTCCCATGACCATGCAAATTACAGCTCTACACCCCTGAGCTCGAGAGTGAATGTCAGCAAGCTATCTGTTTGAGTTCACTGTACTCACTTAACTTGTGGGTCCAACAGAGCCAACTCTACACTGCCTGTGGTATACCTACTGTAGCGAAGACAGACAAATCCACACAGCCAGGTGAACCTGCTCTCTGCTGATTCAATAATGATATTTATTACATTTTCCTAACCAAGGGGAATATGACACTTACATAGACTTTCAACTTTCTCTGACTTTCTGTATTATTTCTTTGACTCTGATTATCCATGTGATGTTTGCCTCACTGCCTCTGCCCATCACTGGTGCTCCTAACGGAACGTGAAATCTGAACACACATGACTGGATAGGGGAAAGTCACTTCACAGCAGCATTTTGTTCAGTCTCATTGGAGTGTTAGTGCTATGATGGCACATATGGCAAAGTGATTGAAGGGAAACCAGCACTGTGGGGGGGGGGGGGGGGGGGGGGGGCTGTGTCGTTTTAACAAAGAAACCCTTTACGTTTTTTAAAAAAAGCACTGTGATTTTTCACCCCTGTCTTTCTAACATACCGAATACACAAATCATGGTGTATGTCATCCATCATGACAGAAACACAGTGGCAAAGTAAACAGTTAAGGACCATTACAAAGTGCACACTGTGCATATGCAGCTGGAAGCTACTGGAGTTTGAACTAAAGCAAACAGTTTGTCTTTGATTCCCCCCCATTAACAATTCTGAGACATGATTTATTTCACTTTAAAAGATGTCATTTTCATAAGAGGATTGGAAACTATGTAGACTAATTACCTAGCTTTGTCGTTTGACTCTGTAGCCCCTGGTTCCACCATATCCATTTCAGGTCACCAGTTAATCATGTTTGGTGGCCGCCAGTGAACATTGGTCATCTCCACAAAACCAACACACAAATCACAATCTGGCAAGGGTGCCTCATTCATGCATGTTTGGACTATACCAATCAACATGGGGTTCTTTTTTTTGTTGATCACTTTATGTTTATAAATGTACCCTATTTATTTGGGCTTGCTTTAAGACATGTTAATATTTATTCTACTTTAGTATCTTATGATTTATCCTGCAGTGCAGTCATTCTAATGCACAGGAAAAACAAATGCTAAAAACAGAAAACTAAGAACCTTCCTGAGTAATTGAAATAATCCTAAAAAGCTTTTTTTTATACATATCAATGGATTTTTATGTTAATGTGCAAATATCCCTTGTCTGCTCATAAAGTGAATGCTGTGGCACTGAGTGTATTGGCTCAGAGTGGAAAGCAAAGGGCCAACATCACCCATCAACACTTCTTCAACCCAACTCCACATCGCCAATCCCAAGGATGAAGACAACCTTTCAGTTTCTGGAATCAGATTCAACAAGGAACCAGGGAGTAACAGCAGACAGTTGTCATCATTGACTCAAGGCAGTTGTCTTTAACTTTCCTGGTGACTACAGTAAAGAACGTTGTGATTTCATCTGGCTATGGTCCTCTCAACACTTCCTGCCACGGCTGAGAATATGCAAGGACAGAAAATAGGGATGACCTCACTCCCTCTCGAATGAATCACTGTTTTTGTCTGACAGTGCTTCAAGTGGATTCTTCTCACACAGGAGTGCCCAGGATTGTCAGACTGGGAGCCGAAGGGCACATTCTGCTGGCATGGGGACAGCCACTGCTGCCTTGCAATACAAGCACACAAGCTGTAGATATTTATACAGCTGTTTCATAACCGAGCACAATTCCAGACATAATGAGGCATACAATGATTAAAGGGCAGTCACTGTACAGTTTGTGTCAGGGTTAGGGCTTAATACTAATTGATTATAAAGTTTATTTCGTTATGAATTTAAAAGGCAATTCAATATTTGAATTCATATGGAATGATCGTGCATTTGAATTGTCATCACTTATTATAATGCTTGACTGGAATTTGTTACGGCAGAAAGAATTTCAAATCCAGAAAACAGCATTTAAAAGAAAACAAGAGAGGATTTATGTTAAAAAAAAAAGGCAGGGAGCAGACACAACCCGTATGGACTGAAAGAATTATATAACAAGGCAGAGGATGACAGTGATAGGGGCAGAGAGCATTGAACAAAAAAATGCTAGGGCGTTACATAACAAGCTAGAAACTATTTCATGTTGTATTGCATTTTGAAACTGTTGCAGGAGACGGGACTGTTTAGAATAGTAACAAGCCAGGGAGCATTCCTTCAGAGAAAGGGTTCATCAAGTCTTTCAGTACAAGGCAAGGTCATTGATTCCCTTCATGCACATGGTAAACAAATATGGAGAGAGTTCAATGTAAACAGATACCAAATACAGAAGCTGTTTAATATAAGGGATGGGGCCATTCTGTGAAATCTGGTCAGCATTCATCCCAAGGGCAAACTAAACTCTGTGAAAGGGGTGGGCATCCACAGCAGTCAGTAATAAACGATGAAAGGATTCTATAATGAGCCTTACTGAAAACACTTCCTGGACTGAAGTCAGTTCTCATGCTCCAGTCTAATTTATTTCTGTTATTAACATCAGCAGACACAGCTTTCCTGCTCAGTAGCCATTAGCCATGAGCCATTGGCCTCCCCTCCACTCAGTCCCTCAGAGCCTGATGACAGCTGGGCAGTGCTATCTGCCAACAGAGCTCCCCATAGGGGCGTTTCATTTGGTGAGACAATAATCATTTATTTAAAAAGCATGTCTTAAACAAACACTCAACCTGATCTATTACACTACATCACTAGCGTTGTCGGATTTTAAAGAACAGTCACTGACATAGGTTTGAAAATTTTAGGGCTGTGTGAAAGAAAACCCCAGTGACAACACTCGGACATAACAGTTTTGAGATTATCTGCCTTATTAAGCATTCCTGTAAAGTCTAGGTGTTTAAGTGTTAGATCAAGTGGGGGGAAAAAGGCAGACAGATTGTAACAGACGCTGGATATCAGATCGGTCCGTGAAACACTTTCTTGAGAGTCACAGCATCCTCCATTTGTATGTGAATAATGTGCCTGTACTCCAGCATATCAAAGCTGATTACATGGTTCTGATTGAAAAGATTAAAAAGCACTGGCGCTGTTGTAGAACAGATTTGCTGTGCTATGCTGTGACGCTCACAAACACATTTCCTTTACTTAATTGCTAAATACTGTATCTTTTCCACCCCCTGAAGCTGATCACCAGCACATCAGGAAGCATGCTCTTGAACAAGTATTCCAGAACAATAGCCACAGAAAATGGAATTTAACGTCATTTGGCAATCATAATGCTGGAAAAAAAACAATCTGTGCAGCAAAAGGAAAATCCAGTTATTATAAATAAACACTTAAACACAATAACCTATATTATTACTGGCTTCATAATTCCTTCAATGACAATATTTAACATTATTTATATCTGTATGGTTGTTTTATTTTTATTTTCGAAACTATTATGTAATTCCTTCCAAGTTTGATAGAAATTTTGTCTTAATATTTACTCCGGGATTTTTCCAACAAATCATTTATTAAACTATGTGATCTGAAGGGATAAATTGCTAATCCCATTTAATCTGAGAGAACTAGGCGGCCATCCTCCAGACTATAGTGTAGGCTGAAATAACAAACAAATAAACAAACAAAATATACATATATATATATATATATATATATATATATATATATATATATATATATATATATATATATATATATATTTTTTTTTTTTTTTTTTAGAAAACACAGGTTGTTTATTAATACAAATAATACAAAAGAGGCTCCTCTTTAAAATACCAGCTGGTAAATGCTGCAAAAAAAGGTCTCCTTGCATTGTTCACAAGCTATTATTCTGGCCCCCTCCTTGTTTTAGATCAAGCTGAAAAACAAAACCACCCTAACTATAGAGATTCCAATGTTCACGCTGATTCCATGGTTCATGGTGGACATAATGATAAAACCATATGTAATTATTCTGGTCATTGTATTCAGAAACTGAAAACTGAAAACCAATTCTTCCCCTTATTTTTGGTCTTACTTAACATTACCAAGAAAATGTCTTTTCTGAATGGCAGAAATTGTCTTCTGTAACTTACTTAAATATTATATTTTTTTCCCCCAACGGTATGTTTTAGCAAAATTGAATAACTGTTCCTGTCTGAGAATATGAACAGCCTTCCCTGCTGGAAAATTGGCGTGTTGTTTAAAATTAAAGAAAGGCAGGGGATAGTAAATACTGCATTGTATACTTTACTATACACTATTTATGGTGGTATTTCACAACCTTTTTGAAGGTTTTTCCACTGATGAGCATTTATTCAGACAACACAAGTACAACCTAGAAACTTTAATAAGAAAGGTCCAGATTGAATTAATTCTGAATCGTACAGGGAAATTATAACTATTTTATTAGAAATAGGTCTAAAAACTTGACTCTTTTTCAGATTACAGTATTATTGCTAATGTGAATCAGTTGATTACAAAGCATAGAAGTCTGGACTTAATTCTAAATCTGTTAAAAAAAGAGTATTAAATTAATGGAATTTGGTGATTTAAAATGGACTTAATTGGAATGACATTTAAAGATTAAAACATCATAAACCCTACAGCCCTGGAGGCCCTGCTATTGACCATGCACAAAGGGTGCCTAACACATGCAACCATTCAGTGTTCAGCAGCTATCTCTGACATTTAACTGATAAGAGCTTAACTCACTCATATTCAACTGAAACTCATGACTAGTACAGCACTGTGGGTTCCAGATAGGCAGCAGAATATGTAAAGCATCGAACTTCACAGTCCCATTATCTATGTGAACTCCACTCTAATTCTTAGCCTCTTAACTGTTCTACTACTCCTTTCACTCCAAACTCAAGCAGACATACGTTTTTGAAACAATAATGTACTACTCTCCACCATTAGATTAAATATGATAAAGCTTTAACTGCAAACTCCACAGAATTCATAGAGAAATGTATTTTTTCAAGGTTAGCCCAACTCAAGTCCTACAGTACATAGTTTTAGTTTCTGCCTAGTGTAATGGTTGGGTTGAGACTTAAGTGCAAAATGGTCAAATAAATCTCCTTTGATCATATGATGAGGAGCAAGGACTGTCAAATTCCATCTCAAATATTCTGGCTTTTAGCACAGAGCTCTAACCACTAGAAGTGGTTAGTCAGTCTCTCAATTACTAATGTATGTTTGTGCAGTGTCCTCCTTGCACACACTGTATGCAGAAACTGAAAAGGCAAATATTGTATTGAATATACATAGGCTAATATGATTACACATTGTATTCTGTTTGAAGAAAGATATGACTGTGCGATACAACTCATCAGAAAACATGAAAAATATGTTTTGTATAGTCTGACACCCTTTTTCAGGATCTTTCAGTACTGGAATAATTTAGGGCTATGTAGTTGGGAATTATTATTTATATTATATATAAATATTGAAATGTAGGCTCTTTATATTGATAATTCTTAAAGCTTTAAACATGCACACTTCCACAAGGTTGTTTAGACATGTTATCAAAACACTGTAGTTTACAGTAACCTAGCCAGTGACTTCCATTTTTAGATTTGCAAATGAACCAGAGAAATACTCTGTACTGTGTCCTTTAAAAAGATACTACTTTGAAAAAGAAAAAAAAAAAAAGACTGCGTGCTGTGTCAAAAGTACCTAATACTAAACACCAAGTTCAAACTACTGTAAACTATTGGGCTGGCAGTCCCCAGTAGTGGTATGGACATTCACAACCACACATACAGTACCACTGTGGTGAAAATGCCACAACTAGTGTACAAAAATGTGCTCAGGATCACTTTACTTTAGCGTGTTTTAAATTGACATATGCAAGGAACTGGTAGTAAATAAATAAATAAATAAATAACTCCCATGATCTTTGTGTAAATTACTGAACTTTCCATCAAAGGAATTCAGAAAACAAAAATATAGTTTAATCCCCATGACATCCACCATTATGTCATAGAAACCAAAATAGACATCACTCATAATTTGTTTATTTTAACTGCTAAGCTTTTTTCCAAACCATTCTTGTTTTAGTTTCCGACCAATTAGATTGCTTAGGATCCAACCCAGTTTACGATTCATGGACAGCCAGAGATGTGCTAACTGGTGCATAGAGTCAGTCTATCGATTAGAAGATTGGTAGGACCACTCGTGGTGCTCAAATGTTTAATAATCTAGCAGGGGTAGGCAATTTCACTCCTGGTTACAATTTTAAATGAAATCGCAATTTTGACATAAAACTCTGCAGGTTTTTTTCAGCATAATTTGATGATGCAAACTCCCCTAACTTGAAACAAAACATGAAATCCAGCACCTGACACTTAGCACAGACAATGAGTCTAATTACCTACCCAACAATAGCATACATGAAAACACGTACCTTATGCAACCTAGCCCTTAAGAGCTCAATGGTCATCTGCATAAAAATTATATATATATATATATATATATATATATATATATATATATATATATATATATATATAATATAAACAAACACTGTACAAAATTAAATCGAAGACTGCCCAGCTGACAGTTTTGCCAGTGGTTCAATTCTATTACCACCAAGCGTGTCAAAGCACGCAGGTGACATTCATTAATCACTTTTCATTTAAATAAATAATTCAATGTTTCTTACCGAAATAGACAGTTTTCTCGCATTTTGGACACTTGGATGACATGATATTTAGCTTCAGCTTCAATGCAACGAGAGCCTATCTGTCTCTTTTCCACACAGAAAATGCGCTCTTCTCTGCAGAACCACTGGCTCCCATCAATTGCAAAGCACAGCGCCTCATTTGCATAACCACTCCCCACGCCCTCCCAAATGTAAAAGTCCAGCGCCCTTCATTTCTCTACGGACAGCTCACGGTCATTAACAGGCGGACGGTGGCGATTCAGGCATGCTTGACATTGCAGGTACAAATAGCCGATATCTGAGTGCTCCGCTCTGCAGCGAGATCAGTGGAGCATTTGACTGAATAACGTTAAGTATTAATGAATGAACCAACCGTGTTGCTTTCAAAATGGGTCTTTCTCGTTCTTTTATACATCACAGTCCGTGGTTAAACGGGTGTCCAGACAACATTATATGGGACCAAGATCCCAACTTCAAATTACAAATTTATATTGCAACATCCTTACAGCTAATTGACTGAAACTGGGTGCATTTTTGTAAACCTTAACAGTATTTATTCTTTCTTTCAACACTTTTAAAGCAGTCAAATACCTATTTTATTACCTAATTAAATTCAGACAATGCAGAATAAGACAATGGTGTTGCACACCCATGCACAGAGAAAGCTCTCAGACCTCCCTCTAGTGGTATTATTGCCTTTCATTAGCGTAAACTCATCCGAGTCTGCCCTCCAAAGAAACGCTATCTCCAGTGTCACTGATCCCTGTGTTAATCTAACCATAAATTTGTTCAAATACGTAGTTAGCCCTGCAATACCAATACCTGCTGTGCTCTGTTAAACGGCTGCTATCACATGAACATAAATTCAGCAATAGGCTCTGATAAAGCTGTCCTGATGCTAGGCATTGCAAAGGAATGCTTGTGGGGGAGTTGTTGAATGCTCAGGCAGTAATGTGCTAGACAGCAGTGCCAGAGATCTCTGTGAAGTGCTTTGTGCAAGACAAAGTGTTGGACAACTGAAGCTACAGCAGTACTGGAATTCTCAGGTTAGAATTTATGTAGTGTTTCAGTGTGCAGAAAGGTGCAGGAAGACAGGTGGAGCATTTTAAATCCCTTTGTATGATAGCTGAATTTTTAGTCGCTGTTGTAGTCTCTAACCCTAGGCTTACTGACTAATGATCGCATAGCAAGCAATGGGCAGGTGCTGAAATCACATTCCTTCCACCCTTATTCCCAGTGATTTAATGCTGATGTCACTGGGTGTGCCAACTCGAGCCACAATCCAAGCATGTAGGACAGTATCAATTGAGTCCTTGTCATTAGCAGAAGGGATAACTATTCACAGTATTCAAGCATCCGCCTTGCTCTCGGAGGGGGTTGGTGGGATTGGCAGAGATGTACTCTCACTTGATCCTGCTGCCCTCTGAAAGGGATGCAAAGAAATATCTGTGACATTCATCAAATGGCTGAGTGAACTGTATGACATCCACAAGACAAGTGCACAAATTGATAAGACATAGCCGATAACGGTGAGAGCTCTTCTGGTCCCCTTAGTCACGTCTTCCCTGTCAATGGGTAGTTATTCTCAGCCTTCTTCTTCTCCATTCTAATTTTGTTTTGCAAGCGATAACGCAAAATAAGTTGAAGGGATTTGCATTCGCTTTTTCATGTATGTAGAGATTGTGAGGCTGTTCACAACTATTGATTTTATGAGAAATATTACCAGGAAAAACACTGTAAAGTTGAAGGTCTATAGCTTTTAGTTTTTGAAGTACAGTACAGTATGCTGTAATATCATTTGATGTGTTTTGTTAACCACATTGCCTGCTTTAACCTGCAGATGTGGAGACCCTTAAATACATCCAAACATGGTTTATTTGAATTAGGGTTAATTACACTTAATTGGCTCAAACACTTTAATCCAGTTTTAAAACTATTTGGTCTCCTCTGTAGGTATGTCTGAACAACTGGAAGACATCCCACCAAAGGACAGCTAGTCATTTGTATTTGCCCAGATGGGATCATTTGGCTAGTGGGTCAGCAGGACCACAAGTGCAAATCTCAGATAGACACCCACCATCTGGGAGTAGATTTCAGATGTCTTTGTTCTATTAATGTCAGAAAATCACTGCTTTGTGATATTTAAAGATATTTCCCATGTCCACAAAGTATAGGAAGCTTCAAAGATCACTGACAGCCATGGAGTTAGGGGTAAATGCTGACCCATAGCTGGTAGCGCCAGTAAATTTGACATAATAACATTTTGGGCAATGTAAATTTAATTAAAGGATGCAAATGCTGTAATGTATTCAACATAACTTTTAATCTCTCTTGTGGATTCCCAGTATTTCCAGTATGTTGTGTAATTTCTTTTAAAATGTATCTATCTGGAGGCTATGTAATGCAGCAGGATAACGTTCAAACCCCTGACATGTTTTTACATCTGAAGACCTGGATTTGAATCACAAGTGAAATTAGTTTGATCTCAGTGCTATAGTCCACTTTACAAAATCATCATACAATCAGTAGCCCCTGCCCTATTTGAGACAGGGTTCATGTCTTTCTGGGCTATATGAAAGGCTAGCATGTGGTGCTTTTGAAAGGATCACTGCCTGGGTACTGGTCAGGCATTTGGCACCACAATGCTGCAATTCTGATCTTCCTTTCGGCATACAGAGGCAGTGTTTGTTTGTGTGTGTGCGTGTGTTCAAGATACCGCCCTGACCTATTTTTAGGACAGTAACTCTCTAGGTTTATGGCCTTTCTGGGAAATCCTGTAATTGGTTCACCCTGATCATATACAAAATGAGTATAAAAGAATAAATACTATTAAAAGAGAACTCTACAGTCTGGTAAGGCCTGCAGATAAATGTCCACAGCAAATGGCTCTGTTGCTATTAGAAAATGGATGCATTATTTTTACTGACCTGAAGTATCCATGTAGCTTTTTGGGAATTGCATATATGAAATGTAACTTATCTAAACTGGCAAATACCAAGGCAAATATAAGCACAGTATGAGCAATAATATTTATTCAAATAACCAAGACTAAAGCACAAACCATTTCAGAAAGAGAAGGAAAAACACCTTTTACTGTCATGTTCTGTGAAGTAAATGGAATATGATAAAGCTTGTTTGTTTTTAAGTGTTGCGAACTACAGGCAAAAACCCATTTTAAACCATGTAATGTTGTTCTAATTACTCCATAAATCAAATATCAGTAATCCAGTTACCATGTGGCCACCTTCTATTTAATGTATATATTCAGTCATTTAAACATGGGAATGTGGCCAAAATGTCTTACACACTGCAGTGTTTAAATGAATAGGATTAGTTCAAAGGAACACCAGACATGCTTTATTCAATCGCTATAAAAATAAATGAAAAAAAAACACATCAATGCGTACTCTACAGGGAAATTCTTCTTTAATTAGTTCATTTAAAAACTTAAATAAAACAGCACTGGATTTGAGACGCCTTTGGAATTTGCAATGCACCTAATGCAAAGAGTTTATATCTGATATTAAGCTTATTTGCATTTCTCCACCCGAGTAGCGAACAGAGTACAAGTCTTGGTATCTGCTTGTGAGGAGTCAAAGGAAAGGCAAGGACAGTTGGTGAGCTGTTCAGTGGTCTGTTGTATTGAGAAAATATGTACAATGGAGAGCCAATTTATTTATTTTTGGGGGGAGTTGGGTTTTGTGTTTTGTTTTGTTAGTTCAACTACCTTAATTTAGAAAATCTTATAGTTCCCAGGAATAAACTAGTACAGCCAATCAGTAAAATGTGAACTCTTTTATTTAATCCCAGCACAATAGGTTACAGAACTCCAGTATACAAAAAGAAAACATATGCACGTTACACAGAGTATAAATGGATCAGCAATCTAATACAGAAGAAAGAAAGTGATCAATTACCTTCTGTTGTGGAAGAGCGGAGGCACACAGAGAGCACTGGAACTGATGGATCAATTATCGCTGCTCATTAATTTACTGTATTCCTAACTCACTTCTTATATACCCTATCACTACATAACGTTGTGTCCTTAACGTGTTTTTCAGCTTAAAACTACTGTATCTATGCATGGTTTGGATAGATAGGGAGGAAAGTTAATTGTCTTAGTGAAGACATAGAAAGGACAGTACTGTGTAACCCACCTGGCAATATCTATAAAAAGCTGAGTTTTCACTGCTCTATCTTGCTGTTTCTGTACAGGTCAGCCACCTATGGATGATGGTGTCAACAAGCCTCTAGCTGTCTATCAATCAATTCAGTCTGCTTCTTCTTCCCTTAGCACTGCATCTTAGCGTCAACTCCAGGCAGAAAACGAAAGCTGATTTGGTATAAGTCCATTGGCAGTATTGCAAGCTGTACTTGGTGAGGTTCGCTATGGGCAAAGTGATTAGCTACAGAATGGAGTTTTGTATGGCGCAGCAGTTCTGGTGATTGAATGCTGTGTGAAATGTACGGTACAGTTTGAATTTATAGTGCCTGAAAATCGACAAGCATCGCAAGGCAGTTGAAGACGCTGAACTATAGCGACCAAGATAAGAAACATGACTTGATCAGGAGAAATAAATATGGGCTAGTCTTCCAAATACAGGTTAATTAAGATTAGATACACACCACTTGTGTTACATTATTTAATAAATGTACAACAAAACGATATGATTGGGAAATTAACTTTAAATAATGTTAATGTTCACTCTATATGTGAAAGGACCAAGGAAGTGCAAGAGTACTTAAAAGTAGAGTTTGCTAACAGAGATTTCTTTTGTACCAGCTATCATTAGAGGTTTGCAATAACATTTATTTCTTTCAAAATTCCACATTTGAAAGCCAATATAAGTGTACGGCAGATAACAGTGGTGGAATTACTTTGTTAGCTACAATCAGTTTAGAGGTTAAAAAATGGCTAGATGTAAATAAATGCCCACTAAATATCCCGCTATGATCGGTATCTAATCTTACCAACACATCAGTCCTGTTTTACTTAAACTTCAATACCTTCCAGTTGCTTTTGGGATCAGTTCTACTGCATACTTTAATGACTTGGGATTACTGTCAGGATTTATGACCCAGGCTGGAGGATATTGGATGCCCTGACTTGTTTTAACCAGAGCATTATTTTAGTTGTGCTCTATTTATGAACCGTTCTCTCGAAATGGTAACTGTATTGTAACTTTTATTGTCTATGCAGGGATTTCAGAAGTTAGGAGAATACCAAATAGAAATAGTGTGTGTGTGTACTACAGACAAATCAAAGGAAAATACACCGACTGCAGTGGATTTGTGATACAAGCTTTAAGTACAGGGTGATCACAAAGTCCTTTGGACACTTTGCAGTGCCATAGCTGGGAAATGGTACAAAGTATGACGAGCCAATAAAAAGAGGGCTTATTTTTTACAGTAGGTGTTCAATGTGTCCTCTCTCGGTCTCAACTACAGGCATCCATTGGAGGAATAATGTTGTAAACAGCAGATCGCGATATTGGTCACTTCCTGTGCAAGTGACTTCAGCATGGGTGATTGAAGAGCATCCTGTTAACCAGTAGTCTGCCGGGTTGAGGTCAGGCGTCCAAGAGGTGGTGCAGATTTCGTACGGTTTGTGCAGGTCATGGACCACGACGTGACAGCGCAAGCCTTCTCTAATGATGTCATACAGACAGTTCATGTAGTCAGCATCCAAATTCTATTTGATTATGCAAATTAGGGCTACAATTGCGCCCCCTGGTGGCAAAATGTATCAAATTATTTGTATTGACTCATCTTGTCTTCCACCATGTGCTGATAAACCCTGCAAAAAGACTTTATGACAACCCTTTATACTAGTAGAATCAGCAATAGGTTATTGACTTCACATATCACAATTTTTTTACTTTTTATCTTAATTACCAAAATATGACTTTATCTATATATTCTACAGTTGCTGGAGGTGTCCTAATTGAAAGGTTTATGTAACCTGAAACAAACAGGGATTTTATTTGCAACGTCAAACCTTTATTTCTTAAGGTGGAAAATATCCATTTAACCCAAGCAGTGAAGATTTCATCCCAATAATTCTTCACAGACTACTGATATTAAACGGATGCAGTTCTCCTTGTGCTGTATGTTCTTAAGCGATAGCTGCAGTCAACATGTTCAAGGCTATGTTTTTTCAGTCTTTTGACCCTAAAGCCCACAGCTGCCCCTGTCTTGTTTCCATCTTACTCCTGCCCTATAAACAAACAGCATCCGTTTTATAACTCTCAATAGCAACACAGTAAAACAACTCAACAGTTTATTGGTTGGAGATTAGACAGTTCAACACCTGTGCAAATCTCCCTGCAGACAGGTGTAATAAGCAGGTTGAGTTAACTGCTGCTATTAAAGAGATGCATTGAGTCTGGTGTTGGTTTAAATATTTAGGGAAAAGAGAAATTACATTAATTTATCATATTTATGTAGTAGTATATCAAAAACTGATTCATATCAATGTGCCTTTGGTGGTTAAATGTTTATTTAAAGAAACACCAGAATCTCTAATAGCAGAAGTTAACTCAATCAGTTCATCAGAAGGCAGGGACACAGGTGTTGCAAGTGAGACCAATAATCTCTCTCTAATCTTTAGTCTCAAAGTGATGATGCAAAATTCCTTAATGGGATACTCAGCTAAAGGCTTCTTTAAATTGTATTCTGCAGCTAGCTTGTGGCTATGTGATTAAATCTATACTGCTGAGCTTTAAAGTCTGTTTTTAAAAAGAAATAATAATGAAACATTTGATCCCTTTTAGAATTGGCCATTTGCATAACATCTTTTATCCCAGTATAAATACAGGAATTATTGAATGTAACAAAATATCATTTATAAAAAAAAAAATACAAAACAAAGTGTAATTAAAATCTAACTTGAAATTCTTTCACGATTACAGAGCGACAAGGCAGATGTGGTTTTAGAAAACTAACGCTACATAAATAATCTCACTCTTTTGGTGTCCCGATAAGCCATCCAGGCCCTTTCTACTGCCATAAAAAAAAGAAAGCCACACAAGTGCCCCGTGTTTGAGGGCTGGAACACTGCCAGACAGTTGCTCGAGACACTGGCTTTATTTTTCAAACCTTAAAGCACACTCTGTGGGGGGAAAAATACAGACTCTCTATCTCTGCTGCCAGTTGTTCAGTACCAGCTCCTCCCTTCCCTTGGTATTCACGCCACCCCTCCCAAATACTGGTGCCTGTGGAAGATTTTACAAGTGATGACAGCTGTCTATCACCAAAAGTACCCTAATAGGTACAAGTAATATTTATTGATGTATTTATTTATTTACCATGATACCTGCATAGAGTGCCCAATTACTTTACCTCCTATTTCCCCACCAATTTCAAATGTCGAATTACTTTCTCTCACCGCAGCCATTACCTACAACCAATCCAATTTCCTCTTTACCCCCAGGAACTCAAGAGCAGATGTCTCAAGAGAGAGGACAAAGGTCAACACTGCAGGTGTTGACTTGAGTTCACCAGGCGGCTGGCCAGTAGGGCCTGCTGTAGCGTGATAAGGAATCAGTTGACAATGCTGTGGTCTGCTAATAGTTCTGCTCAGGTTTCTACTGGGTAACATACTGGTATTATAATGGTACCCCAATTGTACTTTGCATCTTTCAAAACTATCACAAATTGCCCCTGACAGTTATAATATTTTTTTCTTAAATCAGCATCTCTACATGTATGGCAGCCATTCTATTCCAGTGTCTGTTGAATTCCAACACAGGCACACCTCATTCTACTGAATGAGGTACTGATTAGGGGATCACCTGAACCAAATCTTATTTAATGAGGAAAAGTATAAAGACCACTCCTGTGGTCATCACTATCCTCTTGCAATAGAGCTGGATGACAAAACAGTGCTAGTAGTACCTCAAAAGTAATTGGAATCAAAAAATAGCTATTGACCATGCCCAAAGAGTTGAAAAGGAAAGTTTTGAGTGAAGAAAAGAAGGGTTCAATTCTGGCTTTACTGGCAGAGGGATACAGTGAGCGTTGGGTTGCTTCCATCCTTAAAATTTCAAAGATGGCGGTTCATAAGAACGAGGTCAAGCAGCACACATTGGGGACAACAAAGCTACAGACCGGCAGAGGGCGAAAACAACGCTCCACTGACCGGGATGACCGCCAACTCATTCGAATGTCACTCAGCAGCCGTAGGATGACATCAAGTGACCTACAAAAAGAATGGCAAACGGCAGCTGGGGTGAAGTGCACGGCGAGGACGGTTCAAAACTAGAAAAAAGCCCTTCATCAATGAGAAGCAAAGAAGAGCCAGGCTGAGGTTTGCAAAAGACCATAAGGATTGGACTGTAGAGGACTGGAGTAAGGTCATCTTCTCTGATGAGTCCAATTTTCAACTTTGCCCAACACCTGGTCGTCTAATGGTTAGACGGAGACCTGGAGAGGCCTACAAGCCACAGTGTCTCTCACCCACTGTGAAATGTGGTGGAGGATCGGTGATGATCTGGGGGTGCTTCAGCAAGGCTGGAATCGGGCAGATTTGTCTTTGTGAGGGACGCATGAATCAAGCCAAGTACAAGGTTGTCCTGGAACAAAACTTGCTTCCTTCTGCTCTGACAATGTTCCCCAACTCTGAGGATTGGTTTTTCCAGCAGGACAATGCTCCATGCCACACAGCCAGGTCAATCAAGGTGTGGATGAAGGACCACCAGATCAGGACCCTGTCATGGCCAGCCCATTCTCCAGACCTGAACCCCATTGAAAACCTCTGGAATGTGATCAAGAGGAAGCTGGATGGTCACAAGCCATCAAACAAAGCCAAGCTGCTTGAATTTTTGCGCCAGGAGTGGCATAAAGTCACCCAACATCAATGTGAAAGACTGGAAAAACTCTTCCTAAGTTAAAACATTAGTATTGTATTGTTTAAAAATGAATATGAACTTATTTTCTTTGCATTATTTGAGGTCTGACAACACTGCATCTTTTTTATTTGACCAGTTGTCATTTTCTGCAAATAAATGCTCTAAATGACAAGATTTTTATTTGAATTTTTGAAAAGCTGGGTATAATATATATATATATAAGCATATAATATATAATATTTATATATATATATATATATATATATATATATATACTGTGATAAATGCATATGCCATGCTACCCTACACTACACATATGCTATTGTAGCAGGATAGCGTCAGGAATAAGATTCAGATACAAGAAAAGCTGCAGTTTAAGCATTGTTGCACAGTTTTAATAGCCAAAAACAAACAGGAGCAAACAAACAAGACACAGTTTGTTACCAGGTTGCACCATCTGCTTTAGTTGAGAAAGATCCTTGATGCAATTACAACATCTAGCCACCAGATGTCACTGTATGTTATTCTATAAATTAGCAGACAAATATTTGCACATTGCTCTAAGGAATTCGAAAAATCTATAGTTTGTAAAGGTGCTGACCTGCATGCTTTGACACAAGTGTCATTAGTTTTCTTTAGCTCTTGACAAACTCATGAGGGGACATTGCTTTAGTTTGGCTAGCCCAGAGTTTATCAGTGTCATTCCTTGCACACTCACACTTCTAGACTGGCCTATTTATAAATTGAGTTAGCAGCTGAAACATACCACACGCCTTATGGCTGCTAAGGCCCTTATCGTCAGCTTTTCCACTTCAAACTGATAAAAGGCCAATGCATATTCTTTGCCTTACATGGCTATCCCCTTTGCTGGGTCCTGGGCGCAGGCGTGCCAGATGGGACAGACAGTTTGGGGTGGAGTGGGGATGTATGTTTGTCCTGCTTACTCTAATTTTCTACTCTTACAACCCACCCTCTACAGCGTTTGGGTTGATGTTGTGTGTATTGATCACACAAGACCAATTGTCTATTTGTGTATATATATATATATATATATATATATATATATATATATATATATATATATATATATATATATATATATATATACCCGTATTACTTCAATTTGGCGCCGCTGCGTTTATTTTAAATTGATCAAAATGACTGGGGACCTTAAACGAGGGCCACGATTATAGGAGGGCGGCCTTTATTAATAACACTATGCTTTACAAACGCTGCTATATTTTATTACAGGATTTAAGGCATTTTAGAAGCGGCGCCATGACATGCTCTGAACTCCAGCGCTATGCTCTTGTGTGTTTTTGGGGCTTGAACACAATACATTCACTAGCAGTTAACGAGAGCCTATTAGGTGGGAGCTGGAAGGTCAGGGGAGTACTGTACCCGTGAATCAGGAGTGTTTTTGCCCTGGTTGTTAAAGGGCAGAAACAATGCTGGTGTTGCAGTTAAATCCAAGAGTGTGACGTTGATGTTTTTCTGCACCAAAAATTACCTAAGAATATCAGCTTGATTTCTGGAAAAACTACAATATATCCTACCCGGTTATTTTTTTTCACACTGTAACTTGCTTGTTTGTAATTTCTCTAAAAGAGAAACACGAAACTAAATCTTCTCAGCGATAGTAAGCACGTTGTTTTTGCTTGTACGGGACTGAGTATGGGAATTACAAACTAAAAACAAAACAACAAAACCACCGATGAGAATTGAAGTACTGCTGTTCTGTACGTAGTTCATCTTGGATTTTGTTTCAGAACTGTACTACCATAAAATAAAATGTGCTTACTATGTGTGTGTGTGTGTGTGTGTGTACATTAGTGTGTAATGTACGTGCTAGATTGAGGTCCCCGTCTCTTCAGGGGCGTTACATGTACATAGTCAGTGTTGCGCGTTTGTGTGTGTTTTTGTTTGTAGGGGCAGAAAAAAATACCTTAATGTTTCTTTATTGATAGCGGCGTTTGTTTATTCGAGGGCGGCGCCAAATTTAAGTAATACGGTATCTAATGTGCTCTTTTTACGTGCATCCGTTTTTCTCCCAATTAAGAATGTCCAATTATGTTAACTCACTTTAGCAACTTCCCATAACAGCTCAGGAGAACCGAAGATCAGTGGACATCTTCCGGTCCCTTCTCCAAGCCAATTGCCGGTTTGTTTACACCCAGGAGCTCCATAACCCAGTGGAGCTCCAGAGCCAATTCAAGGCTTCTAGTGGAATCTCGAGGGAAGAAAGGGAACTTCGCAGCCAGAATGCAAGCCTTTGCTCTACTGACTGTCTGACTCATCCTGCATACCAATGTGAGCCAGTCTGGGACCCAACTGTATTTTTCTTATAGACATGTAATTTATTTAGTTGCAGTTAGTCTGGGTACCTGAATCTGAAGTTCTATGTGAACTAGTGTATTGAGAGTTTCATTCAGTCCTGTGATTGGGTGTCTCTTAAGTCGCATCCAATCACAATACATGGAATAATCCGCCACATGTGGCCACGTATATCCAATCATTTAAGCCACTGTAAACAACACAAAACACAGTGATGACATCATTATAGATTGCTTTTAAAATGAGCTGAAGTCATATCACCGTCAAATACTGGAACATTTATTAGAGGAATGTTATGGCTTTGCTGCCATTGCAAAACAAGATGATCACACCCCTGAACCAGAATATTTTAGATGGTCTTATACTGTATCCTCGATCGCTTTTATACAAATCCTTTCGAGTGATGTATTGTCCGAAAAGATTAAGAGAGCTTGCTTTTCGGACATTTAGTGGTTAATCTTAAGATTACCAAAGTTCATTGGTAAATGCCTGAAATAATGAAGAATTAGATTGCTTTTGAGATATTTACCGGTTAATCTTATGATTTACCGAAGCTTATTGGTAAATGCAAGTATATCATCAAAGAATTTATTTATTCCTGCATATAAATGGTCAAGTTGCAAAATAATCATTAATGTCAATTGCTTACTTGTACTTCAAATATGCAGTGGTTTGATGAAAAATAACACCATGTTAAAGGCAAATTAAATAATTTAGGACCTTAGTTTTGTCAAGAAAAAATCACACTTGACACAAAATTCCGCAAAGACTGGTAGAGAATAGATATATTTACTTTTTGCAGCAGGGTAGACTTTTGTGGCACATGCTGTTACACATTAACCTATAGAAACCCCTAATTACCAACCAACCAATAGGAGAGCGCACACACACACACACACACACACACACACACACACACACACACACACACAGAACAGTACAACAACATAACAGTGCAGTAACACAGCTGACTATTTACAGCACAGACCCAGGATCGCTACAATACATTACAAACAAAAGTCAATAGCACCACCTAGTGGATATTTGTAGATTGCTTTTCATTTCATTTAATACTTTAATCGCTGTCATTTTTAATAAAAACGTTAATAGTGTAGTACTGTAGTAGTTTTTTTTTTTTTTTTTTTTTACTGTGGATTATGTGTCTTCATGGTCTGCATTATAAAAATAAATGTTTATTTAATAATCTGTACATATTTATCTAATAGTAATATTTAAAATAATGCTATTTAAAACATTTATTTTTGTTTTGATTTTTCTTTAATCTGCTCACAACATGGCGCTGAGACCAATTAGACAATAACGTTATATTTCCGTAAGTTGCACAGACAAGACAACTGGATGGGGAAAAAATAACAGGGAAATCCCTGGTCAGAAGACCTAGCCAACGTGAGCTACCACCACAAAAAAAAAAAAAAAAAAAAAAAAGAAAATACATGGAAATATAGTGAAAACAATACCTTATACTTTATACAAGTAGAGCGCCTATATTCTCATTTTTACGCACAAATAAAATTCAACACTAGTCTCCATTTGCTCATCCCCAAACGAACATAGTACAACTTATTGTAAATAACCCCATTACAAAAACAACTGAACCGAAGTAAATTAGAGGTACATTTTCTAATCCTTAGTCCTGTCACATTTAATATGTGAGGCGTGGATATTTTCATACTGTCAAATTAGTATCAGTTTTGATCTCCTCTTTTGACTCCATAATTAGCAGCTTTTTCAAAAGCACCAATCGGGTAGGATATAAGAACATTTCCAAGGCATTGAATATCCCCCAGAGCACAGTAAAGTCCATTATTAAGAAATTAAGAGAATATGGCACAACTGTGAATCTGTCTAGAACAGTCTGTCCTCAAAAACTGAGTATCCGGGTGAGAAGGGCACTAGTCAGGGAGGACACCAAAGGAGTTACAGTCTTCCACGGCTGAGCTGGGAGACACTGTGCATACGGCAACAATAGCCCGGGTGCTTCACAAAACTGGCCTTTATGGGAGAGTGGCAAAAAGAAAGCCATTGTTGAAAAAAACTCAGATCTCTGCTAGAGTGTGCTAGAAGGCATGTGGGAGATTCTGAGACCAAGTGGAAGAAGATTCTATGGTCTGATGAGACCAAAATAGAGCTTTTTGGCCTCAACGTTAAACGCTATGTTTGGCGCAAGCCTAATATGTTCTCATCCTGAGAACACTATCCCTACTGTGAAGAATGGTGGTGGCAGCATCATGCTATGGGATGCTTCTCTGCGTCAGGGCCTGGAAAGCTTGTGAAGATAGAGGGCAAAATGGATGCAGCAAAGTACAGAGAAATCCTGGAGGAAAACCTGCTGAAGTCTGCAAGAGACCTGGAACTTAGGAGAAGATTCATCTTCCAGCAGGACAATGACCCCGAACATAGAGCCAAATCCACACTTGAGTGGCTTAAAAACAAAAAGGTCAATGTCCTGGAGTGGCCCAGTCAAAGCCCAGACCTCAATTCAATTGAGAATATGTGACGGAGCTTGAGCAATTTTGCAAAGAAGAATGGGCAAAAATTGCAGTGTCCAGATGTGCAAAGCTGGTAGTGACTTATCCAAACAGACTTGTGGCTGTAAAGGTGCCTCTACCAAATATTGACTCAAGGGGGTGAATACTTATGCAATCAATTATTTTCTGTTTTGGATTTGGAATTAATTTAGAACAATTTGTAGATTTTATTTTTCACTTTGACATTATGGACTTTTCTTGTGTTGATCAGTGGCAAAAAATTGATTTAAAAAAAATTAAATCAATTTTGCTTCCATGTTGTAACACAATAAAATGTGGAAAAGTCAAGGGGGGGGGGGGGGGGGGGGGGGGGGGGGTGAATACTTTTGAGAGCCACTGTACATTCTTCTGAAATGTAGTCTTTTGTGCACTCAACTCCATCAGAAGACATGCCTTGTTTGTTTAAAGGGTTGAAGGTTAGATTTTTTTTTTTTGTAATGTGGTTTTCAGTTTGTATTTATATTTGTGATTGCGAATTACATACTGGCACTTTTAATTTAAAACATGTCTTGAGGAATACTGATTTCAATTAAGGGCTGTTAGTTTGTGAGACCTGTAGATAAGAAAATTAAAGTGGTTGTAGCTTATAATATAATTGTACATAACTATTGTCCTTTCAGCCACTTCCATTTGCTGTACAGGTATTGAAAGAAACACATGTTATGTCAAGCATGTATTTTCATTCCCTGCCTTCTTTAACTGTCACTAACCAGCCATCTCCTATTTGCTGACATGCTTTACAGCCCATAACATAGTTTGACCAAGAAGGGGAAATAACATAAAAAGTAATACTTTAACACACCTTCTGGATGTCTAGGTAAGCAAACAGAAGACTTTGTGTAGATGGCATGTTTTAATATTAAAATATTTGCAGTAAGATGCACAATAAACTGCACATTTGAAACCTGGAGTATAGAGTGAATGCAAGTACAAGATAGGTAAGATTTCTGGAATTACTTTGTAAGCTACAATCATTTTAAGAAAGGTGAGGGTTCTGCTCTCTGGGGCTTATAACAATAACTGTTTTAAGTGAAAACAAACAGATTCAAATGCAAGAGAGCACTGGACATGAGTATTGAGTACTGGATCTGTGAACTCACATCATTTTTCAAAGCCTTGGCGTGGCAGCTAACACCCAATATATTGTGTAACGTCACTATCACTGTAATAACAGTGGTACTGCCTTTATATTCTTAGTTGAATTGTGTTGCTGCTTCTTTTCTTTCATAATTGTGTACTTCTTATGTTTTTTTTGCTATTAAACCATCCATCCACTGGGTGACAATATGTGATACCAGCAAGTTAAACAAACAAAAAAACTTTTAAAAAAACCTAACAGAAGTAAAGTGTATGTCAAGGCCTAAAAAATACTTGTAAGCTAATTGACCAAAACCTGCTTCATCATTATGTACCAGGGAACTACTACATCAAAAAATAAAACAGAAATGAAATGCATATTGCATGTCTTATTACAAGTAATCTCTGGTAATTCCCAATGTTGGGGTATTATTGGGGTATTATTGCTTAACTAATAACAGTATTGCTAAAGGGGAAGTACTTTTACACTGTTTATTTAATTGTTTTGTAATGTGACTTTTTTGTTGCTGAATTCTTGCAAAGTGCCACGTCAACATCAGTGTGGCGCGATATATGTTGGCACTGATTCAACCAGATGGACTTTTTCAAATTGTACGTTGAAGTAGTACAGAGAGGTGTTGTAATTTAATAAATATAAGCAGTATACATGAAATTATTAAATATCCTTGCAATAACATTTCTATAGCAACCCCTGCCTTTCTCTCACTTGTTCGGTTAAGTTGAATTAGTGCTGGTTAATTCGTTGTTTTCTTGGGGGAAAAATGGATTGGTACTTATTGCCAAAAGATGGTAGTGTTCCGAATCTAAAGACAGAAGCTTAAACTGTAACTGATAGAGAAAACAAACCTGGAAAACGAGGAAAAATGGTGAAGCCAGTTTGGATTTTTTTTGGTTTCACTTCCATGACAATCAACAGAGAAGTGCGGCCTCGTGTAGTTCCAAAGTGTTGGTTAAAGCCCTTTTCACACTGGCATGCTCTAGCCGGGTCAGAACCTAGCCAGGTCAGGAGCCAGTGTCATGCGGGTCGGGTACATGATTTCACATTGCTTTTGATAAAGCAGGGTTGACCTGGGTGACAGACACAAGCGCACAATTCGCGTGTCAATGCCCCGGAAGCAGCTTGTTACTGACACTTCCATCATCGGTTCAAATGTTGATTAGAGCAAATGTTTCTACATCCCTTCCGCAATCTGGCTAATGCTGTGTCTCAATCGACAAAAATATGGATAAACAGAATAAACAGAAATCGTTCTTGCGGAAGTGAAACCTTCATGCTGGTGTGGCTGTTTGTTATTGCGTTGGCTCACGAACGGCCATCAAGCATTTTGTCTTGTTCAGCTTGGGTTAAAGCATGTCGATTTACATCGTGAGGTGGGTCGCTGGGACCAAGGTCAACCCGGGTATGAGCCAAGTACATGGTTTCACACTGCGCGGGATTGTAACCCGGGTAGCCACAATCCGGGTCCGGACCCGGGTAGGAGTGTCAGTGTGAAAGGGGCTTTAGTGTGCAAACAAAACCCTTTTGTGTCAGATTGGATTCTCTGTCCTAGTTGTGATAAAAAAAAAGTCCAGCTCCAGGTTGAAAGCAGATAATGGCCTTAGAGTGTCTGTCTCCATAATCACACCACAAGTATATGTTTATTTTATACTTACAGGAGTAGGTATCAGGGCCAATAATATCTCTGTTTTTTAAATATCAAGCCTGTGTGTGCAGGTGGGGGGGGGCACTACCAAAAAATGTAATACAGAGGGGCTTCAGTGCTAAACATTTAAAAAACACTGACCTACAGATTAGGAAATAACTACACCACGAGTAAGACACTGACAGGAAGAAGTCCAGATTGTGATTCCAATTTTTGTACTTCTTGCACAAGTTCACCATTAAACAGGCCACAGGTGATTTTTCTGTGGCGACGTGTCATCTTGGTGATTCCTGGAGGGACGTGTGAAATCTACATTGAAGATAGCAGCAGTAATGGAAACAATGATGGAAAAGTTCCAAGTTTGTCATTGCTTGTAAACTAGCATTGTGTAATGTGTATTCATAGGGCTCTCGAGTAATCAAAAAGCAGTGTAAACAATTCCTACAAGTTAAGACAAGTTGGAATGGGAAGCTCAAATACTCTCTAAACTTTATTGGAAATATTACAGTACTCCACAACTGCCTTAAGTGCATGAATGCTATTCTACGATAAACTATCCAGTTTAACAGTCATATCAGTGTCTGTTTAGTTCTTTTGATTATTAACAAGCCAGTAAAAATGGGGGCTGAGGAGGTGAATTATCCATATTTTAAAAAAATATTAAAACTGGGCCACTTTTGTACATGTGAAATGGTCTCTCCAATTCGCACTGATGTTGGAAGTTACCTAATGAGCGTCCAATTTGCTGGATGTGAGAGGCGGGTTTCAAATCTAACTATGTTGGAATTAGCAATCATACATTATAATGTTAATTTTAAACAAATCAACTCAAGACTGGATAAAAGTCCAAGGAAGATAGTTTTTTTTTTTTTTCAGCTGCTTAGGCTTCATAAGAAGTGATTGTCTGGGCAGCACGACCATAGGTAGCTTCTTGATCTAGCGCACGTTTAATTAACAAAAAAACAAACACTAAACAAAACACATTTAACATATCAAGAGGCACAAGGGCCAAAACAAATGGTCTACACAAAAACTAATTTCACCCTCACCCTCACCATCATGATGCTGATTGTGTAAATTAAATGGGAACTGTTTATTCTTTATTTTCAAAAACAATAAGACAAACAAAAAGTATCTTAGCATTAAAGTTTCAAAGGTCTGCTGTGGAGAAACTGTACCCAACAATTCGGAACTAAACAGATAAATGAACCTCCTCACAAGTACATTCATATTCAAATTTGCAATCACAAAAGGTTTATGGATGTTGTAATACTAGTCAGCATTACACATTTCAAACACCCTGTCCTTGAAATCTCGCTGGACCAAGACCATTCAAGGCCAAGTCAATGCCAAGACCAGAGCAAATGTCCTTTGAGAACATGGCCTGTCCTGGATGACTCAAAGACTGTCCAAGACTTGCTGGAGGTTAGTGTATCTTTAAAAGAGCTGGCCCAGAATAGAGTGGTCTACATGCTTCAGAATGTGCCAGTGGGGAAGACTCTTCTGGAACATTACCACCAGTGCTATCACTGGCTGATAAATGTCCTTGGCTCTCCTTTCAGATTAAATGGAACCAGTAAACTGCTTGAAATGTACATTATAATAAAATGTAGTAATACCTAGTAGTTGACTACTTTCTATTTAAGTGCTACTTTAAGAACTTGTAAACTGCTGAAGAGCTACTGTTATACATGTACTACTGAAGGGCCACTGTTATATATGTACTACTTAAAGGGGTCTCGCTGAACCCAGCAGGGGCCAGAAGCATGCTACTGAATTGCCTGCTAGGCATCCCATCCAACCACTTTCAACAGTAACATGATTGAGCTATATTTAGAGGCAAATGTATTGCAGGATCTACCTTTACATCCGACAAATATGGGGAAATCAAGCTGAGATCTGCCTTTGTATAAGACAAGAAGGCATATTATATATCATTGAGGAATTAATAGGTGGGCAGTCTGTGTGTTATGAAACATACTGGACAATTTGTGTGAGAGTCTCTGCTGACAATAATAATGTGAAGGGCAATCAAGATTAAATATGATGGGGGCATTGATTCTAATAAGGATCAATAAAGTAGATCTACAAACCACTCTATTATATTTGGAACAGTTTGGCACATTTCAGCGAGTGCATTTTATATGGGTTTAAAACTATTTAAGTGATGGAAAAAATCAAATGTCTCTGATGCAAGGTCTCTGGGTTAAACTGATGGGGAATTAATCTGAGAACTGCCCCACTCCCGTTGTACTTCTAATTAAATAAATCCATCACATTTACCAGAAGCTCAGAAGAGATTGCAACCAGTTATGCGCTAATGCCCCCAGTGGGGGGCAATCATCATTGACGCCCGGGCCCCTGCAGTTGGCTCATTCATGCCTACACAAATGCACCCCTTCTCGGACGCTGAGATTAGACAGAAATGTTGTCCTGTTGTTAAAATTACGCGGGTTACCTTGCTGTATTAATTAACAGCGATACCCGACTAAATAACGTGTGTACTGTCGCTTTAAATCCCCTTGGCTGGTGTGTTCTCCATTGATCAATCCACCATTTTCCAACAGCAGAAGCGGTGGTAGCGCTGAGATACCCCTACCTGGAGACACCAGGACCCGGGGCAGACATGGCTGCGAATATGTACCGGGTCGGAGGTAGGAGAATATACTTTGTGTCGGTTTTTAACATCTTCATTTTGAACGGCTTCTGGACTTTGTGTTTCCGTTCTCTTGTATGTCTTTCTGAAGTCTGCTGCCACAGTGATGATGAGGAGGGTGACTGTGTGTGAGGAAGAGGATGATGATGATGAGGATGATGGTACCGGGACCTCAGTTTTTTTTTTTTGTTAAACATTTTACACATTGAAGGGCAAGATAAATCTTTGTGTATATTTTTAATGCACAATTAAATGTTTTAATTGATCAAACTTTAGTTTTATTGTTGTTTTGGTCGTTTCTTTTTTTAAGCGAGTGCTAGTACATCGGCTACATACAAAAAGAAGTGTACCTCCTTTCCCTGATAGCTGCACACGGGGTTTCGGGTGTAGTGTTTTAGGGTAAATAAAAGCCGTTGGACGGCTAGTTTTTATTTGTGTCGATGTAATAGATTTATATTGTGCGCTTTACGTCTGCGAAGTAGTTGTTTGGTTGATATAAAATAATATATATCAAAAAAGTTTCTTCCTCCCCCTTCCCTCCCAACCCCCACCCACCGCCAATAGAAATAGATGGAGGGAGAAATTGAACTGTATGATATTTCTATCGTAGCTGCTGTTTATTTACTTTAATTTTAAATATTTTGCTACTCGATGTGCAGCTTAGATTTTTTTACATTGGTTTTGTTGTAACATTTTAATATTTGTATCGCGTACTAATGTGCTGCTGGGAGGGAAGGGTTAAAGATATTGAGGCGAGGGGAGGGGGCTTACCCTAAAATAGTAAAAAGTCTACTCATTAAAATAATTAAGAAATTTAGAATCTCACGTCAGTACCAAAATTGGGATTGTTATTATTTGAAATTCCAGCATCGAATACAAATAAATTGCATTTTCAATTAAAATATAGCCTGTGCTAGTTTTCGCTTCGAGACCCAAAACTAGTGAAACCGACTTTTTATTTATTTTTGTCGTAAATGAGTAGCTAAACGTAAAAGCGTCCAAATAATAATGCTTTTTTTTTATAAGTATCCGTGCTAGGGGGGGAACGTATTTTATTGTATTTAAGTTTAAAAAAAGATATATGTTATCTTGCTTTGTTCAAATATTGTGGCAAAAGAGCTGATTTGTTTACAATTTGGTGATCAAATATGGCGGAGTATTAATTGTTAGACTTGAGCTGTGCCCTCTTCAGTACAAGTCTAAATTATAATTTAAGAAGTGGGGCCATTACTGTAACAAATTTAAAGCATTGAACTGGGCCAAAGCAGTGAATGCAACGCATTTTCATCCCAGTCATATAAAGTGTGTTACGCGTATTAAGTCTACTGTAACTGGCAATACTTTCGGGAGGGATTGTCCTCAAAGGACCCTAAATGTTGTTTTTAAAGAGACTACATTTTCAAATTGTCGGCTTTCCATACAGCAACGTTGTACTATTCTGTGCGCAATAATTAATCTAGCTTATAACTTTTATTTAAAATTTGTAGTTTCATGGGGTTGGGGCTTCCCATAAAAGAACGACAGAGATGGATTTCTGAAAGTAATTTGCTTGTGTCTGATTCGTTAAGATTGTTTATGTAAAGCAAGCAAAGTTTGAGAAGTATTTCCTGTGTTAGAATAAATGAGGCAGTCTGGTGTCAGTACTACACACGACCTTTTCTGTTGTGTGGCAGCATATACATGCATTAAGGACATGTGTCAATCAATATAAGAGCACTTGAAGGTAAATATTTTGTAATAACTTTGGAGCTGAATACATTTGATTTCAGGAACCGCAATTTACAAATAGGTTTTAGAGAACTGTGAAAGAAAATATTTGGTTTTTATATATATTTATATATATATAATATATATATATATATATATATATATATATATATATATATATATATTTATTAATGGGTGCAGAATAATAACTTTAATAGCATTTTTTTTCTAATATGTTTCCCTTAAGTCTATCTGGAGGAACTCGTGTCACAGGAAGAGAGGCACTGGGTGTCCTACATTGAGACTTCCTGGAATGTACAGACAGAAACAAGTTTCAATGAGCTTTAGTCAAAAGTCCAAGCACATATAAAAATCATACTAAAATACCTTCCACAGTTATGCCCCGCTATGCGGTTTGTATTTTCAATTTTGATACCGAAGAGCGCTTTTTCAAAATGTACTCCATGTTAATTTTACAAAAGGATTGGGTTATACTAAAGTCACTCTTCATATCATGGTATGAAGGCCATCATGGGATTTATATTGTGTAACATAAAAAAAATCAAATGATCATTGGTGGCTTTTTTGTGTAACCATTTTAAATGGGTAAGAGGTATATATGTATATCAATTATAAAATGTATAATTTATTAACTATTTGGTGGCCTACAAATGCTTTTGGTCGTAGCATGATGCACACAATGTGTGGATGTTAAGGTATTGTGATCTGTTGTACACAGTAGCCTCTGCAATTTATGGCAGTCTGGTCAGAAGCACATTGCAAATGAGCGCAGATAGCAAGAGCAGCTCACCCATCTGCCAAAACAAAATTGCAATTAACACACCACAGACAAGGGGTTCTGTAAAACTAAATGGCTTTGTGTGGACAGATTGTTGGGTTATAAAGCTGGATTTAGGCCGTTTCATGGTGCCAGGTACAGTAGGACAGACCCCACAAGTCCATCGGTCAGATGGCTAAGACTATCAGAGGACAGTAACCCATTACAAAACAACTGCAAGCATACCATTCTCGACAGCATCTGCAACATGGTTTGCATTTTCTTTTGTGTGTGCTAGTGTAACTTGCATGTATGGTGTTCTTTCAAGCCATGCTATTCCTCTCCGAGGATCAGTTTCTCTACAGGAAGACTAGGCCATATCATCCAGCACATTCAGGCAGCTGGTGTCCCTTACAAAACTCAGCTTTGGCAGCTCACTACTGGTACAGTACCACTCTGTAAAATCTCCTTTTCTGTGTGCTACAGAATACAGTATTCTTTGTCACAAACGCAAATCGTATAGCATAGTTTGCTAGAATCTCTGTGTGTGACAAGATTCCCCCAAAAGTACACTAATTTAGGTGAACTTTCTCGTTTGACGGCCACATACTAATTTTATTATTATTATTATTATTATTATTTCTATTATTATTATTATTTCTATTATTATTTGTTTATTTAGCAGATGCCTTTATCCAAGGCGACTTAGAGACTAGACTCAAAGTTTGTGGCTTCAAAGTCTGATCGAATTGGAATCTGACTCAAACAGTTGAACTGAAGTGCCAAAGCTTTTAAAAAAATAAAAAATAAGTCAGTTATAACAATCACTTATTTGAAAATGAAGCCACAACAATTCTGTGGAACCGAAAAAGCAGACTCCTCAGGCTCTGGGTAAAATGTTGCACAACCTGTCTAGTCGGTTGTGCACAATCTTTGCTCTGTCTGTCTTAGAGGCTGGTTCTGGACATGGTTACTTTTGACTCGCTTGTTTTATTGCATGTGCATCCTGTGCTGATGGTTGCTGTCTTGAATTTTATTGCTGAAACTTTAAATTTGAACATCCTGTTTATTTGTACTACTACTATAGATTTGCCCCATGGTGCTTGCTTAACCCCTATGACTTTCTCACACACGCACTCTTTCAAGGATTAATAGGTGCGTACAAATGCACAAGCAATATGAAACCTCTTTTTTTGTTCTTTGCTGTTTGCAAATGTTTATTAAGAGCAACCTGTTCTACATCAAGTGGTTTGGCGGCTGCTATTTCAACAAAAAAGGGAAAAGTAGTCTCTAAACACACCCTTTTTTGAACATTTGCATGGCTGATTTATGTGGCTCAGTCTTCAGCAATGGCAAACTTTTTAATAAAAGAGAAATTGACCAGTTCTTTATTTTATTCTCCAATTACACCCTTTAAGTAATGCACTGAACAGTGCCTGTCAGAATATGTAGGGTTTTTGAGAAAATGCATGTTAACATAGAGTAGATTGCAAGCACCACGACCTTAGTCATAAGTACTGTACTGCAGTTTTTGGAAACCAGCACACTGGTCTGGAAGGCCCTGGTTACCTTGTAGTTTGATATTATATAAATATGGGGTCTCTTTACTATGATGCCCTTCATGATATACATGCTGGCTTCCTTCCTCCTTTTATTTATTTATTTTTTTAAATCTAGTCATGCATATCAACTTTTGTACATAACAAGTATTCTGAGTTTAAGGAGACCTGTCATGTTTGTTGGGGACAGAAGAAACACTACTTGGAGGGTATTTCAAAGCACTAATGTAGGTGCACAACCCCTGTCCTTCTGTCAACCAGCTCTGAACCTAAGCAATGTTAAGCAGCCTTGGGGAAAACCTCCAAGGAAAATCTGGTGCTTAAAGCTCATTTTATTCCTCTTCCATTTTATTTGAACAAAGTAGAAAATAAAAAAAAAAAAGGCTTTCCCTATTGCAATGATGTCAAGCACTGTAAGCTTGATTCATCTCTAATGAATGATAAACCTCCCCGACGGGAACATGTCTGTCTGAATATGATCAGTAGCGAGTAGTGACTGGTAGGGAAAGTCAACTGTTGATGACATATGCAAAGAGTCAATCAATTTGCAAATCCAAATCCTGAATACAAGTTGCGAGTAAGCTGTAACAGTGAGCACAGGGAGTTGCTCTTTTCCCCTTTTTTTACAGTGGCCACACACTGTGCTTTGATAATACACATTCCCTTACTTCACAGAAACCCCCTCACTGTGACAGTCATCCACCCTTAATCACTGTTGCAAACCTGATTTCCTTTTAAAACCTCTAACACCAAAATAGTGTGCTCCATAATAGAGTGAGGAGCTAATGCATTTATAAAAGAAAGCTGTGTACAAATATTATATAAATAATGTTGTCTCCATGAAAAGTTCTATAACAGGTGATCTTTTGCCAGCAATACTATGTTACTTTAAAAATCCTGTGTGTAGCAAAAATTAAAGGGTTTTTAGAAAGATTTCAAAAGCACTAGCAAAACCACTTTCTGCATCGCAAGCAAGGTGCTGCTCAAATTCCACCTGGACTGCATGAAACTTGACACTATCTCTAATACAAGGCTGATACACACCTTCGTTCTGAGCTTGACTCATGATGGCTGACTTCCATAAGCAGGACTGTGTGCTGGTTTTAACAGTGACAGTGAGCTGCAGACAAATTCCTCCCTCATGAGAAACACATTCCAAAAGATATTTTTTATAAATCGATTTACTAACACAACTGGGCCTTGCCAACAATTGTCTAGCCACTGTCCTTAAACATTTGTATACAAGCTGTATTTCTTTCCATTGTCTGCCTGGAACTAGCAGCAATTGCAGCCTCCCAGACCTTTTAGATTTTAGACTTCAGTTATGTTTAAAAGCACCTTGCTACATTCACGGCACAGTAAACCACCAATTGGTTTGACTTGCTGTATGGTCTGTGGGTCGCTCCAACTCCAGAAGTCTGTATTTTAAAGAACAGCTAATACACCAAGATTGTAGGATAGTTACTATATAGCTATGGACAACATTTTGAATTACCCAGAATTTTAGGATTGAGACATAATAGGCTTAAACAAATAGATCTTCAGGACACAGCTGAATGTACATTTGACAGCACTGATTTATATCCTTGCCCATCATGTCTGTATTGTGAATGACCATTTTATAGTTTTTCAATATATGGACATGTAAAACATAGTCCACATTTTGGTAAGTCGACATGATCACAAATTATTTGACTAAAATACAGTTGTTCAATAGATGGCATTATTTTAAACCTAGGCCTACATGGCTGTACAACACCAACTGAGGTTTTTGTGTAAGTTCTGAAACTTTGAGAACTGTACTGTATAGATGAACCATTTATTAACATGCAAGGACATATTTTGGGGGCATGGGTTACTATTCAGAAGTTGACGCAAAAAAATCTTTGCTTACTGTTAGGTTAAAGGTGATGAACGGGCCTGCCTGATCCAAACCCTGCTGAACTGATTTAGCAAAAATTGTCACTGGGTTAAGATTTGGAAAACAGCCAACACTGGGTCTGATTGCTGAGCGTGGATTGGTGCCAGGAATCTGGGCAGTCCATGTGTTCCAGGTTGTGGGAAGGGAACTAGGCCGAAAACACACACACGCTCTGTTATGACTGTCTGTTTGCACACTGTGGAAACAAAATGTTGAAATGGAGACATCTTTTTATATATTATTTAATGATGCATTTAAAATCTAATCTTTTTGTGTTTTGTTACAGATTATGTCTACTTTGAAAATTCATCAAGTAATCCATTTTTAATAAGGAGGATAGAGGAACTGAATAAGGTATGTTAATTCACATTTTTGAGGCCGTGTAAACTGCACCTTGATAAAGCTAATTAGTCCAATAAAACACAGTTGTAAAATTGCAAAAAAGAGATGTAACAAACACAATATATAACAATGGAAAACGTTAATACCAGGGTATCGTGACTTGGGTCGTTGTGCATCTGTCAGAGAATGCTAACCTGCTGCACCACCCTCATAACAGTAGTTTTTTATTTTCTCTTTTAGACAGCTAATGGAAACGTGGAAGCAAAGGTTGTGTGCTTCTATAGAAGGAGGGATATCTCAAGTACCCTCATCGCACTGGCAGACAAACATGCAAGTAAGTGGGGATTTCAAAGGGGATGTGAAATGTGTATTTCATTATTTTTTTTCAATGCATGACTTAAGTGGCCCAGATTAGTTATTTTAATACTTTATAATTGAAAGCATAAACACTTAAGTCACAGAAAAAAAAAAAAAAACAGTTACTGGAAAGAAAAAGCAACGTGTTTACTCAAGAAAAAAGGTTTTGTAATAGGAAAGAAATGGCAGTAAGAAATTGATGGCTATTATTGTTGTTACTTCTGATATTAAAATACTGTTAAGATTTCTAGTTGCTGTAGCTGCCCAAACTAATAGATCATTTTCTTTTCTGTGACTCCCTATGACAACTGTTTTCAGTCTCTCAGTATTCCTTTGTGTGACTTCTCGGACGTGCAGGACTGATATGTTCTGCCAAATGTGTTCTGCCATTTTGTTTTCGCTGATTTGCTAATTAGGTAAGAGTTACTGGAATTATTTCAGATCTATTTTTTTAAGCTTGCATTGTAATTTACAGAGAGTCCCTAGTTAAATGTTAAGCACAGTGACTGTTCTTGCCAACATTCAAATGTGTGGGGCATATAAAATGAGAAGCCCATTGAATTTCACACAAGTTTACAAAAAGTCTCTTTCTATAATCAAGGCAGTCACACTCCTGTGATGTAACTTGTTTGGCAATTGTTGAATCCAAAACAAAGTCTTGAACAACTATTGCATTACTTTTTCTGTTTGTTGCCTCTTGGAAAGTATACCGATTAACTAAATTAGCATGGACTGAATTTTGGTAGTTCCATGTAATCCAGAGGGTAGGTCTTAGCATGACCCGGTAAAATGAATCGCCAGAAACCATCCGTAATTGCATAACTCTTTTTTTGAACCGCTGTGCCAATTAGAGATGGGATGGTATAAGATTTGCACAGAATGATAACCGTTAAAAAAAAAAAAAAAAAAAAAAAGTAACCTTAATATCGTGGTATACAGTACATCATGCAAGTTATAAAATAAAGGCTAATGTAAATCACAAATTACTGTAATTCACAAAAATAAAACCAGCAAATCACACTTCCTTTCATGGAATGATTTAAACATTTGGTATTTAGTATTTTACTATGCCAAAAAACTTGGTATACTTCTTTTTTTATAAAGACAATCAGAATTTAAAAAATAAATAAAAAATAGTACACTCAGTGTTGTACTGCAACAGTATTAAGATCTATTATTTGCTCAAAATGACGTGGGGCTTTAGTTGGTTAAAACATTTTAATGTATAAAATTAAATAAATACTTTGTTTAGCTGATGGTAAATAGAACTGGGAAATGATTGGTCTTATTGCTTAAAACACAAACATGTACCATAGGTTATTAAAGAGTAGAGATTAGTTTATTTTTTCAGTTGGATAAATAAAATATGTATAGAAAAAAAGTATTTTAATACTAAAACGTGTTATTGAATTTATAGCTACACGTCACGACATTGCACAAGTAAGCTTCCAATGATTATTACACATACGGAGTTTGTAAAAAAAGATTTCTTCACTTACCTAAGAAAACTGGAATAGTGTTATAACTTGTTTAAACAAAACTATGTTGATCATAAGTAGACTGTTCTGCTGCAGTCGTAGGTCTGTGCGAATTTTAATTGTTTTTAGTGCAGATTTCTGCAGTTCCAAACTGAATCGCGGAGATGCGCTGTAGACATCAGTCAACACCCACATAAATCTGTGAGATTCTGCAAAGCCCAGCACAGCTTTGAAATGTTACTGCAGGAGACTGGCTGCGGCTGTGAACCACACAGACAACTCGGAGATCACGAGTGACTTGCTAATCGTAACGCAAATAACCATTAAAACTACTGCTGCCACTTTTGTTAGCGGAGGAGAATTACATTTTATCATTATACAGTGAAGGCGTGAACAGCCTTGTCAACGCTGTATTAAATAAATAAATTATTTAAACAAACAATGTACTAAGTCCGTGATAAGTGATGTATAATTTTACAATAAAGGTAACCTTAATCAATTACATTAAACTGACTGTTGATAATCCAGACAAATATAAATACAGCACATTGAAAATGTGTGCTGTGCTAAAAGATTTGGAGAAGGCGCTTCTCTAAAAGCTGCATGTGACGTCAGAAAGACATCAGCCAAGAGTAGGCGGCGCGGCAAGCTGTGGGTAACAGAAAGCAGCTATTGAAACGTGTATTCTGTGTCGTTGACCGTTTTTTCAAAATACAGTATCGGTTCACAAAAAGAACTTCCTCAGACACTCTGCTAAGGCTGCAAGTACCATTGCTTGATTTAGAAGAAGTGTGTTTGCAGTTGAAAAATGCATTAACTGTTGTATAGAGGAATTACAATAATTGTGGTGTAGAATAAAAGGAACGGTATTAATACCATAATCGACCTAAACCGCGGTAAACCGAAAAACCGGTATACCGACCCATCCCTACTGTCAATTTAAAAAATAAATAAATAAAATTGGCCTGGTCTGCAGATGAATTCTCATTTCTTTATGTAGAATTCAGTTTAGGTTCTAAAATGTGTATCCATGTAGTTCTTAACCAAACAACCTGGCCATATCTGAATCATCCCTAAATCTTCTCTTTTTTTACACTTCCATTCCCCGTGCATTTTCACTATCCTGGTGAAATAATGAAAGAAGTGGAAGCCTATCTGAAGCAGTGCTCACAAACAGATTTCTTTAATGGATAGGAGTACCAGATATCCTGTTTTAAAACGCTTTCTCAAAACTGCACATTGACAAATGGGGGTGCCATTACGTGGCAGGTATTGACACTCCTTAGCACTAACTATCTTGACGGTAGTTGAATCGAGCTTCATCGTGTTATAGCTCAAGTGTATTTTCATTTAAAAATAACTGATAGTACTTAGTTGAAGTAAGCTCTCAATTATTAGGCCTACTTCTCAGGTTATCTGTTTGCACTTGCAATTTTTGGGTCAGTTCACTTAAGCTGTGTCTTCTGGTTCAAAGCTTGCTACTGGCTGGAAGTATTTCAGTCAGTAGAAGAAGCAGCTTATTGGTTATTGACAGGAAAGAATCCAGTGACGGGGTAGGGACAATTTCTCTCTCCAGGAGAAATGATCCAGGAAGTGAGACAGTCAAAGCATGGCTTGAGAACAGATTTTTTTTTTTAATGATTTAAAATTAAAGTGCACGTTTGCTAAAACAAAACTGAACATTTGTGACCTATATAACTAATGGATACGCATTGTGGAGAAATTATGGAACTATTTTGTGTACTGGTTACTTTAAGATTTTTATTTGCTTTAGTTTTAATGTTTACTTGTTGAAACAGTTTTATTACTAACACCAATAAACTGTTTTTAAATCCTTAGCGTGGAGTATGGAGCAGCAAGCTAAATTCACCAGCAGAAATACCGGGTAAAACATGGTCAACAAAAACACATCCTCCTTAAACAATGTGTTTAATAACAAGAGCTTTGCTGTAATTGTTTGAGAGTTTTGGGCATACAGCTGCTTTTGTTTTTTTGTAGATTGTATGGGTCAAGCTAAACACAATGAGTTAAAGTGACACTGTTAGCCATTTTTAAAACCATACTGTGGTTCACAGCAGTCATTTTACGACCTGGGTTTGGGTCACAATGCCTTTAGACAGAAAACTTGTAATGTTGTCTCGGAAACAATTGACTTTACCTGAGTCAAAGTGGGGAAAAAAAAAAAACGAAATATAGAAAAATGGTGTCACATTTTATGGGTCTTATCACACTGAAAGAATGTTCCTCATCCTGAGTCATTTTTACAAAATCTTCAATGTATCATTTTATAGCCTGAGTTTTAGAGTAGAGTTTTAATACTGTGTAGTAGTGTTTATTTTGCATCTGAGGACCTGGAGCAGCTGTGCTAGAATTCCAGACTGAAACCTGGCAATATTTTTATACACCGAGTTGAGTTCCTCATGTTTAAACATCACTTTTAACTCTTTCAGCACAAAGTAGTTGTACAGAAAGACTTTCCCTAAGATTCATAGTCTTACTGGAACTGTGTAATGGTATGAAACGTATGAACAGGGACCTGTCTGGAAGGGAGCATCTGTCCTTATGTAGCAGGTAGTGCTGGATCACATCTTGCTGCAATAACATGATGCATTCCCTGGCGTTTGATCCACATCAAAAAGGGAATTACTTTACGTACTAAAAAAAAAAAAAAAATGTGCAGAGAAGATGGAGGAGGTTGAAGCCTTGGCTGGATAGTTTACATACCAGCAATACCAATATTAATTCTTGATACAAAATGTGCAAACCATTTTTATCTGTTTAGCTCCAGTCTTGCACATATGGGCTGCCAAATTTGATATATATATACAGTACTGTGCAAAAGTTTTAGGCAGGTGTGAAAAAATGCTGTAAAGTAAGAATGCTTTAAAAAAAAAACATGTTAATAGATTATATTTATCAATTAACTAAATGCAAAGTGAGTGAACAGAAGAAAAATCTAAATCAAATCCATATTTGGTGTGACCACCCTTTGCATCAATTCTTCTAGGTACACTTGCACAAAGTCAGGGGTTTTGTAGGCATATAGTCGGGTGTATGATTAAACAATTATACCAAACATGTGCTAATGATCATCAATTCAATATGTAGGTTGAAACACAATCATTAACTGAAACAGAAACAGCTGTGTAGGAGGAATAAAACTGGGTGAGGAACAGCCAAACTCAGCTAACAAGGTGAGGTTGCTGAAGACAGTTTACTGTCACAAGTCATATACCATGGCAAGACTGAGCGCAGCAAAACAAGACACAAGGTAGTTATACTGCATCAGCAAGGTCTCTCCCAGGCAGAAATTTCAAGGCAGACAGGGGTTTCCAGATGTGCTGGAAGCTCTTTTGAAGAAGCACAAAGAAACGGGCAACTTTGAGGACCGTAGATGCAGTGGTCGGCCAAGGAAAGATACTGCAGCAGATGAAAGACACATCATGCTTACTTCCCTTCGCAATCGGAAGATGTTCAAAATTTGAGTCAAAATTTGAAATATTTGGCTGTAGCAGAAGGCAGTTTGTTCGCGGGAGAGCGGTACATGAATGAGTGTCTGCAGGCAACAGTGAAGCATGGTGGAGGTTCCTTGCAAGTTTGGGGCTGCATTTCTGCAAATGGAGTTGGGGATTTGGTCAGAATTAATGGTCTTCTCAATGCTGAGAAGTACAGGCAGATACTTATCCATCATGCAATACCATCAGGGAGGCATCTGATTGGCCCCAGATTTATTCTGCAGCATGACAACAACTCCAAACATACACAAGTCATTAAGAACTATCTTCAGCTTAAAGAAGAACAAGGAGTACTGGAAGTGATGGTTTGGTCCCCACAGAGCCCTGATCTGAACATCATCAAGTCTGTCTGGGATTATATGAAAAGAGAGAAGCAACTGAGGCTGCGTAAATCCACAGAAGAACTGTGGTTAGTTCTTCAAGATGTTTTGGCCAACCTACCTGCCGAGTTCCTTCAGAAACTGTGTGCAAGTGTACCTAGAAGAATTGATGCTGTTTTGAAGGCAAAGGGTGGTCACACCAAATATTGATTTGATGTAGATTTTTCTTCTGTTCACTCACTTTGCATTTTGTTAATTGATAAATATAAACTATTAACATGCCTATTTTTGAGAGCATTCTTAATTTACAGCATTTTTTCACACCTGCCTAAAACTTTTGCACAGTACTCTGTGTGTGTGTGTGTGTGTGTGTATATCTGTCTATATATATAAATTGCAGTTTTGTGACCTCATTCTGGCAGTTTTCATGGTTAAACAAATGAATGCTCTCCAAGTCAGACACTCGCTCTCTGTCGATCCTGTCTGTCACCGAGTCCCTAATTTAGTTTTCTTGTAATCCTAGCACAGCAGTAGCATTAGCTAGAGTGATATTGGAAGACTGATATTTCCCTCTTGAAGGAAAAGTATCCTTCTCTATGAAGTTGCAAAATACCAAAACTTGGTGTGATTTTATTATACTGTAGGAACACAAATCCACAGCAACATTTCATTTTAAATTGAACTGTACTGTAAGGTATGCTTAGTGTTTTGATGTCTGATTTTAGCATAGTAAAGTCAGGGGAATCCACAAAGTGCAAAATGTGATTAGTTGTTAGCCTCCAGGATTCATTTAGTACTTGTCTATTTTAGGAAGAGCTTTATGAGAAACAAAAACTCTAAATGGTACATGGTCCTGAAAAATCCTATTTTCTCTGAGTACTTATACAAAATAATTATCTTTTATGCTGAAACTATAAAATGGCATATATAAATAATATGAGCAGATTAGTTTACTGGTGTGATGTTCCTCTCAAAAGTATTCACCACCCTTGGACTTTTCCACATTTTATTGATTAGGAGTTTTAACCACTGATCAACACAAAAAATAGTCCTAAATGTCAAAGTGAAAAATAAAATCTACAAATTGTTCTACATTATTTACAAATACAAAAAAGAAAATAATTGATTGAATAAGTATTCACCCCCTTGAGTCAATATTTGGTAGAGGCACTTTTACAGCCATGAGTCTGTTTGGATAAGTCTCTACCAGCTTTGCACATCTGGACACTGCAATTTTTAAATATAAAACAGAAAATAATTGATTGCATAAGTATTCACCCCTTTGCTATGACACACCTAAATAAGCTCTGGTGCAACCAGTTGTCTTTAGAAGTCAAATAATTGGTTGAATGGAGTCCACCTGTGTGCAATCAAGGTGTTTCACATGATTTCAGGTTAAATACACCTGTCTCTGGGAGGTTCCACAGTTGGTTAGTACATTTCCTAACAAAAACTACATCATGAAGACGAAGGAACATTCAAAGCAAATCCAGAATAAGGTTCTTTAAAAGCACCAAATAAAAGGGGAGGATATAAGAACATTTCCAAGGCATTGAGTATCCCCCGGAGCGCAGTAAAGTCCATTATTAACAAATGGAGAGAATATGATACTGTGAATCTGTCTAGAATAGGCCGTCCTCAAAAACGGAGTATCCGGGTAAGAAGGGCACTAGCCAGGGAGGCCACCAAGAGGCCTATGGCAACTCTAAAGGAGGTATAGTCTTCCACGGCTGAGCTGGGAGACACTGTGCGTACGGCAACAATAGCCCGGGTGCTTCACAAAACTGGCCTTTATGGAAGAGTGGCAAAAAGAAAGCTCATATCTCGGCTAGAGTTTGCCAGAAGGCATGTGGGAGACTCTGAGACCAAGTGGAAGAAGATTCTATGGTCTGATGAGACCAAAATAGAGCTTTTTGGCCTCAACGCTAAGCGCTATATTTGGTGCAAACGTAACATGTTCTCATCCTGAGAACACCATCCCTACCGTGAAGCATGGTGGTGGCAGCATCATGCTATGGGGATGCTTCTCTGCGTCAGGGCCTGGAAAGCTCAAAGATAAAGGGCAAAATGGATGCAGAAAAGTACAGAGAAATCCTGGAGGAAAACCTGCTGAAGTCTGCAAGAGACCTGGAACTTGGGGGGAGAAGATTCATCTTCCAGCAGGACAATGACCCCAAACATATAGCCAAAGCCACATTGGAGTTGCTTAAAAACAAAAAAGTAAATGTCCTGGAGTGGCCCAGTCAAAGCCCAGACCTCAATTCAATTGAGAATATGTGGAAAGAGTTGAAAATTGCTGTTCACAAAAGGTCCCCATCCAACTTGACGGAGCTTGAGCAATTTTGCAAAGAAGAATGGGCAAAAATTGCAGTGTCCAGATGTGCAAAGCTGGTAGGACTTTTTTCCTGTTGATCAGTGGCAAAAACTCCTAATTAAATCTATTTTGATTCCATGTTGTCACTCAAAATGTGGAAAAGTCCAAGGGGGGGGTGAATACTTTTGAGAGCCACTGTACATGTGTGCAGTGTTGAAGGAGTTCAAATAGGAGACATGCTTTTGATGTCACAGAACCATCTAAAAGGAAATGTGGGATTACATGTGCTCGACTCTTGTAGACTCTCATCAAAACTTAAACTAGAAATTAAGAGTTTGAGGGTTCATCTTTGATCCTGATCTATTATTTGAGACTCGTATTAGGGAAGTTACTAAAGTATCTTTTTACCATTTGAGAAATATAGCCAAACTTAGACCAATTATTTCCGCATCTAATGCAGGGAGACTAATGCATGCCTTTGTTTCATCTAAATTTGATTATTTTAATGCACTTTTTTTCTGGTGTCTCAAAACATGTGGTATCCTGCTTGCAGCTTGTTCAGAATACTGCTGCTAGAATTCCAACTAAAACCAGGAAAAGTAAACATATTACCCGTGTTTTGGCTTCTTTTTACATTGGCTCCCTGTGCAGTATAAAATTGATTTTCAGGTTTTGCTGTTAACTTAAGGCCCTGAATGGATTAGCACCTACTTATTTGCAGGGGTTACTGATCCTGTATCTTCCAA
The DNA here is from genome assembly GCF_017654505.1 of Polyodon spathula. Taxonomy (NCBI): domain Eukaryota; kingdom Metazoa; phylum Chordata; class Actinopteri; order Acipenseriformes; family Polyodontidae; genus Polyodon; species Polyodon spathula. The sequence continues at coordinate 24,378,120 of NC_054550.1, forward strand.
ACCGCAGTCTGAGATCACAGGATGCGGGGCTGTTGGTTATTCCTAGGGCCAACAAAAGCAACACAGGAGGGAGGGCTTTTTCTTGTAGCGCTCCTAAATTATGGAATGCTCTGCCTTTGTTTGTCAGGGAAGCTGGGAACATTAGAATTTAAGTCAAGACTAAAATGCATTTTTCTAAAATGGCTTTCTTATCTTAGTTTGTTTTAATGTAACTTTAAAAATTGCTGCTTTTGTATTGTGTGTACTGTTATTTAAGTGGTCTGATTGTGGCAGTTGTATGTGTGACATACAATCCAAATGTATTGTGGTTTGTTGTTTTAGCTGTTATGTACTGTGCAGTGCTTTGCGATACTTTTGTATAAAGTGCTATATATATATATATATATATATATATATATATATATATATAAATATATAATAATAAATAAGTAATTCTCTGAATCCAGGTCACAAGTATGCACTCGGCCTCCCTAGCACCTCACACACAGCTTTTAAAAAGCCCTTAACACAGATGTATCCAGGTAAGCTGGTGACCTTTTGAAATCATTCTCCATTTGTAACAACTTGCTGTCTTAATGTGTGTCGTTTATTTTAAAATAAAGAAAGCTGTATGATTTTATAAGGTATAGAAAGCAGTAGATCTTAAGTATGTATTTTGTATGTTTGTCAGCAATGATGTGATGCTGTTTCTTCAGGGGGTGGGGGTGGGGTGAGGTGGATAGATTGATCCTCCTGAACCTCACATCTCTCTTAATTGCCTTTGTTCAGCCTCTTAATCAGACCCTTAATGAAGCTGTGTGACTGGGAGCAGAGACAAATGTGTGTCTCTGTTAGCTCTGTGATTTTTTTTCTTTTTCTAATTCATTAAGCGTTAGTCTGAAATTGATTTCCTTTCGTCTTCTCCACCTCCTGATCAGCCCCAAGGAAAGCTTGTCTGCGGCTTCTGCACAAAATGGTTCTTGCTTCTTTTTATTTATTTTTTATTGTTCACATGAGGTAGACTCCTCTTATAATCCCCTATACCGTTTTTTTTTTTAAGGGCAAAGCTTGCAGGTGCATTTTATTATAAAATAATAAAATAGCAGACACCTTTATTCAAGGTGACTTAGAGACTAGGGTGTGTGAAGTATGCATCAGCGGCAGAGTCGCTTACAACAACATCTCGCCCGAAAGATTGAGCACAAGGAAGTTAAGTGACTTGCTCAGGGTCACACAATGAGTGAGTGAACTGGGGACCTCCTGGTCACAAGCCCTTCTTTTTAAGCACTGGACCACACAGCCTGGGTGACCATCGTTGGTTGAACATGATCATATTTGTTTGCCATTAATAGGGAATGGGTTTGTGTGCTTTCTGGAATGATTTAGGAAAACACCTGAAACAACCTTTGTTGGATTAACTGGTGATTTGGGAAAATTGTATATTTTAGAGAACATTTTTTTTTTTGTTTGTTTTTTAAATGTTTTCTTTTTTTATTAATAAAAGTAACATGTAAAGAATTGAACATTGTCGTGCTGGGCCATTTTTCAAAAATCCATTTCTTATCTGTCTAAGTGTTCCATCTTTTTAAAGAAACCCTTTATTTCATCTCCCAAAATGAATTTTCAGTTGCACATGCAATCTCATTGTGAAGCAGAATAGACAGTGTAGTGAGAGGGCCTTAGTGTTATTATAAGGGTACATTCTTTTTCTCATGGTTAGCCTACTTGGTGCAAGGTGTTGGCACAATTATAAATATGCTGTACTTGTTTTAAAATAAAAACCCTGTTTTCTGGTTGTTGCAAAACAGATTTTGGTACTCGTGTCAGTTTTTATAGAGGGCTTTACATGGTAGGAAAGAATCTGCAATCTCCCATTTTAAGACTAATCTTTTTGCTTGAAGATCCACTATTAGTTGTCACTGTTGATTATTGGTGGTGGTGTTATCCCCTTTGGAGCTGCTGATTCCCAGCCATAAGGATATAGAGGAGGCGGGGGCCAAGTTTTACTTGCTGAGCACATTCTTTTGGGTTTTGAATTCAAAGCAAACCCCTCTGGTCTTGCGCTAGACCCTAAGGGGTTCCTGCTGTTTGAATCTTTTCTCAGTGCCTGCACCAGTGAGAGACTGTCGCACCAACTATTCCTAGTACTGAATATGTTCAAGATTAAGTGCTCCCAGAGACCCCCATTGTGACCGCATGACCCTCTTTTATCCTCAGGGGAGATGGAGGAGGAGATGGAGAACCCAGAAATAGTGGACCTTCCTGAAAAACAGAAGCACCAGCTCAGACACAGAGAGCTGTTTCTGTCCCGGCAGCTGGAATCATTACCAGCCACACACATCAGGTAAAACCACACATGTCCTGGGTTAGATGTGGTCCCACATTCTGCTAATATATTTACATGCACTAGTTTCGCTTTTTGTTTGGATGTTTTGATTGTTTCTGTGAACGTTTTGTGAGGTGTATACCTTCTGAAAAATTTGCGGGCTTCATGATTGTGGGGGGAAAAAAATTGGCATTTTTATAAGAAACTGTTTTCAAAAACAGCCCAAAATGCTCACCTGCATAATAGACCTGTGAGCATAATAATTTGCAAGCGCAAATTGGTGTGATGTTATTATTTTGCTCTCCATATTAGGCAAACACTCTTCTCACACAAAAACTATTTAACTGTCCTATAATTTGAGGTCAAACTGAAACCAGTCTCCCCAAACCATTATACCCGCTGTGGACCTCAAACCCACCAGTTATCAATAAAGAACAAACCTATCCAACGCTTACATGCACTGCACCATTATAAATGCGGAAGTCTGCCAGGCTCACTATATTAACTGCAATGCAAAACATTGACCCTCCTTTCTTAAATAGCTTTTATGCACTGTTTTAAATTTAATAGTTTGTTAAAATAGTCATAGAATATCTGCTGGCTCAGATATAAGGCCACAAATATAATCCACCCATGCTTTTTAATCCAAGACTGCTAGCTTCTCTGCTCTGCTTGTCCCCTAATTTCTTGCAGCATTTTAATGTAGTGCCCCTCTGGGGGAAACTGTTCTTCGCTTTAGCTACCTGGTGGTGAACATACGTTACTGCAGTTTGTTTTTCATTTATTTATTTATTCTCTCTCTTCACCTAGGGGTAAATGCTGTGTTACACTATTAAATGAAACCGAGGCTCTAAAGTCATATCTGGAAAGGGAGGTGAGCAACAATGACATTTTTTGTTATGATCATACATGGTGACTTTTTCTATCAACTGCATACATCAAAGACTATCATATCTGTCTGTAGTGACCATTGTGATGAATGTGTGTGTATACAGTTACCATGCTAGATATCTTGTGAAAAAGGACCTCTGCCCGTTAGCCGGTCATAACAAACTTTAGTGTAGTTTATAAGTCAATTGGTAATTCAGTTGAATATACATGGTGTTCTTGACTTAAACTCATGATGGTTTGGGCATGTGCATGTGTTCCATTTTTGTATCCTGTTGAATGCAAAAAAAAACCCCAAAAAACAAACACTTTGGTGCTAAAATGCTTGAGTCATTTCAAACTCAGCTTGCTGGTAGAGGTCCTAAGTCCCTATAGCGAAGTTTATGAACTGGTCTATTTCAGTTTAGGGTCATTGGGTATAGTACTCTATTTAAAATGTAGTTTCCCTACTTATTGACGTGCTTGTTCGGCAGTCCTATCCCACCATGGATTGTGAGTAGGGGAAAGTGAAAAGTTTGGCACCAATCATTCTTACATTCAGTAGAACTAAAGGCAAGTACCCAGACGCGGTGCCAACATATTTCAATGAGAGTGCATCCGCCTACAGTCATACCTAACCACTTATGTAAGTCTGCATGTATCCTCTTAGGATGCACATCACATAAAGTGACAAAAATTACTACAAAAGATTTAGGAGTGAGTAGTTTTTTGAGATTTACGATTATACTGTATTTACTGTATCATTTTTGTATTACTTTAGTATAACATGTTAATTTGGATTCATATGCTGTTTTTTTCTGACTTTATGTGAACGAAAAGACACACATTTGCCCGTTTTCCCATTGGAAATAGTGATATTTTGAAATATCACTGTCCTGGTCACAAAAGCAAAGTTTGTGGGGAATAATAGCCATTTTCTATACTTTTGAGGCATAAGCAATTAGGAAATAACACTTACTACCCAGGAAAAAAAAAAAAAAAAATTCTTACACGATGATATCGCTAAACCTGTTTTTCTTTTTTCCTTTTTAGGATGTGTTTTTTTATTCCCTTGTGTATGACCCCCAGCAGAAAACCCTCCTTGCAGATAAAGGGGAAATCAGGGTGGGAAACAAATACCAAGCAGATATCACAGACCTTTTAAAAGAAGGTAGGTTTCCCTCTGGAATACTTCACATGACTTGGCTGTTTGTGACTGGTTTGTCCCCATCCTGGGTTTTAGAAATGAACACTAGGTGTGTGTAACTATAATTTCGGTCCCCTCTGCAATAGAGTTAGTAAATGGAGAATCATGACAGGATATTAAACAAGGTTTTACTCCCTCGATGGATCTACAATGTTACACAACCTGTCCTCTGTTTGTTCTCTACACATTTCCTATTGTGCTGTAATAATTAGGCATTTATTAAATTTAGTAAGGATACAAATAATTCTAAATCCCACTTTCTGTAATTGATCCCGTTTTTGATATTTTCCTTTTACTCTTAATTGGCATTTATACAGTTAAGCTTTAAGTGAACAATTGTCTTTTATTACTTCCCAACCCCCTTTTTACATCTTCTATGCTTTTTTATATTGAATTAATGAGAACAGACTGGAGCCATTGACATCGTGAACTGCTGGAATGCCTGAACTGCAGAAGTGGGCAACACAGGTTAAAATCTAATTTCTTCAATAGGTGAAGATGATGGAAGAGACCAATCAAAACTTGAAATAAAAGTCTGGGATCCAAACAGCCCCCTGACAGACAAACAGATAGATCAGTTCTTGGTGGTGGCACGGTACTGGGATTTTCTAATGTATTTTTCAGTGGACTCAAGTATTTAACAGTGATTTGGTTGAAGTCAGGATAACCCCTTCTCTGTCTTTGTCTGTCCAGCTCTGTTGGTACTTTTGCCAGAGCGCTTGACTGTAGCAGCTCCATCAGACAGCCCAGCTTGCACATGAGTGCTGCTGCTGCCTCAAGGGACATCACCCTGGTGAGCCACAGCCTTGTGCATTATATCCACATATTTATGTAGTGGAATCTCTACTTTAGAGATTTACATGCCAATAGAAGTGATTTATCTTGCTTAGATTTGTTTTGCATAATTAATAGTATCAGAATCTGGGAAGCACCATGCCTGTCCACATACTGCATGTCTTTATGTTGCATATTTTTATATAAATGTAGAAAATTGCTTCTCTAATTATCAAGCTTGCTAAGGACACTCTGTAGCACACGCTAGTTGAGTGCCCTCTCCTGTATTTCACTCTTCGTTTTTTACATATATCCAAATGTATCAAACGTGTTACACTGTAGTAAACAACTCAAAAGAAAATGTTTCAGGTGTTCTAATTTTGGTATGAAAAGTCTCTTTGGAATAAAAGGTTTTAGTATTTTTGGGTCTGCATGCTAGTTTCTTGCTGCACAGTGTCTTTTGACCTTGCATGACACATTGTTACATGCATCCTAGAAAACCACTACACGTTGGTATATGTCTTCTTTCCAAAGCCTTTCTGTGACCTGCTTTCTCCCAAGAAAGACTACTAGAATCCATTTCAGTCTATTGTTGTTGTCTGCGGCAAGTCAAATGGTACATGCAAGTGCAAGTTCAGCCTTGTAACATCTGGAAATGTGAGCTTAATGGAAACCGCCAGACTCTCTCTATTATTGTCTCCTTTCCATAGTTCCACGCCATGGACACCCTGTACAAGAATGCCTATGACATTTCAAAGGCAATTTCAGCCCTTGTGCCCCAGGGAGGGCCTGTTCTGTGCCGAGATGAGATGGAAGAGTGGTCGGCGTCGGAGGCAAACCTCTTCGAAGAAGCCCTGGAGAAGTACGGCAAGGACTTCACAGACATCCAGCAGGACTTTGTGAGTGTCAGTTCGTGTAGTGATGGTCTGGTTGCCACGTTCTTACTGCTGTGTACACATTTCTGTCTTTCCTCGCAGTGTAACGATACTTTAAGGTCACAGTGCGACACAGATTGCTTGATGCACATCACAATATAACTGCACGTGTTATGCACCCAATGAGCTATGTTGATTGATATATATGTTCATTTTTCATTATGGACTATTTTTATCCTGATTTTTTTTTTTTTTTTTTTTTTTATTCTGATTTCTTTTAAGGCATGCTGGTAAAGTACAGAAGCATATGGGTCTTGGGTAAAGGATAAATGTTTTAAATGCTGCTTATGGGAGTATTGTAAATTAGATCAGAAGAGCATGCATTCATACGAAAAGACACCTCGCATTTATTCCTTGTTCAAGATCCATTTGATGGTCTACAACTCGCTATGTTGAGTTTTTGGTCCTACAATACAGCTTACTGGCCTTAGAAGTAGAGGTTATAGTAGTAACGAATGTCAATGTTCTTTTTTAACAAATGAAAGGCTTAATAAGGTGCTGTTTTACAATAACATGCCTTCTAATTAGGGGGCAAGCAAAGATGCAACAAAACCAAGATAACAACCAAGAAGTCATAAACCTCAACAGGCAGAATCAGAACCAGCTCATTCCTATTGAAGATTTCCCAGAGTACATTTCAACGGCTGTTTGTCTTCTCCAGCTTATTCTGCGTAGCAACAACAAAAATAAATAAATAATTTATGTAGTGCCAGCACGGCATGTGGTGGTGCTGTTGCCATGGAAACGTCCGCTGAAAACTGCACTTTCCAAGCTGTTGATCGATTTTCAAGGTTTTAAATATTTTAGACCTTGTTTTATTTTCCTACAGAAATTCTTATTAATGATCTATGGTGGTCTAATTCCTTTGTTTGATCACTACTGCTACTAAGGGATGTTGGACTTAATGGCCCAGCAACCCCTCCCTCTACCTGAAAATAAATTGCCTTTCTCATGAGTTTAAAGACCCCTGTGAAGCCCCTTGCTCACTGCTGTAGAATGCAGGTTGGATTCAGTGTCTTGAGGCAGCTGTAATTTGCACTATCAACAGTCTTGTGATTGTCCTTAACATTTCTTAGGTTGGACTGCCATCTGGTGTCTGTACACTGTACATGCAGGCAAGACATTTGAAGACAATGTAGCTTTTCAGTTTCAGGATGCTTCTTCTTTACTCAAGGGAGCATTGTTTTGTTCATTATGGGGGTGATGTAAGGACACGCCTGAAGTGATTTGCGGGTGCAAAACCCCCATAATCATGCCATAAATGGTGTTTTTTTTTATCGGCCACAAAAAATTAGGCGTGGGGCTCCCGAGTGGCGCATCCGGCAAAGGCTCTCCGCTTGGAGTGCAGGATGCACCCTGTAGCATGGACGTTGGCGGTTCGAGTCCATGCTGTTCCATTGCCGACCGCAGACAGGAGCTCCCAGGGGGCGGCACATAATTGGCCGATCACCGCCCGGGGGAGGACTTAGGTCGACAAGGGTGTCCTCAGCTCACCGTGCACCAGTGACCCCTGTAGTCTGGCCAGGAACCTGCGGGCCTGCCTGTAAGTTGCCCAGAGCTGCATTGTCCTCCGACTCTGTACCTCTGAGGTGGCTGCAGTGTAAAGAAAAGCGGTCGGCTGACAACATACGCTTCAAAGGACAGCGTGTGTTCGTCTTCGCCCTCCCGAGTCAGGAACGGGGGTAGTAGTGGTGAGCAGAGCCTAAATATGTTATATATTGGATATTCTAAATTGGGAGAAAACGATGCATAATTGGACTACTAAAGAAAAAAAAAATCTGCCGTATGTAAAGAATGGTGTTCACCTGGCGTTCTGCACCAGCTATCAAATTTGCACCTTGCCATCATTAATCAGTTAAAGTTATATTGAAATGTATTCAAATGAAGAAAAAGCATTGAATTGGGCGGAATCTGGATACTAAGCGGGCGCAAACATTATAGTGTGATGTAAGGATTTTGCCTTGTACTTAGGCAATTGCTGACCCTCCAGAAACTTGACACCTCTTCTTACAAGGTGCAAACCATTGCTGAAGCAAGTAACTAAGAGCTGTATAAAAGCAAACCCCTGCAGAGACCTGTCATTGGCTTCAGGATGGCTGCTGTGCACACTTTACACCTTCCCTTCCTGATGCGGCAACACTTGGCTCTTGTTGAGAAGAGGCAAGAACACGTTCGAAGGAGAATGGCAAGACTAAGAAAACCCTGCATATTCAATCCCAGGGTCACTTGTTTGGGATGTCGGAGGATTCTAAAGCCTTATCACACTCTGCAAGTCTTCCTTGACTTTATAGCGAGTTAGTCCCCAGTGTCAATCTAGGGAACGCTAACCCTGCCCATGTGAAAGTGCTACGTTCTTTGCACTACTTAGCCTCTGGTTCCTTTCAGACCACAGTTGGAATGTCTGGAAGGATAGCCCAATCCACCTTTCCCAGAGTGCTAGGCAAATTTCTGGATGTCATGCAGAAAGGGCAGTATGTATAATTTCCTAACTGCATAACCTGATATTGGCTGAGGCTTTTAGAGAATTTGAATTTTATAGAATGTTTATAGAATAGAATTTGAATTTTGCATCCGCAGTAATTTGCACTGTGCTTATATTTGCTTCACCCCCTATTATTATTTGTTGTTGTTGTTGTTATTGTTGTTGTTGTTATTATATAAGGATTCTAACTCTCTTCTTTTGTAGTTGCCATGGAAGTCATTAACAAGCATAATTGAATACTATTACATGTGGAAAACCACTGACAGATATGTACAACAGGTAAGTACTGATTTAAATCCTATCTGATTGACTGTGTTGGCTTGTTTTTAAGGGTGTTGCTAAAATAAGAGGTTTTACTACGCAATACAAGAAAATGGTAAATTAGCAACTCATTTTGAGGTGGTTTTTTTTTTTTTTTTTTTTTTTTTTTCAAGAAGAGGGTATGAATTCCTGAGCTGCTCAAAGGGGCACAGGTAGGGTTTATGATCATGTCTAGAAAGTCTGTACTACATCGGAATAACAGCCAGTTGTGTTGAAGTTGTACTTTTTGCTATATTATTATTCCTTTGACTAACGTGAAGTGTCTCTCCCCAGAAACGATTAAAAGCAGCAGAGGCAGAAAGCAAACTCAAACAGGTCTACATCCCGAACTAGTAAGCATTCCAGGGAGTGTGTTGCAGGACTGTTTTTTGCCAAGAGGATTAACGTTCCTCTTTTTTTTTTTTTTTTTTTTACGTTTTAAGGTAACTTGGCCAAAATATTTTTCTATTCTCAAAATGTCAGTCCACTGTCATTTTGTGAAAAGATAATTGTGGCACAGGATCAGACAAGTCAGTACAAAAATAAGTTTAAGGCTGTTAATTTTACCAACACATTTTAAGACTTTTTTTTTTTTTTTAAATACATTCTTTGAATACATTAGTGTCTGACCTGAAATGCTCTGAGAATGTGTTATTTACTTCTGGTTTCACAGACCTTGAATAGCACTAATGGTATGTTAGGTGAAGTAGTACAAGAGGCTAATGATGCTAATCCTCATTGAAAGACTTAAACATTTGTCATTGGATTTGGTGTCTTTTTTAGTGTTTCTGATTACGGTCTGTGAAACCAGCCATGAGTGTTTAAGCTATGGATGAATGGTCTTCACTATTAACTTTCCAATACTCTGTGTGTGTGTGTGTGTGCATGACTTCATTTCTGTATAGTACTTGCATCTGATTTATTCAATCAAATTTGATTGAAGTTGTTTGAGAGGGCTCTCATAATTGTCTTCAAATTCCTCCTCTGCAGTAACAAGCCAAACCCTAACCAGCTGAATGTGAATAACGTGAAGCCAAACCCTAACCAGGGCCTGGTGAATGGAGCTGGATCTGGTGCTGGTGTTGGTGCCGGAGCTGGAGCTAGTGTTGGAGTCGGAGCTGGTGCCGGAGTTGGTGCTGGTGCCGGAACTGGAACCGGTGTTGGAGCAGGAGCAGTGGCAGGGGAGCCCGGACAGAGCACAGGAGCGGGGCGAGCTTGCGAGAGCTGTTACAGTGAGTGCCTCTGTGTGACTCTCTCTCTCTCTCTGGACTCCTAGCCTAGCACAAACATACATATCTGAAGTGAAAGAGTAAAGCCATGAAAGGTACTGTTCCAAATGGTGAGGGCAGCTGATCTGAGATGTGTCTGTTCAATCTGAGATAGAGAAGCAGAGAAATGCTGTCATGCTGGAAAGAGCTCGCACTAAAAAGAAAAACGTCAGCTTCTGTAGCGACCTGTTTTGCATCTCCTGTGCCTGAAATTGCATTAATTTCCTGGTTATACTAATGGCTCCAAATGCTCCAACCAAAGTTATCTTTTGAAAAATCCTATCGATTTATTACTGTGTTTCTGACAGATAAGGATAGTGGGCAGATGCATCCTTTTTTGTCTTTTTGTTTCTATCTGACCAAATACAGTACATCTAAATGTAGAACTGCCTGTCCAGTTATTTGTCACATTTGCATATTTAAAAAATTCTTTAGAATGTCAGAATCTGAGGCTATATGGTGGAACCAGTCTGTCTGTACAGAAGAAATACCATTAAATCATATGATTGACTTTGACTTTTTCTTGCTGCATGCTGCTATAATCCCTCAGGGTTCAGGGAGAGCTGCTTATGTTCTAATTTTGGTTCCCATAGCCACTTACTCTTACCAGTGGTACTCCTGGGGACCCCCTAACATGCAGTGCCGGCTGTGCGCCTCCTGCTGGACCTACTGGAAGAAGTATGGAGGCCTGAGGATGCCAACGCGGTTAGACGGGGAGCGGCCAGGACCCAACCGCAACAACATGGTAATCACATATTTTCTTATTGGCAGAGAATACATATAAATACAGTCTGTGCGTGAGTGTGCAGAATTAAATATGTATTGTTCGAGTTAGCTAATAATGGCAGTGTTCTCCCTAAACTCCATATCGGGGAAGCAATACAGACAGATGGAAGTAGTTTTAAGTGTATGTTAATTCTTGGGATGCGATGGTCATGACTTTCCCAAACTGACAAAAGTAATGATACTGAAGAAAGAGAAAACCAAACCAAAATCACATTTTTTGTACAATGAAAAGGTGTTGGCAGTTTCAGCGCCAAGTAGAGTAGGGTAGAGTGTTGCAAACTTTACTGCATATAGACAATTCATGTTGGCATGCCTTAATTATTTAAATATTAATGGTAAGATGATTAAATCAAAAGTTAAGACATGACTTGCCTGATTGATTCTGACAACCCTCAGTAGGGATAGCTGCTACTTCATACTTACAGTAGTCTGGTATGAGTGTTTGTGTATGAAAACAGCTCTAGACATCCAAATACCCATAGAATATATCACAAGCTGCAGTTTTACTCAGACATAGTTTGCATATGATTTGCCACTTACAACAGATCGCAGCGACAATGGGGGTTCAGTATCCACCACTTGCACTGTCCAGGGTTATTTCGGGCAGTTGTTTTTTATAGGGTGTTTGCCATTCCCATTGATTTCGATAACAAAGGCATTGTTTATACCTTGTTAAGCACGCCATATATTGTGGGCAAACTCAGGTGTTTGGATCTCAGTATGTGCCATTCACATAGATGTAAACAACAAACACCAATCTGCTGTTTTCCCCTCGTTACCTTGATATTCACATAGATTTATATAAAGGCAGTACTTTACTGTAGTAAAAGCTTGACAGATCCATCAATTGGCTGTTTGATCCTCATTATTGTACCTGAGCAATTACCCCTGTACTGTACCTTGGCTATTTAATATCTGTACGCAACGTCAGGTTTACAGTTTGAAAAAACAGCACTGATTGCAACAATGGCTAGAGAAAACAAGAGAAAAGTGATGAGCATCAGCACAAAAATTCAGTGTGTAAATAAAATGTTAGATGCTGTGCGCTTGCTAAAGCATGCTTGGTACTCTGTCAGTAAACAATGGAACGTTGCTTCAAAAAAGTTGGGTTTTCTGTAGTTGAAGAGGAGAGTACAGTCAAATGCAACTGAAACCGAAACTCTGACTTGCCTTGACCAGGACGCCCTACCTGAAACGGACACTGATGACGTAAGCGTGCGTGCTGTGCTTTTAACACTGCGGCGTGCTATGGAGCAGCATCCGAATATAGAGCCGAATTAGGATTTTTTTTAGAAAACGCTGAGTTTGCCGTCCATATTTGCAAAAAAAGACCGTCCAGATGCGTTTCACAGAGTTCTTCGCTGGAAACAATTTGCAGTAATGTAGCCTACCTGTACTGTACATGTGAGCACTTGCATTACTTTTCATTACTTTCATAGGTTTTTAATACATTTTTATTAGTGTAATGCGTGTGTTAGCGTTTTAACTACATACACGCATGTTTGTTTTGTTTACTGTACTGGCGATTGGGGGACATTTTGAATGTCAGGTTATTGTGTGGCAGTTTATACCATCTGTCGCTTATTGAGGGCGAATCACATTAACATAAATGCGCCCGTTCTAAGTGTACCAGGAAAATAATAAAAGTTTAATGTGTATTAATGCATTATTTTATTTCTATACATGGTCTAATTGTCAATACGTTAGCTGTATTGAGCTCGTTTCTCACAGTAAAAAAAAAAAAAGTGTAATAATGACTGGTCTGGTTTTAACAGCTATCAAAAACAGCTGAAAGAGTTGATCAAAAAACTAACCAATTTGCATCCCTAGTTCGTTCTCTTTAAACCACACATGGTTTAAAAAGCACGGTGTGGAGTATTAAAGAAGTCAAGAGAAAACATTAAATGTTTTTGCAGTGTGCTAGACAGACCCTTGTGTCATATTATTTATTTTATTTATTATTCCCTTAAGAGCCCCCATGGACTACCCATGAGGCACAGCGGGAGCCCCAAGTTTGCTGTAAAGACACGGCAGGCTTTCTACCTACAAACCACCAATCTCACCAAAGTTGCCCGTCGGCTGTGCCGAGATATCCTTCGGCCTCAGTTCCTGGGACGGCATCCTTACACAGCGGTGAACAGCGCTGCTATCAAAGCAGAGTGTAAGTTAGAAGGATATGCTTGTTCGTGTTAAACTTGTTGAACTGTATTTTGCTGATTAATTCCTGGTCAGAAGTAATCAATTATAGGTTTCTTCTGTTGTTGTTTGCAGTCACAACCAGGCTGTCGGAGATACCCGAGAACCCTTTGACAGTTAAACAAACTGTCCGAAAACCTTTGGAATCTGTTGTGCGGTATTTGGGTAAGCAACAGCGCCTGCTGTAACCAGCGATTCCAGTTCTGTGACATATCACACCCATCATGTACCTTCCGACATGAATTAGGATACACTGAAGATGCTTCTGTATCAACCTGCTTTGTGGTAACTCCTTGTATTTGTTTTCTGCACACCAAGAGTAACCACACTTCCGTGAATGTAAGTGACTACTCTTGTCCAGGACATTGGTCCAACCAGGACCTTTTATTATTTAGTTGATTGTAGCTGACAGTTTTCTAAAAAAAAAAAAAAAAATATATATATATATATATATATATATATATATATATATATATATATATATATATATATAATATAAGAATCATTTGTAAAATAGGATCGTTGTGGTGAACAAATGAGAGCTATTACAATCTTTTTTGTATCTTAACAAAAGAAAATATGCATTAATAAAAATTTCAAAACAGTGGTCAAATCTTGGAGTACAACTGGTACATGCTGTATACCAGCAAGGAAAATCTTAGGATGAGTAGTCTATAACTTATAAAATGTCTTCATTTAATATCATTTGATATATGGTGAATGCATTCACGCATGTATCTAGGGTATGAAGCATGTCTGCTTTGGATAAAAATGTTGGTTATTGAGTGTCAGAATATCAGGGTGTATGGAGGAACCTGTCATCTACTTCTTCATGCTACATACAGATTTTGTATTTACATGCATAGCAGGGGATGTATGTTGCTCACATACTTGTTTTGTGTTTGTCCTTGCAGAGGCACACCCCAGCCCTAAACCAGACCCACCCAGGAGTGCCACCATCTCCATGGGTAGTCTGACTCCCATTAAATCCAGCCCCATCCTCAACAACGGCTCTCCAACCATCCTGGGGAAGAGGAGTTACGAGCAGCACAATGGCATGGACGGTGAGTATTTCCTCCAGGCTGCAGACCAGAGCCAGCGCAGGGTTTCTGGTCAGCCTGTGTGAGTGAAAGGTAGACTGACTAGGGTTGACCAAGGAGTAAATTGTTTTTCTCTGAGCTATAACAGTCTAATGTTTTATCATATGTGCCCCTGTTTTTTTATTGTTTCAATACACAGTCAAATAACTTGGTTAGGAAAAAAATATGTTGTGACAGCTTGGGTTTGAAATTCAGTTGCACAAATTCACAGGAAAAATTGGCAAGTCCAAGAAGCCAAGGGTTGAAAAAGTATGGCAACTGCCACCCCAGGGCAGCTCTCATTGCCACTGCTTGTGCTATCTCATTAACTGTTACCAACTAACTGTTCACTTGAAGTTTTGTGGGGATTGTACTGTGCATGTCCTCCAGTTTTAATCCGCAGTACTAGCAAAATAAACAGCAAATTAAAATCCATTATTAACTTAAACGTTATCGGTCCCCTTTTTATTATGATTAGAAATCTTGTGGTTTTTCAGTTGTAGCAGATATTAAAAAAAAAAAAAAAAACACAGTGCCCTGTTTCCAAATCTTTATTAATGAGTTATTTAAAGTCTCTTATGGAATTAAATAAATTGATATATCATGAAAGTGTATGTTAGATTATTATTTATTTTACCAACAGTCTAGAGAAGTTGTAATTTCATAAGAGACTTTGAAAAAACTTTCTTTAAATACTCAAAGCTTTGTGAAGTGGCCCAGTGGATGAACTGCTGAATCCTGGTACCTTTGCACCAGCCCATGCTGTAGGTGACATGGTTTGATTACAGTTAGGTCATTGGAGTGAGTTTGAAGTGATTAGTTACCAGAAAACGGCAAGGGCTACAGTTATGATATTGCTAGTGCCAATATAGAGAGAGAGTAAGAAAAAAACTTCGTTAGCGCTCCTTTTAAGGGCAAATTTTTTTCTTCCACCTTCCCTCCTACTTCTCCCTTGAATGCACTGTTCTCCAATGCTGGTGCCCAGAGGGCTTTTGATTTAGTGTCAAACTGTCTCCTTCCCCCTCTCCCTTTCCTCTCTTTCCTTTTGTCACCTTCTCCTGTCGGCATTTTTCCAGGCAACTTGAAGAAGCGTCTGTTGCTGTCCAGCAGGGGTAAGAGCACTAACAATGCAGCCGGCTTCAACACTAGGAGTGTGGAGCAGTGTCAAATGTTCTGTTGCCTTTCAAAAGGCATTTCACTATTATGATTGTCATGGCTGTTTTGCTTCATCTTAGTATGTTTTGTTGGCTCAGTGTTCTTTTAGACAATAACCTTTTGGAAAAGGGCATTCAGGCACATTGAGTGGAAGGCATGATACCTAGCAGCTTAATGTAGATGTTGTGGAGGATAAAGAATATGAAATAATATTCCTATGGCTACACCTTGCTGATCATAGGAGTCAGTAGTGACTGGCGGTTTGACATGTATTCGGGATTCCTCATGAATGTCATTGCTTGGTACTTGTGCAGTTGAATATTATTTAAAATTATGAGATTTAAGTATACTTCAATTCTGTATTTGTTATCTTAACACAGATTCCCAATGTGCAAAGCATCTATGTCTTTAAAATGTTCCAGGAAAACATGGCAGATTTAACAACCCAAAACCAGTCACAGTCAACTGCTCTGTGCAACGAACTGTAGTAGTTGGAGGATTGTGAGAACTGAAATCCATTCTAGGTTTTACATTTAGAGTACTCAGACACCGACTGAGGTAGTGAATTGTACTGCTTCTCTAGGGAAGGTCATAGTAAAAGCTGAAAGACTTTCTGTTGCTTTCCTTGTAGCTCATATTCCTTGACCTATCCTAAAAGTATGTGTTCCTCCTAGCCTACAATTATTTTATAATATAATAATTAAGTGATTCCTGTGGGACAGTCTTATTTAATAAGGGAAACGTTGGGTCACATTTTAGCATTTACTAACTAAAGCCACTTGTGGGCTGGGCTGGGCTAGGGGAACACATGTTGTAACCACAGCACTAGGTACAAGTCAGATTGAATAGTGGTTAACATGTTCTAAATAGTAGCAGTAAAAAATAATATGTCTGCAGGTTTAAAACTTTGACCTGGGAATTGTACTATAGAGCAAATGTATTGCAAAAAAGTAAACGTATTCTTTGTAAATAGTTCTTGTGTATTGGGGCACAGAGGACCAGTAAAATTGCCTGTATGCTATAGTGGTAAATAACTCCTGCAGAATGTAAGCAGAGTCTCTGTGCAGGATGGCAGTACAACTGAAGGGTGTTGCGGTAACCAGGTCTTGCAGGGATTAAGTGTAAGGCAGGCTAATTCAAGCAGAGCTGCAATGAAGCTTGAGTGTAGGAAATGGAGACCCAGCAGGGGAGGATGGCAATAGCCCAAGAACAGTCACACTAAATAAAATAAGGAAGCTCTTCTCAACAACCACTAGCTGGCAGTAATCCCTTATGTATTTGTGCTAATAATAATTTTATCTAAAAACGTTCATCGGATACATAAAGACAGATACATTAATTTACAAATAGTTATTGTCCTGCATTACTTTTTAGCTGGTTTCATAGGCCGGGGGGGGGGTCTGTGAAACTAGTTATTAACTCCTAAAACTATTTCTGATAGGTGGCCAAGTCAGTTTCAATTGGATAGTGGTTCTACCCCTTTTGCTGCCTTTCTTTGAACAGTTATAGGAATAGCCCACGTCGCATTGTTAGGAAAATTTGTCCATGGCTTCTGCAGTGTTCATCATTCCTAGACTCTCTAGTCCAGCATGGCAGAGCTGATAGATCATGGTCTGGGCTGTGTTTTTTTTCATGGCACATTAGGGTCTAAAAATAGGTATTTCACGATTTTTAAACATTTAAGATTTATTAAAGCAGAAAATATACTTCTGTCACATTCAAAATTGATCATTGTTCTCTAGTTATTATACAAAACATTTTTTTCTTCTAGAATTTTTTGTTTTTTTCTGTCCGACGCTAATCTGCAATGTGTTCAATTATTTACCATAAGCGCACAAAACTGGCTTCCAGGTTCCTAAATGTGACAGGTATTGCTTCAGTAAAGCAAACGTTTGCTTTTTATTTATTTATTTATTTATTTGTTTATTTAATTCTAAATATGTATATTTACATTGTTCTCCCAGAAATGGGATTTTTCACAGGGAGCTAGATATTGCACAGCAATGCATAAATTTAATGTAAATTGTGAAATCTGTGATAACCGTGAAGAAAAAATACAGCCTTAATCGTGGTGCAATGAATGCCTGTTGCCTGTGCTCGTAATGCCTGTTCTGCCAGCTTTCAAAAGGTGTATTGTTAACCGCTGCTTCATTCAGGACCATTTTCTGCACCCTTGATAACCTACTGAGAAAGGCTGTACCCAAAGACAAGGCTTTATTTGTCTTCAGGCTTTAAGCAGTAGGAACATTCAGTGTGTTTGTTTGTCTGCAGCAGTGTATCGCTATATCTTTTTATTTAAATAAAACAACTACTTGACTACTTCAGCCTTTACTACCCATTTTCATTTGACGCATACTGCAGTACACTGTTGCAGACAAATAACACGAATGACCCAGAGGAAGACTAATTTATTTACAAGTGTATTGGATTTAATTCCACAAAACAAAACAGCCCTTTATCAATGTATATTACATCTGCAATTAAGTTAATGACTATTCCCGCCTTTCAAATGAAGCCTTTGTTCTTGTTTTTTGAACAAGTCAGTTGTGATTGCAATAAAGAAAAAAAGAATTGTGTCTCCAGTACTGGGGTGTCATATTTCACCTCACTGCACTGCTATTCATTTACATCTAGTAGTGGTCATATTGCTGTATTGTAACTCTCATTGTTGTGTTGTAACCATATCTACCTCACGCCATTTTCACTGTTAAGTGAATAGCATACCCACAACGGCCGCAGTAGAGAAATGTTCATTCAGTTGAGCTGTGTAGTAACTATATTACTTTTGTAGACAGTCGCAAAACAAGACTAAAGATTGAAATGACATTTATGCTGATTAGTAGAAAGGATTCAGTTCTTCCAACCCATTTAAAAAATATATGCCGTTCACTGACTGTATCGGTTATACAGTATAGTTGCAAAAAGGGGTTAGCTCAAAGATATATTTTTAAACCAATAGTTTATAAGCGTAGAATCCAAAGTGTAGAACAATTTGATCTAGAAGTTAAATAAACCGGCTAGTCTGCCCTAACATTATAGGTTATTTATATATATTTTTGTCTTGGTCCAGCTAAGTATACAACGCTTTTCATTAGGACTAGTTCATGTTGACCTGATTGTGTTTGAACAATATTTTTTTTTGTCTTCAGTTTTTCAATTTGACTGCTGTTCGCCTTGTGGCATTTTGAACAAGGATGTTGACCATTATTTCATATTGTAACATACTTAAGATTTGTATTGTTAGGTCATGCTACAAAGTTACTGTATACTTTTAGCAAAGGCTGTTTTTTTTTTTTTTTTGTATGCTCAACTGGCAGTGTTATCGCTGATCTTTTTTTGGGGGGGGGTACCTAATCTGAAGTGTTGTGATGGAGTGATTTCATTTAAAAAAAAAAAAAAAAAAAAAAACATGCACTGAACAAAATTATCTTCAGCCTTGCTAAAAGTGTACAGTTTAAAGGGACCAATACTAATGTCGCTTATAAGAAAGAGGCACGGAATGGATTAAGCCATGGCTAGCACTTCTTTTTTAAAGATTCAGCTAAGATGAGATGCTAGATGGTATAAGTTCACGGCAGAGTTAATCAAAGTCTTATCAACCTCATTTCTGTAACAGTGAAGATAAGACTACTTCATAAAATTTGCTTGACAGCTTTCACCATGGCGATGGGCATTTACTGCTTAAATATTACCCCCCCCCCCCCCCCCCCCCCCCCCCGCTTGTTTTTAAAAAACAGTAAGAGGCAAAATTAACAGTAATGACATACACCCACTGACATTCCCATGCTAGTACTACTCCCTGTGTGTGCTACAAAGATCAGTGGTAATCCATCCTCCAAAACATACACTACGCAACGTGTATAGTAATGAGATGGTGCATTTCATTTTTACCTAAGTCTATCTAGATCTGAAATATTGACTATTGAACTATTGACATGGTTCAGCTTAGCTGCTACTTTTATTATTGTTGTTATTATTATTCTTATTATTATTCTTATTATTATTATTATTATTATTATTAATCATTTTTAGCAGACACTTTTATCCAAAATGACTTACTGAAAATAGGGGGGGAACTATGCACCACAACTGCTGCTGCAGAGTCACTTACAATAGGACCAATAGGCTTTACATCTCATCCTCGGTGTCACACACAGTGAGTCAGTGGCTGAGCTGGCATTGAACCAGGAACCTCTAGGTAACAAGCCCCTTTCTTTAACCACTGGACCTACAGGCATTGAGATTCACCAGCCTGCAGCTTTCCCCTCAAACCAGCCAACTAATCGAAGGTTTGAATGACGTCTACGATGATATTGTGCCATTTGCAAGCAAAGGTTTTACTTGAATGCACATTCTGCTGAAAAAGCTTTGTTAAAATGAATCATTGTCGCATGAATAATATACTGGCAATCGCCCACACCTGATTGCTGCATGTTCTGAGGAGCATGGGGACATTCCTTATTAATGTGCATGATCAGCACACTGAAAAGTGGTCCTTAGCATATTGAGTTGTATGTTTTAGTTGTGGATATGTAACATCACACCACTTATGTATTCTTCTGTGGTGTACAGACAGTATTTCATAATGTTTAAAAGAGCATGAGAACAACATACACACTCTTAAACCATGAGTGTTCTTTGAACTTCAATTCTCTTCAACATCCAATAAACTTGAGTCACGGTTGGTTAGGAGGGGAAAACCCAGAGCTGCCACTACAACATACAGTCATTTTTAAAGGAAATTCACCTTTGAAAGGGTGGGCTGTTTTATTAGCACATATCTTTTCCAACCAATTGTTTCTTCTCTCTGCATGACCAAATATTAGGATCATATTTAGGTGAGTAGTGTGTGTTTTTCTAACAGTTGTTCATACAGTGCTACCCATACGTACTTCTTTGTTATGAAAAACAGTTGAATCTGCTCGAGACTATTGAAGAGTAGTCTTCGTATACAGTTGATTTTAATTGTTGGTACCCTTACCCTTGTTTGTTTTGTTTTTGTAGTAGGACTTTTTGAGCTATCCTAGTGATGGTCTCTGTAACTGAGAGTGGTTTTACATAGGTATAAACCCTGGGCTACTAACCATGGTTTTGAACAATCCCTGTATATACATATTGACACTATAGAGAGGTGGTGTTTTTTTCTTACGTGTTGATCAGCTGATGGCCGGACACAGTCCTTTTATACTCATAGTTCTGTACACTCTACCTGAAGGGGTTCAAATAACTTGTCCACAGGGCAACTTGCAGGACATGGATACAGTATAGTGGACAAGAAAAACTCCCACAACGCATCAGCTGATGGGGCAGGAAAGCTTCAGGATTGTTCACATGTTTGTATTTTATTTGTTGGATGAAATTTCAGCAGTGTACATTGTCAAAATAATACCTTGGTAAGGAGCACAGGTTTGCAAGTTGCCAATCTTTGTTGGGGATTCCACTGGCACCATCGTATTGGCTCTTGACTCTACTGGCCAGGCACCAGAGTGGACACTTGCAGGGCTGGTATTTGTCCTTCGGGGGCCGTTAGCTTGTTGACAAGCACTATAGAGACCTGGGTATAAAGAAGAAATTGGCTTGTTAATGGGATTAGAGGACCCACTGCACTTCAGTTCTCCTGATCTGTTGAGGGAAATGGTGTGGTGCAGGATCATAATTGGGTTAAGAAATTCGACATTTTGTAAATAAATAAATAAATAAATAAATACCTGGGTATGGTAGAACACCACATTTGGGGAGTATCAGGTTCTGGGG
Organism: Polyodon spathula; assembly: GCF_017654505.1. NCBI lineage: Eukaryota > Metazoa > Chordata > Actinopteri > Acipenseriformes > Polyodontidae > Polyodon > Polyodon spathula. The sequence goes on from NC_054550.1 coordinate 24,399,228, forward strand.
GGATGTGTAGATGCATTTGTTAGGGTCTATAGCTATAAGGAAATGACTGCACGTCTCTTGAATTACGGTGGGTGTAAATCATGGGTTTTCATCATACTGATTGTTGCAGGGATGGAATGTATGTTACTTTCATTCTTCATTAAATCTTGTCCAGGCACTCATGGATTATAAGTAATTAAATAACATTACAAAGCTAATAGCACTGAGGTTTTCTGATAAGCAGTCATACAATGATGTCTACAAAAATGAATCATGACTTAAGTGGAAAACTATTTCTGGAGAGTTGGGGCTGATCCTGATTTATTTGTTAAGAAAAGCTAATCTAATGCATTGTATGTAGACTGTTAAATATTCACATGGGATGGTTTTATTTGGGAATTCCAATTCTAACCATGCATTTTATGAATGGGTAGATCTTTATATATATACTGTACACATGTCATAGTAAGAGCCTTAAATAAATTTTAAAAAATCATAATCCGTGCCTTTTTTATTTTGCAGAATATAATCCTGTTTGACTTTGCTGTAGTTTGTTAGTTTTTCAATTTTCATTTTCAAGGCCATGCATTATTCCACAACACTAAGATTGGGGAAAACATTCTGGCCTTAAGTATTTGAGACTGATTTTGATAAAAAAATGATATGCCTGCGACTCCCACCCTATTTATAGCATTTTTTTTTTTCTGGTACCTGCTACATTCTTCATTCATCAGCTTCATTTGGGACCCTACCTGACCACACATACATTTTCCACAATGGGAAAATTGGAGGCAAATTGTCCACTCTATAGTAAATGTGTTACATAAGAAATTTGCAAACAGTAGAAAAATGGTCCTATAACTTTGTGCAGCAAAGAAAGTGAAACAGTAAAACTGGAATTACATTTTGGAAACCATCTACACCACCACAAGGAACTCATGTGTTCTGCTATCAGGGGTGAAGACTTTTTGAATCCTTCATAATTATCCCCTTGAACTTGTAGTTTGACTTAATCTGATAAACTGATAAAGCACAGCAACCATAGCCAATTTATATATATATATATATATATATATATATATATATATATATATATATATATATATATTATACATATATTATATTTGAAAACGTTTCTTTCTTGTTACTGCAAAACATTGCATTTTATGCAAGTGTGTGCAGAGTGGCCGCAGTGCAGTCTTCTTAAATGTTGTACTGTTTGTTTTGAAATATTTCTATTTGGTCTCACAAGATCTATTCTCTTTCATGTTGTTAGGTATACCTAACCATGGACAAACCAGACAGATGGTAAGAGAATGTTCTTAAGCACTAGCAAAATGTTCTTGTAATGCTCAGTGATGCTTTATGGGTAGTGAGGACTCTGGGCCAATCTGAATCCAGTTAAATAATACTGCTCCCCACCCTTGCCCCCCACTGCCTCTAGGAAAACATACTTGGTTCTGAAGCATCCCCACTTTAAATTTCTAGGGTAGTGATCTTGCAAAGGCTGTAAATACTGAAACATGTAGAGTGGGCAAAATTCTTAACTGACTGTAATGTGATGAATTTCCTGTGATTTTTATTTAATTTTTTTAAAAAATGCATTTTGCATATCTTAGACGCATGTTACAATGTATTTGTCCAATATAATGGTTTACAACCAGTTCTTACCTGGGATGACTGAGTGGCATTTTTCCTACCCAAATTCCCAAGTGACAGCCGCTTGAGCTGCAGGTAGTGGCCATAAAAATGGTAACACCTAGGTAAATGAGGGACACCAAGTATATTGAAAGCAAGGGCTTCCACACAGGTGTGGCTCATGCGTTAATTAAGCAGATAACATCCCAGCCTGCTTATGGTCATGTATAAAAATGCTGGACAGGCCTGGTTGTCTATAATTATGGCAAGCATGGCTGCAAGAGGAGACCTCAGTGACTTTGAAAGAGGTGTGATTGTTGGGACGCGTTTGGCAGGAGCTTCAGTGACCAAGACAGCTCAACTTGTTGATGTTTCATGAGCAACAGTGTCTAAGGTGATGTCGGCATGGAACTCTGAGGGAAAGACATCATCAGCAAAGGGCAACAGTGGGTGGAAGAGCATACTTCAGGATCATGATACCCGTGCATTAATTCAAAGTGCAAGGCAAAACAGGCGAGCAACTGCAGATCACTTGACTGCAAATTTCAACCTGGGGCGTGAGCAGCCAGTTTCATCAAAAACGGTCCGCCGAGAACTCCACACAGCGGCATACCATAGTCGGGTTGCAGTGCATAAACCTCTCATCACACCTGGCAATGCACGTTTGGGAGTCCAGTGGTGCAAAGAGCACAGGCAATGGACTACCGAGCAGTGGAGAAATGTGATATGGTAAGATGAATCATCCTTCACTGTGTTCTCGACACATGGACAAGTGCACGTGTGGTGCCAACCTAAAGAACTCTACAACCCTGAAAGCTTGGTTCCAACAGTGAAGGGTTCTGGTGGTTCCGTAATATGGGGCGCATTTTCCTGGCGTGCTTTGGGTGCACTCATTCCCTTAGAAGGCAAGGTCAATGCTAATCGCTACTTAACGGTACTGAGTGGTGATCTTCACCCCGTGTTGCAGCATTTCTTTCCCATCCACAGAGCATGTGTGTTCGCCCAGTGGTTTGATGAGCGTAACACTGATGTTATCCATATGTCATGGCCTTCTTAGTCACCAGATCTGAACCCAATCAAGCAGAGACAGTGTTTTCCACCTCCATCAACCAGGCATAAGTTGATTGACCATCCTTATGGAAGAATGGTGCTGCATCCCTCCTGCAGAATTCCAGAGGCTGGTAGACTCTATGCCACAATGTTTACAGGCTGTACTTGCCGCACGTGTTGGCCCAGTGCCCTATTAAGTGACTTTACATTGGTGTTTCCATTTTTTTGTTCACTACCTGTACTTTGATTTGCATGGTCCAGCACTGAGCTATGGGAAATGTGCATGTCTGTCCCTGGTTCTCACAATTTAGGCTTGTTTGTAATTAATGTGCACTTCAGTCAGTTTTGATTACTTTGTAGTTACTTTCAGCAACTAGGATTTGTTTAATGAGTGTCATTGTTGCTAGTAGAGTGACATGCTTCTCCATTGTCTTTTTTAAAAATATTTTTTGTCATGACCAGAACAATGAGATGCTGGTTGACCTTGCACAAAGGTAAACCATTCCTGGTTTTGAGTGTCTCCAAAGTTTTTACAAGGGGCATCGCAGTGCTGGCATTTTTGTGATCTATATAGAGCCTTCCTCATCACAATTACATAAGATCTGATGTAGCAAGAGGTGGGGACTGCCCACCATGCAATGGTCAAGCTACTACATGTGCAGTGTTTGCCAATGCACCTGTTGTATTACATTCCTAAGTTGAGCTCTAGTTTGTCTTTGAATTTGAAATTCAACCTGTTTGCCCTAAGGACTGGTTATTTGAACCCCAGGGTTTGCATTTATTCCATTTCACTTTGGTTTCTGAACTGTGTTGTATTTTTTTGTTTTTGTAATGTTTAAAAAAGGACCTAATCCACATAATAATGATTATGGAGTCTCTAATCATATCCTTGATATTTGCTGGGTTACATAAACTGCAGGCTATGTACCTTGGTGATTATTACATTGACCCCTGGTCTGTGGCTACCATTTGAGGTCATGTGACCTTTTTGGATTCCTGCTGTATATAGAAAGCAACTTTGAGTTATTGTCTTCACGTCTGGTACACTGCTATATTCTATGAGTTTGAACATTATGAATAGAGATGTTGTTATGATCTGTAGAATAATTTTTTTGGTTCAATTTTATTTTCAATAATTTGTTCAAGTGGTACTGTAAGTGCCACTGAATAAAAGCAGTCTCCTTTTGCTTTTTTTTTTTCAAATAGTTATACTTTTTATACAGAGAGCTTAGTACTAGTGAACCGATATCACGTATGTCTGAATTAATATAGGCGAATATGAGCCTGGTGGGGATGCTCCACAGCTTAAGTAATTTTCCGTTTAGGCTGCATTTCATGTTTCACTCAATTCCACACAGACATCATCCGTGAGGCATTTCGCAAGGAATGACAGTTGATTTTCTTGTTTGTCTTTTTATATTGTTAATTTGTTCAAAATAACTTTTAAGAAAGTGCAGAAGGATCATTGGTTACTGAAAGAAAAAGATACCAGAAACCTTAAGTCCAGCTGCATCTGTTTTTAAAAGATAGAGGAACACCACTCCATCCCCATCTTGAGATCTTTTCATTTTCATGTAAATGTTAACCATTACTTATAAATATGTTTAGTTCTTATACAGGATTATTCAGAAGTGCAAATATTACCAGGTGGTGTTGCAATTGTTCAGTGTGTTCACTAGCAGTATGGAAACTGTCTGTGACAGGCTTATTTTTAATTCCTAAGTAATGTATCGGATTTAACTGCAGACATTTGTCTTTTTAATTGCTTGGTTGCTCATTATTTAGCATGACTTGAATGATCCTGTATATGTAATGATTGCTTATCACTCTGTCTCTCTGCTCTTGAGTGCATTAATTCTCTCTCCTGCTCTCCCATTATGCCAGGGCCCAAGCCAAAAGTTGCGCCTCAGTGGGAAATTCTGTCCAGCAAGCGGGCGACTGATCCGGGGCGGCTGCCTGGCTCCCGCCAAGAGGAGGACAGTGAACTGGATTGATGCCCCAGGCGACCTTCTCTTCATGGCCACTAAAGAGACAAGGTGAGCTAGCAAATGGCAGGTGAAGCTGTTCGTGCAGATCGGCTCCTTGTGGTATAACCATGCAATAATATTCACTTTTTATGATGGACTTAGTCACATGCCACAGACTTTTTGTCTTCTAAGAACTAGAAACAACTTTTGTGTGTGTGTGTGTGTAACAGGGAAGTGTGCTGTGTAAAGATTTGTAAGCTTGTGGTCCTAGTTCCACCCAAAGTGTGAGGGATAATTTTAAATGTATTATGAGGTTCAAGCCCAATAAAATCTACTTTGTCATCTGTGAGAGGTTCTGTCATCTCCTGGCAATGAGGGATATAATGGTGACACCTTTACGTATGTATGTCCAATATTTTATTTTTGTGTGCTGCTACTGCTGCAAAAAATAAAATAAAAAAAAAAATGCAATAGGAAATGATATCCCTGTTCTGAAAATGTTCATACTGGCCAAAAACTAGTCTACCTTTGGAGGCTTCATCACAAAAACTTATTTTCTCTAGTGAAGCACAAAACCCATGAAAGTAAACCAGAAATAAAATGCATGTTCCACGTAAAATCACAACTAAACACGCGCTCTGATCCATCTATTTACGAGGACTTATTAGCTCTTGTTGTGTAATGCCTTAACCTGGTGACTTTTCCGTGCAGGTGGAATGAAGCAAATTAACTTTCATTTCTTTCTTCTTTTTTTACAGAAAAATACGAATGCTTTTTTCATCCTCTGAGACCAAGCGAGCCGCCAGGCGACCCAACAAATCAATCGCTGTTAAGCCGAGCCAGCCCGCCCAATCACATAGACTGCCTGCCAATGACGAATTAATAGTAATCGAGGACTAAAACTCAGATCTGCCCAATTTTAAAAGATTGTCCATTTTGGGGCTTTTTGTGTTTTTGTGTGGTTGTTTTTTTTTTTTGTTTGTTTTTTCCCCCTAACCCTTTCTGGTGAAATATTGTGGATCAATGAAGGAACATTGAGTTTCATGAAAACAGTGTTTATGTACCCAGAAATGGGGTGAAGGATGTTTACTTTGTAAAATAAGCTGTGTGTATCATTTTTAACAAGATATAAAAAGAAAAAAAAAACTAAGTGCAGTGATATTAACTGCTTTGTTTTTTGCTTATCGTAGCTCTGTACTGTTTCCCCCTCTCTTTTTTTTAAAGCTGATTGTTTATTCTGTTTTGTGAACAGACTCTCAAGATCCCCTTTCCAGAAATGCCAGTTTAACTTATTGAGAGAGATTATTGACTGTGCTGTTTTTTGTACTTTCTTAACTGACACATGTGGTCTTGAATTATATAATTAAGGATATCAATTCTTTCTCTTTTGTGAATATATAAATAGAAAACCAAAAAAAGACGTGTTTTTTTTTTTTTAAAGATTTAATTTCGTGAGGTTATACTTTACTGTCAGAAAACAACAATGCCACAGACTGAACTGTTGAATTAATAACCTTATCTCAAGAAAGCATTCAGCACCTATAATGTAGTGAGACTGGCTGAAATTAAAATAACATCTGATTAGCCCAGCCACTCTTTCAGAGGGATATGCCATCACTAATTATTCTGTCTCAATTCTTGGAGCGCTCTACAAGAATTATAGAACATTTTCAAAATGTTGAACATCTAAAAATGAAGTTGCTGGGAATGAACTGAATTCCATCAGAGTTTTATTAGTGTAATGGGACGAATGAAATGCTATTTTTACCCTTAAAATAGATAATGTGATGGGCAATGAAAATGTTAGTGAATGTAAGGATGGGAAGCAGTTTTTTAAAACATTGGATTCTACTTTTTTATGGGATTTAGATACACTAGTAGATTTAAAAAGAAAACAAAAAAACGTAATTTTCAAAGTAACATCTCCCAGGTTAAAACTAGTAGTAGTTACATCTGTGCCTAGCTTCACCTACGGTTTCATATTATGCCCCAGTGAGCTGATTCTTACTGTGGTGCAGTGTTACATTCACACACCTCACCACACGTTCTCAATTAAAGTTTCATGATGGTACACCAAGCTGTGCAGGTATACAAGGCTGAACTCTACACCACGTTATTTTATTTATACTCTTCATGCTGTCAAAAACATTAATTTGATCTGGCCACCTTTTTCTTTTTAATATTTTAGATCATGAAAATTTTATATAATATCTATCTATCTATCTATCTATCTATCTATCTACCCACTTAGTCTGCTAGTTGAATTGGGCACTTTCTATAATGAGGTGCTCACCACACTGTGCTTTGTCTTCCTTAGATCAGTCCCTGTTCTATAAATATTGCAGATTTAGATGTGTGGTGGTGTTTTTGTTTTTTTTATTTGTTTTTTTTAAATAACATTTTTGGTTTATACCAAAACCATCAAATTTACAATTGCTGTCATCCTAAGTGTGAAAAAGTTTGTATTTTAGGTTTGTACATTTTAAATAAGGACCAAAAAGACCCTGTTTTGCAAAGGCTAGATAACTAAATGACCTACAGAATCCACATTTGACCAGAAAATCTAAGTGTTATGTTCCTCAGGTCATATTCTTGTGCTGAAAATGAATATCACTGATACATAGTGAAGATGTACATATGTCACATTTCAGAATTTTCTATGGATCAAGAGCACAGCTTGTGTAAGTCTGGTACATCTTGCTGTGAGGCCGTCTGTCTGTTCGTCAAACTGGCTGTGTCACACTTCCATTTCATAATACATATCGAAAACCTTATGCAATTATGATAAACAATGGAGGTATATGAAGGCAAGCCTATATGTTCATCCATATGTAACACATACGTTTTTTCATCTAAAAAAGAATACTTATTTAATTGTCCTGAAACGTGGTTAGATTATTCTTTAGTTTTAGTTATTCATTCTTAGGGTCTATGGAGTTATCTGTCAGTTGGTATGTCAAGCTTGTACTGTATTTTGATATTCTGATTGACAGATTACTCCATCTATGATCATGTGATCTTGGGATGTTTATCAGGACTGGAGTTGCAGTAAGTCAGCATTTATGTCCTTTTTACTGTAGTCAACAACAGTCAGCAAAAATGTATGTGAAAGCTATGTGCAACACTACACTGCTTCATCCTGACAGTTTCACTGTACATGTGTATTCACTCCCAAAGGCCCAGGAAAAGCCTGACAAAAAAACAATGTCATTACATGTACTCTATGGTATTTGTGCAGTTTAAATTGAAATCACTGGGGTTTGTTTATTACACCATTTCATTGTTTAGCCTTCCCCAAAGGTAAAAATAGCTTTAGGGACACACATGTTCTTGAAACTTATCAGCACCCATACCACTCTATAAGGCAAATAGCTGTCCCTGGAGGTTGGAGGTTATAAATGAAATATTCAGTGAAAGAATGGGTGTAAATAAGACTTTTTGGCCCAGAGCTGATGTCAGAAATACATTGACAATATGTAATTCATAAAATGCAATTGACTTTTCTACAGCTCTGTAGCATTGTACTTTAAACAATAAACTGTTAAATTCAGCAAAAAAAAATTAGTCACTGACTTAATGGACCACCATCTAGACAGCAATAGGACATAAAGAAAGATCATATTGTTCGAATTTTGCAGCACGGGCCATTCAGAGTAAAGCAACCTAGATGCAGTCCTGTTCCACAGTGGGGTTGGTGTGCCTTCTTACAAACTGGTTTGTACATCACTAGTTAGAAAGATCATGACAAAAATTAATGTTCTATGGTATACATGAAGGAAAACTTTAAATCTCGGCTCAAAGCTATGCTGTTTTTCCCATAGAACCAAATGTTAACAGCAGGTTGCCTAGCCAATGTAGAAAAACATCTATCTGTTGGCATGAATATTTAGATTTTTCCTGAAATTTACATTTTCAAGCCACCAGAAACTTACTGAGAGCAATTTTAATCACATCTCATAATGCTAAAAAAACACACTGAACAATGAAATTGTTTAAAGATGGTGCTCATATTAAAAACTAGGAAAAATGACCATAAAATGTACAAAACTGAACAAATGGGTCCACATAAGACTTCACAAAATTCATATATTATTGACCCTTGTCCTTTCAACGTTTGTGTATGTAAATTGTTTTCATACAATAGGGATATTTTCATTGAACTAGTACAGGCTACTAAAATCTTGCAATTGATACATTTCCAATCCTTTCCCACTATTCAAACCAAGTGTATTTCCTGGCAGTGAATGCATTTCATCCACACCAAATCAGCAAATGTTGAATGTATTTTGGAGTCAATGAAATGTGTTTGACAGGACTGGAGAGTTCAGAACTCTGTACACAGTACTGGTCTAGTACAAGTGGGTTCCCACATTGCCAGTCAATGTACTTCAAGTACCACACTAATTAGGGGTCACGCTAATAAGAACCCGTTCACGCAACTGTGCTTGCCCAGAGTGCCTCAGGGCCGCTGCATATTTAGGTCTGCAACCCGTACACATTTACGGCTTGAAGTGCCTTTACATATTCACATGTGACTAAAAAGCAGGCCTAAAATGTGGCAAAATTATTATTATTTTTTTGTTATGAAACAGTAGCCAGCTCAGAATCCCTGTGGGTACCCAATGAAGGCTGTCAACTTGGCACAAGCATGATTTGAACCAAACTCACATAGCTCACCCTCCACTCCCAGAGGCAGTGTTTTTACTAGGTGGGGCCTCCTCTGTTATTATCTTCTCATACTGTGTTAAGGACGCTTTACGTTTCCAGCTGTTTCACTCCTTGAGATAAATCATCCTGATCTAGAGTTATTTTGCTTAATAATGTTATTTAGCTTCCTCTGGGCAGTTTAGCTGCCTGGCTGCAGTATTGAAACAATACCCCTTTAAATTAAATAGCTTTATATATACATACTAGATTAGTAGATGTAGAATATACCTTCTCTGTCTGCAAAACAAAACGCAATCTATAACACAGTGCTGCCAAAAATGGCAATGTTGAGTACTGTAATATGTATTGTGGTTAGTGTAATTATTGGATCTTTGGTTAAACTATTACAGTTTTTCTTTTTCTTTTCTCAAGTATGTTTGGCCTGCATTGAAATAAATGTGTCCTCTAGGGGTTTGATAGTTAAATCTTCTTGCAAATTCACAACGACAGTTATACAAGAAGGAAGTAACTATCCTATCTTGTAATTATCGTAAGCAACCTTACACTGCACCTCTTGGCTGATTGTTATTATTATTTAATAAATAACTACGGGGTGCCTTGAGTGTACAAGGAGGTAAAAATCTGTTTTACCAAGACAGTAACAGGACCCCTATAGTCACACAATGCCAGCGTAATTTTCTTGCTCATATATATATATATATATATATATATATATATATATATATATATATATATATATATATATATATATTAATGTTTTTCACATTAAACAAACAAACAAACAAACAAACACCAGCTTTCGCTTTCGTGAGAACTACTGAATATCCGATAAGAACGGTGGCAATAGTGTACACCTTTAATCCTTCTCTAGTTCAGAGCCGTGTAAAAAGGGATGCATTTATTGTACACAACCATCTATTTTGCCTTCGTACCGACACGATGTTAAAATAAATAAATAAATAAAAAAACACGTTGATATGCAAATTTTGTTAATTCGATCGGTAATGCAGTGCCTGGGGTTGTACCAACGGTACAATTATACAATTTAAAACCTGATTTAGACTCTCAGATGAGAAACAGCATCAACAACTACAGCTGAATGAACGATCACACGAATGAATGGAAAAACAGGTGTGTGTTGCTTTTTTTTAATACAAGTGAGCCCGGGGTTGCTTTTTAATCGAGAGGGGAAAGGGTTAACGCGGTGTCTTTGAGCATGTGCTGCTGTCGCTGCTGCTACTGCAGTGAAATACCATGTGTCAATTTTCATCCAGAGCAGAACAGAAGGGGGTTCACCAGGGATATGAAGCGGTGGAAGTCAGTCTGCTTTTGAACGTTTTCCCGGGGACGCAGAGCTGGTTTGCGAACGTCATTTCATAGGTCAGACCTATATACATGTTGATATATTTTAAGATATTCAGAATGTGTTAGTGGAGGGTGGAGAAGGGAAATTCATTTGTAAATAGAATTAGCACGAGGAGGATTAAGGAGGTTTCGTGTATTTATTACATTGCGTTTGCTATACGTTAGAATAACTCGGGAGGGCGATGAGCTAGAAGATTAATCTAAATAAAGAAAGCTGCTAATTCAGTATTCAATTCCTCGGCCATCACAGGCAAGACAAAGCCGATAAAATAAAAGCAGTATGTGTTTGAATAGTTGAACCTCACTCTTGTGCTGTGCTTAGACTGCGAAGATATCAGAAATAGTAGCGAGGATGCCTTGTCTGGTCATATTAAGAATATATCTGTTTTTTGCATAACCTGCCTTATCCTTTACAGTTATTAGTACGGTATAACCGTCCTTCACAGCAATGGATTATATGGAATATTATATTATATGGAATGTGTATGCCATGTTACAGCGTACAAGCTATTTTCTAAATGTATTGGAAATGAAAAAGGAATATTTTATCACAATGTTCACACGTTGAACAAACGTTCACACATGTTTGTTAGTGTACAATTATGTATTGTAAAATATCCCGACTAAGGAAGAGATGAGCTCTTTTACTTGAAATATACCTTACCTACCGGGGAGTCAGTACAAAAACGTTTGTAATACTGTAAACCTATTACCCGAGTATCGATGTGGACAGCACCAGTAGAAAAACATTTTAACATGTCAAAGATGTAAAATCTAAAAATGCACAGTGGGTATCTGGGGAAGAAAAAGAAAATAGCCATATGGCAAATCGTATATAAATTGTGATTAATTGCTAATTATTATTTTAATCTACACTGTTATGTACATACTGTTGATATAGGTCATGGTCATTAACCTTTTCATCATACAGTAGCACTAATACACATGCCTTTAATGAGCTTGTAACAGTGAGTTGACTGTTAACTGTTAATATTGTGAGGGCTAACTGCAGCTATATAATGTTGAAATAGATTCTTTGTGCAGTTTTCAAAAGTTTGTAGGATCTGTCATAGAATACCAGCTCCAAAATAAATAAATAAATACATACATACTAAATAACAAAACAGTCAACAGCTGTGATAAAGATAACTGGTGATTTTTGGCATTTGCTGTGCTGATTTAACATTAAATAATTGCAGTTGTCAGTTGAAAACTGCACTAAGAACCTATTCCAATATTACATAGCTACATTTAGCTCTCGCAGTATTAGTGGGTAACAGTCAAGCCAATGTTACACGCTCATTAAAGGTGTGAGCACTTTAATCTTAAAAGGAGTTGTTGTACATGTCTGAAACAGGTTTGTTTTTGTGACACGTTGTACTTCATGTTTTATTTAGCTGTTATCTTATGTGTTTTGCAATATAGAACTGCCTTATAAAATTCATGTCTGTAGTATACTGCCCCACCTGTAAGTTCAATATTAGAGCTACTGTTCGATGAAAAGACTGTATTTGAAATGTTTAAATGGCATTTACAACCGCCACTGTTGAGATCGTAAAGAAGACCCCCAAAAAAATGTTTTCAGGTTTGGGTGACATTTGCATGACATCACCTTGCCCCTTCTTTTTTTCTTTATAAAGGGGATCCTAATAGCGTTGTAATGATTTATTGTGTATTGATGAATCACGATAATTTGTTAACATTATATATTGTATCTTAATAGAGGTATGTGTCTTTTGTATTGTGATACAATACCAAAAGCACAACATTCTCATTCTCATGCTCATTGTAGCTCGCTACATGGTTCTTTAATGAAGAATATGTGTTTTATAGTTGGTATGAATACCTTCCCTATCACATTTCCTAACTATGTAGTCTTCTGTTTTCAGTCTTGATGACCGATGACTCCAAACATACCAATGGAGGGCTGGCCTTCAGAAACTGGTAGCTTGTCCTCTTCAGCTCATGAGTTTGTACAGCATCCAGCATTTCTGTTCTCCTGAGCTTTAATTCTAAATAATTGGACATACTAAAATACCTCATTGGTCTTTAAGCTTGCCTGTGAACATGTATCTTTAGCCTGAAACAAAAGCACCATATAACTTCCATTGCCAGTTCCCTTTATGGTACATCTGAATACAACATTTAAAATAGTCTGTCTCTTGGCACTGTACTTCCCTTTTTTCAGTTTTGTTTCAGTTCAGCCCCCCTATATATTTAAATGTAATCCGATGCACAGTTCTGTCTGTGGTGTCTTACATCGCCTGAAGAGTCCACTTCTGTAGGCATTGCTCCTGACACAGCACAGGCACATCAAGTGTTAAGGTGGCAATGCTTCCTTGTCAGCCTCCTGGTACTAGGTACTAGGTTACAGGCTTCACTGCAAACTGAGAGACAGTCACAACGGTCATACATTCAAATGTCAGCAGCAGTATACCTTTGAGTTTTATATACTGAAAAAAAATATAAACGCAACATGCAACAATTTCAAAGATTTTACGGAGTTACAGTTCATATAAAAGGAAATCAGTCAATTGAAATAAATTAATTGGGCCCTAATCTATGAATTTCACCAGATACCTTAAAAAAAAAAAAGGTAGGAGCGTGGATGAGAAAACCAGTCAGTATCTGGTGTGACCACCATTTGCCTCATGCAGCGCGACACATCTCCTTCACATAGAGGAGATCAGGCTGTTGATTGTGGCCTGTGGAATGTTGTCCCACTCCTCTTCAATGGCTGTGCGAAGTTGCTGGATATTGGCGAGAACTGGAACACGCGGTCATACATGTTGATCCAGAGCATCCCAAACATGCTCAAGGGGTGCCTTTTCGGTGAGTATGTAGGCCATGGAAGAACTGGGACATTTTCAGCTTCCAGGAATTGTGTACAGATCCTTGCGACATGGGGCCGTGCATTATCATGCTGAAACATGAGGTGATGGCGGCGGATGAATGGCACGACAGTGGGCCTCAGGATCACGTCACGGTATCTCTGTGCATTCAAATTGCCATTGATAAAGTTCAATTGTGTTCGTTGTCCGTAGCTTATGCCTGCCCATACCATATCCCCACCGCTACCATGGGGCACTCTGTTCACAACGTTGACATCAGCAAACCACTCACCCACACAACAACATACACGCAGTTTGCATCTGCCCGGTACAGTTGAAGAGCACACTTCTCCACCGTGCCAGTGGCCAAGGTGAGCATTTGCCCACTGAAGTCAGTTAGGACGCCGAACTGCAGTCAGGTCAAGACCCTGGTGAGGACGACGAGCATGCAGATGAGCTTCCCTGGGATAGTTTCTGACAGTTTGTGAAGAAATTCTTCGGTTGTGCAAACCCACAGTTTCATCAGCTGTCCGGGTGGCTGGTCTCAGATGATCCCGCAGGTGAAGAAGCCGGATGTGGAAGTCTTGGGCTGGCGTGGTTACACGTGGTCTGCGGTTGTGAGGCCGGTTGGACATACTAAAATGATATTGGAGGCGGCTTATGGTAGAGAAATGAACATTCAATTCTCTGGCAACAGCTCTGGTGGACATTCCTGCAGTCAGCATGCCAATTACACGCTCCCTCAAAACTTGAGACATCTGTGGCATTGTGTTGTGTGACAAAACTGCACATTTCAGAGTGGCCTTTTATTGTCCCCAGCACATGGTGCACCTGTGTAATGATCATGCTGTTTAATCAGCTTCTTGATATGCCACACCTGTCAGGTGGATGGATTACTTGGCAAAGGAGAAATGCTCACTAACAGGGATGTAAACACATTTGTGCACAAAATCTGAGAGAAATAAGCTTTTTGTGCGTATGGAAAATTTCTGGGATATTTTATTTCAGCAGCATGGGACCAACACTTTATATGTTGTGTTTATATTTTTGTTCAGTGTAAGTTAGTCATCATGTAGGTAATAAAGACCCAGCTCTTGGGATTGAGGCATATGTGTGGTGGAGTCATTCATTTCCTCTTTACAAACAAGGTATGCCACAGAAGATTAGATCTGAACTTTCCCATGTTTTATTTCTCTTTTCATTTAGTTTTTCAATATTTCAAAAAGATGTTGTTACATTATCAAACTGTTATCAAAATATCAGCAGTACCTGTCAGTGTATAGAAAACAGCTTACAAACCTACACTCAAATACTAATTTAAAAAAAAAAAGTTACTGGTGCTTTTATTCTTTTAAATGTTTTACATTTAAGAGAGAGATAAAAACAAATGTAATGTTGTTAAAACCCATACCTACAATGGTATAACATTTATAAATGCGAGAATTTACAAACGTCTACATTGTAAATTAACCAGCATATGTGATTTGTTGTTATAGTTTTACTAACATAAAACAGTTGTTTGATAACTAACCAATGTGCATTCCTAAATACACTATCCTAGCTCATTTTTGGGAAACGAGCACAACCTCTTTTGCTCAAGGATTGGTGGGGAGCTGAGAATGAACTGTTGTGGTTGGTTGTCACATGTGGATGGCTGGATGTGCGATTCATCCTGTGGTGCGTCCTCTTGAGACAGAAGATGCAGGAATTACAATTTCTGGACCGGTTTCAAGGAAGGATGGTCTAGTTTGGACTATTTAGTAGTAGTGTGGTATAACATTTTTCACCCCCATATTCTGCTAAGCTTCAGCTTCATTTATTTGATCTGCTGCAGTATTAGAGAGCTGAGGATGGAGCATGTTCATTAATGTGAGGGTTTCCAGTTCTCTTGAAGTTATTGACCAGTGACAGTAGTCACTTTCCTTCATTAACCCAACAAAAACACCTTTCTCATATGGCAGTTCCATTAATCCTCTGAATTATGAGAAAGAACCACGCACATGCTGCCATGCTAAAGTAATGAATAAATATAAAATATATAAATAATCTCCACTTTGATCCGAGAAGGGACTGTTTAAGTTTTGGGAATCTTTGAGAATCTTTTTAAATAAACATTCTTACAGATTACTCTTGGTAATAAGGTGGTATCAGGAGAAATAAAAATGCTATAATTATTTAAACAATTTTTCTCCATATCAATTGTGAGATTTAATGGGACAGTAAAACTTAACTCACACCCTGACCTCCGGAGGTAATAGATACGAATCCATTGGACTACCTAGCTCCCTATCAGGGACTCCCTTCTGCTCTTACAGCTGAGCTCTGTACAGATATAGGGTTAAAGAGTAAGTAGCGGGGTTCAGCAAAATATAGCCTCATATGCCCCCACATGTTGCTACAAATGTTTTAACGTACCTTGCATTTTTCTTTTCATTGTTAACATCCTGACAGCTTTTTACATTTGTAACTTTCAAGTCTGTTTCAAAGCTCTTTTCAAAATGTCTGCTCTAGTGCACTGTGGTTTGAGATCTATCCTCTAAATCACTGCAGGAGAAAGAAAAAAAAAAAACATAGCAACAAGTACTCTGGCTTTTCTGTACCATATCACATCATGGATCGTTATTGCTGTGTTACCTGTTTGACAATGTGGGCAATAATCCTTACACTATCAGTGCACTAGAGCAGACATTTTGAAAAGAGCTTTGAAACAGACTCAAGTTTTAGGTGTAAAAAGTTGTCAGGATGTTAACAATAAAAATAAAAATTGCAGGTAAGTTATTTAAACAGTTGTAGCAACATGTGGGGATGTAAACATTATATTTTTCAGAACCCCACTATTTACTCTTTAAAGGAATACAAACAAAGGTCAGCCAGAACAGCAGCATGCAACTGTGTGACATGAAAGAGAGGGTAACAATGTAACCTGTGATGTTGCACTCTGCAATTTATTAGGATAGGATGTGCATCTGCTGAGATGCAAGGTTACCTTAACAGGGATGCCTTATCCCCCACTTATAGTGACTTATTGAACCAGATTGTGGTTGGATCTGTGCTGCAATTGAAACGAACAGTGAAAACGAATCCATTTTAACAAACTGCCGCCAATATTATTAGGTGCATGCAAGCATCAATATTAGGGGTTTTGGTCTCCAGGTTCAGTTGTTGACCATCATCTAGACATTAAGCATGCTGGAGGTCATTCTCACACTGGAAACAGAATTAATTTAAAAGGATGACTTTGCTATGCTAGAACACTGAAGTCTGAACATCCTGCTGCAGATATCCATGCAGTATGCTGGATGGCAAAATGTAAAAGCCACAATCCTGACCATAACATTTTACCAGCAATGACTATGGGGAAAATATTGCAGTGGTCTTGATAAAGTAGCACAATGGTACTGAGGCTAGTTTATACAGCATGTTCATGCATTGTAATGCCATTGGTGTGTCAAATACTTCATCTGCAACCCCAGAAATACTCAAATTATGCATTCTGGTGGACATTTGTCCATTGTAATGGAAAACTGTGTGTCCCACAATTTAAGCTTTCAGACTTTTTTTTTGTAAATTCCTACTTTCATACTGCATGTGTTAACCCTTGTACCCAGTGCCATGGAAACCAGGTAGTTAAAAACCTTGTTGCTGACATCTACCAATTGATCCACAAGGGGATAGTAATTTAACTACCTGCATATTGATCATTGTAGGTTATTTTAATCCTCTGGGCATCAATTACGATTCCTGAGTGTTCTACGTCCTTGAATCGGGTCATTTTAAAGCACTGTTCGTTTGCCTGCATTACATAGCAAAATTATAATCCTTATACAATAGTATTGAGAGAATTTAACCACTTAATTAATCTCTTGTTCTTAAACAGCTAGATGACCAACACCTTCAATTACAGAGAACATATTACTGTATAAAGTACATACTGATTCATTGTTGGAAAAGTGTGCTGTCTTTAAATGGTCATCATGCGTTAATCATTTGGTATATAATACTCTAGCATTACCTGGTAAGCACTGTAGACCTGCTTCCATAATTATAGTGATTATGAATTAGACATGTCTTTACACTGAAGAGTTGGTGGTAGGTAAAAAAATGGTGACATTATTAGTTTTGGATTTATCAATCAACATTTAAAGATCTAAACAGAATCAAGAACAGAGATTAATATGGTATCTTGCATTGTAAGATAATATATATTCTGATATGAGCAGTTCAGAACAGTACCGTTCTTTTTTCTGTTACTTTGTATTTGCCAATCTGTAAATGTTATGTTAAAGCTTCCCATCATGCACCGCATGGCAGTGGTTCAGGTGAGGTTAATGCTTTCTGGCTAGTAAAAATGTCAATAGGCCTTTATCAGACAGGCATGATGAATGAGAGATGAACAGATCAATATGTGTCTGTTAAGCAAGGTGGCTGCAAAAGGAGGACTGGAGTTATCAAGGTCTTTACATGTAATTTGCATGTGGTGTGAGTGCTGTCTTTTATGTAAGGCAGGGATGTGCACTTCACCTTTACAGAGTGTTCTGTGCTGTGCAGCCAAAACTGCAAGAGAATAGCTGATCAAGCAAGATGCATTGAATTAATAAATGCCTGGGTCAGGCATGGGTCTATAGGGGTGACCAAAACTTCAGCATATAAGAGATCAGTCAAAGAGAACATAACCTGACAATTGCCTTGATTTTTGTGGCCCGCATTCTACCACATGACACAGAATTATCTATCAACACATAACCCTGCTGAATTGGGTCAACCCTTGTAGAGACTCAGTATTTTATAACATATAAAATTACACAGGCAGTTTAGTTGCAGGTGAGAACAGTTTTCGTCAAGTTATTTTTAAGATTAAAACAAGTTTAAATTGATCAAATGGTAAACGGTTAATCAGTGACACAATTTTTAAAGTGGGGGTGCTGAAAGCCATTGAACAAAACTGTAACCCCTGTGTATGATGGAAGCCATACCACCCCTAGTTCCAGTGCCCTTGTGGTTAATTGCACTTGCTTTAATAGACTTAAAATGACAAAAAAAAATCAGCTTTTTAATTAAATATTTTAAACACGTTCAAAAATGATGATGCATGGATGCATTTACTGAAAGAGCAGTCATTGACATGGTGTTTTAAAGCTTAATTTTGAATGTAAAGATTATTTATATTGTATAACATTAACAATGCCATACAAGCATACTAAAAACATTGGCCTGTATTGTCCACTGAGGGCAAATTTGAGGATACCTAATTCATAATAAATATTACATGAACAAGTTGCCCACCGTGTAAAATCAGAACCATTGGCATTTCCAAACACTAGCACAGCAATTCAAGATCTGTTTGGTTTGGCTGGATTCTTGTGTGTTTCACTTTTTTCCCCCAAGCAGCCTTGATCCCCATCTCTGCGTTTCAGAGCACATTAAAAGTCAAGTTCTTAATCTGAGCTTTGTGTATTCCTGAGCTTGCTCTCCTTGCTGTGACCTACCTCTGTTAATGAAGAGGGTTCTTTGTTTCTCCACACTGCCTGGGAAAGACGTCTTAGTTCCCTTCACAGCCTGGTTAAGAATAAAGTACATTCCTTTTTTATTTGTGTGTAGGTCTGTTCTGGAAACCAAAGAAAGGGACGTGCTATAAATGTGAAGTGAGGCTTTGCTCTGTGTAAGGAAACCTGAGCTATTCAGAAAAGCAATCACAGGACTCGCAGGCACTGCACGGTACTTTAAATACAGAGTGGGTCACACATTTTAGGACACATTAAAATAATGCTTGAAGAATTAACTTCAAACACTAAATCATAAATTCTGAGGTAAAGCACAATCATCAGTTGTAGGTGCTCATGTCATTAGTGGTGTGAAAATTATTTCTCCTGAGAATTTAAAATATATATTCGCTTCAGTTCTTCAGTTGGCATTCGCACCTGGTCCTGGAGAATACCTAGAAGGCGGTTCCTTGTGAGATGGCAGTCCTCAGCAGGCAGAAAGCTACAGTATCCTGGGTTGTGTACACTACCTGGACACTTTGAGGACCTGTATCTAATATCTGGTTTGCATTGATGTCAGACTTGATACAACATGACAGAAGCTCTGATACAACATGCCACAAGCTCTCTCTCTCTCTCCCTCTCATTCATATTGCATATATTCACACACAATAGGGGAAGAGTGTAAGCAGAGAATTGTAATGACGGATGTGTGATTCAAATTCATCCCAAACATGCTCAGTTGGATTGAGACTGAGGTGTCTGACATGCGTCAAATCATTCTCCAACCATTCACATACGATTCTGGCACGGTGGATACAGTACATTAATGTCTTGAATGTTGCCATCCCCAGTACAGCATTGTCAGGTGGACTTTATCCACAATATTGCTAATGGCATGACTGGAAAACATGCCTCAAACCAGGGTAATGCCATTCCAGTCGAGTAGGCTGGTCCTAATAAAGTCTTTCGGATCAGTCTTTCTAGTGACTTCATTTGCATGTGTAACTAGCAGCTAAACAGATTGATCTTCTCCCTTTTTTTCAGGTAACAGTTTATGAATCCTGGAATCCTCACTGGCAAAACCACCAGGGACAGACTGGACCCACACCTTGGAGTGTTGCTTCACAGAGGCTGTACCCCTGCAGGTATAATTTGACTGGCTCATCTTCAGTTTTACACTAGGGTAGGAGTTTATTATTTTAACCTGTGTTACAAGATACTAGAAGAGGTAGAATGACTACTAATTTGACAGTGTCAAATACAGTTGTTCAGGTTAAAATAGTACAACAGGATGGCTAGTTGCCACTTGAAGGCTAAAATTTTGTATAGTAGACCCCTGTTAATCTGTGCAGATTGGGACCGATTTGAGCCCGAATTAGTGAAAAACACTGATTAGCAGAAATTTAGTTTACTGTTTGGGAAATCCCTGCGATATTAATTGAAAACTCGAAAAATGCAAAAATACAAATAAAATATAACGTCCCAACAACTGTCAAAATATATAGTGTACATAATCAGCGTTGTTCAGAGGCAGAGAGAGCTGGTTAAAAAAGCCACTGATCTTGCTCTGAGTCTCTGATCTTCATAATAAGACTGCCAGGCTAAGAGAGTCTTAAGTCTGCTTTCTGCTAGCTATTGTCACGGATTTCAGTAACTGCAATAGGCTTGCACTTACTGTACTCCATTAAATAAAATGATGACTGTCCGCTTCCGCACAGAAATGCTGATTTCCTCTCTAATAAAGCATGTGAATACCCACTTCAGCATAGATCGGATGATTTATGCACTAATACATTTTGATAATGCACTGTATTAAACCGCACAGATTATCGAAACACAAATTATTAAAACACGGATTAACGGGAGTCGACTATTTATAAATTATGTATTTGATAACGTCTGGTACTTTATTTGTGAACATCCTGTTTAGTAGCACTGTACTGTTTGCGCTCTATATTTTAAAACTGCTTGGAGTTAATGGAAATCCATTGAGCAGCGAATGCAAACATTTGCTATATTTGAGTAGTATAAATATGAAATTTGTACCACGTTTCTAAACACTACAATCTGTATTGCATGTACAGTACAAGTGGTTACGATGACATAGCCTTCTACATGCGTAAGATTGACGATGGATAGACAGTAAAATTCAAAACGTTACAAAGAGTTGGTTAATTTTTGAACTCACACTGTTAACACAACTACTATTATTGTCTGTTTACAATTTCCCAAATTAATGAACAGAGCATGGCATCAGAATAAAGTTATTAAGGTAACTGCTTGCTAATAATAAAGCTAACGTACGATTTGGAGATGGCAGTGATATGGAACGGCAAACAAGGGTAAAGGAAACGTGAAAGCAGTCAGAATTCCAACACAGATTTCAGTCTGAAATCCTTGGTTTTAGAGTTCAGTAGTCCTTTGCTGGTCTGGCCCACCACCCACAGTGGTCAAGCAAATCCGACACTACATTGTAACACGGCCTTACTCACGGTCGTTCGTCCCCCATAAATGAGACTCAGCACACACAAACTTGTAGGTTAGTGCTGACGTGCACTTTTAATAATACAAAATAAAAAAAAAATGAAAACAAAACCTAGCTCTTTTCGAGCACTAACTAAGCAAACACAGGAACCTATTCTAATAAACCGGACAGCTAAGCTGTTTACCGGCTGGAAAACCACACAATACCTTTTTAGTTGATACGACTGCTAACACACACAGACAGGCTGTTTACACAGCAGCCCTGAAGAGACTACTTGCTCTCTTTTAAATAGCCTGCACCTGGTTCTAATTTACAATGGTAGCCAGGTGCAGGTGATAATTAACCTTTAAATAAATAATAAAGCAATAATAAAAACAATTAACACACATTTTTTGGCAGGGAGGATTTTAACACCCTCCTTGCTGTGCTACATCATATAGAGTAAGATTGGGGAAACTATAAATAGATGAATAGCTTTACTGGAGATATATTATATAAAATGATTAAGTGTTGTCATAAGAGGAGATGTTATGTTTTTTGAAAACCAGCACTTTTTCAACTGCACAATCCAAGCTAGTTTCTCCAAATTAGCACAGTTTGTATTATAAACAAATAAGAAAACACTTAATACTACTTAAGCAGTGCGTGAGTTAAAAATCTTAGTTGTTTATATCTGGTTTGGTAACTTTTATTAGGTGTATTTCTACTTTCTGAACAAAGAGCTAGATTCTCTAAGCCATTTACATTTTTCAGATAGTAGAAAGTTACTAATGCAGAAATTATCAACTCCGACATTTCATTTAGGGGCTTGTGATTAGTCTGAAATTGTTTTAGAAATACAAATAAATGTTTTTCAGGTAAAATTTCAGAGTAAATTGCTTTGAGAATTTAACCCAATATCTGCTAATGGTAATTTGGAGTAAATAGGTTCAATAATTTAGCCTATTGACATATGGGGTACATGTCTTTTTTTAATTGTGGTTATCAATATTGTATTTTTGTGGCAGTCATTTTGCAAAGCTAGTGCCATAAAAGTTAATGACTTTGCATTTGTTGGGTTACACTGCATATTAAATGCATGAGTGACCTTTTGATCAAATGTGACTTTTTAGTTTTGCGCCTGCCTTGATGCAGCACACTTGCAAGTCTTTGTGTTTGGTACACAGTTGTATTCTATCAGTCAAGTTACCTTACAGGTAATGCCCACTAAGAATAAACATGTTCACTACCATATTATTTTAATCTTAGGCCATATCAATGATACAGGCCACAAGCTTAGAGATTATAGCTGCTACACAGCTGCATTCTATGATTCGCTCACACAAGTTCCATTATTGGTGTTGGAACTTTAAATGCTCCTAAGATAGAGTAGTGTGCACATTTATTAGAAAACCTCACTGCTTCTATAGTTTATTGAACTCCATGCTTGACAAAGGTACCAACTGTACAAAAGAATTTCATGGTTACTTCAAGAAAAATTTAATTAACTTACATCCAATTTTTTGAGAAAGGACATAGACACAGTGCCAAAAAGATGCCAAGCTGTTATTGATGCCAAAGGTGGCCACACTAAATATTACCATTAAAGACACTTTCAGATATAGCTGTGTTTGTAGCTTTGAATTAGTTTCTTCTAAGATGAGTTTACAAAAATGAATAATTTCTTCTGTAAATGAATATATATAATATATATATATATATATATATATATATATATATATATATATATATATATATATATATATGTGTGTGTGTGTGCAAAGCTCAATAAATTACAAATCTTGAGGTGTTCTAATGCATTTGCACACTACTGTATGCAGCAGTACTAAAAAGAAAAGGGTTTGTGGATAAAAATTCTGCAAGGGCGCTTTAGCTCCCCTGCTCTTTACGCTGGCAAGTTCAAAACAGTCTTCAAATTGTCTATCACAACACCTTATCGTGTTAGAGGAGACAGAAAGTGGAGAGTCTGCTTTCAGAGCATCTTCAGGGAAAAAGTAGTTTCCTTTAGTGAGGCCATATATATTTCATATTGATTAGGGCCAAACTTATAAACGTGTTTAATTAACGCAGCCAGGGTATGATTTGGTCTGGAACAAAGTGTTTTTTTCTACTTCTATGGACTAGGTAGGTGATGATAGGTGATGTGGCCATCTTCTTGCCTAGTCCACAAGATTTACACCCATGTTGTGAAGTTCTGACCTCAAGCACTCAGAGCTGCAGATCCAACAGATGGAAGGCTTTTTAATCAGTCAACTGACTATCTTGTCACTGGAGGTGAAAGCTGGGGATTTAGACATGTCAGCCTCTCAGTTTTAAGACTTCAGCGTCATTGGGAGGAGTTGTCATTAATATAAGAAAACATCCATTTACAGTAACTGGAACATGCTTTTCTATCAGTGGTGGTGAAATGAATAAAAGCTGTGTAATGTGTTGTGGATGCTTTTAGAAAGAAATGTTTAGGATGTAGCCAACACATAGTAACACAGCATACAAATGGCCTTGAAAAATGAACGGCAGATTTTACACAGACTTACTGTTCTCTACCTCCAGATGTCCATATAACCAAAAATGGCTCCAATTAATCAATTCTAAAAAGTTATTAAAAAATTTATTAATGGCTAATTATCAATCTCGACTGAAAACAAGCAACAGTTATGGCTGTAGAAGTTTAGGCAGTTCAAAGATAAGGGATGGATTCAAAGGCATGGCAATTCTATGTTATTCTTTTTAAATCTACTCTAGCCTTTTAAATAAATTATTAGATTTGGAAATAACTGCATTTATATCAGTGTATGCAGTACACAAATGTACAGATTCATTGCCCCGGAACTGTTATACAGATATATATACAATATATAACAGGATTACTGTAACTTTTGTTAGGCAGTATTGTAATAAAATCATAATGATACGTCACTGACAGCGAAGGTCACCTTAATACAAATTATGCTGCTAAACCTGCGTGTCTTTACCTACACTTTCTTCAGTTTTTTGAGGTGTTTTTTCTATTTTTTTTATGTGTTGGGGTGAGTTTTATCATGATTGTATTTTAGCAGTGATAATCCGCCTGATATTTTTGTGTAGGAGCTTTGTGGAATATTCTTCCTCAGACACTTTGCAAAGGCTGGAAGTATCATCTCTTTGTTTAGAAGCAGGCATTTTTATTTAACATTTTCTGACAGCTCAGCTGGGATAATCCTGTGTTTGAAGTTTGCGGGAGAAAAATCCAATAGCGTAACGGCGGTAATGATGGTGTTTGAGAGTCAGGTAGAAGTGGTTGGAATGTTCAAGTGTAAAGCTAGGTGAGAAAGATTAGTACTTGAGACACGTTTTGTTCAGGGTGTTGAATAAGCAGAAGTTGTTCAAATGAAAATGACCATTTTCTTTGAATAGGAACACCAACATAGCATTAACCAATGTATCTGTTTAGTTAGTGAATGTTTAGTTAACCAAATTAGAGATGAGCAGTTCCCTTTCTGCACTGTTATTAGTCTTGGGCTGATTGTTAATTGCACATTGTTTTCTAAAGAAAGGGGGGGGGGGGGTGTGACATGCTGTGCTTGATCTGGACCATGTTGGTTTTGGAAAGGCATCAGTCTGAAATAACAAATTCTGACTTTAGATGGTGGTGTAGGCAGTGTACATGGGCAGGGGCTAATTTCCCCCTCACTCGGGTTTTTCCTTTGTCTTTTTATTAAAAAACAGAGATGCTCGGTCCACACAGCTTCTGTGCTTCTGCCTGCCACATGAGTGTCAAAGTGGGATAATTAACTCCAGCTGTAACATTGGATTCATAATTTACATGGCTGTCTTACTGACACACATAGACACACACACACTCATTTTTTTCATGTCTTTGTCATGAAACCTCTCTCAAGAGGTTTGTAACATCAATCTGGAATTTTTCTTGTTTTAAGAAGTAAAGGCTGGAGTATTCGTTTTGAAAATATGTCCCTTTTGTATGCTTAAGCTTAATGCTTTAAACTGAAGAACGTAGAAAGGTTAAACTAACAGACATAGATCATTTTTGAATGAACACCAATTTAAATGGAACCTAGGAAGTAAATCAAGTGTTATTTATGGATTGATTTTGTACATCCATGTAAACATACTATAGAGTTTTAATGGCCTCCCCCACATCTCAGAAAATTCCCAACCTCAGGTTTATTCAGACCACAAGAGGGGCTATTGTCCCTCCTAGAACATCCTACCATTGCCTTGACAACAGGAGCAACCAAGATTTTACTCTCCCATTGACAGCAATCTGATATGAGGAAGGCTGGGTTTTAGTAAAGGAATAGCAGCCTTTACTAGTTGTTGTTGATGACAGTAGTGCCATTTGGCCTTCAGTCGCTTAACTGTAACTTACAGGATATGGATTTTAAGGTATTCCAGTTCTGTTAGAAGATTACATTAATTGTCCAGCAGGCTTATTGTTGCTAAACAATTTCAAGTTAATGTTTATATATATATATATATATATATATATATATATATATATATATATATATATATATATATATATATATATATATATATATATAAATATAATATATCATACACACTTTGAAGCAAGGGGTTAATTGGCCAAAATGTAGTTATTTCCCTACAAAAAGCTGTATTCATAAAAAGAGTTTATTCTCTTGGAAATTTTGTAACAAATTAGGCATTGTTTTCATTGTTGTAAATGTTACTTATTACAGTTCTTTTAAGAGTATGCTGAGATAATGCCAGGCAGATCTGATTTGAATACAAATCAAGAAGCAAACTACTACTGATATAAATATGATGGATGTTGACAGGTTGTTTAGATATGATTTGTAATCCTGCTTGTTGTCAGGGCTGCACACCCTACCCCAGGCTTTGCCTATGGTTAATATCCATAACTGTAGGTTAATGTAATCTACCGGTATCTGTCAGTAAGCTAAAAAATAAACTAATGAAGTACATATAAAATGAAGGGATACAGTAGCATATATAGTACTGTAGTGTTATTTTGTTTGGTTTGAACAGTTGAGCTGTAAACTGATTAATTCAGTTGTTTATGACTTTGACTCAGCCAACCCAAGACAAGCTTGTGAACTGTAAGGTTTGCAATCAGTAAAAAATAAATTAAAAAGATGTAATAAACAGTAATAAAGCAATTCAAGGTCCTTCTTGCCCTGAAAGCATTTCAGCTGCATGTTGCTAGGCACTGTCGTTAGCTGAACATACAGGAAATGTACCAACCACAAAACTCAAGGATGGAACAAACAGCACACGCTGTGTCAAGATTACCCAGAATTTGACATGCAAGGTTCTGCTTCCTGTTTAAAATTGCATGCGTTAGTACCAGAGTTATGTTCTCTTCCATGTTAAGAGGAAGGAGCACAGTAAGTTGATTAGTGAAGATGGCTTTGGTAAACTGGAGGGTATTTGAGCCATGTTGCTTTTGATTTAATGTGTTCCATGTAAACTTATTGGATTTGTAAGTACTTGATGTAACGAGGATACAGTGTTTTTAAGTCTGTAATTAAAAGAAAGCAACTGTTCTTCACTTTGTAACATTTTTAGTGTTTTGTCAAAGCCGTCCTTCGTCTAATAACCAGTAATCTTTCTCTGTCTTTCTCTCATGGACCTAAGCTCCCTAGCTTCACATCCCCTCCCTGTCCTCCCCCTCACCTGTCCAGTAAGATGGCAGCTGCCGAACCCCTGACAGTACTCTCGCGCTGGTACCTCTACGCCATCCATGGTTACTTCTGTGAGGTAATGTTCACGGCTGCCTGGGAATTTGTAGTCAACTTCAACTGGAAGTTCCCGGGCGTCACCAGCGTCTGGGCCCTCTTCATCTACGGCACCTCCATCCTGCTCATAGAGCGCATGTACCTACAGCTCAAGGACCGCTGCCACATCCTGATTCGCTGCCTCATCTATACGCTCTGGACCTACTCCTGGGAGTTCCTCACAGGCTTCATCCTGCGCCAGTTCAATGCCTGCCCATGGGACTACACCGATTTTGACTATGACTTCATGGGCCTGATCACCCTGGAGTACTGCCTGCCCTGGTTCTGTGCTTCCTTCATCGTCGAGCAGCTTGTCATCAGAAACACCCTCAGGCTTCGCTTTGACGAGAAGACTGATCCTGCTGCTGCCGTGGAAACCACCGGAACAGCCAATGGGTACATAAAGAATGACTGAAGCTTTCCCTGTGTGGGAAAAATGGTCAATTCAAGTGACCATTTTACACAGAGAGCTGTTCTTACATTAATTAGGCAATCCATTTCTGTTTAAAAACATAGGAAACGGACATTCCTTGGGAATGTGGAATGAAATTAAATTGGGTGGTAACATCAGATAGTGACTTCATCATAATTATAGCCTGTCATTCAGCTAACATGAGAATTAACTTAGCGGTAAAACGATGAAGAGGAATTAAACCATAATGATCATGTAGCTTGAATTGTTTATGTAAAATGTGCACTTTTTAAATAAATGCACATTTGGAAACAGTATTCCCAAGAAGGGATATACAAGGGAACAATTTTGTCAGTCCCACGGCTACAATGTGTTTTAAAACAATACAAATGGAATGTTTTAACTTTTGTGGTCAGGTTTAAATTGCTTAATGTATTATATATATATATATATATATATATATATATATATATATATATATATATATATATATATAATATATGTATGTATAGTTCACACATATGTATATATATATATATATATATATATATATATCTATCCTTATATTTAGTGAGAGGAATATAAATCAAGAGTGTGAAATTTCACTTTAGTGTAATTCATGGAATTAATTAAATGTACCGTGGCACATTGAATATAAAATTTTACCATGAAAAATTTAAAGCTGCAGTGTTATCAGGCCCTATTCAAATATATATGTTATTAGAGTATAACATATATAGACTACTTTTATGTAGGCACATATATAATATATTTATTATAATATGAAAATGTCAAGACAAATACAGTAACTAAATATAAATATAGATTGAAATTCCATACATTTCTATATAAATAAAATATATTATTAAATAGAAGTAAAAAGCAAAAATATATTTCCCGGACTCATAAACTGATTAATCCACTTTATTGAGTAACAGATTTTAATGTTCTTCAAGCCTGTCCCTCAAGTAGTTCAGGTTTTTGTTTCAATCGACACTATTTGTGTAAGTATGTATTGTTTTCCAGCGCACATAAAACAGCACTTACAGAAAGACTAAACAGTGAGTAGCTAGAGTGTTTGCTCTAGTCTACCTGCATCAACAGACTGCAATACAAATTTAAAAAGACAACTGTTTGAAACTAAAACCTGGAATGTTTGAGGTACTTGAGGAATAGGGTTGAAAACTCATTGACCCTACAGTGTGCAACACCCTACAGAACTGGATGCTGTACGACACATGATATTTACTGTTGGCTTCCCAAATCTGAAACAACAGATGTAAGTTATTCACCATGTAGTGTGTGTGTGTGTGTGTGTGTGTGTGTGTGTGTGTGTGTGTGTGTGTGTGTGTGCGCGTGCATGCGTGTGCGTGTGTGTGCGTGTGCACGTGTGTGTGTCAAGTTGGAAAAAGGTTTCATGAAATGCAAAACTTGATTTAACTAAACAAAATGGGCTTCCTTAACAAAACTTTACTGACAAAGGTTTCCAGACTACGGCCTAATATATACTGTGAAGTTCCTAATAATACCTCTGGCTACTAAACAGGCACCTTGGAGATCAGTGTATAAATCCTGTATAAATTCCCGTATAAATGACTCAGTTTTGGGAAAAATACGCAGCGTTCTATTAAAATGTTCTCAAAGTTTCAAAGTCATTAATTTAAATGTTTAACATGTGAAACTCTATGGTGGGAAATCTCAGTTACCTTGTTAACAGCTGTTCCTATGCCATACAGTGCAATTTACAGAAACCCAATAGCTAAGGGGCAGTCAAAAGATCTGCTCACCCTGACCCCCCTCCTAAAACTTAAGGAAGGTGTATTAGTTTGACTTCCTGTCTTGTTAATTTAGATTCACCAGCACATTATTTTATTCAAACAAAAGCTTTGAAAACTACGAAAGTTTACCTTACAAGGTAATATAGCAATATTGTCTTTTCTTATGAATAAGTGAATGAAATGTTTTAATATGCATGACTGGGGTTAGAGGATGGTATAGTGGGAACATGTCACAGTGTTGGGGCTTATACAACAACTAGCTATTGCATTCAAAAACAGGCTTTGAGTTTTTATTGGGAATTTGACAGTACAATATTACACATGGCAATTAAAACAATAAAAAAAATGATTATGGTTATTATTATGTTTATGTGTAAACATCTGCTTTACAGTGGTTTCATAGCCTCTATCATCATATTTCACATGTTATTCATACAAAAGTGTCAAAATGTACCCTTGTTATTTGTTGTGTGAGTGCTGGTTGGTATGAAAAGACAAATGGGCATTAACACTTTATTACTATGTATGAGGATGTTGTATTTCAGCTAGAAATACTTTGGAAATGACTGCAGACATTCACGAACAATCTTGGTTATTCTAAACATGTGAATGGATTTTAAATATGCAGTTACAGCATGTGCAGCAAATGTACAGTTGCAATGTCGTTGAAACTCCACTGCAATGTTTTTGGTTTGGCTTTTCTTTTAATTGATCGAGGAAGCTGATTTTTTTAATTTCATTTTTAAGATTTAAGAGCTGCACTTCTACAGCTTGATGATGCTACTAGATTTATGAGCTTTTTAGGTGCAAAAATAAAATTTAAAAAACCCAACCAAAGACAGGCTGAAAACTAATAAAGGACAATTAGACAATTTACTGTATATCATGCACTGTTAGCTAATGAGGATATTGAGGCTATAATACTCCAAGGAATATATTTAAAATGTTTAATTAGGACTGTTTAAATACAGATCTTTAAGGAGCAATATGAGGTAGATGTGTAACCATTTAAATTGTGTTCAATTTAGAGAACCCCCTTCTATCCCCAGTGTATCTTGCAGAAATACTGTGCTGAAGGTACTGTACTTGTCGTTACTGGCCACTCCTGCTGCTAAAGTCACTTGAAAGTGCATTGTATCTACAGTACTGTAAGAGGGGTAATGGGATAATAGGAGTGCATGCGTCTAGATTTTACCGTATTACATGTAGTACAATTTTATTTATGTGGGGGGAAGGGAATAATTAACTTTAGCCACCTTAAAAAAAAAAAAAATATATATATATATATATATATATATATATATATATATATATATATATATATATATATATATATATATTGTTCCATATTATTATAAGAGGCAGCATGCATGGAACCTTACAAATTCCAGGTCTAGTTTAATTGATAAATTATATATTATATATATATATATATATATATATATATATATATATATATATATATATATATATATATATATATATGTATATATATTTTTTGCGATTTTTTGCTGGTACCAGATCTTCTATAGAACAAAATTTTTTTCCCTAGAGGTGTGCAAAAACTTGGATATAGTGGCTAAACTAACTTTTACATTGTTAAAAATATCCCTGTTGTTTTTAAATTCGCAACCTTTTTGATGAAGGAAAATACATCAGTCATGTTTTTGCAAGCATGATAACAATTGAGCAAATAAAACACTCTGAATAAAAGCTCTAGGGTATCAATGTCCAATTCAAATGAACTTTTAGCAGGGAGAAAGCATTTTAGGAAAATGCAATGAGATTGAGGATTCTGTTAACGCTGCATCAATTCAAATTCCATTGCATGAATTTGTATTTTCCAGTAACACTTTTTCCTAGCTAAAATGAATTGAATTGACCCTTAAGTGCACATTGTACCATTTTTTGTGAAAGAAATATTGTTAATGGTCTTTTTCATTTGGAGTAGTTTTTGTGTTTTAGATTAATGATTTGTGTGTGTGTGTGCAATGTTCCGCAGTTGTCTAATGAAATGTGGAGTGTACAGAGAATTAATATTTTCTCCATCTGGATTTTGTTTAATGCTTGCACATGTAGGACACTGTAAATAGGTAACTGATATGCTATGGTATTTGAATGTATGCATTTATAACCTATGGCTCAGTTTCAGGTTTTACAGTACTGACCTTTTCCACATTAGCATGAATGTCAAAACAAAACCTTTACTGTACTTTAGTTTTTTGACAGTTTTATTTTCTTTCACAAAAAAAAGCTAATTGCAGTATACCTTGATAGGTCTGGCACTGTGCTCTCTTTTATGTGTTACTGATAACTTTTAATTAGCCTTTTTACTGAGGGGTTTAAATAAAAAAACAACAAAAAAAAGCACTTTCTTTATGGGTGGGCCCCTTACCGTAGCACTCGTTGTCTTTGCACTGAGAATGCCATTGTTTCATCAGTGTGTTATATGCACTTTCTGCACATCTCTGGTTTGCCAGGTTTCTGTAATAAAGGCAGGTTCACTTTGGCTGTTCCAATATCCCAGATATACAGGCCTGTCAACCATTTGGGGGAAACTTACAAAACACTGAAAGTCTTGGTGGGTAAGTTGGAGGGGCAGCAGGTGTCTGGAGCATTCTCCCACAGAAAATGTTAAACATAACAAATCTGGTCTTACAAATCCAAAAAGTAAATGGGGAGAAAAAAATAAAACGCGAGTCTCCCCTCAAATCGAAAGAAGATTGAGAGGCTTGGAGCTTGGGCATTACTTTCAGGTTTGCCGTCGGGGAATCTGATTTTTATAAGACAGTAAAAGCAATAAACAGGTTTACAGCAAAAAAAAAAGGATTTGATTTTTGAAATAATCCACCACACTGTTGCTACCTCCACCTCTAAACCTCATTAAATGCATTCAGAATAAAATACCTATTGTGCAATTTAAACGTTAGTCCTTTAGGGTCCTGTCTATCGGTGCTTCTAGATTCCTTGACACCTGCATTTTTTGAGTATAGGTGCAAGCAGCAGACAGTTTTTCAATTGAATATCATATGAATATTTAGTTACAAGTATATATATATATATATATATATATATATATATATATATATATATATATATATATATATATATATATATATATATACAGTACTGTGCAAAAGTTTTAGGCAGGTGTGAAAAAAATGCTGTAAAGAATGCTTTCAAAAATAGACATGTTAATAGTTTATATTTATCAATTAACAAAATGCAAAGTGAGTGAAAAATCTGCATCCAATCAATATTTGGTGTGACCACCCTTTGCCTTCAAAATAGCATCAATTCTTCTAGGTACACTTGCACACAGTTTTTGAAGGAACTCGGCAGGTAGGTTGGCCCAAACATCTTGGTGAACTAACCACAGTTCTTCTGTGGATTTAGGCAGCCTCAGTTGCTTCTCTCTCTTCATGTAATCCCAGACAGACTTGATGATGTTGAGATCAGGGATCTACCATCTCTTCCAGGACTCCTTGTTCTTCTTTACGCTGAAGATAGTTCTTAATGACTTTTGCTGTATGTTTGGAGTCGTTGTCATGCTGCAGAATAAATTTGGGGCCAATCAGATGCCTCCCTGATGGTATTGCATGATGGATAAGTATCTGCCTGTACTTCTCAGTATTGAGGAGACCATTCATTCTGACCAAATCCCCAACTCCATTTGCAGAAATGCAGCCCCAAACTTGCAAGGAACCTCCACCATGCTTCACTGTTGCCTGCAGACACTCATTCATGTACCACTCTCCAGTCCTTCGGCGAACAAACTGCCTTCTGCTACAGCCAAATATTTCAAATTTTGACTCATCAGACCAGAGCACCTGCTGCCATTTTTGTGCACCCCAGTTCCTGTGTTTTCGTGCATAGTTGAGTCATTTGGCCTTATTTCCACGTCGGAGGTATAGGTTTTTGACCGCAAGTCTTCCACGAAGGCCACTTCTGACCAGACTTCTCCAGACAGTAGATGGGTGTACCAGGATGTCACTGTTTTCTACCAATTCTGAGCTGATGGCATTGCTGGACATCTTCTGATTGCGAACGGAAGTAAGCATTATGTGTCTTTCATCTGCTGCAGTAAGTTTCCTTGGCCGACCACTGCGTCTACGGTCCTCAACTTTGCCCGTTTCTTTGTCCTTCTTCAAAAGAGCTTGGACAGCACATCTGTAAACCCCTGTCTGCCTTGAAATTTCTGCCTGGGAGAGACCTTGCTGATGCTGTATAACTACCTTGTGTCTTGTTGCTGTGCTCAGTCTTGCCATGTTGTATGACTTTTGACAATAAACTGTCTTCAGCAACCTCACCTTGTTAGCTGAGTTTGGCTGTTCCTCACCCAGTTTTATTCCTCTTACACAGCTGTTTCTGTTTCAGTTAATGATTGTGTTTCAACCTACATATTGAATTGATGATCATTAGCACCTGTTTGGTATAATTGTTTAATCATACACCTGACTATATGCCTACAAAATCCCTGACTTTGTGCAAGTGTACCTAGAAGAATTGATGCTGTTTTGAAGGCAAAGTGTGGTCACACCAAATATAGATTTGATGTAGATTTTTCTTCTGTTCACTCACTTTGCATTTAGTTAATTGATAAATATAATCTATTAACATGTCTATTTTTTAAAGCATTCTTACTTTACAGCATTTTTTCACACCTGCCTAAAACTTTTGCACAGTACTGTATGTGTATATATATATATATATATATATATATATATATATATATATATATATATATATATATATATATATTTTTATATATAAATAAGAATTTCTAAACAACTGAAACCATGTATGTGCTAGCTATATATTATATACGTGATTATATGAACTGTGATTTCCAAAAAGGGCATAAGGGCAATAATCATTCAATTAATAAATGCTTGCAAAAAAAACCAAACCAAAAAACATGTCGCACAATAATCAATACATTGTTGTATCTTAGAGTTAGATACAAAAAGTATATGGCAGATTTGGGGGTAAGGGGGTACAATGCATATATGGAAAACTTTTAACATGTTATATCCACTGATAGACCCAGAATTATTCATAAATTGAAATCATTATTTTGGAAATATATCTGTGCTTATTAGACTGTAAGAGCCAACTGCTCTTTTGCCAAATTAGGACTCAAGACTGTCCACCCCCTCTAGTGGCTGATAAGAGTGATTGCATGAGATACCGGCAGATTATTACACTCCACACCAATGAAGCGCAAATATTTTCAACATAGTGTTGTAAGGTAACAACCTTTTTAAATATGCAAAACATATTTAGGTGTTTGAATATCACAAGAATAAAGCCTAGAAACCCAGTCTTACTGGATGCAGATTCAGAATACAGAGTATTTTATAAACAATTATTTGCAGCCCGCATAATTATCTTTACCAAACAAAACTAAAAGGAATGTGTAGGAGTTACATACCAACTGCAGTGCTCTGGAAACTGAATTGCAAATTTGATCAGCAAGTTTGCAATAGGAAGCTCTAGGCTTCCTAAGCTCTAACCAAATCACCACCTACCTGCCCTAATAAAGCATG
The DNA here is from genome assembly GCF_017654505.1 of Polyodon spathula. Taxonomy (NCBI): domain Eukaryota; kingdom Metazoa; phylum Chordata; class Actinopteri; order Acipenseriformes; family Polyodontidae; genus Polyodon; species Polyodon spathula. The sequence continues at coordinate 24,434,195 of NC_054550.1, forward strand.
TAGGCAGACCATTTTGTGCCTCACACAGTCGAGTGAAAGGTCTAGTGTTTCAGTGAGTCTTTGTACTTTGAGATCAAGACTGCCCACGCAGATACCTCAACTTGGGGTGTAAAAGCCAGACCTGCATGGACTTGACTTGATATGGTTCCTGTCTGTTTAAAGTATGCTACAACCTCATACAGAAGCTAATGCAGAATAGTGTGTCAAGGCAAATCTTTGCATTACTGGGTCCCCTTTAAATCTTCCTACTTTACAATCTATGCACTTCTGTCTTGTTTGCACTAGCAACATTACCACCAAGCCCCCCTTTCTTGTGAAGAAAATATCCAGGTTCATTGCTTGTTTCATTTTATTTAATGCACACATGCCCATGATTGTGATACAGCACAATAGAAAGTTGGGTTTCAGACAGTAATCACTTCCTGTGATGTAGGACAGATTTACTCCTGAGGTCTAACTTCAATCAAATAATGTAACCCTGATTAACTTTATGGCCTGAAAGATCACAACTTGAAAAAAGACTATTGTAGGTGAGATTTTGAACTGCTGAAGGGGTCAAATCCTTTGAATTTTCCAGCCTGATAAACAGCAGGAACACTTTCCACATCAGAAACAGTGACAGGATATATATATATATATATATATATATATATATATATATATATATATATATATATATATATATATACATACACAGTAGGCAAATTCGACTTAGGAGAATAGTGGTGTCGCCAAGCAACCAATAATAAATTTAGAGGAAATAAGTGACACAAACATACATCATATTTTAGTAATTTAACAGTTCTTGTTTCCTACTGGATACAGAGCTAGTATATCCCCATACAGTCCCAATATGTAATCTTATTTTTAATATGACTAAATATACACATTATTTGAATACAGAAGAGTCATTTATGTATTTTACACAGAATTTTATGTTCACATTTGTGGATCCAGGCTCTAAAGGGGGAAAAGGCTGTTTCTGAAACCACTGTCAGTTCCCCCATCACTATAAATCATTCGTAAGATGCAAATAGAAATAGTGCAATTATTTGACAAGAGTTTGATTACGAGTCTTTTTAATGTGTTCATCAACTGAAAAATACTTACTGTTAAAACATTTGTCAAATACTTTTACTAGTTTCTTTTTTTTGTTCATGGTTCTTAAACCAGCTTAGTAAAAAAAAAAAAAAACACACCAAAACTATCTTTACAGGAACTGTCAGCTGAAGGCTGAAAAGTTTTAAAACTACAACCTCCAGAATGCAGAGCGCTCCTTCCCCTTGCTTTTGCACTGATTGGAGGATACTATTGAGCGGCAGACCAATTAGCGTTCCAGTTGTGTCGTCCCTCAGGGAAGTTGAAGTTGTTTTGAAAACAGCTATATTTTTTGTTGAATTAATTCTAAATAATAACAGAATCAATATTACACTACTGGGAAAAGGTTATATATATATATATATATATATATATAATTTATATATATATATATATATATATATATATATATTTTATTTATATATTAATATATATAGTATATATATATATATGAATATCGATAATTTTTAATAAATTATGGTATAATGTCCACTCTTCAAAACTAGACTGTTTTTTGGAACCGTTGTTTTGTTAACTTAAATGCATTCTACTTTCCTGAAGCTGACATCGCACTTTATTTGCAGTTGATATAGTATCGGCTATGGCTAATAAAAAATTGAGGCGAACAGGTATGCTTCCCGAATTATGCGACAGATTGGACCGCCATCAGATCGAAACCTGCCAGGTACGTGCATTGCATTGCGGTTCTAGTTGTAGTGCAGCATGCAAAGTTTGCGTTGCAGTGCATCGCAGGTCAGAAACTTAACCAAATTAATTCTACAAAAAGATTGCTTTTTTGACATGCAAAGCGAATTTCAGAAACCCGCTTACAACAAGACATACATCGACAACAGTCCAAACATTTGTCTTATTTGTACTGTTCCTTTTTACTGCTCTGTTTTATTTTCTACACAGCATGCATAAACTAGAGTTACAGCATATTGCCTGCCTAGCGCAGATGATGGTAGCATTGGTTATAGTACTGTGAAGGGTACAGCATGCGGCAGGTTTGCTGGAGTAATATTTTTCAGTAAAATGCTTTTCAGATAAGAGAACATACAATATGCCGTTTGCCAACACCTGCTAAGATGTTTCTTGCGTGTCAATGTTTAATTCAATTAAATAACTGTCTTACCATTAATTTTACAAGCACGGATTTAACCATTTTCTGGATTTAGACAGTTAACGGCTTTATTACACCTTAGTAAGAGCACAACACATCTTTATTAAAACATTTAGTCAAACATTTTGACAAAGATAATGTTACTAGTGCCTTTATAAATCAGCCTGTGCTACCTAATGATGGCTTGCTTCAAGCATTGTTAATTCAACAACAGGATGAGCTTTGTAACATACGTTTACTGTGCCTGTTTATTTTTTTCACAGCTATTTAAAATGTCCAGTTATGTTCTCCCAAGGCAACAGCTAAATATAGCTAAAGGTTATTGGGTGTCCCCAGATCCTGGACTTAGCCAATCGCTTCTCTGGCGTGGATGTGCAGACAGATTTGTACTGTAACTTGTTTGATGTACTACCATTTTGGATGCATTCTGGATAATTTTCAGTACTGGGATTGGTAGCTTGTTGTTAGTGCACGATATGCAGTACATTCTTAAGTGTGATTCTAAGATTGTTTGTGATGAATTGCTAATATTGGCTGGAGAGAGTGCTGCATTGGCTATGCCATTGGTCTTTGCACGCCCTCCTCTAGCAGGGATAAAACAGCTTGGGCTAGCTCATCAGTGCGCCTCAATGATCCCGGCTCAGACATTCCCTGAGGAGAGGCAAGGTTCAGTAGCTTGGTAACATCCATTGCATATGCTGGTCAGGCAAAAAAAAAGGCAATTGGCTTGTCAACAGGAACGGTGGTCTCCAGTTTACCTTCAGTCTTCTAATAATGCTGACTTCAAATAAACTTTTTATAAGCTTATGCTTCTACTTGAAGGATCCATATGGGCAAATTAAAAAGCTTTCCATGTGTAACCATGTCCTCAATGTATTAATATTATTAGTATTATTATTATTATTATTATTATTGTTTATTTATTTAGCAGATGTATTTATCCAAGTGAATTCCAGGTGTTAGTGTAGTACAGTGTTACAAGATTCATATTTAAATACAGTATAGTTTACAGTAATTGTGCAAATAATACTACTAAAATACAATATAAACTAGGATGCAATCAGTAAGGGTTACAACAAGTTGTATCTACAATGACCTATTAATAGTGCAAGGATAGTGCATTGGCTGATGATCCAGTAATGTGGTCCTTGGGTCAGGCAAGTCCAGTGCATAGTAGGAGGGGTAGATCAAGAGATCTTGAAGAATTGTTGAAGCTAAAGCATTGTTTTCTCCATATTGCTTCTTTCTTTTTCAGGACTTCCTCTCTCTTGGTCCCCTGGAGCTGATGAGGGAGGCTGGCCAGAGTTATCAGCAGGTTCAGACTCTTCTGCGGACCGTCAGCCTGGCTTGTGCTCCCACAATGGTCACGGTGAGGCTTTCTTCTGCTTCAGCTAGCTTCTCCAGCCAGCATCCATAACACCTTGAAACCTGATTGCATCTCATCTCAAAAGCTAAGCAGGATTGTCTTTAGTAGTTGGAGACCTCAAGTGAGCTCCAGGTACTGCATGATGTAGTTCTGATGACGTGCCATACCAGTGGCTGAGCATGTTCTTTATTCAGCTATTTAAAAATGATCACTATAGCTTTGTGCTTGTTATGTATTTAATGAAATCTCGAGATGTAACCTCTTTTTTGACAGAGGTGTCCAGGGGACTCAATATTAGGCTGCAGCAGCAATATTTACATTGAACTGTGCAGAAATAAAGACTCAAATAGTGAGAGAAATCAAGTGTAGCCCATATTTACTACACTAATGCCTTGGTCTAACAATAATTTGCAGTTTGCCTATTTGAGCCTGTGGTGTGGAACAATGCTTAATATTCAGTTTTTTTCCCCATCCCAGGCCTTAGAGCTAAGGGACAGGCGGTCCCGTGCTTTCTTCCCCACCTCACTACGGGGACTGGATGTGGTGCTTCACGGCGGGCTGGCCAGTGGAACTCTCACTGAGGTAAAGGAGGGACTGAGGCTGCTGCTTTCACTAATACAAATTCACACTCCTGACTAAGTGCCAGTGCCAGGGTTCTTTTCTGTCTTCTCTAAAAACATGGAAAGACCAGTTTGTGTCTGAATTTAAACACTGGCACACAACTGGTCTTTCAAATTAAACATGTTGTAAGGCTGGAAATGTATTTCTCTACACTTCTGTTCTTTCAGGTTCCATTTTCAGGGTTGATCTGTTTTGTGCTATGAAGGGCTTAGAATTAGAAATAAAAAAAACTGTCATGGCACAAAGTTGGAGTTAGTGGAAATTGTTGCAAAGTAATGGCCTACACCTTTTAATTTGCTCTTGTTCTTAAACAAACAATGTGAGCATTGCTGTTTATACACATTGGCAGTAAAAATGAAGCACCAATGCTCCCTCCATGTTACTTGTGAAGGTGCTCCCTCCGCTATATTTATTAAGTTACTGCATCAGATTTCCATAATCCAAGTTCCCTTTCCCTGTACGCTGTTAGTAAGAGGTGCGACCACTTGATTTTCTCTGTTACAGGTTACGGGACCCTCTGGTTGTGGGAAGAGTCAGTTCTGTATGATGCTGAGTGTTTTAGCAACCTTACCACGCAGCATGGGAGGACTGGATAGCTCTGTTCTATACATTGACACTGAGTCTGCCTTTTGTGCTGAAAGGTATTGAACCAAGAATAAGAATTATATACTCAGTTAATCACCAGTTTATATTGTTTGGAGTAAGGAGAGACTTACACAACATCACCTACTTACAGGTACAGCAGCTCTTGACAAGCATAGCATCATGTGCAGCAGCAGATACCATGTTTCAAATAAAAATAGATGTTTACAGTAACATGTTTCTTTCAAAACTGCGCATTAGAGACATACAGGTAATGGACAAAAAAATAGAAACACCAATATAAAATCACTTAGTAGGGCGCCAATACGGCCTGTATGTGCCGTGGCATAGAGTCTACCAGCCTCTGGAATTCTGCAGGAGGGATGCAGCACCATTCTTCCACAAGAAAGTCAATCAACTTACACTGGCTGATAAAGGTGGAAAACGCTGTCTCAGACGGCACTCCAGAATATCCCATAAATGCTCGAGTTCAAATCTGGTGACTGAGAAAGCCATGAAATATGGACAACATCAGTGTCATGTTCATCAAACCATTGGGCAACCACACGTGCTTTGTGGATGGGGGCATTTTCATCCTGGAAGACACTCCCCCCCCACCCCACCCCCCAGCTGGAAAGAAATGCTGCAGCATGGGGTGAAGATGATCACTCAGTACCGTTAAGTAGCGATTAGCATTGACCTTGCCTTCTAAGGGAATGAGTGCACCCAAACCATGCCAGGAAAATGCGCCCCACAACATTACAGAACTACCAGAACCCTTCACTGTTGGAACCAAACGTTGTAGAGTTTTTTAGGTTGGTGTCACATGTGCACTTGTCCATTTGTCGAGAACATGGTGAAGGATGATTCATCTGACCATATCGCATTTCTCCACTGTCCATTGCCAGTGCTCTTTGCACCATTGGACTCCCAAACGTGCATTGCCAGGTGTGATGAGTGTGCGCTTCCGCCCACTGTTGCCCTTTGCTGATGTCTTTCCCTTGGAGTTCCATGTCGACATCACCTTAGACACTGTTGCTCCTGGAACATCAGCAAGTTGAGCTGTCTTGGTCACTGAAGCTCCTGCCAAACACGCCCCAACAGTCACCCCTCTTTCAAAGTCACTGAGGTCTCCTCTTGCAGCCATGCTTGCCATAATTATAGGCAATCAGGCCTGTCCAGCATTTTTAACCATGACCATGAGCATGCTGGGATGTTATTTGCTTAATTATTGTATGAGCCACATCTGTGTGGAAGCCCTTGCTTTCAATATACTTGGTGTCCCTCATTTACCCAGGTGTTTCCATTTTTTTGTCCACTACCTGTATATAACAAATGGACGTGGTAAGACTTACGGAGATATTTTGTTATCTACAAGCACTAAGTATATTTTCTGGCTATTACTTCTGAACGTAATAGTTTATATACTGAAGATACTGTTCCATACAAGGTACCACAGGAACACAAAATTAAAAGAGTTAATCTCAGAATTACTCGAGTCAACTCCACCTGCTATTAGGTGGCATAGTGTTTAGTGTTTAGAAAGCACTAATTGGAACACTGCTTGCCTGACGTGGAGTCTTGGGAAAATACTGAAATTGTCAAAATGTATTGGCTAATTAGTTATTAGAGTCTTTTGAAACTGGTACTGTAGAAGATACCTCTATTTGTATCATGAAAAGGTAGATCACAGTGAACTGCATCTGAAGTTTCTACATGTAAAATAGAAGTGTGGCACATATATATATATATATATATATATATATATATATATATATATATATATATATATATAGAGCACAGATTCAATGACTCATTACCAAGTGTCATTACGATAATCACGATTATCTTAATCATGTTTTAGCTACCATTAATAGTGCTTATCCCTAGTTGGTAGGGATAATTTATCTTGCACAATCTCTTGCTTTTTTCTGCTTTTTGCTGTCTGCTTTTCATTAGCTTAATTACATGGCACTTAACCCCCTTATTTATTGCATATGAGAGATAATATCACAATAAACGTTTATTGTCCCAGATCTAGTACAAATGTGTGACGTACACATGAACGTACATACAAACAGCCAGGCACATGCTATATCTTGAGGTGAGTGCCCTCAGTCTTGTCACAATTGGCTATGTGGTTCTCTGCTGTGTAAACGTACAGTATACAGGACCATGTGAACACCCACTTTGATACTGCCAACCTCCTAATGTGGTCTTAAAAAGGCTTAATTTCACAGAGTGACATTCTGGTGCACTTCATTTTTGAAGTTATTTTTAAAAACATTTTTCCAGTTCAGTCCTGAAAATGATACTTGTTTTCCAAATATTTTAACTTTTTATTTTATTTTTATTTTTTAAATAGCAATATTGCACACATGATCATTCTATCACATAGTTTTCATTAGGGTATTGGGGGAAAGAAGAACAACACTATTGAAAGCTGTGAGGAGAACTGGTTCCATTGTGCACTCTTCTTAGCAGTAGGCCAGAATAAGATTTTAAATATCACCATCCACAATGATCACCAGACACTGAACAGGTCTGGAATGTTCTCTGAACCGTGTCAACAGTGAACTTCAGGTTTCCAGCTGGTGGACTCAAGAAGGTTAAGTGACACATAGCACCCCAGGGTCAGTTAGTGGCTGAGTACCTTTTCAAAACTGAGATCTGTTTCCCCATGTCCTACACTCCAACCATGAAACCACAGTGCATGTTTATGTGGGACTGAGTTAACGGCATGCTGCTGTAAAGGAATGGTTATGGATCCTTGATGGTTAATCTTCTAGCTTCTCAATCTTAACATCTATAGGTTCCTGTGCTGTAGTTTTATAGTAACGTTATTCAAATGTTGAATGTGTATATATATATATATATATATATATATATATATATATATATATATATATATATATATATCTCTCTCTCTCTCTCTCTCTCTCTCTCTCTCTCTCTCTCTCTCTCTCTCTCTCTCTCTCTCTCTCTCTCTCTCTCTCTCTCTCTCTCTATATATATATATATATATATATATATATATATATATATATATATATATATATATATATATATATATATATATATATAGTAGTAAACATTATAACTGCTGAGGTTAAACAACGAAAGACTTGCTGAAAGGCAAGGCAAGCAAACTTTCTTTAACCTAGTGTAGCACTAGATATCATGTTTAAAATGAAAATCCTTGTTTTCTAGAACATTTGTTATTTATATTACCACAATACTGTTTTCGGGAAGAGTTTAGTTTCCTCTTCTAATTCACTACCTATGTTATAGGTTCTAGGACACAACCTACAGTAACCTCGCATAGTTTTCTTTATGCAGCACAGGCCATAGGTACATGACTTATCATAGCATTTACAAGATTTTTGCTGATCAACAATTCTGTTTTAAATGTTCAATACTGTAAGACTCTTCTTTTCAAACTCAATTGGATTACAACCAAAGAATTGGTGGAACAATGGGACTTTTTCACCAGTTGATTAATGTGCATCCTGTTACGTTTTAGGCTGGTGGAGATCGCACAGAACCGTTTTCCAAAGTATTTCAGTCTGCAAGAGAGAGTAGTTGAAATGGCGCAAAAGATTCACTTATTCCGTGAACTGACCTGCCAGAATGTGTTAAAAAGGTAAGGCTTAACACATTGACTTTTCTCATCTGGTATATTCATATAAGCCTGTGAAAAATTAGACCTGCATTCAACAGTTCTGAAAAGATGAACAAGGTTGAGTCTGCTTCCAAGCTAGACTTCCTTCATGGAAAATCATATTGTTGCAGAAGTTGTGGTATTCAGTTTAAGGCACTCTTCTATTAAAACCAGAGCTTAAACCGTGCCCCAGTACCAGGAGGAGGTGTTACTGGGTTGAGTTATGGTTCTGTTTCCTACATAAACACTAAAGCAACTATCACTCCCAAAGAAGAGCTTCCCTTGATAAATCCCAGAGGCCATTAAAACGCCTCCCTACCCTCACTGAATTAAACTCTAGAGTTATCAAACTCTTCAATATCCCTTTGTTCCACAGGTCACCATCAGGACTTGAGAATCTCTTCTCAGTCAGGTTAAAAAAATAAACAAATGACTCGATTTAATATAATATTTTTTATATTTTTCTAGTGTCACGTTTGTACTGTGTATTCCATAAGTAGGTGAACGCAGACCATTTCCTTAAGCAAATTCAGTATGATCACCCACAACTTCAGTCAAAAGGACCCAGTGGTGGAAAGTGGAAGACAGTGTGTAATTAGTGTTCACATACTTATGGATGACACTGTAAAGTGTACAATGTTTCCAGTCCAATGTCATGAATCCTTGAGGTTCTAATCATATTTTGCTGTAACTCATCTAGGGGTAAATTTCAGATTTTGTGTCATTCCCTAGAATAGACCAAATCCAGTTCAGTAGCATTCAGGGAATCTCACTGCATGTGTGAAACATCCGTGCACTGAATCAGTGTAGACCCAAGTCCAGTGGGGATGAAATGAGGGAGCATTAAGTGGGTTCCTGCCTTCTTTTCCAGGTTAGGGGGCTTGGAGGAGGAGATCATCTCGAAGAAGGCAGGGCTAGTGATCATCGATTCCATCGCCTCAGTTGTGCGGAAGGAGTTCGACACAAGTATTCCTGGTAACCTCAGCGAGAGGAGCAGTCTGCTGTCTCAGGAGGCAGCCACGCTCAAGTATCTGGCTGAGGAGTTCTCCATTCCGGTAAGGATAGATTATTTATAGCTGCTCAGTTATAGTTCTGCGTTCCGGCCGTTTCATACATTTCCATGACAGTACACTGTTGGGATTCAGATTTTAAAAGACTTGCTGATTTTTAAAATGCTAGTAGCTTCTGGCCTCCCAAAATGATCATTGCAGTTAAAGGTACCCTATCTTGTAGTGGAACCACTTCAGTGTTGACCTATTCCCTTAATGTAAAACTAAACTCTGAAACATCAACTACCAAAGTTTGTTATTTATTCATTACTGCATCAACAGTTTGCATCATTATACAGGTATCATGTTGTGCTTACTGAGGTACAGTTCAGTTTCCTGCAGTTTGTGTACACAGTTTTAACAATATACAATCAAGGCAGTGCGTTCATTTGATCCCAATGCAAATGTACCACTGTATGTGAAACAACTGTATATTTAGGGTTAATAGCAATTTTTTTTTTACACATATTCCAGATTTGCAGGAAATATTTTACTCCATGTGCAATTGTATACTTTTTCCATCCCACACAAGTGTACACTTGCAAATTTTGGATCCCACAACATAAAGCACAGCTTGCGTACTTCACATGTGTTTAAGCGTAGCAGCTGTAACATGAACGGCAACACCTATAATTAAAAAAAAAAAGAAAAATCTTAATTAGACCAATCAATAACATTAGGATTAGGTAATTCTATTTCATTTGGCATTTTTGCAATGCCACATTAAAGTAACATGAAAGGATTAGGTTTTTGGACACCTGTATAAACTATTCCTTTGTATATTTTATAAACATTCATAAAATTATGGATATCAATTTGAGACTCAAATTGGAATATGTATCTATGCCAGGGTCTGTTTTATTTCTGTAATCCTGGATCCTACCTTGGAAAATATGAGTTAATCTGGCACGTTCATGGGCCAGCCTTAGATTAGGAACAGAGGATGCCCGTCAGACAGCATTCTGCAGGCCTGTATGGTATCTGGGAAAGGAAAAGGGTACAGGCCCTTTTTCTTGGTTGATGTTTCATGTACAAAATTAAAATTTTGGAACGCTGATAGCTGACTTAGGGCTCTTTGCACAATAATGATGTTGCTTGCAGCTCTTTTATCTGCTTGAGACTTGAGGGTTTTAAAATATTCTCTATCCACATGGGCAAATCAGAATTACTGTGAACTTGCCTCTTGATATCTAGTCTTGGTAAGTAGTTGCAGAGCTGAGGAGACATATATTGTGTTGTACCAAGACTTCCATTATTTTGAGCTGTGTCGATAGAATAACTGTTTGTTAGAAACGATTATTCAAGGGAATCTCTGACAATCCAGAAAAGCTGTACAGTGCAGGATATGCACAGCATATATGCCAGGCATGCACTCTTGTGCCTTAAGAGGAGTATTTAAAAATGTTAAAAAGGATTTCGCCATACTCCTACCCCCCGCCCCGCAAGTAAAGCAGCAGTGTGAAAAATACAAAGGGGGCACTTCAGGTTTTCAGAAAAAATGGATATTTAACTGGCATACTGTATGTTTTCAGTAAGTGCAATATGCTTACTGGAGCAATTGATAGGGAACTTGTTAGACAGTTTTAAAAGTCTATAAAACTTGAAACCAGGCTCCTGTTCGCCACAGCACTGGCAGAAAGCTTGGCTGGCCACAGGAAGAGGCACCGTGCACTAATCAATTTTCAGAAAGCGATGAATGCAGTGATCAATTAGCCAGCTTGGATTCCCAAAATAGACATAAAACCAACGTCACTGGCTGCTAAATTGCATTCAAACAGTTAGACGGCAGGTTTTATTTGACACACAGGCCAGACAGAAGAAACTGTTAGAACGAAACTAATTAGGGGCATTGAAACAGAAACCTGGAGCCCCCCGACACGAGTAGTTTCCAGACACATGTGATTAGTCTGTGACATTGCAGGAGAAATGAAAAAATAAAACTGTTGCCATAGAAACCTGTCTTCAAAAGGCGTCTACATCTCTCCTTGATGTTAATTGAGAGCACATTCCTTTGATATCAGCCACTTTGGGCACATAGTGTCAAAGCAAGTCTATAAAACATAGAGAAATTAAAGAATCAACAGAGCATGCGTGACATGATTGCAGGTTTGCTTTGCCTATGTAGGTTAAAATACAGTACCCCCATTGCTGCAATAACTGAATTGATAAAGCAAGGGATATTGTAGTAGTGCATCTTAGCCACTAGGTGTTCCTCTTTCACTGTAAAAACAAACCTTGTATTGTGTTTTGGCCAAAAGTTTTGCATTACCTAGAATTTTAGAATTCAGACATTAAAAAAAAAAAAAAAAGTATATGAACATAATTGATATTTTATGTAACATCATGTAATCAAGGAACAACAAAGTGATATCGCAACGGTCTACCGGAACCCATAATAGTAGTACAGTATTTCACGTTAGATTTAAAAATGTCACATTTTTCAATTTTTGTCAGTTTATCATTAAGTGTATGGAAAACTACAACGCTGTATGTAACTCAATAGGTTAAAGTAACATTGTTCAACAGGTTTAGTTCGACTTTATGAAGTAAAATGTGTTAATTCTTAATTCTTTTGGCCATAGCTGTAGGTCCACCTGGCATTATTCTGGTGGCATTTAAAAACAAGGTTAAAGTGGAATAAAACCAACTAGCAATCATGCAAAGGTACACTAGTAAGTCAAGAATATGGTCAGACTAATTCAACTGATGACATGTTCCAAACCAAGAGGAAATCATCTGAAGCAAGACTGAAAGGGAAATAGCAAATGTATTTCATACAAATGGAAATAAACATATGGGGTGATTTTATAAAAGTTCTTGGACTAATCAAGATATAAAGAGAGAGGATAGAATGAGTGTGATGAAAAAAACAGAAACTTGAGTTTAGAAAAATAAACATGTTGACTGTGTTCTGCTCCAAGGTGGTTAATGATCCTACATGTATAGTACTTAAAATAAACTTGTGCCAAACCACAAAGTGATTTGATTTGTACATTGAGGTTGGGCCTTGAATCAGTTATCATGCAAGGGTTACACTTTGTGAGAATTTGAAAGGGTAATTAACCTGAAAAATAGTACAAAAAGAAAAATATCATTCTAAAATTCTAATGGGGTAACCTTAAGCACAAAGTTGATAACCATTGTCTTACAGCTAAGTTTGTTCTTACTGCTCCCGTACACGTCACTGCTTTACCAAATGAAACGGGAACAGCTTGCATATTTGTGGGTCATCTTTATACCAGTGTTTGTTTATTTTGACGTCAACACATAAGCCTTATAAAAGTTTACCTTAGTAAAAGCATTGCAAAGTGTAATAAAGCATGGTAAAATATAGGTATGCCCACAGAGGTATGGTTAACGATGGTAAGCCTTTTTGTGGTAAAGGGTCATAGTGAGACTTTTACTTTGAGATGTGTTAACAGAAACAAATGTAATGATTTCAACTTTTATTAAAAAGTTAGTCAAAACAAGTGGAAACGTCTTTGAATTCTTAAAAGCAGTTGACACATTTAACCTTAACTAGTGCTTTAAACACTGCAAAGATGCAAGGACTGGGGCTTAAATGAATGAGCTATAAAGATATGGAACTGAATCTATTTAGATATAAAAAAGAAGGATTAGGAGGGACATGATTGAAGTCTTTAAAATCTAGACAAATAGGCAAAGAAACCAGGACCAGAGGACAGAAATTAAGTGGACTGACTTGAGGACAGAGGGTAGGTGACGCTACTTCTTTACACAGTGAGTGGTTAGGATGTGGAATGGGTTAGCTAGCCATGTTGTTGATGCTGAATCATGGGGATAAAGTTTTAAAATTAAGCAGCTCGTTGGAACCAGGCGAACACTGATGGGTATAATGCCGTCCTCTCGTTCGTACATTTTCTTGTTTCGATGCAGAGAAGTGCTCTGCCCTGCTGCAATGCAGATGTTTTTCTGTACCCACAGCTGATATTTAATCAGAGCACCAGCGTAGCCACAGGAGGAAGCATTGATTTTTTGGCTCTTTAAAAGTAGTTTAGAAACGTTTAATGCAAACTAAATATTATTACATCCATCAAAGCAGACTTTATAATTACAACATTAAGTCTGAGTTAAAGCTTGGAATTAGACAGGATGTAAATATTAGTAGAGCTGTGCCATTTCTGTACAGGGATTCTCAGGAACCGAGGTCCACAAAATAACTTAATACACAGCACCAATACATGGTTCATTTATTAAAAAAAAAAAAAAAAAAAAAAAGAAAAACCTTTTCTCCCCAAGCCAGCCAAACTTCATACTCACTTCTATAGCTTTTGACAGTACAGAGGGGGAGCATTCTTCGATTTTATAATTTAGTTGACAAAAAATCTTACTAGCATCCTTTTAACAAATAAAACCTTATTCATTTTTCACATTATTTAGGTCATCAGTGTTATGAATTCTAACGAATGAAGGTATTTTCAGGGAGTTAATTGATTTGGGAAGCATTCATTAGCAGTGCTGATACCAAAACAGCTATTAAAAATAATGAATGGTTCAGCCCAGCTACTTCTAGCAGAAGGCCAAAATGTAATCTCCTAATCCATGAAATGATGCATGAGATCCTGAAGGGATTTTCTCAGTGTTTTTGTGGTTTGAGAAGAAAGAGATGGAATTTAATTGCCAAATCCATTAGTTAGCAGAAAGTGCCAGCTTTTTAAAAAGAGATTTCCAACAAATTATAGCGTGACACATCCCTTATATAGCACTATACTTTTTTTATACAATATACAACACTATATTTTTTCTGAAATCAACTACTTATTATTTAGGAAGCGCTAACCAGAGCTTTATTATGCCTTACTAGCTTTATTAGAATTGTTTCTGGGCCTCTTTTTTTATTGTGTGTTTTTAACTTTTTTACCCAGCTGTGGTCATGGGGTGCAGATTTGTACCTTTGAAATCGCCCTGTACAGTAGAGGTCTGCTTGGGCCTAAATTTGACACCTGATCCAAACCCAACCCAACCAAACAAAATCCGAACCCGACCTGAGCCCGAGACCTTTGAAATATATGCATACCCGACCCTACCTTCTCCACAAGTATATTCCAAACATACGCTGTTGCAACTAAGTACCTTCAGTATAGAGTAAATAACAGAAAAAGGAAAAAAATCACTCTCAATTAATCATATCTCATTGACTTCTTTTCCTAGTAATTCAACACTGCATGATTTAAAAGAAGACAACAGTAGGCTTCTTCAAAACTGTGTTACCTTAAATAGCCACACAAGATGCTCTTGCAAATTGTCATTCTCATTTTGGACAAGCCTATATCATATCAAACTGCTAAATTAATGTTCAAAAAAATATTACACCACAACTGTGGCTTTTAAAACTGCTGCATGAATACATCACTTTTCAGTGTGCCACTGCAGAGATGAATTTCCTGTCTCTCTACTGTCATATTTCAGTAATATTTTGCAAGATTTGCATTGTACAAAGCCATATGGACTTTTGTTATCGTTGAGTACAACCATGTCATAATTTTTCCAAATTTTTACTCCATCAACCTATACAGATGAACCTGTTTTATATCATAATTTCTGTGCGGCTTAATTCATCATATAAAGCGGTTCATGATATATACCGGGTTTCACGTTTGCCTATGACAGCACAAGTGCGAGAAAAAAAGAACTAACAGTGAATTAAAGAGCAGTGTTTTATTAACAGTTTGTGTCATTTTCTGAAAAAGGCATGCATTGTTGACTGGTGAGAGCTATCAATTAGGCGTTGGACTTGGTGTGTTTTTTTTTTTTTTTTTGGTTACGTTGGTGTTTTGCAACTGAACTGTATCCCGTTAAGAACACCCACGTAGCATTTGTTGACAGGCAGCACAAAATGTCAGTTTATCAGCCAAGATGATTATTGGTTGTTAGCTGCGTTGGAAATTAATTATAGCCTGTGGTTACTTAGTAAAGCCCGGCGACACAGCATTTGACAGGCTGCACAAAACGAATAAGCGGGTTTGTGAGATGATATTATGGAGGTCTTTTCTCAAAGAACCAGTGGTTCTTCAAAATTCGTGAAGCAGAAAGTGAGTTTTAGGAAGCGCTTGCACACGGAGGAAGAAAAAAATACTTAAAATTAAAAACACCATAAACCACTCACTGATAACACACATCTTGGCGAATACCAGTTGAGGGCTTAGAGAGGACACTTGCTCACTGAAAGACCAGTAGATAGAAAACGTACATTATCTTACATTGATCACTTACAGTATCTTGGATACACATTTGCACAATATCTATGTTAAATTAAACGTGGTAGATTCAGAATTTTGTGGAACATGTAGATTTAAGTGCCAGGTATGCGTAGTCTTGCTGTCTTGTCACAAGATGTTTTTCAAGTTGGGTGAGCTTCATTTTTTCCATTGCCACAGTGTGTAATTCATGCATAAGGGTGTTAGCATTACTTCACAGTGCAACTGCTACATTTCAGGTTTCAGAGATGTTTTTTTTTCCTTTGGTTTTTCATGTATGAGAAAGCATCATGGGTAACATTGAGCTGCGCCCTGGTGCTTGTGAAAAGATTTTTTTGTTGACACCACTCCAAATGGTACGATGGTCTGTTTGAATTCACCAGAGAAGTTATTGTGTAATCCCTGGTTTTCATAAAAAGATAAACACATTATTAAACAAGGAATGAGACAATCTCCTAGCCTACACAGCCCTTTTAATAAATATGGTGTGCAATTTTTAGTAGGGTTGCGGTGCTGGACTGATGAGAAAGGAATATTTTAGTACTCATTCAGGTGCAGACAGACTGTGCTAAAGAGATTAGAGCTGAGTGGTTTGCACTCAAAGGTATAGGGAATCTGGGCTAGACAGCTGAGAATTAATTGGTTAAAGTATTCATCAAGCTTCACAGAGAAACTACATTAAATGGTTTAATTCTCATTTAAGGGACTGTGACAAAGATGGCTATAGTGGGGACGTCAGACCAGAAGAAATGCACAGTACTGCGAGATGAAATAAATGGATGCGCTGCTGCATGGTTTATTATTATAAAATAAAACAGTACAAAAAACAGGACACGGCACTGGCAACCAAAACAAAGAGACAAACAAAAACGAACTACACAGACAAACACGGTGAGCTGAATTTATGATTTACTTTACGTTATTATTTTCTCTTCTCCACATCCGTTCTCCACTCACCGAACTCACAACCCCGAGTAAGTGAAAACATGCTGCTTTTATACAGCTGTACCGAGACTCGATTGCTAATCAATCATTCAGTTGGAGTCGCGGTACAACTGCACGTGAATTAATAAAGTGCAATTCCCCGTGCTCACATATTATTACATTTTACTTGCACATGAAGTGCTGTGCAATCCTCGTGCCTAAATACAAATATACATTTTAAACACTTGTGTTACACAGACCCGTTTATATCCCATGTACCAATGACTATACACCAACATTAACACACAGCATACAACACAAAATACACACAGAGGCAGGGCATTTTGCCACGGACCCTTTCGGATGTTGATACTAAAAATAACACTGTGTATCTCTATTGCTAATCTTTTAAAGTTTTTTTGCTTTATATGCTTTTTGTTTGAGTCTATAAAGCAATTGGCCAATGTGTAGCAGACAAGCAGGGGTTGTGTGTTCTGCAGCCAATCATAGGCCAGTATGGTTTGCCACATTGACCAGGCATTGGTAGTCAGTCACATGCATAGCAGCTGGTGACCTAAATGGTTTAAATCAAGGAAAAAATATAAATAGTCTATGTCTGGATTACATTCATTTTCTTGACAAATGTTGTAATGCATTTTTAAGGGTAAAACAAGTTAAGTGCTTGGTATTTGCTACACAGAAGACAATAGGTTTAAAAATAGTGTTTCTGGGCGGTCATGTCATCTCCCTAGGGTTTTGGAGAGAGAGAGAGAGAGTTTCATGGCACACAGTATTTGCATGAGTTGTTGATAAATGAGGAACAGTTTTAAAAACCACACTAGTGAGCTGGTACAATTTAACATACTGCCTTGTCCATTGAAAACATTTAAACCCTCTCCCCAGTGTATTTGTTGACATTCTTGTTTATTTAAAATCTCCATCCTCACTGCATTACCTCACTCCCTCTGTTTAGTTTAGTATGTATAGTAGAGAGATTGTATGTCTAAAAAACTATGCTGAGAGTCTGCCAAATTGTTTGTCTACTTGATTGAGGAGTTTCTTTTGCTTTGTTACTGATTTGAGTGTTTAAAACAAATGCAAACTATGGTTTCTCATGACCTTTATAAAAGTTTACCATAGTTAAAGCATAGCCAAGTGCAACAAAGCATGGCAAAGTAACGCAAGGTATGATAAAGCATATTAATAAACAAGGCAAACCAGGGTAAACTACCGTACACCAAATGCATAGTCAAAACAAATAACAGTACATAACTCATTTTAACTAAGAACTGTACCTTGTACGCTTTTGTTGCGTTACTGCTAGTATTGTTCAATGTGTTTTTGTCCATCGTGCCTCCTACCTTGACACCCTCCACCTTAACTTTCTTGATACTGTAATTTAATAAAAAACAAGGCTTGCTTGATCAGTTTCCTTTCATGCATTGTGAATAGTTTGCACAATTCTTAACCTGTTTGTGCTTTTTTTTTTTTCATTTTGGAATGGTGTTAGATGTGGGCTAACCCTATTTCAGTGATCTAAATGGGTGTTCAGCTTCGACTTGTGTGTACTGGAAAGGAATTGCATGTTGCTGTCAATTTCAAGGCTATTCAACTCTTTCATGGACAATTACAGCACAGATTGGATGACAAACTGTTTTGGTAATCTATTCTTCTCAAGGATTTCCTTCAGGGTGGCAGTTAGACTAATAAATCACATTTGCAGATATAATAATTTTCTAATGACTGCTTTGTGTGAACTGACTTTTGCTTGACTAAATCAAAACAGTCCTCGCACACCTACTGCAGGGCTGGAGCAGCTGCAGGATGATTGGTAATGCCTGCTCTAGGGTCCGTCAAAAGGTTACTGTACATTGGTGTATTTTACATTGACGTATTTTACATTGACACTGTGCTGTATGTATAGACTCTGGTGAACTGATAAATGTTCTTGCCAAAAGATGACAATACCCCAAAATGGTTTTGAACGAGTAACTGCATGTTCATCGGTACAATGAAATCTCCACCAAGACTCACCCAAGGTCCTGTTGTCACAACTGTTCCATGAGACATCAGAACACCTGTGCTTTCCCATAGTAAATGTTACATTTTTACTATGCTAGATCTTGGTAAACCAATTACAGCTGCACACTGTTAATGTAAATGTATACATTAATCTTGGTTGCTAGTTATAAAATAATTTTAACGGAAGTCTAATTGTTTGCCTTTAATCACCCCGTCACTTTTAACAGTGAGTTAAAGTTACCCCAGTGACAGTTTTAAAAAAAAAAAAAAAATTGTGGATTTTCAGAAAGTTCAGATTTGTCTTTTTAAAACTATACATTCTGGTGAGTGTGTTGCATAAAATCAGCATTGTCAATATACATAAATATACATTGTGTAAGGGATAGTAACATTTAGAGGTGTTATCATGTTGTGCCAGTTGCTTGCACAAAGGAAATGCTTTTCATATCGATAACATTCATTGATCCCCCTGTTTTTTACAAAGGAGTTTTCACATTAAAAAAATACCATAAGCATTTAATTTGAAATAGCATTTGTGTGTGTTTTTTTTTTAATTTACAATTTGTTTTGCTTTTGTGGTTTAATTGTCAGTCAATAAATATATTTAAAAATTGCAATGCATTTGTTAATGTAGTACTTGCATGATATTCCTACAGAGAGAGAGAGAAGGAGTATTAAACAAAAGTAAAGCCGAAACAATCTTGTGAACAAACAGCGGTATACAGCCCATTAAATTCCTCATAGCTCTCTGGTACACTCTGCTGGTATTGATTTTATGTGTCACGTTGCGCTGCACGATAACCGTGGTGTACCTTGAGGTACCATTAGTTTACCGCGCTACCGAGGACATTTTCCATGGAACCCACTGTACTGTTAAGACTTTTGTGCCATTTAGATCCCAATAAAATAAACTGCAGTTGCAGAACATCATTTGGCATTTGTTAGCATGGTGTGATTTGTTAAAATATATCATTTTACCATTGCATGTCTGATACCCTGTTCTTTAGTTCTGCTGAAAGCTGTTTAGCTGTAAAGTAGACTTATTGGTGGTCAAAAGTTATTGTGTACAAGCCTTGCTGTGCATTATGTACCACAGTCCTGCCTAACATCTGAACTTTTGAAATTTCTTGCACTTTTGCCCCTGGATATTCCTCAGGAGGTGTGCAGTTAAACTATGTATGTGAATACACACATCTGGGTCATTTAAGTAACCTCAATTTGGTTAATTGCAGCTTGCTTATAAAAGCATGAGTCATTTCTGTCAGTGTCTTGACAGCGCAAGTATGAAGTTGCATAAAGGGAGGTGTTTATTTTATGGATCAGTGCAAGTTGGAAGAAGTAAGCAGTCTTCTGCAGAAGTCAGATCAGACACTTTGCAAAGGCAAGAAGTGCATGCTTCGTAAATAAATTTAACTACAAATTAACAATCCAATTCATTTAATTTATACCCGACAAATAATAAATCTTAAAAAACTGCAGCTTTTATGATAGTCTTGGGATGATCTGAAAGTAAAAATGCAAGTATTCAAATCCCTGAACAAACATGATCATGTTTGTGTTCAACAGAACATTTGTGCAACCTAGTTTAATATGTAAATATATTTAATGACAAGTGAAATAAATACATCGCCTTCAACTTAATGTGCTTCTCACCTGTCCTGAGCTCTAACCACTGGGGTGCATTTCCATTTTAGCATTCAACAACAAATGATCATGTTAGCATTTGGTAGTATAGCCTGGAAAGTAATACAATTGAGAGGATTTCAAAATTACTATTATTATTCGTTTATTTTGCAGACACCTTTATCCAAGGTGAGACTAGGGTGTGTGAATTATGCTTCAGCTGCAGAGTCACTTACAGTGTCTCACCCAAAAGACAGAGCATAAGGAGGTCAAATGAGTGAGTAAGACGGGGTTTGAACTGGGGACCTCCTGATTACAAGTCCCTTTCTTTAACCGCTGGACCACAAAATCTAATGGCACCCTTCACTTTGACCTGTGACACTTGTTTTCTGATGGTAAAGACTGAACAATACAAGATATTGGCTTCATACTCACTGCACTCTCTGTGTATTTTGTGATTAGGTGAAGTTCATTCGTGAAGAAAAAGTAGTCTGTTTTCAAAGCTGCCACTTCCACAGTGTCAAGGCCTTGTTTCTCAGAAACCATTTAAGGTAGTAACTTAATATGTGTGGGGTTATGTAAGTTCTTAATGCTAAATGTGTTGCAGCTGCATAGAGACAGATACACTTTGAGTTACTGTCTTCAAGTTACAAAGCCTTTTTTTTTCCTTACTTTAGTTCCATTTCAAGCCAATAAAAATGAACCCTTTCACTGTCACATTGCTTTAAACTCTCGCCATACATTAACTGTTTCAGTGCCACATGCTACCAGGAATGCTTTGTTTTTGAGGGGCTTGGGGTGAGCAAAAGTTTTGAAAACCACCACTGTTAATGAAGGCATGCGTTTTTATTCAGCAGAATGCTTTATGCCAAGTCATTTTCTGATCACATAAATAGTTGCACAAACCTAGTCAGTATGTTGTGAATTAGATTAATTGTATACACATTTCATTAATTTTTTACTGCATGAATAGGTTTTACAAGACTTTTTTGTACTATTTATTGTTTTTTTCCCCCCGACTTCAAGTTTTTTGTATCCGAGAAAAATATATATAAGCAGAGCACCTTTTGAAGCTTTTAAATATTATATATTTATATATATATATATATATATATATATATATATATATATATATATATATAATAGCTTTGTCATAATAGTGAAATTCTCCTGTTGTTTGATTTGTATCTTTTCGTGATGTGAATGTCATTCACCCAGTACAGGCATTCTAAATATCAGTCATGCGAACTGCAGGCTTCACGGTACATTGAAAAGAAAAATAAAGGCATTTTACAGAAAGTTGTGTTGATTGAAAAAGCACAGCTCTTGGCATAGTCTCTAAGGGTTTGTGTGCCTTAACTAAAAAGGTGCAGCCTTCAGGTACCAAAATATGTGTTGTATGTAAAGTCAAGTGATTGCCACAGCAGCATTGGTCTCATCTTTATTAGAAGTATAAATCGGAATCTTGACGCAAACAGTTGGTTTTGGTTATATTTTGGTAAAGAAATGAGAGCAGTATAGATAATAAAATTAAAAGTTTAAAAGTGGCAAAATGCATGCTAGTGTCGGATCTCACGTACTGAAAGCGCAAGAGCCTGTTAGAAACTTTTTAATAGGAATCCATTGTTTTCACATGTTGAAGGAATTAGGGAGTGGTGATCTGTTCTAACATGCCTTGTACTTAAACCGACAAATTCTATCACTGTAGCATACTGCCTCAGCAATGTCCACACCACGTGCCATTGCCTACCACACTGACAGTAATTAACCCTTTTAAAGGCAATTCTTTCTGCAAGGCTTCAACTAGATTATTAAAATAAGGTGCTAAATACAAGAAGGTGTGCATTTTCCTGATGACTTAAACAGGCTAGACCTAAATTATAGCATGCCTGTTGTTTCTGTCCCAGGAGGCTGTGATGTTGGTATGTACAGTCACTGTTCAGTTTGCTACAGTAGGCTGTGTGTGCCTTTATTGTAACCAGGCTGTTCCCAGGAGATGTTCCTAATAGTAACTTCTGTTTGGAGACACCCTATTCCCAAAGTGCAGCTGTGGTGGGGTAGTTATATAATGACAGGTTAGCACTCCACAAAGGAGAGTGGAGAGAGGAGAGGGAGGGATAATGGGTACCACATGCAGTGCCGCAGTTCCAAGCTGTATGAAGGAATCCAATTATTGCCTTTTTATAGGAAAATAATTAGTTATGTTGGTGTCTGTTTGCAAACCTTTAGCTCATAAGATGTTGGCTTCTTTAACAACGAAGTTAAAATAGAGAGTGAAAGACTTTATTTATTGGATCAAGGTGGTGGTGTTGTCTGTGTTTCCATTCTTATAATGACTTATTACTTGTAGGCACACTATACTGTTTAAATATCACACTATTAAGCTGAAAAATGCGTGATCAACACATTGCTTTTGACTGTTCACCACCACATTTTCAGGGATGATTGTGCATTATACAGTGTGAACAGGGTATGCATAACAAAATATTGTAAGGTGCCTCACTTCAGGGGGCAGTTAGGTTCACAGATAAGTGAGGATATTCAGGTGTGTAGTTAAACACTGCATGATCATCACATTTTGAAGACAGTGGATTCAACATTATCAAGCATCATAAGTAGTGCAGATATGTGCTGTCTTGACTGGCTACTACATTTAGGCCTATCCATCTGTTTGCCGAAACACTATCCAACTACCTATCTGCTTGATCTGCAGGGTCTGAACAGCACAATTCACCCCTGTGATATGCAGTACATACAGCCCTTGTGTAACTGGGCTTTCCCTCCAAATACAGATAATTTGTTATGCAAACGGCACCTCTTAGCATTGTGTCATTTATCAAAGCTTCATCTTGCTGTTGCATGTTACTTTCAGTCACAGTAAGCCACGTAGCTGATCTGACAGACTGACAAAAGAATGATACAAGGCGTTCAGTTGGAAGGTACTTCTGCATTCAAGACAGCCTGAATTATTCCTAAAAGGAATTAGAGACAGTTACCATTAAGGACTGGCCATGCATCTCTTGCTGATTTTAGATTCACCATACGGTAGCAGCTACATGGTAGGGGAGGTTGTTGCCCATAACGTTGACCTTTCAGTTACAAATCATCTCATTCAAATGAAAGCATGGTACTCTAGACCTTGTCTGGGGGTTGTGTTATCTTGATCTGTTTGGCTGCCTGTATCATTTGCATAACGGTAGTGTAGTTATGACGACAGACACTGTAGCCTTAATGCATTTGCATTTTTATTTGAGCAATCCAGCCTCACTTGAAAACACTGAAGGAATAATGTTTCAGCTTAGCGTCAGGTTGGGTGACTAGAGAGTACATTTTACTGTCAGTGAAGATCAGAGATATAAAGAATTCTCCATGTCTATTTCCATGACAATGGCAAGAATTATTATTTTGATAGTGTTCATTGAGTACTGGAGGATAATGTTGTTCATTTTATGAAGTATGTGATTGCTTTCCGTTATGTTACCTCTACTAGTTTAGTCTTAATTTGTATTTTATTCGGTAATAAGAATCACATCTCTGTTTTTATTCAGTGTGAAGTTTGAATAAAAACACAGATGTGATTAATATGTGTGTGTGTGTGTTTTATTTTTTAAATAGTTGATTGTTCTGCAGTGTAGCATTTCACCCTGTTAGCACAGCTTCTACTTGTTTTAAAATTTGATATTTATGTTTAACAAACTGTATTTTAGACATTAAAACAGACCTTGAAATAAAAAGTAATTCACATGTATCCACCTTCACTATGTAAATCTAAAATCGTTAACAGGAAAAAGTAGGTCACTATGATCTACATCATTATTGTTAAGTTTGACATACAAACAAACACACAGATTCTGATTCATCACAGGTGGATAAGCAATTCTCTTGACATACAGACGAAATCCACATACTCAAAGATATAAGGCAGGTTAGTTAGCAAAAATCATAATTTTGCCAAGTCATTTAAACATTATTGAAAATATACTTGTCAAATATTGTTAGCCTCAGGTTTGTAATATATACAGTATACAGTACAGTGTAATGCTAAATGTAATTCATTTTATTATTTGTGTGTGTGTGTGTGTGTATATATATATATATATATATATATATATATATATATATATATATATATATATATGTGTGTGTGTGTGTGTGTGTGTGTGTGTGTATATATATATATATACACACACACACACACACACACGCACGGCTGAAAGGAGAAAAAGACCCAGCTTGTAGAAGAATTTGCAGACAGCCCTGCGCAAAGAAAATAAGAACAACTTAACATGTACTTCCATTTACTAAAACTGAATCGCTAAGCTCGTCATGTGGATGCTGGGATGTCCGCATTGTGCTGAGGGATTTGAAATCCTTTTTATACCTAATCCCCCACCTACTGAATTACAACCTGACAAAAAAGCAGGTACTTTAAATCTTGAAAATTAAAATGTGTTTACCTGTTTAATATCCGATTATGAGTTGGGGGATAACGTGACTTGTGAGAGTGATGACAACTTAGGATGTTTTCTCCTCGCTTCTCATTGCGTATTTTGCTTTTTGAGAAGGGTTTAATCCCTTGCTATGTCTTTCTTTTATATACGTATTGATGTCTGAAGAATGTCGAGTTCATCGGAGAGAAAAAAAAAAAAAATCTCTGAATCTTCTCCCTCCAAGTGGGGAAAAAATAAGATTGATCAGCACCTGTCTGCCATTAGCGAGGCCTGCATGTCTCACACTCGCCAAAATTTGGAACACATGTTCTCTCGGATGAAAAGATGTTGTCTGAGGCTGCTGCTGTGATGGCCACTTTGGGTACTGATTTCTCAGCTTTTTCTCAGGAATTTAAGTCCCTTCGCAACCAAGTAGATAGCAACAAGAGGGCTATAGCAATTTTTGAGACCAAGATCGACCGGTTTGAGGCTAAGATGGCAGATCTGGAAGATAGAAATTGATGCAATAATCTTCATCTTATTGGTTTGAAAGAGTGAGCTAAGGGTGCTGACACCGTAGACTTTTTGACCAGATCACTTCCATTGTGGTTCCCAACCCTGACTGGGATGGACATTCACATAATGCCTGCTCACTGTATTTACTCTGACCACGCCAAAACATATTTTCAATCTTTTAAGATACTCAGGACCACCAAGCTATCCTTCAAGCAGCCAGGAAGGACACCTCTTGTTCCGCGGCAAGGAAACTCAGGGTCTTCTCAGTCTTAACCTTATTAAGAAGGAACTTAATTGCTGCTTAGACAGCGGGCTGAGTTTCTTATCCACAAGGTGAGACAAAACTATTACTTCAGTGGCAGCAGACCTTCCTATTTGCTTGCTCTGAGATTTACATAAAAACAAGCATTTTGCAGATATTTTAGCTGTTAAATCCACACAGGGAGTTAGTTTAACAGATCCTTCTTAAATAAACTTGGCATTCTGTTCCTTTTACTTTCACCTTTTATAGATCAGATAATCATGCTTCCTCCATAATTTCCAAATCCCACGCCTTTTACCTACTGAATCTGCAGCGCTTGGGGCCCCTCTCTCTTTGGCTGAATTAAAAGACGCGCTTCAGTGTATGAACAGGGGCAAATCTCCTGGCATTGATGGTATTCCTCCTGAATTATTTTTAACCTTTTGGACCCAGCTGGGTCCGTTTGTGCTTAATGTGATGTAAACTGTTGTGGATAAAGGCTGTTTTCGCAGAGATGTCCACTGTTTACTTCATATTTAATATGCCGCTACAGATATTTCTGCTCCCTGTGCTGTACTCTCACTGGATGCAGAGAAGGCGTTCGATCACTTGGAGTGGAAATATCTTTGGTCGGTCTTAAGTTATATAGGTTTGGACTCAGAGTTTATTGACATGGTTAAAGTTCTGTATGCTAAGCCCTCTGCGTCAGTGTTAACAGGAAATAAGTGCTGTTCCTAATTTGCCATTTCCAGGGGTACTCAGGGCTGTCCGCTCTCACCTTTGTTTTTGGCACTTTCATTGGAACCTCTGGATCAAGCTGTCCGCCAGTTGGCGCTCTCTGACCCTATCACTGTCAACACTACCCAACCTTACATCTTGCTCGATGCAGATGACATGTTATTATTTGTTGAAAAAGTACCCTTCTCACTTTTTCACCTATTAAACATTTTCGATAATTTTAGTTTAATATCCGGATGTAAAATTAATTGGTCTAGTGCCTCTCAACTCTGTGATGAGGGGGGTGACCCTGTCTTCTAATATACTGCTGGTTAAACATTTCAGCTATCTTGGTATTGATATCCATCCATCCTTAGTCGACGGTATCAACTTATTTTAACAAGAACCACAACAGAATCCACGTAAACAGATTCAGTGCATTGATATCAGCTTTTTGTCTGTTTTTTTTATTTAGATGTAATGACTTGTAATATGTTTATAAGTGTTCGGTGGCTAGTGTATTTTCTTTTACACTCTTTGTATGTCAAACCCGACTTGCTTCGCTTGTGGGCCTGACACAGTAAAGAGTGCACAATAAATGTACTCTTATCTTGATTGGAGGTAGCCACCAACCATTTATTAACATGCATAATATGTGTTTTGTATAATTCTGTGCAGTTTTGGGTTGGATCTTTATTTACCAGGCTTCTAAACGAATGTCCTTTTCATGGGCTCTCCTTCTGAAAAGACTGCTAAAAGCTAAGCTTGTGCGGTTTAAGAAATGACCACAAGGGGTTTGCAACTGCAGTCTCTGCAACAGTGGCAACCATGAGATAGGAAATGGCAAATCTATTAAAATCACAGTTACGGTACAGAACCCTTTAAGTTAAATTAGTAGGTGAATGCTATTCACTATTATTCACTACACATTAATCACTGTTCCAATGATTCCAACTGGGACAAGACTTGCATTAGAGGATAGTTGTTGCATCCATAATTAATATATAATAATTAAATACATAGTGGATGATTATAGGGAACGTATTTTATTTAAACCATAAATGTGTTAGAAAACTACTTTTGTTAGACCACATACAGTACTATATGAGAAATTAGGATATGATATGCAGATAGAATCCTGAGCATAGAGAGAGATACAATAGTTTTCTACCCAGCCATTATGTTTTGCAAGAAAAGAAAAATATTGGAATGTCAAGTCAAGATTTGGCACTGAACCCAGGTAAAGAACTTTTCACAAATTGCATCCCACTACAGCCCTGTAAAAGCTGTGTATAAATGGCCTGCACAGCATGGGGCAATATTATTTTAATGACATCATTAGAAGTAGCACTCCCACTGGCTGGCAGGGAGTTAGGGATTAGACATCCTAACTCAGGAGCAAGAGAAATTAACTGTAACGGATTGAATGTAAATACATTGGCATATATTAGCTGCTGGCTTGAGGTTTTTACCATTGCCTACATGAACTAGGTTTATAAAAAGAGTCTTATTTGTACAAAAAGAAATAATGTCTCCTGTCCTCTGCCACCTTACTTTAAATATTAAAATAAGAAAATGAAAGTGTTCTTGAACAGGTTCAGCAAACTTTAAGCTGAAAGCTTCTAGCTACATAGGAGTGTGTAAATGAGTAATTGGCATTTGTAATTACTAAATGTTGTTTAAATGAATGGATTTTATCTCCTGTGAATTTCCACCGTGCCTCTGGGCTCTGGTGGAAGGCGTGGTCTGTTTGTAGACATGTTCCTGGCTGTCTACATTATTCTGTGTTCTGGGAAGCATTTTTGGGTTGGTGACCTTTTCCCTCTTTGATCTGCTTAATAGAAAAGCTTCCCTGCTCAGAAACACCAGCTGCATAACAGGACAGTGCTGTCAAAACAAAACAAAAAAACACAATTGTAGCTTTGTTTGTACACTATACATAAGAGCCATCATGAGAATGTGTAATGCTCTGACAGTGATGAAGCAAAATTGACTTGGAATGTAATGCAACTGTAAATAATACCTTTCATCCACACTGGAATTCAGTGTATAACTTAATCATTAAACAGTCATTGATTTTAACTAATCCAGCTTGTTTTGTTGTTCTGGGTATCTGTATTTAATTGGTTTCATACTTTCCATCTGTTTTGAAAAGCATTCATCTCACCATAAAATACCAGTTGTAGAGGCAGTGTTACAGGGTTGGGGGGGGGGTCTAAGTGGCTAGAGCTGATTTACTGTAGGTACCCCTCCCAACAACTACAGACTGAAAATTAGATCCAGCAAAGAGTTTGATAGAAATTTTAGGCGACTATTTTTCATTAGACTTTCTGTTTATTATTTTTCCTGTCAAAAAAGGCTGTCACCCACAGGAAGCTCTCAGAGAGGTAGGCAAATAAGCGGCGATCAATCTGAAACAGGGTGGGGGGGGAAATGGTGTCACTTCCCAGCACAACTCAGGCTTATCTTAGAAAAAAATTAAACAAATCTAAATATTTTGAAAAGGGTGAAGCCACTGCATCAGCATCAGTAGTGGGGTGGAGTGAGGTTAGCGGTTCACTGCAAAGTGAGGCATGTCGAACATCTGCCTGCCATTGCTCTATTTCTAGCTAGTGAGTGCAGTAGGTGCATAAGGAAACCATTACCTGCAGTTGGCACAGCTAGTGGTGGTTGGGGGCTGGCAATTCAGTTTTCCACAAGGCATTTGGGAAAGGATGGAAGACAGCAGGAGTAGGATGAATGCTGTATGCTTTGAGCCTGGCTCATTGGGAAAGCTCTTGGGGGTCCCTCTCTGATGGGCTTGTTTATTCAGCTGTGTAATTTAAGAAGCTGGTGTTGGTCGGAGGATGTGGGTGAAGGGGTTAATGGTTACTGGGCGGGAGGCACGCTCGGTTGTAATTGATCTCTCCCTTGGTGCTATCAAAGGGGATGCTTGTTTGAATAGTCGTGTGCTAATGGGGCCCAGGTTGAGTCAGGAGTAGTGCTCATTAGTGCATGTGTGCGCGTGTGAGTGCAAGTCTGAGTGCAGAGTTGTACAACTGTGGGCTGAAGCCCAGTTTTGCTTGCACTTTTGAATTAAACAAGTGCAATGTATAAACGTTTCATTTTACACAGGATAGTGTGTGGTACTGAATACATTGGTACTATACAGCTCTGGAAAAAATTAAGAGACCACTGCAAAATTATCAGTTTCTCTGGTTTTACTATTTATAGGTATGTGTTTGGGTAAAATGAACATTTTACCTTGTACTTGGCTTGATTCATGCGTTCTTCACAAAGACAAATCTGCCCGATTCCAGCCTTGCTGACGCACCCCCAGATGAGTCCAGTTTTCAGCTTTGCCCAACACCTGGTCGTCTATTGGTTAGACTGAGACCTGGAGAGGCCTACAAGCCACAGTGTCTCTCACCCACTGTCAAATGTGGTGGAGGATCTGTGATGATCTGGGGGTGCTTCAGCAAGGCTGGAATCGGGCAGCTTTGGCATGAATCAAGCCAAGTACAAGGTTGTCCTGGAAGAAAACTTGCTTCCTTCTGCTCTGACAATGTTCCCCAACTCTGAGGATTGGTTTTTCCAGCAGGACAATGCTCCATGCAACACAGCCAGGTCAATCAAGGTGTGGATGGAGGACCACCAGATCAAGACCCTGTCATGGCCAGCCCAATCTCCAGACCTGAACCCCACTGAAAACCTCTGGAATGTGATCAAGAGGAAGATGGATGGTCACACGCCGTCAAACAAAGCCAAGCTGCTTGAATTTTTGCACCGGGAGTGGCATAAAGTCACCCAGCATCAATGTGAAAGACTGGTGGAGAGCATGCCAAGACGCATGAAAGCTTTTTGCTTGAAAATCAGGGTTATTAATATTGATTTCTGAACTCTTCCTAAGTTAAAACATTAGTATTGTATTGTTTAAAAATGAATATGAACTTATTTTCTTTGCATTATTCGAGGTCTGACAACACTGCATCTTTTTTGTTATTTTGACCAGTTGTCATTTTCTGCAAATAAATGCTCTAAATGACAATATTTTTATTTGGAATTTGGGAGAAATGTTGTCAGTAGTTTATAGAATAAAACAAAAATGTTCATTTTGCCCAAACACATATCTATAAATAGTAAAACCAGAGAAACTGATAATTTTGCAGTGGTCTCTTAATTTTCTCCAGAGCTGTATGTGTAGAGTTGTACTGCACTTTGATGTGTTTTTCAGAGTGCAAGAGGGTCTGTTTGCTTTATATGTGTGAATGCACATATAAAAAAGAGTTTGATCGGGTGTTAGTATTTTTTTACATATTCAGTATTTCAAACTGAATATGCATCATAATGCCCAAAGTAAAATTTATCAACTGGACCCTATAGATCTTCACATAGACATATTTGGTCTTACATTTAAAGTAAGTGCAAAGGCACATTTTCATTTCAAAATGTATGTTGTATGAAGGTGCATTAAATTAGTGTTCTGAGTAGTTCCATGCTAGCTTAAATTGTTCCAGTAATTGTACTCCTCTGCACTTGCTTCAAAAATTTATTATAAGCTCATAAACTGAGCCAAAGTATGTTTTACAATGGAAGCAAATTAGGGGTTCTCTCCAAACATTGCATTCTCACTGTTATATTCTTTCGTGCAGTTTTGGATTTTCCTCAACCCTTTAGGAATCTGTTTGGTCTGGTGTGTGGACTGTATGATTTATTTTTTTAGTCTCTGTTATGAATCCAAACTTAAAACATAATTTTTTAAAAATATCATATATCCATAATAAATGCTCTCTCATAAATCTGGAGGCAAGACTTGAAGAAACAAAGTAGACAAGTGTTGTGACTAATGCCTTCAACAGTGTCATCACAACACAGATGAAGGCAATAGCCGAAACTCTGTAGACTTCACTCTTCTAGTTTTACCTCAGAATTTATGATTGACTGTTAACGATACGTAACAGTGATTGAAAATGTAGGGTTGAACATAGTGTTGTGAACTTGGAGAGCATGTGAAGTGTTTAACAGTTGAATGTTTAACATCTTCTACACTGTTCATAGGAATTTACCATGGAATTGTGGTTTCAAAAGAAAAACAGTAACAGTTACTTTTTTTGTTTTCTGTTCAGAAACAATTGGCAAAATGCCTCGATTAAATATGTTCTTTGTCATTTCTTGGGGGCAAGCCAACCAAGTCAATATTGTGGACTAGTGATTGATCTACAGTAGGATATGTTCTGAGATTTGTCTGTAAACTCTTTTTCACTTGTATGTTTGGCTGTCTTCCTGCTGCATTTTCAGGATATGACATCAGTGCTTGCTTGGGTTTCTATAAAAAGGTGAAGTCCTGTTTAATTTGGTTGTTGATCTTGGAAGTAGCTTGGATTTGTGATGCCTGACTAAAGAAATGATTATTGCCCTTTTGGGACTTTTTTTTCAGCCCCATGTTAAGCAGTGAATTTATTTTACATCATGTCTGCCTTCAAAAACAATCAAGTTTCTTTTAATTTTTCTCAGTATTTTTTCTGAAGCAATCATCGCTGTGGCTTTGCACGCTGTTAATTTAACTTAAAAGTAGATTTCTGTGGTAAATTGTGGTAACTCATTGTGGCGGAGTGTCCCACCCCTTTATGTTTGTAAGTGTTTTCTGTTGTATGTAGTGTATTTAATGTTGTTTATGTATAAAATGCACGGGATATAAATATGGGTTGCGAGCACAAGTGTTTAAAATGTAAATTTTGTATTTAAGCACGAGGATTGCACAGCACTTCACGTGCAAGTAAAATAATATGTGAGCACAGGGAATTGCACTTTTATTAATTCACGTGCAGTTGTACCGAAACTCCAATTGAATGATTGTAGGAATCGAGTCTCGGTACAGCTGCATAAAAGCAGCACGTTTTCACTAACTCCGGGTTGTGTGTTCGGTGAGTGGAGAACAGGATTGGAGACGGTGGTTATAATAATAATAATAATAGTTAAATATCAGCTCACCGTGTTTGTCTGTGTAGTCCGTTTTGTTTGTCTCTTTATTTTGGCGAAAGTGCCGTGTCCTCTGTGTTTTGTCTTTACAACCTTTTATTTTCTGTCTGTTTCGTTAATAAATACTAAGCGAAACCAAACTCTGTTGTTTATTTCATGGTTCCTCTCTCTGGTCTGACGTCACCCACTGCAGCCGTCTTTGTGACACTCATTGACAACACATGTGACTAAGTGTGTTAGAGTAGGCCTGGAGTGTTCTGTCACAGCTCCAGGTTTCCTTACACTGCCCTGCTAAAGCATGCTTTGTTGGAGTTAACCATATCAGAGACCGGGTTAGAGCAGAGCCCAAATACCTGTAATCTTAAAATTGAGAGTAATGTGACCTTATATCAAAAACAGGTCACAGATGTGAAGAGCTTTAAGGCCTAGGCCAGAGGTAGCCAAACCGCAGCTCGCATTTATTATTTGTGTTCTCTGAATTCATTTGTGTTAATTATTTTTTCTTCTCTCTCATTCTCTGTACTGATTCTTTGAGCCAGGGCGTTCACTGCAAGGATTTGTCACTTGTTGACTTTCGACACCACTTTCTGACGCATGTGTATTTCAAAGCTGGATGTACAGTTAAAAGTTAAACATTTCATAATTTTGAATTACGTGCTCCTTTGTTTCATGGACAAAGGCACTGAGCAAACCCTCCATGCACACAAGACATGTTATTTTAATTAATTTTATTCCCTCCCCAAGTAACCCTGAGCATATCTTCCAGACAAACAACACTTTTACTGGTACTACATTAAAGTCCACCTTTACTTGTACAAGTGTTACAGAAAGGATACAAAGACAGCTTTTAAATACATTTAAAAAAAACTCAAATCATGTCAACATGAGTAATAAACGAAATATGAGACTTTAAACCAGACTGGGGGGGGGGGGGGGGGGGTTGCTTTCAATGAAAACAGTGTTAAACCTGTCTCATCTGCAACAAATCTCTTACACACTGTAGCCTGTAGCCTACTACAAGGCGAGCAACCTCAAACGTCATTACGAAACACATTTCCAGATGAATATCCTCCTGTATCAGACTTTAGGCAGGTGCTGCATTCGGAGTTCAGTAAAGAAGCTGTTCTCACGACTCAAGCGAGTTTTGTATGTCAAGCATGGAATGTGGCAAACGTCCTTATTCAGATGAATTAATCTTTTTATACAATTGGAGTGTTGGCTCTAGACTAAAAAATGCATGTTTATATTGCAGGTCTAAAATTATTATATTTTTATCTTACGTCTCATCATGAGTGGGTACTGTAATAAATACAAAAAATATATACAGTGCATTTGTCATCCACAAAGCTCTCAACAGTTTATTACATGCAGCAGTCTTAAAAAAAAAAAAAAAAAATCTTATCAAAAAGAATCCTTATAAAAATGTGTGTTTTTATGTGGTGGTGCTGTATTTTATTTTATAATAACTAAATATATTTTATTTAAAGTGCATAATATATACAATATAAACAGAAATAATGGAAAAACACCAGTATGTTACATTTAAAGTTGAATATACTGCAGATCTATAGTACAATACAAATTACACTGAAACTGTGTGGCTAGTTTTCTGCAATCAACAACAAAGCTAGTATTTAAAATGTCTTGCTCTCACAAACACTTCATATTTTACAGTATGTGTCTTGCGGTTCTCAACCATAAGGAAATCTTGGTATGCAGCTTGTAGGGTTAGGAAGTTTGGCCACCCGTAGCCTAGGCTATGTCAGTGACTTGTGTGCTTTTTCCCAGTTTATAAAATTACAGTTCTCATGTTTGTCTTGGAGGCAGTACTAAAGGGATGCTGTTAACCTCCTGTAAATTCCCTTGCTGTTTTATCAGTTGTACTCACTTGTTGCTCTTGCAGTCTTTTCCAAACCAGGCTCTTATTGCAACCTGGACTGTACTTTAATTGAACACCTAGGTCCAATTAAATGCGTAAGTCCTGTACTAGAATGGATCAAAAAGCCACAAGTGAGTACCACTGTTGGAATGTCATATGTGTAATCACCTCCACAACACAGTCACACACACATTGCATTCTTAAACACCATCGTATTAATATGTATAATCATCCTACATCACACTCACGCACACAATGCATTGCATTCTTAAACGCCATTGTAATAATATGTATAATCACTTACCTGTGAATATACTGTGTGTTTTGTCCCACTATTTTGATAATTATAATTGTCTGTAATTGTAATAGACCTCCCACTCACATTAAATTGAATCTTGGCTTATTCTTAGCTAACATTATGCTACAAGCAGGCAGTACAGATTTATCAGCTAATGAGTCTAGGCTGATGACAATAGTGTGGGTCATCAGAAAAAAAATAAAAATAATAATTGATAGATTCTACTATAGGCTTTTGGCTGAAATGTCATAATGCCTCAACCCCCTGATAAAGTCAAGTTGACATGATTTGAGTTTTTTTTAAATGTATTTAAAAGCTGTCTTTGTATCCTTTCTGTAACACTTGTACAAGTAAAGGTGGACTTTAATGTAGTACCAGTAAAAGTGTTGTTTGTCTGGAAGATATGCTCAGGGTTACTTGGGGAGGGAATAAAATGAATTAAAATACCATGTCTTGTGTGCAAAGAGGGACAAAGAAGGACAACAGTCGACTTTTTGAAGTTTTATTAAACAGCTTCTCTTGAACAAAATTGGATAAAAGTGCCATTACTTTAATTTCACAGTAGCATAATTAGTATTGGAATTAGGACAGAGCTTGGTAATGGTGAAATGTGGTGCTGTCCATGTTAGCACTGCAAGACAAAATCTCAGGCATTAACTTTTGTATGAACTTAATGAGTTTGGGTAGTTATAAGGCAGAGAACAGTAAGGGGGCCGGTATGCGGCTAAACCGGATCCCTGCTTTTCTTCACCCATTTAAAGCACTGTAGGACTGCATGCTGTGTTTCTCTAGCATAATGCTGCTACTTGCCTTCAGTTCCAATTAAAACCTCATGCGACATTTCCATTGTCTGGTGTTGCTGTGCTCAGATGTATGTTTTACCTGCTTTGAAGTAGATGGGAGGATAGAAATTAGGGTTTGAGATGGTCCTAAAGGGGTATTGCAAAAATAAACGAGTGAGAGAAGACAGTACACACTGAGGAAGTCCCGATCTTAAGTTAGGGACACTGGTATGTGTGTAAAAAGGCAATAGTGTGAGGGTGGGTGGGAATCTACTGCTGTTCCATATATAATATTTACATACTTCAGGGTGTTTATTTTTGTGTTTCATTTGTGTTTTGTTTTTTCTGTGCTGTGTTTTTGTAAAAATATAAATTCATAAAAAGAATTATAATATATAAATTCATAAAAAGAATTATATATACTTTTCATTAAATGCTCAGCTGCTGCCACAGCTGCATTTTGCATTCATTTATCTCAAAAGACATTTTATTGTCATGCCTGTATTATGAAAACAGAGCGTGTAAGCCACTGCTGTTGATTACCCCCCACACTCTGCATTGTATAAAGTGCTACTACTGAACCACTGTGATGTCTTTTCTCGTATTGATCCCTGTTTGTTTTCATTCACTCATGTAAACTGTGAACCCATCCATCCAGAATACAGTATATCAAGTATACCGCAGTGGTAGAATGCATTATCACACTGGAAAATAGCTTTAATAACTACATAGACTGAAAGGAAAAACTAACAGTTGTATTCAGGGTGTGAACTCTTGTGCAGCTACACAAGTAGGCACATCATTCCATGTCCTGTAGCTTCTTTTTGTCACTGTTTTGAAAAGTTTTAAGTTAGTCATAAATCCGATACATTAACTGACTGTGTATCCAGAAATACCATTCAAATGGAATCTATGCCTTGCTAATTTAAATTTAACCCCAGGGTACTGAGTGATATGAGATGTTTCCAACTTCTGGATCATATTAAATGCATTATAAAAAGCCAAAAACCTGTGAAATGGCCATTGTTTTAAGCACAAAACTTCAGCTTGGCACAATGCTAGTGACACCTGGGCTGGCTGTGCATGTTTTCCTGTCTTTGTTGTGGTCTCATATGTGACTTTAATATTCCAAATTTGATGAAGGCCTAATATTTGACTTTTAATAACATGTAGTAAGCTTTATATATACTGCCTATAGTACCTGTAGTTTACTACAAAGATGAATAAATGTAGTATAGTGTAACTTAATAACAATGTAAAAAAAAGTATAACCCTAATAGGTATATAGCATTGTTGCCTGTTGGTAATGTAACAATACAGCAATAAAACAGGCTGCCTGGTGCAAGCCTCAGACTGCAGTTTTATTTATCAAGTTTTCTTTGGCTTCCAGGGATCTAAGCTCTCTGTTTCATTGATAGATTCTATATTCATTGTCTTGCTAAACATTTGGGCTGGTCTTGCCTTTGTTTCTTTACTTTAACATTTTAGCCCCGCTTGCAGCAACATATTATTTGTTTAGGTTTTTAAGATCATTGGGAGTATTTATGTGACAAAACAAGTCAAATCACATGAGCAAAAACAATCGAACAAATCCATTTTGAAACCGGTTCATACATTTATGGTATTAAAAAGTTAAGCAACTGTTGTCATACTTTCTTGTTATTCTTTATTAAGCCCTCCCTCATCTGCACAATTTATATCAGGGAGATAAGTCACCACAAGAACAATTGTGAAACCAAATTAAATCAGGACAATGAAGCAGAACATCCCTTATAAAAGTATACCATAGCAAAATGTATTGAAGCATAGTTAAAGCACAGGTAGCTACAGTAAACATATATAAAAGGCAAACCTTAGTAAAGTATGATAACTGCATAGTATAACCATGGGAAAGCATGGGACAACTGCAGATTGACGTGCAAATTTACCTAAAAATGACTTACACTGGTATGGCATTCATTATTTCCAAATTTTATTTGATTAATTCACGATTCGGCTATGTTGACAGTAAACTATACTATACGTGCACTTTACTGTATAAGTGCCCTTTGCTGATTCGTGGTTTTCAATATAAAACAAAACAAAAAAAAACAAATGGTGAAATAACTTCTATTTTGGAAATTAACATAATTTCAGTTATGTACAGTTTGTATTACAGTATGCTGTGATTGAGAATGTGGTAACTGCAAAGACTAAATTGTGAGATGAGATGAGAATATTAGGAATGGGAATGTCTCTGTGTAGGGCCTGAGATTTAGAGCATAGAGAATGAGTAGAAATGTTTCAGATCCAAGAGCAGTGTCTGATTAAGAGGAAGTAAAGCAAGGGGAAGCTCAGACAGTGTTGAGCAATGCTGTAATAACTAGGTAGCTTGATAATGCTTTACCAGTGACAGCTAGCATGCTTCAACAAGCTTGGTTGTGGTACTGTACATAATAGAGAATGTACACTTAATCCTTAACTAATGCCAGCCTCATTAAGACCATGTCTCTCTTCTTCCTTGTGATGTTTACCTATTTTTGTTTGTAGCAGCCTGTGCTGGATTTCCATTGGCTTGTCGCTGTTATCTCTAGATGGGTACTGAGTTCACTGCTATTGTGCTGTTCTTTACTTTGGCTGATGCTGGGCTGCATCTTGTGCTTGCTTTATCACTAAAGGAAATCCTTCCTTTTCTTTTGTCATTAACAAAACAACAAATGACTTTGTTCTGTGAGTTTGTTCGATTGAAAGGTGTTTGTTCATGTAAGGTGTTGACTGCTCAGGGAGTTGGAAACAAATGCAAAATAAGCATGCAGCTACTAGGTTTCCAGCCTTGGTCTTGGGCTTTATTGACTCAAGAGTTCCATTATTAACTAGTAACACACAACAGCAAGGCCTTTATCTCTTAGCACACATGCTTGTCATATCACTCCCCTAATGTTTACACATACAGTATTTACATTATCTTGAAGTGCTTTGCCAAGTTTTCTAAAATGTTGTATTGACCTTTGCTACGATACTTTTGTTTTGATAAATGTATATGCTTGTATCTGCTATGAGATGTAGTTATTTATAGTTGTTGTGACTTACTTTTCTATAATACTGACACTATAAAATGTTATTTAAATTCTTGGCAACAGATGTATGTTACTACTGTAAATACTCAGGACTATACTTTATCATTATCTATAAAGCTAAATAGTTTTATATATAATTAATGGTAAACATTTATATTTGTAGCATGCCAAGACCAAGTGGTCTTGTCTCATTGAAGATTTTTTAATGGAGCCAGTTTTCCCTTCTACAAAGACAGATGGCCAGACTGCCCCTTGTATAAAGATATTGATGACCAGCTCATTTCTGTGGAGCTCTTTTCCCAGTGCTGGGGTTGGGAAGTTGATCTCCTCTGGGGATCTGGGGCCAGTGCATCTTGGTCAATATCACTGCTGTTATCTGACAGAAAAAAAAAAAACAACCACCAAAGCGGATATTTTTTAGGGTAGACAAAGCAGACAGGACCTTGAATTAATGTCTAGCTTTTATTGCAGATAACAAGGAGAAGGGGATGAAAAAAAAAATTAAGACTCATTGAGGAGAAGTCATCAGCTTGCACAATTTGATAACTAGTACATAAATTGGGGGTGGGGATGTGTGTGATACATGATACCAGAATTAACCGTTAACAGACTGGTGGATGAACCAGTTGTACTTGCAGATTAGACATTGTTTTGTGAGCAAAACATGAAGTATGTATACTTATGAAATGTTTAATGGATTAAAGCTCTGTTTGTAGCCTCGAATCTCAACTTGTGAATGAGTGCTGCTTGATAGACAAAATATTGGATTTGGGGCCTTCTATTGATCATTTCCAACAGGTAGAGGTTGAGCAGCCCTTGACTCATGAATATTCTCCACAATACTTTGTAAGTGGCACCCCCTGATCACACAAAGACATGTGAGTTGATCACATATTTTACATAGGGTGGTAGGTTCCCTGATACACTTTATCTACTTAACCTAAAAGGTTACAAGTTAGGGGGAATGAGAAACCCAAACCAAATGAGTAAAGGGTAACAACTTTGATAGCTGCAGGGCAGTTTTCCCACACACACTGCCCCTCCATGAGTGTGTCTCAGCCCTGCTTTGTTCTCTGCGTTTCCTCTGACGCTTTATTGCTTCTAGACAGACTGCAAGTGCCTCCTTTTGTGGTTTGTTTTGATATGGTAGTCCTTTTTCTGCTCAGTATCCCTTGGGAGTTTAGCGAAGACAGTTTGTGTCACTGTCCTGGTCCCCGTTTGCTAACAGTAAGCAAGGAGGCAGTGTAATGGTGAGACCGGATACACCCCCTGCTGGGTGGTCCTGTTAGTCTGTTCGTTCAGGTTACTGCTGTGAGATCTGTCCTGAGGGATCACTTTCTGTATTGGGATAGAACCAGCAACACACTAGGGCTGAGGGAACCTGTCATTCCAGCATCTGACCCATGCCTTTCTGTTCTATTGCATAGTAGGGCTGGGGCCAAGCCTGATTTTGTACCATCGATGCATCATTTTTGAAAACCTCCACTATAGTAATAACAGTAGTAATAATGGTACATTTGGAGATGTGGATCACACAATACTTGAGTGAGCTAATACATCACTAAAAAATACTCAATTCATAATATAAATAGCAGAGAACAGTTTGCATTTGATTTTTGTGTTTTGATTACTTTCTAAATCATCAACAACATCACAGAGCTCAGTCACTCTAGAACTTAATGCAACCCAGACCCAATGGAAAACAAAACACAGACACACAAGATAAATATATACAGCAGTGTCCCAAAACCATGGTCAGCAAAACACTAGAATGTTATTTCTTTCTAAACCACATCTACTCTCTTTCAACAGAAGAGGTGATTGAGAGGGACTTTATGCAGCAGTGTTATTTTGAACTGTTAACTTTTATAACCTTTGTATTACATCTTTTGAAGGACATTTCAGTAACGAAGAGGCTATCTTTGTAACTTCTATTACTTGGAGTACATAAGGCGAGCGACGAGTCATCACAAAATCCTGACATAAAATATCACTCTGATCACGATACACAAGTTTAGCTGTATTCTAGTAGGCACACCAACTCCAGGGATACAACGGTACTTGACTAAATACATGTCTGTATCTTGTGATCAAATGAGATAACGTAGTTTTATGGGATACAGCATTCATTCCTATGATTAAATAAATCTATAGCTCTGAAGTAGGTCTATACGCACAGATTCAATGATATCATATCTGCCCACAATGCGCACACACACACACACACACACACACACACACACACACACACACGGTCACTTTAGGGTACTATTGAGGAAATTGCATTTTAATGTATAATTCCTAAATCCAAAAAAAAATAAAAATAAAAAAAATCCACACAGAGTGAAATAAGAAGGGGAAACAAAACTTTTTTTTTTTTTTTTTTTTTTAAGTAAAGCAGATTTTAAAGACCAGGATCATAATTTTGCTACACTAGCTTGACTTTGTTAGTGTATATACAAAAATGTTCTCAATTGTATAGCAGGGTGAGGTACACACAAAGATCTAGATTAAGAAGTCGAAAACACTGTGTATATTGTGTATCACTTGGTATTAATCACAAATGACTGTGCTCAGGTATTTGTGTCAGAACAATCCCTTTAAAGGAGGTGACAATGGGACTAATTTAAACCAGTCTGCCTTGGGCTAGCACTCTGATTTGTTTGCTTTAGAAAATGACTTAGTCATTCACTGAACCACATTCAGACTGTGACATCATTTGTCCTTGTCTGTGCTGAGCACACTGCTGCCATCACAATGGGAGCTGCTATGACACATTTTTTTTTAAATTGTGGCAACTTATTAAATTAAGTTACTTAATCTAAAACCTGTAGCGCTCTGATTTTTACTGATTTGTAAATACATAACTGGAGTTTGCTTATTTGACAGCTGTGCCATGTTTCCATTTGTTCCAGAGTAAATTCTCTTGTCAGTCTAGATTTATATCACGTTGATATGGAAATAGATGGAGCCAAGGTGCTTGAGGAGGAACACATTTAAAGTCGGAAAAATAAAACATAAATCCTTCACCTGGTACGTACAACAGACTGAAGATAGACAATCCGTGGAAGTTCCAAAATACTTAATATCTAAATTACTATTGTATTGTTATATTATTTTGTTAACAGTATCTTGGATACATCTGGCAACCATGATCATTTCAAGCCATGTCTGTTCGAATACTGTATCTGTCCAAAAGCATTTCACGTACAAACACAGCCAAATGAGCACATTTTGCATCTTCAACGAGTAAAACTAGAAGAACAAGAAGACACATTTGTTTCCATTTTGACTGCCTGTCTCTGCTAATAATTCACAGCTATTGACATTGTGTTTTTTGCTTAATGTGAAAATGTTAAAGGGATAGCTCTGGTATTACCCTAGATGTCCCATAAAGTTTTGTCATGTATAGCCTACCACTGTAGATTTCCTTGTCCTTTATTCCAATATTAGTGGTTATAGAGGACAATGTGATTATAAAGCTATTATTGAATGGAACAGGGTCACTGTTATGGCGATTATGTCTCCTCCATTCAATCAAATGATCCATCTGCACGGACACACCCTGGTAGGAGCAATCCAAGCTGTTGTGTGACTCACCTGCTTACATAACTGAGAAATCCTCCATTGAGCACTGATCCCAAAGCAATAGGAACCTGGGGTTACCTGGGATTAGGTTTATGACAGGACAGTTTAAAGAGTCTTGGCAGGCTGTGAATGTAAACACTCTGTGGGATTGCAAATGTAAGAAATGAACAACTTTCATTCTTTCTTGAAAAAGTGAAATCTGTAAGGGGCATATTGGAGGCTCTGTCCTTATCCCTATCACAACTCCACAGTCTTCTTGTCATCAGCAGTATCCACTAAGGCCATGTTGCTTCCTTGTCTTTATTTCTAACCAGTAGGCCACACTTTCACTCAGTTCTGAGTGGAAGTAAACTTTGTTTCAAATTTTGACAAAGATGAGGATATTTTAATAGAGGAATTTAAAAATGGCTTTATAAAACACCCGGTATGAAGAATGCACTTCTGTATACCCAGCTCACCTGTCGGAAGTGACTAGCTCCATACTGCCTTGTAAAAAATAATAGATTACCATACAGTACCTTTTAAATGAGTTTGGGTAGCAACAGTTTTCTTACTAATATGCTATTTATAGATAAGACAAGATATGTTTCCTCTATATAGCAAACCATATTAAGTTCATATTCATATCATAATAGATATATATATATATATATATATATATATATATATATATATATATATATATATCTATCATACATGCTAATTTTGTAATGTCATGTACACGGGTCCTCCTACGAACGTACTAATAAATCAAAAGGAGACCAGCCTGCGGGTCGGACTGGGTGGCAGAAGAAGTGTTCCTACAGAACTGAACCTTTTTTTTTTTAATAAAAGTGAGAATCACAAAATCATTGGAGCAGAAAGTGGAAAGAAACCAGACAACTCACTGAAGCCGACCATATCCAGCTGCCTGCCTAACTTAAGCCAAAACATATAAACATACAGCGATTACAGCCAGTTAGTTAGCTGACATTTAAGTGAATAATTCGTAGAATGTTTACAGATTTGCTGCTATATAATAAGTGCATGTCTCTTGTATAGTCTTTTGGGTCATGTCATATATCTTTAAAATAAGATCTCTATTAATCAGTAATTAGGAGTAACACTGAATTTGAATTCATGTGGAAATTGATCATGAATAGAACATTTTATGTGATTTACATTTGAAACGTTACAATTAATGACACTTCTAATTCCAGTTCTTAATTGTCTGTATTGAATTTGCTGACTCTTAGGATCCCTAGGAACACTTTTTCTGAAATCCACTGTATTGACTGTCCTATTCAGAATTAACTTTCTCTATGGTTCCCGATATTGAATTTTCTGACATGTTCACACACTTTCCCAGAAACACACATTTGGAGGACTTTCCTAGAGATTCCTTTAGTTTCATCCACTATTTAAACCAAGCAGTTTCAGCTTGCTTTCTTTTACTTGCAAGGCAAAGCAAGTCCTCACTTGCAGGTGGAAACAGAAAGTATGCACCCATTCTCACACATTTCTACACGCTTTAGTGGAGTAACTGCTTATAACCCATGTACACACACCCACACTAAAAAGCTGAACACACTCTTCAAAAGTGGTGTACCACTTTTACTGTACACAAGCATGCACATACATAATTTTGAACTGGTGCTCGTAGTCATGCTTCTTTATAATGCACTCACAGAAGCAAACACACACCAACTTATATCCATATAATCTTCTGAAAGATTTGTGGCATTTGGGCAACTGCTTTGAGTGTTACTAAAGTTAGAAGATATTAAGAAATATATATAAGTTAGTTTACCACCTGTACCTATATTCTACTTTATGCTCAGCTTATTTAATTGCAAACTTGTGTGCTATTGTAATGTCCTGATACACACGTCCGTCTTAGCCAATCAAAACTTACAGTTCACAAAACGTTCC
This sequence comes from Polyodon spathula, assembly GCF_017654505.1. Taxonomy (NCBI): domain Eukaryota; kingdom Metazoa; phylum Chordata; class Actinopteri; order Acipenseriformes; family Polyodontidae; genus Polyodon; species Polyodon spathula. The sequence goes on from NC_054550.1 coordinate 24,477,858, forward strand.
AGTACAAGTTATTTTGACATATTTTGCCATGTCTTCTCTTGCATAAAATATAATCAATTGATAAAAATCTATTTTGGACATAAACAATTTTTAAAGCAAAGACTTCCCTACTCATTACTTGAGTGTGTTGAACTGAACAAAGTTTAATATACGTTCACTTTAATAAAGGTTAACAGGATGTCTTCATTTTTTTTTGTTTTGTGAAAAAATGATTAGTGGATTGTGTTGCGTTGTACTGCATTTTGTGTTTATGCCTATTTTTCAAAGCATGACGATTGAGAGGTGAAACGGTTGACGGCATTAGTTGTAGTCATTAAGCATGTTTATGTCTTAGCCTTGCTTCAAACCTTATTTTTGTGCCAAGCATGTGTATATGCGTGCATCTAAGCTTGTTTTACATATACCGTAGATGCAGGTAACCAAAATAAGGGTAAGGCTTTTCAAATCTTGATTGTCACCTCAGCATTCACATGCATCCAGTACACTCAAAATATGAAATTACCTTGTATTGCTTTATGTTTTAATGTGTCCTCATTCTAAATACAAACCCTTATACACTGGTTGGGTTCTGTCTGTCACACTCCACACAATAAACGCCTTCACTCCTAACCTGTCCTAGATCTTTTGCCTTGGATTTGGAGATGACACTGGTGTTTTTAAACATATTTAAAATAAATAAATAAATAATAAACCTATAGATGAACTTAGTCTGAGAGTAGGAAGATCTGTAGCTTTGATACGTACAGTAAAACTATTACCCCTTGTTGTCCCAAAACGTTAGGCACACAGTATACTTTTGCATACTTTACAGCAGAAAGATATATACTAGATATGTGTGTGTGTGTGTGTGTGTGTGTGTGTGTGTGTGTGTGTGTGCGGACAGCCAGGCAGACATAAAAACACCCAAAACTTTCACACACTTTGATAAACAGAAAGGAAATCCCCCGGGATCCCTGTACTGTATGTATATGTTTGTTTGTCCCTGAGTTGAGTGTTTTTCAGGTCTGTCATTGAACAGATCTCTCCTCTGCTGTAGTGCCCTGGGCAGCTCTCTTAACTAGCTTCATGCTAGAAGTGTGTTGAGAGTCAGGTTTGCACATGAAGGGCACCCTGAGCGCAAGGGAATGCGTGGGAATTCCTTTGAGATGCATCACCTTGTCCGCATACAATATTTGTTAAAAGCCAAAAAAAAATTATGTTTAAATAAACAACCCAATTACGGGCTTGGTTAACCCTTTAGATAACTTCCAGATTTAACACTTTGCTTTCTCATTGACTTTTAACTTAATTTTGCCAAAATGTACTGTTGTTTTTTTTTGGTAAATATTTTACTTTTGTTTGTAGGATTGTATACAGGTAGGCTGTTTTGCAAGGATTTTAAGGATCATAGAGTATATTTAGTTCTAGTAATAAGATTGTTTATGTAGTTCAACTGCAGAATTTGCATGGCCCTTTATGAGCCTATTGTGTTATCTGTTTATAAAATATCCTGGTGCTGTCTATGGTGCGTTTGACAGAGGTTCATTATAAGAGCTTCTTTATAAACTGTGCTAGTTCTGTAACATTAGCAGCTGGCTGTCAGTTTACTGTTTTCACAACATAGATGATGTGTTAATTCTCGAAATAATTTAGTTAAATAAATATTTTCTTCTTAAATGTTTTTTTTTTTTTTTTTTTTTTTTTCTGAAAGCTAAATAGGCCTTTCTTATTTTGTAAGTAAAATTTATACTTGATACCATTCTGGTTTATGTTACCATTAACAGCGTAGCAAAGTAACATATGTTTTTCCATAACATTCGTGACTTAGATAAATATATACAATAGTTTTTGCTTCTGACCTTTGACATCCAAGTATTTCGTCAAGCACACTGTTTGAAACCCGTCATGGTGTGTTTGAGATTAGATCGCTGCTACCAGGGTGATCCTAGAAATAGAAGGTCATTGTCATGGTTATCACTGAGTAGCACAGCACCCCCACACACTGTGTGGAATGTGTCTTCCTGTATTACTGGAGAGATCCTCTTGGTATTCATGATAAGCTTGATGTGTTTATGACAGTTGTCTTCTTTATTTCTCTATCTGATGTAAACATCAAAAAACCCTGAAGTGCTGAAAACAGTGAAATAATAAAGGGCCCTTATACAGTGAAATGTAGTTTCCTGCCAACATGCCCTAACAGTGACTCAACCAATCAATTGTGAAATCACGAGGGAACACTGCACAGTCTTTAAAACTGCATTTAACTTTTCTATTGGACAAAGTTTAAATGTTTTTAGCATTCCAGCGTGGTTTATTCAGTTAATGCAAAAATGTAGAGTAACATATTATGTTTAAGTATAAATATAAATAAATAAATTAAAATGAATTAGATAAATATTATTTCTGTAAACATTGATTTCAATATACATACATATTCTGTATACACATACTGGTAAGAGCTGTGTATGTTGTGAACTGGTATAGGAACCTGTAGATTTTTCTGGCTGTGTAGAAGCCACTGCCAACAAAATAGCTGTAAGATGAATGTGAAGAAAGAAATATTTTTAAAAGGATTTTTTAAAAATAAAAGATAGCACAGCTGAATGTTTTATAAGTCTTTCTTTTAAGTTTATCCCAGGTTATGTCATGCCAAATCTGATATCAAGCTTAGCCGGTTAACTTTTTTTTTGAGGTTCCTTTGACCCAGAAAAAAAAAAAAAAACATTGCCAGCTGTTCTCTTGCCTCACTCTCACTTCCTTTCATGAATATTTTCTTCTTCATTTTTTGTGAGAATTGAAACCTATGTTGGCTTTGTTTTTAGAAAAAAAAAAAAGGATGAGGGAGGGTGGTTTGTTTCTACAAGTCGCTTGTTGTGTAGTTTGGTCGCGTGCCAGAAAGTTATTTGCTTTATCTCCCTCTCTGTCTTAGTCTGTCTGTTTCTTTTCTTTCTGCCTCTTGAGTATGGTTATTGATAGTATTCTCAGTCCCAGACATACATTGGCTATGGTTTTAAATGTGAGAATTCAAAAGCCAACATAAAAATCTAACTAAAGCTAAAAGCATCCAATAACATCATGGTGATCATTTTTCCCCAGCGTGTACACTGTATTTTGAAATGAAGGGCCTTAATTTAAATAATTATCTTTGTGGTTTACTAAGAATTGTCGTAAGGGGAGCTTGTATGAGTTTGTCAGTCAGCTGTTGTAAAATTCTCAGTGTTGTAAAACTTGTGTGGGCAAAATCTGGCATCCTTTATTTTGACCTGTGACCTAAGATAGCTGCAATATTGTTCATGTGACTTTTTGGTATTTGTAATATAGCTGCTGTGTGACTTGAAGTTCTTCTTTTTTTTTTCTTTTTTTTTTCTTACATCCCATAATCAGCGTTCAGTAAAAATTAACTATTTCATTCCCTCATTGAATCAATGATACAGACCACATGGTTTGACTTGATAATTGGTACCCAGTTCTATTCTATGATTCTCTTCGTAACCGGTGAGCATTAACCGGTTCCTGTTTCCATTTTACTTTTTTTCTAGATATTCAAGGCTATTTTTTTAAAGTGTGGTTTTAATGTGTGTGTTTTTTTTACTGTAGAGGAATTAAACTACTATATATATATATATATATATATATATATATATATATATATATATATATATATATATATATATATATATATCCACATTTTTATACAGTTTGGTGAGTAAAGTTGACATTTGAAATCACTGTTTCTCTAGTTCAATAATCGTGTTTTGGACCTTTGTGTTTTTATTCCTCCAAATGCGCTGCCTGTGTCTTTTCTCAACGCTAGTTTAACTTCTCCAAAGTCTCCCTGACGGTCAGGGAGGCAGTCAGGCAAAATGCTGTTTTTCATATCAGTCAACCCGAACAAAACTGCTCACTGCATTATAAGTTAAACTGCATTACAATACACACTGATTTCTGCAATTTTTTATTTTTAACATATTCAGCCCGGGGCTTTACAGGAACCATCGCCATGGTCGAAGCGATCGAGATTTTGAGATTTTAAAGCAAATACATCCAAGAAAATTGATTATCATTTACATTTTTTTTACATTTCCTTTCTCTTTGTGTTTTGAGTAGAAAAAGACCCAGTGGTCGGCAAATGGCGGCACGTGGACAGGTGTGGTTTGGCCCGTTGATCCCTCCTGGCAGGGCTGTATCAAGGGTTGAGCGAGAGCGGAACTTCATTTTAATGTTACCGCAAGGGGGCTGTCATGGGAGATTCTCCGTATGACCTTCATCTATTTCTTGCGAGTAAGCAGAAAATTAAGTGTTTTGCAATATCGATTCTAAAGTACAGTATTTGCTGATTGTGATGATACATTTATGCCTCGCTGTCATACTGGAATGCTCATATGATAGACAGGAACGCAGAATAATATCAAACGGAATTGAATAGTAGCATACATTTTTATTTTAAGTGCTTCATTGCGTTATGACAAATTTAATGAGAAAAATTACACTTTCGTTCTGCGATCAGCTTTAGAACACCAGGCGTGATAGACGTGACGGTGATATGTAGGCAGACGTCCAAAGATTCCTGTGTCAGCCTGTTTCGTGCATCTGTTTTTAATATTGCATTCATTGTGGAATAAGCCGCTTGGCATGTGTAAGAACATGGAGAGCACAAACAGAGCCAGCAGCAGTTGTCTGGACATATATAGGCGGACCAGAATGGTTCCAAATTTGCTTTGTTAATTAATTCAGTTTTCAGCAACGACGATGCCTGTAAATAGACTACTAGTTCTAGTTGCTTCTTCGTCGATTGTGGGAAGCACTTGCTTTGCATGGGATGAGAAATCACCACTGGGGTTGATTGTTAAAGCGAGCACTGAAATTGTCTGCCAGCTGTACAATAAAGTCATCGTTAGGAGTCATTTTGAGTTATGTTTCACTCACAACATATCAGAATGTTAAACTAAACTAATTTGTCTCTTAATAGCTACAACACAGATGCTATGTTATTTTACTAATATTTGCTTGGAAGTTACAGAGACATACTATCACAATTGGTACTTTCTTTTTCCTTTTTGGTTTGTTTTCAACCGTCTTGACAAGCTTTTTTTTTTAACTGTTGAGCCGATATGCCTTGTGCCAGCCTGCAACACATTTTTTGGGCGGGGGGTATTGCAAGTGGCCCGGTCTGCGGCTGTCCACGGGTCATTTGGCCCGCTGTCGAATTTAATTGCCGACCACTGCTTTATGCCGTAATCTTTTGATTCATTGGTCATATTTCAAACACACGCAAGTCCAAATTAGCACATTGGGTTCCTGCTTTGTAAGTCGGAGCCAACAGTTTACTGTATTAAATCATATCACTTGTTTCCTGCTTGCACTTTAAGGCCAAGAATCTTATTCAACTCCTTATTTTCTTTTTAGTAATCTTAAAAAAATATGGGTCTGCAGCTTCAAAGGTGGGGACTTTACAGTTGTAGAGGGTGTTTGGTTCAGTGTAGTCTCTCTCATCTCCAGAGGGCACTGGTTTAAGCCTCTGCTTGAAACAGTTCCAAAGTACAGCAGTGCTGGAATGGAGCGGAGGTGAAGCAGGGGGTGTTAAACAACCTAATTTCCTCTTCCTGGATGTAATCTTAGCACTCTGAAATTGATACTTTTGGCTGCCAGGGCATCTCTTGTGGTTACTGTACCTTTTTGTTCTGTAGGCCTGAAGCATCGTTTTCAATCAGAGAGAGAGACAGAGAAAAAAAAAAAAAAAAAAAAACCCAAAAGGTTGAACAATGTTATCTGATATAAAAATCTCAACTGAGTTTAAAAAAAAAGACAGCAGAGCACTAAAATGCCAAAAAAGGGATTTTTCTTACTAGATTTAAATCTAAGTGCAGTCTGAAATAGCGAAAGTTTGTCTTCTTGTGTTTTTACAAATGGAAACAATATGAATCCTTTCCCTGAGACTGTTCAAGAATGTGAAAAATAACCCTTTATTAGAAAATCTGTGCATACCAAGAGTACTTTTTAATATAAAGTAGAATATTTTCATTATTGCTATTGCTTGTTTATGTAAAGGGTACTGTTAATCAATAACTTTAACCCTTTGCGGTCCTATGCCAGACCAGGTCCAACATTACAATTTTCTCTTTCCAGCCCGATGTCAGACCCTGTCCGACATCGTCAAAAAGACGTCAAGCACAGGTCTCTAGTCGTTTTTTTCCTCCGGAAAAAGCCGAGAAAACCTTTCAATGGCCGAGTGAGACCGATAGAAGAAGTTTATCTGAGCATACACATAGACCCTGCACCACAGAAATAACACGGACCAAACGGACACAAGAAGATAGCTGCTTGCGCAGAAAATATCACAATTGCAGAGCTTTTTTGAGATGTTTTAGTAATAAAATAATGACTTGGATCGCATTATTGAGGAGTTTGGTGATAAAACGAGTGATCAGGAGAGGAATTATCAGTATGCACGACTGTGAAGAGTTATGTGAAAAATACAGCGATCAAGGGGTGGAGCTTGGCTGGAGATGCTGTATTGAGTGTCCTTTGCTATGCAGTGCCTTTTAAACCCGTTTTCCTCTGGGGGGGAAAAAAAAAAAAAAAACTTAAACACATGTAAAATAAACAGCATGTGTGAAATTAAACTGGACCTGACACACCTGACAAGCACTGAATAAATGGACTGCTAAGGATTAAACACTGAGGTCTATTTAATTGATCTAAACAGTGGCAGATCTAAATACTGCCATTAAAATATCAACCTTCGTAATGCTTTCATATGTTTACAGATTGAAATAAACTGAAAGGTTAATATTAACAGTGTTGTATGTATAACCTTGGATTCATTATTCATTTAAACATCAGCATTGTTTAGATAAGATATTGTTTTTACATCAATTGAATATACCCCACAGTATCTATAAGAGAAGTACGTAAAAACTTTAAAACATAAAAGAATTGATAATCAGGCATTGATAAAGCCTGATTACTTAAATATTTACATAAGAACATAAGAACATAAGAAAGTTTACAAACGAGAGGAGGCCATTCGGCCCATCTTGCTCGTTTGGTTGTTAGTAGCTTATTGATCCCAAAATCTCATCAAGCAGCTTCTTGAAGGATCCCAGGGTGTCAGCTTCAACAACATTACTGGGGAGTTGATTCCAGACCCTCACAATTCTCTATGTAAAAAAGTGCCTCCTATTTTCTGTTCTGAATGCCCCTTAGTCTAATCTCCATTTGTGACCCCTGGTCCTTGTTTCTTTTTTCAGGCTGAAAAAGTCCCTTGGGTCAACACTGTCAATACCTTTTCTAACATCGCATAGCAATTTGAGAGATTTTAGGTGTACTACATGCTTAATTATAAATATACCTGAAGCTGTAATTGTCTATTTAATCTCAATTATATCCCCAAAACCACTTTCAGTCAGCTGTAATGGCTCAATTGCCATGTTTTGGGAGCCATTGTCCACATCTATGATGCACATACTATTGGGTCATTTCACAACGTATTAAATGAATTTTTAAACCATGTTTTTAATGCATTAAATACAATTTGTTAATCAGGAAACGTGTTGAAAGTTTTCATGGATACCAACTATTATACAAAAGTGTGACTTTAATATAAACCTTGCTCAGGCACTTTATCTGGTTTCCTGATCTTTGCAAACTGAAAGCAATGCTAACTGTATCTGTCATCAAGTGATCTGCTGGGGAATGGCAGGGGGAGGGAACATGTAGGTGAAGCAGATTTCACATACATGCAGTGCCAACTGGCTTTTATCAAAACACAGAGTAGAGCCAAAACAAAATGCAATGTTCCACTTTCTCAGGCTTAACTGAATCTTTCTGTGCCAGAACCCCACCTTTAGTCTGACTGGGATTAGTTTGTCTGTCGGCAGTTGTAGAAAATATTTCCTTCTGCTGCAGATCCAAAAGGCAGTTTTCAAGATTTTGTATTCAGACTGGATTTGAAATGGATCCCAAAAGGATTATTTTGACATTAAAACTGCATGCAGTTTAGTTGAATGAATGCATTTTTCAAACAAAAGTATATATCAACTTTTGCTTATTTTAAAATAATACAAAAATAATCTACTTTGAACCAAGAAATAGTGTGCCAAATGAATACTGGATGATGGCTGGGCATATTCTCTTTTGTTATACAGTAAGGAGCCCCTGCATGTGGGTCTCTGTCAGTCCTCAGTGTGAAGGGAAGTTAAAAATGAGACCAATAATGATAAATATACCTTTTGAGGAAACTCTTACCAGTCCCTGATCTCTCTATTGGAGTGACAGATCTGTGCATCGTCACCTTTGCTTAGTCAGAAATACCTTTTCTGTCCAATAACTATATCTCTGTCTATTTCTAGCTCTATATGTAGTAAATATGGACTTGAGAGGAGGGCTATAGTGGGAAATTATTGCCCCAAGGGAAAACTATTGTTACCGACTGGGAGCTATAGTGGTTTTATATATTTTGTTTAAGTAGAGCTCATACAGCATAAGTACATGCATAAATAAATAAATAAATAAATAAATGAGTTTTTGAAGTTCATGCCACATAGTTATCAAAGTTTTTTTAGCGTACAACTCTCTGTTTGGCTTGCTGACTGCTGCATAATTCAGTTTATATCTTGGCCGGCATATATTTTTACGTTGAGTTGAATTTCAGTGCTTCGGCTACTTGGTGCTTAAACGCTCCCTGTATCGCTGCCCTTGTTGCCCATGGTGCCCTTGAAACGCCTCAGAGCCTCGGTGCTTCAGCTCCTTGGTGCTTGGACGCTCCCTGCATCGCTGCCCTCATTGCCCGTGGTGCCTTTGAGGCCCTCAGAACCTCGGTGCTTCAGCTCCTTGCATCAGTGTCCTCGATGTTCCCGACACCTCAGAGCCTCGGTGCTTATCATTCAGTGTTTTAACGCTCACTGCATCAGTGCCCTCAATTCCCCCTGTCTATAGGCAATAGTACTCCACTCTATTTCAAGCTATGCGCTGCCCCAGTTGTGGGACTACACGCAGTCCAGACTAGACACCCTTGTCCCATTACTGTGGTCGAGCCTGTGTGAAACAGCACTCTCTCTAGTTTTCTGGAGTTCCTCTGCAATTTTTATTGCTGGAAGCCGGCTTCAGTGCACCAGTACTGTATTCTACCTCTCTCACTGTCCTCTATCTTTCTGCATGCTTGGTGCCTGAGTGCTTCAGTACACAGGCTTACACCCTCCATGCTTGTACATCCTTCACAGTGTCCCCTGCTAGTACGGCTGAGCCGTGTGTGGCATTGGGAGCCCCTCCCTCCCCTTCTCGGTCTGTCCCTGAGCCCATCACGGAGCATTCCCTGCGGTCAGGCTCAGATGCCTCGCTCTCACAACCACTCTTAGTCTCCTCCACAGAGTGCTGAGCGGACTAAGCAACTTGAGACAGGCACAGGATATTGTGGACTTGAAAAACCAAATGGTCCAAGTCCTTGAGTATTTGGCCAGGCAGCAGGCTCAAGCCCTTGCTCTTGCCCCAGCTGGGCCGATAACACCGGCCCTGGAGCTGACCCCACTTGCACCGATGGTCACCCCGGATGTTACAGAACCTGATCTCAGCATGGCTGAGGAGGACCATGATGCGATTTCGATCACAGCCTCATGAGAAGGTGGCTCCTTCCTTCAGAAGCAGCTACTGCAGTTGCCGCCCCTACCTCCCCTGACCTTACCTTTGGACCAGAATTATAGGAATTGCTGCTGCGCTCTCACTGAGAAAGCAAGGCGTCTCGGCAGGTAGCCACAGTGCTTCCCTCCTGTACTCTGGTACGGGAGAGAACGAGACGCTGCCGTCCGCCCGTACTCACACGGTGACGCGGACGGTTCCAACCTCCACTGCCCTGCTTGATGACCTGAGGCACCACCTTCAATTTTCCATGGCAGCTAACAGCGGGGCCTACCCGCAACGACGGGAGGGAGCTGGTCATGGGATTCCAACACAGCAGTGATCATAAGTGTGCTGGATTTGTGAGCAGTTCCTCGTTCTTGTATGCATTCCCGCCAATACCGTTGCTGCCAGCTTTCCTGGAGAAAGTGCGGACAGAAGAGGTGACAGTTCTCCTTGTGGCCCCCAGATGGCCCAGGAGAATCTGTTTTTCAAACCTTTGTCAGCTGCTTCAAGGCCAGCTCTGGGAGATTCCGCTGCACCTGTATTTCCTCAGTCAGACGAAATGCACCCTCTGGCACTCATAACCGGGCAGACTCTAACTGTGGGTCTGGCCCCTGAATATCATCCCGATATTAGGAGCTTTGTCCTGTGTCGCGATCGAGGTACTGTGGGAATGCCATTTGTCCCGATTTTTTGAGTAAACTTGGAAAACCCAGGCGTAAAATGTGAAATTTTTATTTTCTCATTAGGACATTTTGTATGTGCGGCTGCTGTACTGTCTCGCGGTGCAACAGCATACTTTGCTGGTTTAGGGCGTGTTGTTTCAGTGAGTTGATTGCATTACATCTATGTGGCTAACCAGTCACATTAACCTGCAGTCATGTCATGCGTTACATGTGTTTTTTTTGGTGCATGCGCCTGTTCGTCCGGTTATACTGGCGAAGTGTCATGATGGCTGGTGTTGTTGACTCTCCTGTCACTAAAAAGCAAAAAAGACAGTGTAAGTACCGTTTAAACATAAATACACCTAATATTTCAGAGCACTATAAAAACCTAAAAATAGTGGTACTTGCTTCCTTACTAAAACACAGTGCTGTCATTTGCTAAAAGGCAAGCATGCAACATCTCCTAACAGTTGTTTTCAACATTCTCTGTCTGGTGTAGATTTTTCCATACATTGAGACTGCACGTCTGCATCCACCAAATAGGTTGGACGGGCAATAGCTTTGCCAAGTTATACAGATGTGGAAATTGATTAGAAACAGTCCCAAAACTCGGTTACCCAAAGGCATCTGGCATTCTTTAATAAAGTCCATATATGCAGCACGTTCATTATCATGTTTTTTGTCCAGTCGAGGAATTTATTTTATCAGTACTGAGTCCAAACAAAGAAAACACCCTATTGGGTCTAAAATTCTAACTGCGTTTAAAAAGTAAGCAGCATGTTTGAACCAAGGTAGCTGTGCTGGATTGTACCTGTAGTACTGATTTAACTTGGCTACAACCGACACAGGAATACTTTTTTGTCTGCGCTGACTTTCCAGTTTGTTTTCTGAAAGCTGTTTGTTTTACTTTCTGTTCCGCAGCCTCTGTAGTAGCCATTTGTTTAATGTGTGATTCTGAAGTTTTAGCGTTCGATCGTATTTTCTTTGTCACTTTACAAGATGTGCAAAGCAATTACCTCCGTCTGCATGTACAGTTTATTTGGGATATGTCTTCAGCCGAAATATAGTTTGCTTGTTTTGCTTTGTCATCAGTTTTTGGTATTTTATGTCTAATGCTGAAAACTAGGTTGTAGCAACCTAAATCAAAACAATGCAGCACTGACTTTGTCCCACCTGCTACATACAGCACAGCAGGTCACAGAAAAGCCAGTACAGACACACTGATAGGCTGATTAAAACATCATTGTCATCTGAACAGTAAACAAGAAAGTTAACCGCTTTGGAGTATTTTTTTTTTTTTTTAATGATATTTCTCTAAGTTTTTGTTTTTGCCTAAGTGCAATTGACACAGGAAGGTGAATGGATTTAAAAAAAGCCTATCTACAGAAGATACGTAGTTTGCATCGCTTGAGTTGTGCAGTAGTTCACAAGGTTTTTTTCCTCCCCTCACCAAATGAGTGTGTTCCGATTTTTCACTCTTGCTATCTGGTCACCCTACCCTTGAATGGGACCATCTGTCTGCCTTAGGGCTCTCAGACACAGTCGTCAGTACACTGCAGAACGCTAGGGCCTCCTCCATATGGTCGTTGTATGCCTATAAGTGGAAGTATTTTCAAAATTGGTGTATGACCAGAGGTCGTGACTCCGTTTATTGCCATATAGCAGTTATTTTACAGTTTCTGCAAGATTTGCTAGAGGCAGGCAGGTCCCACTCTATGCTGAAAGTGCACAGTGTTCTCTCAGTGCACAGTGCCTGTATGTGTATTTGGGATGATGGAACGCACAAACCCCGCTTTCCTTCCTAAGGTGGTTACGGTTTTCCACTTAAACCAGTCAGTGGAACTAGAGGCTTTCCACCCCCCTCCCTTTTCTTCGGAGTAGGATCGATGATTAAATTCCCTCTGCCCGGTTCGGACATTGAGAAGTTATGTGGCTAGGACGAGAGCGCTGTGTCAGTCTGACCAGCAATTCGTCTGTCATGGTGAAAGGACCCTTGGCCAAGCCCTCTCGAAGCAGCGACTGTCCCATTGGATTGTGGACACAGTTTTGACTGCATATACGAATGGCTTACCCCCACCTGGACGGGCCGCTTCGCACTCTACCAGAGGATTGGCTACATAATGGGCCCCTTTTTAAATGAGCCTCATTGACCGATATTTGTACTGCAGCTAGCTGGGCTACTTCGCATACATTCACCAGGTTCTACCGGCTTAGTATGATAGATCCCTGTATGCCTTAGTTAGGCACAAGAGTCCCTGAGGTTGCACGCTCACACCGCTAACTTGGTTTTGCAGTATCGAGTCTTCCCTCATCTGCTGTCTCCGCTCACGCTCCCTTGCGACGGCTTTGGTATACTTTCCCCAAAAGTATTGGTTGTTGGTTGTCTTCAAATTGAAGGGTTCCCTGAAAGAGAAGACGACCAACAAACCTTGTGAGGTTGCATCGTTCGCGGGTTCGATGCAAAAGAGAACATGATCCCCGTGGAGGGACTACTTTTTCCCTTGGTGGGCGGGACAGAGGACTTAACTCCATGGAGGGGCCTATCGGCAGCTTTGATATAGAGTGCGCAGTGACCAGTGGCAGGTATATCCCAAAAGTATTGGTTGTTGGTTGTCTTCTCTTTCAGGGAACCTAAGATTCGTAACCTAACGTTTTTTTCTTTTTAACACTCAGCCATTTTCTGTTGAAAAGGGGAGGGACTGACAGTGATATAAACCAATTACATGACAGTGGGAGACTATTGCTTGGTGGAGTAAGGATGTTAGGGCAATAGTTCAATCTATTTTTGCTCCTGTGATGAGGTTTTAACCAATCACAGCCCAGCATTTCCAACCACTGATTTATATTTTTTCCCACATATTTAGAATTTCTGATTATACTACAGCAACTCCACACAATGAAAGTCAAAGAGCCTCATTCGATCTTAATGCCAAGCCAGTCACATCTAACACCCCCTGGTGGACAAAGACAGCCCTGCCTGCAGGTGTCCACTTTGGCTTATAGGGCACCTGGCCAATAGGATTTATTGTAGTGTAGTGAGATAAAGCACACACTGACGGCTTTACTTCCTCTGCTTGTGGAAGCGTCATTGCCAATACGATTCCCAACCAAAATCAGTAACTTGCTGCTGAATGCATGTTGGTTGTTCATTGTAAAGTGGAAGGGCATTGTACTTTCTATGAACTTTGGTTTGACTTCCTTCTAGTGTTGATATCTCCTTTATCGCTCTTTTCCTTTCCAGGTGGTTCTAACCAATCAGATTACGACGCACCTCAGCAGGAAAGGTACTGCACCCTCACACCTGGAATGCAATGTGCCAGAAAGTGAAGGTGAGATCTGTACCACTGCATTTCACCCATAATAACACTGCAGTATACTAAATTAACCATGTGATTTTTATTTTATTTTTTATTGCATAACTGTTTTCCATTCCCCCCATGGCCAGTACAAAAAAATCAGCACCCTCATCATATAGCTGTGCCACACTCATGGGTGGATATACTTTAGGTAAATTATGATTTTCACTATCACAGATACACATGTGCCTGCTTTGGCTACAGCAGCAAATAGGTACAGTACTTACAAAGATTGGGTTATATAGCAATTTGTAACCAGTTATGTGTGTGTGTGTTTTTTTTTTATACCCATAAGATTTATGATCGGCATTATTATTAAAGCCTAGGTTAAGGTATGAAGCTGGGTGAGCATACAGGTTCTGGTTGGGGTAAGGGGACATTTTCCCCACTTTTCAGCAAACTGTGTGCTCTATGGCTGCTGTAAGCATGTAACTTTACCTGCCTTAGAAATCTAATTAGAATGTAGGTTCTGAACAGGAAAGGGCCCCTTAGCTCCATCTGCTCAGGCTGGGGAAATGTGGAACAATAAGGCATATCCGATTCACAGTCCTGCTTATGTAATCAGATTCATATCTTACGGCTTCAGTTTAGTCCTTTCTTCAGGTTTCTTCTTTCAAGAGCAGCGCTTCTCCAGTTCTGAGAAAATCCATCTCCTCTCTGTTTATTATTCGCCTGAGGGCTGTCGACTGTCGGCCAGAGATCAGTGACCAGGGTACCGCTGACCTCAGTTTCATGTACTTCTGTTAAAAAATAAAGCTGGGCCATGAAGTTACAGTTACCTTTCCTGGTTTTGTTTTTTCACTTGACCTCTTTGAATTTGGTTCTAAAAGTACAGTGCAGTAGTAATACATTAGGTCAAGAGTTTTGTCTAATTTCCAGTGTTTTTCAAGACTCATAAAAACTTGATGAAAACTATTATGGTGAGGTATTATTTTACAGCAGCACATCCTTTCAGTCAAGTAATGACAAACTTCCAAAAACATATGTTTGGCCAGACTCTTTTGTGTGTTCATATCACATTGTCCAAGCTGATTGTACGCTGCTTTTCCTATCTGCCTTCTCATATGAGAGTGATTTGAAATTTGTCCGATTGGTTTCCATTATTAGCAAACACAATCAAACCACTATGAATTGGGAATCTGAATGCAGTCACTATTGAATACCCATACCAATCGTTGTAATGCAGTAAAACACAAAGCCAATTCCCCAAAAAAGTAAACCGTTACAATAAAAAATAAAAACCTGATGAATACATCAGTAGCCTCAGTCTCTATTTCTACTTGATATCTCCTTTGTTTAATGTCCAGTTGTAATGTGGCAAGAGTAGCTTTACCTGGTTAACTCTGTCTGAACATCAGCAATACTGAGACCCAACAGTCCTGTTTGATTACTGTAGGTTTGTACCTGTCGCTTTCTGACCCAGGATTGAGTACTGCTGAGCCGTCAACATCACAGCTAGTAAAAGCCTTGGAAACTCCACTTCACGTGAAACCCTTCTCGTTTAATCTTAGCAATCTTTGTTTAAAAACAATGAAACTGTGTGGATACACTCATTTGGTGCTCACATTCCGTTTTTTAGTCCATTTCAAAATTCTGGGAACAATATTAAAGGAAATAAATGATTCTCAGTGCAAATTAGCTTCAGTGTGCGTGTTAAATTATAGACAATTTAAACTGTTGGAAACAGAAAAAAACCCAAGCATTTATCAGATTTTAAACACCTCCCTTAAGTTTTAGCTTCAGCATCTGGAGACCAGACGGGGAAAAGCTTTCAGGCACTAAGTTGCAAACTGCATGTTTTTCGGGGGGAGGTGGGGGGTGGGGAGAGCTCAGTAACATTTGATTCAGGTTGGAAGGCCTGTCTTTTACCTTGGGGGGTTACAACTGGACTGGATAGCACAGGAGTCCCAGATACCTGATACCAGATCCAGGTGGTCAAACTACTGGCCATGAAATATGGGGGATTATATTTCGATAGGTGCTGTTGGATTCCTGATAACAAAATTATACCTACGCAGCATATTAAAGGGTACATAAGGACCTTTTAATTTTATTGTGTTACATGTTCCCATGTGTTGCTACAACTGTTTACGTTAGGTGTGTGTATTGTTTTGATTTTTTTTTTTTTTAACATTTTGATCACTTTTATATTGCATTCCATGCCTTAAGATGGCTTCCCATGTACCCGCATTGGCCTCTCAGAACAACCTTTCCCATCATCCTCTTGCTCACTAGTAAATCCATCTCAGTTACATATGTGAGCAGGAGGATGATGGGAAAGGTTGTTCTGAGAGGTCCATGCGGGTACATGGGAAGCCATCTTGAGGCAGGAAATGCAATGTAAAAGTGGTCAAAATAAAATAATAATTATAACAATGCACACACTTTACACAAACAGTTGTAGCAACACATGGGAACATGTAACACAGTAAAATAAATGTCCTTATGTACCCTTTAAAACAGATTTATATTGGACAGTGGTTTTACAGATCATTCAGGCACTGCAATTAAGTGATCTAAACTCAATGGGATATACTGTATACAATGCATATTAATTTCCTTTTAATTTGTGTAAAGGATTATCTACAATCAATTGTTTTTAATATGTTATTTAAGACAAAAGAAATTATGGATAGTAACTGTATTCTCAATCTAAGTAATCCCCACCATAGTCATACAAATATTGTATCCTTACCAGTGGTGTACCCATAGTTTGGGTTGGGTATGTAGTTTGACTGCATGTTGCATCTTTTTTTATTTTTAATTTTTTAGATAAATGCATTTCAAGTAATTCTTTTGAGAGACATGACAGCAATCCTATATGTGTTTGTGAAAAGTGTAACATGTTTAAAAAAACCTGTAATACATTTACAAAATTCAAGGAACCTTTTCACAGTGCCAAGTCAAACTGCTATTTAGAATGTTTATGTATGAATGTAGTTTGCTGAAGTAGTGAGTAAATTAACCTAGTTAGAGGAGAGGGATCGAGACGCTGACACTGTGTAGGCAAGCTTGTGGTTTTTGTGGGCGCCACACTGAGCACACCACTCCTTTTATTGAACGTTCCTCTGCTGTGTATCTGCACAGCATCTTCCTGTAGAAGCTGCACACCTGTATACAAACACATCATCTATATTTGTGTTTAAAGCACCCAGTTCACACCTCAATACCTTTCAACACCACACTGGGCTGCATCATAACCTATGTCTGCTTTGTTTTTACAGATCTTATGCAGCATATTTTCTCTGCTTATGATTTCAACATATTTTTATCTCTAGAAACTGAGAATAATTTTTAAGAGTGTGTCTTGTACTTAATGATACAGCTGGTTGGGCTTAATACATATGTTATTACACACAAAACTAAAAAAAAAAAAGAAAAGCAACATGATTACTGCCTGATTTATGTGGACATGATTTTATGTGGATCTTCACCATACACTCCTAGCCTACAATAGAGGTTTTAGATTGCATTTGGCTGTAATCCAAAAAACTTTTGATGACACATGAAGATTTTTAACTTTTCATGTAGTATATGGTTATTTCATGTACTGTGTACTATGTGGACCATCTGTATGCGTGTGCAGTAATTTGTTTGTCTATACATTGCATTTGCATCACATTGAGTTAGTGGTCATGATAAGATTTGACCCAAAAGCTACTGTAGCAAATAAATGCTATTCATTCTAACATCATATGTTCAGATTTGTGGTACATATTCACTTCCTAGTTTGATTGCATCCTGCGACAGCTTTCTAAACAAGATTTCCTTCACAGAGCGTGGGGTAAGCTTGCCAAACCCACGTTATTCTCACGTTTGTCAGGAGTGTAGGTTGATTAAATGTAACTGTGTGGTCCTGAGTGTGGTGTTTTTTTTGGAGGACGTTTATCTAAAGATCTGCTAGATTATGTATGTCTGACTGTAGAGATTTAATAGAGATTTAGTTGAGTTCATCCAACTCTCAAATGAACTAATTCACACTAGTTTTGCTAGTAAATCAGTAGTAACAAAAATACACACTAACCCCATTGTATCTGTATGCCACACTTGCATTTCCACAGAGATATTCAATCCAATTATTATGAAACTTGAGAAGGATGTTTTTAAGTACAACTGTTAAAAGTATCTGGATCTATGGGTATATGGAGGTACCTGTTTGTCTGTCTGTCAGTATGTCTTACTAACATTGTACTTTTTCATGTTACTGATAACTCTAAACATGGAAGAGGATGGAAGTCACTAAGATGCTTGCTTTATTATTATTATTATTATTACTATTATTATTATTATATTTATTTATTTATTTATTTATTTATTATTTTTATTATTATTTTTTACGATCTAGGATGCCACATCTCCTGGGAAACTGCAATGAAGGCAATAACATTGAGTCTCGCAGCATGTTCGGCCAGCATAAACAATTTGAAATGGGCTGGAGCATGGCTGGAGGAACCATATTGCTGTCATTTAAAAAAATCACTTTGTTTCAAGAACTATTATACAATTTAAAAAGTAAAATGATTAAAAAAAAACCTAACATTAGCTGGTAATGCTTATTCCAGTGTAAACAGTGTACTATAAGAACTTACTCTACTTAATATGTACCAGTCATCTTATAGAGATTCCAAAAACTTCCAGCATTGCTATTCTCAATTATATCTGTCTCCCTAAAAAGTACACTTAATACAAACCTAAAACATTGTAAATGCTGACCATCGGTAGGGGTTTGGTAATGACTAACATTGCTAATTACACAGAGTACAAAGATCAGGATATGCTGAATGGAAGGACCTTTTACAACTTACTAAGTACTGACAAACAATGTGTTCACTGCACTGTACCATAGAAATGGTTAGCTTATGACTTGCATTCAGACGATGTAGGGAATTGATGTTAACTTAAAGCTGTTAATCTCTGATTGGTGCTTTTGACAGTGTTATGTAATCCAAATCAGAGATTTGAACCTCCGACCACCTGGTTCCCAGTTGATCACATTTCCACACCAAACCACTGATGTTTTTAAATTACTGAAACACAGACTCTGCCTAATGAGAGACACTGCCACTGAACCCATTTATGGGAGTTTGCCAGCATCATTAGGCATTCCATAATTGCTGTTCCAAGCCAAATGTAAAACTGAAACATCTGTTAAGCTTCCCTAGCACCCAGTTTAATACACATGCATACTAACTGAAGAATGGTTTGAATTAAAATACTTTGCCTTAGGGACCATGTATGAAACTGGTGATTTGGTGTGTTTATGGGTTTATCTATTTATGTATTTAAGAAAATTCAACAAAACCAAATCAGGAACAAAAGAAAAAAAAAAGTAGAAAATGTGAACTAGGTACAAAAATAGATAGAGGACGTTCATGTGAGTAATTGTGTAATTAATGGTGAATTAATCACGGTAACAGGCCACGGTTTTGACCTTGACAGGGTACAACTGTGCCAGTTTAAACAAAAACAAGTTTTCTAAATGCTTAAGGAGTTCTGCCTGTGACAAACTGTGCTATTTTTAAAACAATTAAAAGTTTAGACAAGTGACATTCAATTAACATAAAAAAACCCATCAACATTAAAAAAATTCAAATCTGCCAGTTTTACAGGGGTGCCAGGGTATACAACCACTGTTGTTGAGTGCGTTACTTAGATGTATTAATTTATTGATTGATTTATGTATTTCATTAAAATTGTAACTATCATTAATTTCCTCTAAATTAATCTTTTTTTTTTTTTTGTTGTTTTTGGCAAAAAGAGAGTACATGTTAGGCCCATGCTTGTTTTTAAAATATGGATAATCAGAAAAGTCAAAGAAACGTGCTTCACCATATTAAAAAGAACTGTTGCGTATAGTTTGAATTTCATACAATAGCAAGCCATTCAGAGGTTTTGATGACCAATGCTCTGTGTTGGTCAGGGACATTGTGTATGAGAAGCACCATTCTCCCACTCTCTGCTTCTTTTAGTCTTGGGTAATGAGAGCTGCAGTCTCCTATTAGATCGTAAGAGATAATTGCATTGAGCTGCACTAAAGTAGTGACATTAATAAGCTGGCGTCTGATTTGCAGTGCATTTCCAGATTATTATAAGCCAATGAAACAATCTCCTATTGTCAAGGTCGTACCATCCTAAATTATTGCACGTGACATAATGATAAGCTGGAAACTTGCTTGAAAGGGTTAAACTCTCACATAAGGAAAACACCCACTGTCTATTAAGGCCCGTTTGGGTATCCATGTCTTGTTAAATATATAGAATGGTAAATCTATTTATTTATTTATTACCTGAAACTTGTTTTGCTTATCGCACAAAGAGAAATAGATACAACAGGGCAGACTTTGTAATAATAACAGTAAATCAGCTTTTGAGTTAAATATGTATTATCTAAACACCGGCATTTAGACAACTAACCAATAGCTGTCAAATGGCGTTGTGAGATTGTAAGAGGAACCCACTGTAAACAAGATTTTCCATTCCAGTTGGGCTTATCCAAGAGTAAACCGAATAACATGAACATTTCTTTTTTCATGATTACATCACAGCTGGAAGTGACGGATGGGGAAGGGATTTTGATTTAAATAAAATGGCTATCTGTTCAATTAAGTATTGTAAGTAAATACTGAGAAATTCAGTCATGTTTCAAAGAGCCTGTTTACATTGGAATGGTGTAGTGTTTGTGGGAGGCGGGTGTTTGATAGTACTCTGTTCTCAAGAGGAAGGGAAATTTAAATCATGTTTCCGTTTGTTATGTCTGCTTCATGGCCGTTTTGGACTGTCTGCTTTCGTTAGAGTTGACTGAACTCAAAAGGACATTATCCCCGTCATGAACATTTTTCCAGTCTACTAAGTCTGACATGTCATGTGATCAGCTAGCTATGGCTCCATTCACCAAATGGGTGTTCGTGGAAAACACAACTCTGGTTGCAAGTGGGCTACGTGTGCCACATATTTTGGCAAGAAACATCATACATTTTTAAAAAAATGAATCTACCTTATTCTTTTTTCTGGCAACTGTCAACCACAAGCCCCCTTTTTAATTTAGAGTATCCAAATACTTTACCCCTATTTGTTAATTCAGTGTCCAGCTATGTTCCCTCATCACAGCAACTCCCCTAAAAACCTCTTCTGATCCCACTGCTAGGCCAATCGCCTTTTTACACCCATGATGGTGGGTGTCAAGTGTCTAGAGTTTGCTGGGTACCTGTCCATTAGGGGCTAATGGTAGAGCTGTACAATAATATAATCCTAGCTGATTTCCTATACCCTTGTGATGTACAGGTATGTTTTAAACTTGCTGTAGCATTGTGTGAACAGTCTTCACTCAATAACAAAAAAAAAGGTATTATATCAAGTTATTATATTTTTCCTATATTTTTTGTTTCCAAGATATTAATGTAAAAATTTTAAATTCAGTATATTTTGATTGAAAACTAACTTAATCCATGGCCGGGAATGCACTTTATTGATTCTGAAGAAACAGATTTCTCAGAATCCAAATTATTAAACTAAAGCATGTATGATAGGTTTCAGTTCACTTTATTTAGTGCAAGCATGCAGTAGAATTTGTTATGAGAAAGTTAATGGTAGTTATTGTTAGTGTTTAGGTGTGTTCTGCTCTGTGCTGAGAGTTTGTGGTGAATGTCATGGCATTTCAGACTCATCTGATGCAGAATATGTCAGCAGGATGACCACTTACTATAGGCTAATGCAATGAAAACTTGTCAACTCTCTGCTTTGAGAGACAAAGAGGCTGCAGAGGTTCAATAGGTCAGTAACCTTTAAAAGTATATTGCCTTTCACCCTAATAATAGTCCATTCACTTCTTTTATATATTTATATGCTCTATTTCATGGCTTCTCAGTGCTGAGACATTTTTTTTATTGTACACATCCTGTGCTCACTCAGTGCTGTGGCATATACAACTAGGACTAATATTTTAACAAGTTGCAGTTCTTGAATCAGCTTTCCCTGCCTGGTGGTAATGGCCACTGTATTTAGCAGAAGCTATGGTGCTGAACTGCAGCTGATTCACAATATATGTTCTTCAGAACATGAAATTTGTGACTGTAGACAGCCAAGGTCTACTTCTAAAGCAAACAGACCAGCTGGGGATTTTTTGTTGGTCAAAACCAGTGTTGGCCATCGTAAGAATGCAGACTCATTGCCTAGATTGTTCACTCTGCGGTTACTCCCTCTTGGTTTCGTTACTGAAAGGAATTCTGTCAGATCTCATACAATAATTTATTATTTTTTTTAAGGCCTTTGATTCATTTTAAGATGGCTCAGAAGGTTTTATGGGGGGAGAACGATGGACCCAGACACCTCCTTCCACAGCCTGGCACTGCTGATCTTTCCTATATTTATGGTGACTAATAATCCCATTCTTCTGATTGCAAAGCCGCTGATTAATTAAAATTCTCAAAACCTCCCTCTTTTTGATTGAAGTAATATGTACTTGTCTTTAAACATTCCAAGTGCAACAGTCAGCTTTGTTTTTTTTTTTTGTTTTATGTATTTATTTGCCTTAAAGTTCTGGGAATTTCAATCCAACATTGTCAAACAGGTCTGTTCTCATGCTATTGAATCAGTTTGTTACGCATTTATGTGGAAAATAGATTTTTTGATAGGTTCACCTTAAATGGCCCAGCACTGATTGTATTTAATAAAACATAATATCCTGCTCTCAGTAGAGAATTAAATGCTCAACTTCAAAGGGTGATTTCAGGCATCGTCTTTGTGAAAAACAACATTTTGAATTACATCAGTTGTATTTTTTTATTTTATGGAAAAAGATATTCATACAACGCCAAAGTCACTGGTCATTTTAAAAAATGGTACCAGACCTGGCATTACTACTTTACTACAGTGACTGATACATGGACAACCTTTTCTCCCTTCAAAAATACACCTTCATGTCACTTTAGTGGGAGATATTTGGAAATAAAGTAGGCATGTCATGAAGTTATAAAAGGAACTGCATCGTGCAAGATTGTTTTCAAATGTGCATTAAATTAGGTAGGTAGTTGCATAGAAACTATAAAAGCAGGAAGAAGCAAAGTTTTATCTGACTTGGAGAAGCATTGTATTGTGTGATTGACTTGAATTATCTATAGAATGCATCTCCTCCTGGGAAATCGAGGACCAGTTAGCAAACATCACACAAGACAATTTAAAATGTTCTCGGAATGGGGAAGACAATGACTGCAGAGGATTGGGACAACTGAAAGGCACCAATCAATACCAACAATATCCCACTGAAGTCACGAGAAAGCTTCCACTAATATTAATTTATTTCTGTATGACAATTTGCACTTGCTTTAAAATGGGGCCCATTAATGCTTAAAAAGGCTACATTTTAATAGTTGAAATATTTACATACTTGTACGTAAACTGAACCTTTCTGAACTGTCGATTCCTTGAGGCCTATGCACTCCATATCTATAGAGGCCACATACAGAGTCTGATTTCTAGTTTAAGGGGTTGTGGGGTCTTGTGACAGGGAAACAGATAAACAAAATAAAGACTTTATATGTTTTGCCAAACCCGTAGAGACATAGTGGTATAAATATTCTGGATTCAACTTCTCTGGGAATGCTGGCCATGTCTTGGCTCTTTGTCTATTTAAAAAGTAAATGTATAAGGCAAACTCTTAATTTGTTTGCTGGGGACTAGTGTTAATTTGTAGAAATATACATCTTGATCTTTCTTTTTAGCTGTGGTCTGCTTTGTTGTGCTCTCTTTCCTTAATTAAGTAACTTTTTCAGTGAGGGGGTTCAAGCCACTGTTTTATCTGCTCTTGGCCCTGTGATCATGAATCAGAAAGACAAAAAAGGAGAGGGAGTTTTGAGATCGAAATGTCAGCTGGGGGAGTGGGTGGAGGTGTGGGCCGGATATCAGTGTGTGCGGTGTACTTTTACATCTTAACAGTAGCTCATAAACTTTCCCCACACATTATTACGGTCTGTATGTGCATCCATTATTCTCTTATCTATTATTCTTCTATCTGTAAAGACCTCTTTTTACACAGTCCTATTGTTGTGATGCACAGTGTCACACTATATATATACCAATATATATATATAGTAGCAGGGCAGAAGTTTGGTGATGGTAGATCCCCATAAAGTATATTGAGGTGAGCAAGCAGGATCTCCTTGCATTGAGGAGTAACGCACACTGTTTTTACGGCACCTTTTATTTTATAGTTTTTGTGTTGTGTTTTATTTTTTTCGTACACTGGCCGTATTTACTCAGTGAGCTACCATGGTTGGTAGTGTCACTTGAGCTGTTCTCACTGTGTGTTTGTGTAAATAAATCCTGCGTGCCAGCGGGTTATGTCAACTTCAACCTCTGTCTTCATCTCCTGCCTGTCACTCAGCAGTGAATGCACCCACAAGCAAGATCCCTGTTACATATATACATATGTATTTACAACAGTATAACCATTTTGAAATGCCCAATCAGTAGAACTAACGATCAACTGGCGACCACTGTGCCCGATGTGAAACCAAACCTCACTTTTTCACCCATTGAAGAAGCAACTTAACCTAGAAACATTGTGCTCCAAAACTTGTTGGGTTTTTCACTAGTAGTGGTCCCTGAAGGAATAATAAAGCAGCTATTCAAGCCGATTGTCCTTCATAACCCTGCGGGAGTGAAAAAGCCAATGCAGCACTCCCTGTGGTTCCCTAGATCCAAACCACATTTGCATGACTTACCATGGTTTTACGATTTTCAAGACATTAAAAAATAACAGTACTCTGTGTACTTCATTTAAAGATTCTTAATACATCGCAGTTATTCTTTTTGTAATTTTTGTTTTCATGTTTTGAACTGGATAAAAAAAGCCTCTCTGTAAAATAATTTATGTGGATGTGCTGTATGTATTTAAGATTTATTATTTTTGCCAGGAAATGTTTTGAGGAAATGAAAGCTGCTGATGTGAGTTGCAAAAGGGGCGTTTGAATACATTATCTTCGCTTAGTCTTTGAAAAATTGCAGGATGTTACTTCTGTTCAAAACAGAGGTTTATATAAAGATTGTGTTTACATGAGGGCAGTGTTCTTTCACAACTCTGGCTTCTTTCCTCTCTGGGGCTGAGATCAAACAGGATGACACATGCAATATGCAATATTTTAAGCAGAACCTTATGTATGTCTCAACTTGCTGCCATCTTTCTTATATATATATATATATATATATATATATATATATATATATATATATATATATATATATATATCTTTATTCGGCCCATCTTGCTCGTTTGGTTGTTAGTAGCTTATTGATCCCAGAATCTCATCAAGCAGCTTCTTGAAGGATCCCAGGGTGTCAGCTTCAACAACATTACTGGGGAGTTGTTCCAGGGTGTGTGTGTGGTTGTCACCAATATTACCTGGGATCTCTATACATACACATGTATTTAATATATATATATATATAAAAAAAATATTAGTATTGGAAGACAAGCGTAACCTGACCAATAAGTTGCCACCAGTTCCATCAAAGCATTACACACAAAAGACAATATTTCTCCGTCCAGGAGAGCAACCACCAAGAAAAGGTGTTAAAAGCCTCACTCAGGACAACTGGAAGCTGCTAGAGACTGGAAGATGCTGGCAGGTGTTGGTCAACGGCTTATTTTTCCACCTGAGATTGCCACCACTAACCTTCGACCAGACATTGTCTTGTGGTCTGAATCTGCACGCCTTGTTCATCTGGAAGAGTTAGCAGGGCCATGGGAAGATGCTGTGGATGAGGCGTATGAGAGGAAGAAACTTCGGTATGCTCATCTAGCTGCTGAAGCGGAACAGCAAGGTTGGAAAGTCAGAGTTTACCCAGTGGAGGTGGGTTGTCGAGGATTTGTGGCACACTCTACAACCCTGTTTCTCACAGACGTCGGGTTCAGTCACCAAAAGTTGCGACGCACAGTGAAGAACTTATCTGAAGCAGCAGAAAAGAGCAGCAACTGGCTGTGGTTGAGACGGAAAGATTCTGGATGGGGATCTTAAGCACAATAGAAAGAAAGCAACGCTGATGTACAGGTAAGTAAGCTGTGCTGGGGGATGGAGGGGGGTGATGCTGGGACGCCAGAATCATTGTTGAGCCCTCTTGAGGGGTCGTGGGCTAGTCAACGAAACACTGAGGATGGAAGGTGCCCACTTGAAGACCCCAAAGATGTACCCTACTTAGCTCAATCCAGATGGTTGTCATGCTGATGCGCTGGGGAGACCGCACTGGGTTTATCCCCGGAGCCAGCATCGCAGCCGTTGTGTGTGCTGATCCCTGGAGCCAGCATTACACTTCAGCAATCAACACCAGACAGAAGGATATCTACATCATCAGATGGAAAACAACGCAAATGGATGGAGATGCAGATGGATCACATTAGTTTGGTGCAAAGCTACGTCTTAGTTGGTGCTTATCTTGGTGAGAACCGAGTTCAAATCAGCATGAAGTTCAATATCTACTCTCATTTAATGGAAATTATATATATATATATATATATATATATATATATATATATATATATATATATATATATATATATATATATATATATATATATATATAGCTCTGGAAAAAATTAAGAGACCACTGCAAAATTATCAGTTTCTCTGGTTTTACTATTTATAGGTATGTGTTTGGGTAAAATGAACATTTTTGTTTTATTCTATAAACTACTGACAACATTTCTCCCAAATTCCAAATAAAAATATTGTCATTTAGAGCATTTATTTGCAGAAAATGACAACTGGTCAAAATAACAAAAAAGATGCAGTGTTGTCAGACCTCGAATAATGCAAAGAAAATAAGTTCATATTCATTTTTAAACAACACAATACTAATGTTTTAACTTAGGAAGAGTTCAGAAATCAATATTTGGTGGAATAACCCTGATTTTCAATCACAGCTTTCATGCGTCTTGGCATGCTCTCCACCAGTCTTTCACATTGATGTTGGGTGACTTTATGCCACTCCTGGCGCAAAAATTCAAGCAGCTCGGCTTTGTTTGATGGCTTGTGACCATCCATCTTCCTCTTGATCGCATTCCATAGGTTTTCAATGGGGTTCAAGTCTGGAGATTGGGCTGGCCATGACAGGGTCTTGATCTGGTGGTCCTCCATCCACACCTTGATTGACCTGGCTGTGTGGCATGGAGCATTGTCCTGCTGGTAAAACCAATCCTCAGAGTTGGGGAACATTGTCAGAGCAGAAGGAAGCAAGTTTTCTTCCAGGACAACCTTGTACTTGGCTTGATTCATGCCAAAGCTGCCCGATTCCAGCCTTGCTGAAGCACCCCCAGATCATCACCGATCCTCCACCACATTTCACAGTGGGTGAGAGACACTGTGGCTTGTAGGCCTCTCCAGGTCTCAGTCTAACCATTAGACGACCAGGTGTTGGGCAAAGCTGAAAATTGGACTCATCTGGAGCTGCTTCAGCAAGGCTGGAATCAGGCAGATTTGTCTTTGTGAAGAACGCATGAGTTAAGCCAAGTACAAGGTTGTCCTGGAAGAAAACTTGCTTCCTTCTGCTCTGACAATATTCCCCAACTCTGAGGATTGGTTTTTCCAGTCAGGACAATGCTCCATACCACACAGCCAGGTCAATCAAGGTGTGAATGGAGGACCACCAGATCAAGACCCTGTCATGGCCAGCCCAATCTCCAGACTTGAACCCCATTGAAAACCTCTGGAATGTGATCAAGAGGAAGATGGATGGTCACAAGCCATCAAACAAAGCCAAGCTGCTTGAATTTTTGCGCCAGGAGTGGCATAAAGTCACCCAACATCAATGTGAAAGACTGGTGGAGAGCATGCCAAGACGCATGAAAGCTGTGCTTGAAAATCAGGGTTATTCCACCAAATATAGATTTCTGAACTCTTCCTAAGTTAAAACATTAGTATTGTGTTGTTTAAAAATGAATATGAACTTATTTTCTTTGCCTTATTCGAGGTCTGACAACACTGCATCTTTTTTGTTATTTTGACCAGTTGTCATTTTCTGCAAATAAATGCTCTAAATGACAATATTTTTATTTGGAATTTGGGAGAAATGTTGTCAGTAGTTTATAGAATAAAACAAAAATGTTCGTTTTACCCAAACACATACCTATAAATAGTAAAACCAGAGAAACTGATAATTTTGCAGTGGTCTCTTAATTTTTTCCAGAGCTATATATATATATATATATATATATATATATATATATATATATATATATATATATATATATATATATATATATATATATATATATATATATATATATATATATATATATATATATATATTTTTTTTTTATTGGCACCCTTGAGAAAGACTAGCAAAAAAGGCTGTATAAAATAAAATAACGTCCTGGTACTTGGTAGAGTTCATGATGCCGTTGACCTTAACAAGGGTCCCAGGACCAGTGGAAGCAAAACAGCACCATAACATCAATGATCCACCACCATATTTTACAGTAGGTATGAGGTTCTTTTCTGCATACGCATCCTTCTTTCAACATCAAACCCACCGCTGGTGTGCGTGGCCAAAGAGCTTTATGTTCATCTCATCTGACCATAACACCCGGTTCCAATCCAAGTGCCAATGCTGTTTAGCAAACTCCAGATGCTTACATTTGTTGGTTGCTCTCAATAAAGGCTTTTTTCTGGCAACCACGTCCAAATAGGCTTTTGGCATGGAAGTGGTGTCTAACTGTAGATTTGGAGACTTGGTGACCCTAAGGGGCAACCAAGTTCTGTAATTCTCCAACTGTGGCCCCTGGATTCTTCTTTGCCTCCCGAACCATCATCCTCACTGTGCGTGGGGGCAGGATGCACTTGCGTCCTCTACCAGGCAGATTTACCACTGTTCCACTGGTTTTGAACTTCTTAATTATTGCTCTAACAGTGGTAAGTGGTATATTTAGGTTTTCAGCAATTTTTTGTACCTATTCCCTGATTTATGAAGGTCAACAACCATTTGCATCATAATTTAATTTCTCTGTGTTTCAATGGAACAGACAGATTGATTCACGATGGTTCGATTGACAGAGCATTGTGTTTTGAGCAATCATATCCTTATAAAGAACTGTCGGCGCGTACCAGTGGCAGGCCTGTCACATACCAGTAAAGGTACGCGTGCCACAGGTTTAAAACCACTGGTCTAGCTGGTCAAGCTGATGTTCAATTTTAGCAAAAAGGGATTCGAAGAGGAATCAAATCCTGAAAATGGATTCGGGCAATATCGAGAACTGGGTAACCCGGATACCCGAGTATCCTATGTCATCCCTAATATAATATATATATATATATATATATATATATATATATATATATATATATATATATATATATATATATATATATATATATATATATATATATATAGTCAGTACTTTTTTGTTATTCATTACTGTGTTATATTTAGAGCTAACAAAACCATACCATAAGTCTTTCCTGTCATGCACTTTTTTCGTCGCTATATAGGTATTTTTATTTTAAAACAAAATAACTTTCACACCCTTTGTCATTTCACCTTTCAACTCCTTTTTTTTGGTCTGCAATTGACCAGCTGCTTCCCCAAATGACTGGCATACTTTTCAACCAGCACTTAAAGACACTGCCAAGTTGAAATGACTTAGGAAGTTACAAACTACTAAGTATTAAGAGTCACTCAAATATCACACATTATGAGGTAATCTGGAATGGGGTGATTTGACAAGTAGACTAAGCTAAGCAACCTGTACTGTGCATTGACATTAATGGTTGCCTCTTTGAATGCATGGAACAGAATTTTCCTTAGGACAGGTGATACATTTGAAAATTCCTCTCAATACAATGTCACCATAAATCAGTGATTTGCAGTTGTATTTTTAAGTTGACTGGTAATATCTTCTTTTATTGCTGTTCACAATAACACAAGCCTGGCCTTAAAAGCATACACATAAATACCATTTTTTTAAAACTGTGATTCACGTTGATGTGTTTTGTGTAAACGAAAGAGGCATGTTTCCTCGATGGGCCATTGTTGTAGAATATACTGTATATTTTTAGAAACAAATCAATTGCAGCAACTAGTCTGACGCTACTGAATGGCGTCTGAAAGCGGTATATAAACAATGGTCTCCAAGCCTCAATGGATAAAAATAACTTGCTCCACCAGTGCTGCACACTCCCAACCTTAGGATCTACCTCTCCTGCCTGTTCCCGGACTGGGCACGGTTTGTTAATAAACCTACAGTAAACCTAGAGGTAACAAAACACAACCCCTCCAAGTGCAGCCAAGCAGCACAACTGTTTCCTCTCCTGTTAATTTAAAGGATTAATCTTTAAAATAATGCTGAACAGTTTCTATTTTTATAAATATGGTATTCATAGAACTAATTTCAGAGCGCAAAGAGATCTTTGTAGTCCCAGTATTTGAAGTTGGAAGCGTGACAGCAATAATTACAGCCTGTTCTGCTGCAAAATGTCACCCAACTGACATCATTCAGAGTCTAAGTTACACCAAAAACAAACAGATAAATATGTTGATGCTAATTTCCTATATCTGATTGTCATTCTCTCTATGTAAAACACATTTTTCTATTCCAGTAATCAAGATGAGAAATCTAGCAATTTTTATACAGTGAAATCTGGGTTTAAAAAGGCATTAGGAAAGTGTACCTTTACAGGACTTTAGTTATATTGCTTGCATACTAGTGATGGGATTCATATTTACAAGAGGAATCAGACCTTTCTCACTAGTGGTGACCGATGTCTTTGTATAGTTTTTCAGTGTGAACATGAGTTGGAAATTATCAATGTGTACTTTATCATCACCAGAAACGAAAAATCTATAATTAAATTAATATGTGCAACTCTGCTTTATATACATATGCAAATACTGCATGCATTTATTGATTTTCTTTCTCCAGTAAGTGCAGACGGAGAGTCGGGGTATGTTACTGCAGCCCTGGGGAACACATGGAGCCACAGCGTCAATACCAGACTCATTGTACAGTACTTGGACTCACAACGGAGACAGGTAAAGTTTGCTCATGGAGCACCAAGGCACATTCAACTGTGGTATTGTGCTTTTAAAACATGAAAGCAGTGCATTGGTGTGATAGGACTACTGTGATCTGGAGCCATGCATTTGTACTGACAGAATTACATGAGTTAAAATACTTTTCAGCAATTTCTCTGGGCCACTTTTTAATTTCTTTAGATCAAACCTTTTGGGAAACATACTTTTCTAGAAACATTACTTTGTTTAATGTAAGAGAATTTCATATTACTTGACGTTAGAAATCTTAAGTTATAATCACATGTGAATAAATGTAATCGTAGATACAAGCAAGTATACACACACAAGAAGTGTTTTCAAGTCTTTGCTTAAAGGCTTGTTTTGTGTTGCGGCTATTATACTTTTTTTCTTCCTTTTTTCTTGAGCAGCCTGGGTTATACGATGCCAGGAAAACTGGAATTCGCTCTCCCAGGAATCTTTCCTGAGTATCGAAACAGCTGAATAAACAATTGCTTTGAGCCCTTGCTATGAAACAAACTCCAGAAATCTGGCATCAGACTGAGACCATAACAAAAAAAAAATAAAAATCTTGGCTCAAAATAAGGCCAGCTGATTTGCTTGGTGGGTGAGATCTGGGTTCGTAGCACTCGGCCATCTGACCTGGCAGTCAGGCAGATGTATCTCCATTAGGAACAGTTTAAGAGGTACAGGCAGCTCAGTGGTTACAGGGTAGGGCTGCAGTGAGTGTAGGTGGCTTGAGTAGCTCCATGGATAAAATGTTGGACTGAAGTGTGCAATATAGTGGGTGAGAGTGCAAGAATTGTAGGTACTGTATTAAATTCAAGTTTATCAGCAATTATAAAATGGGGTTTTATGGCAGCACACAATGCAGTGGATTTTGGTTGTCATACAGAACTGTTGTACATCAGGCAGTGGCATTGAGTAGCACAGTTGCTGGAGAGCTGGACTGCAATGTGAATGGTAACTTAAGTATAGTGCGTTTGGGAGTTAGAGGTCTGGGCTGTCGTGATTCTTTTAACAGGGATGTTGCAAAACTAGTGAAATTGCATGGTAGTTAAGTGAAAGGTGTTTGTAGTCTGAGCATTTATTAATCTACGTAACAGCAAAATTCACACCCAAAGTGAACCCCCTAGAACATAGTTTATTTATAATATTATGTTTAACAATATAATTTGGATTGCACATTTACTTATTGGTTTAAAATGTTGTTGATATTGAGTGGGGCAATATCAAGTTGCGGTTACATAGCATATACAATTAACAGCATTGAAATTGAATTATTGAAATAGCTTTAATTTTCATCTTACTAGTAACTGGTCAATAAAGTATTTGATGTGTTTCCTTTTCACAAAAAGGGTGCCTATAAGAAGTAAAAGCCCTTTAGACACGATTTAGGGGTAGAACAGGGATTGGCGAACTCAACTACAAGCTAAAGGGATTTGATTGTGATGATTGCTGTGGCAACCGTGAAGTATGTATTATCAGTGCTGTCTGTTTTAATTCCAAATATCTCTGTCACCATGGAAGCTGAAAACTGAGCCTGCTACACTGTCACTGCTAGGATTTTGATAAATGTAATTTTTCTGATTTCAGACATTTCTAGGACCACAGTCGTGACTGCCTAAAGGTTTAGTAGGGGAGAAAATGGATGAACAGAGGGTGTCTTAGGTGCTTAGCAGCACACTGATATTTGTTCAGAAACTTGATAGTTGCTTATAACACCTTATGAATGTCATAAGGATCTCATTTTGAAATCTGTCTTGCATTTATTCAAATCCAGTGGCAGAGTGACTGGCCAAATTGCACTGTTCCAGATTACCCTGTGTTGCTAAGCAGCTGCAGAGATTGATTTAGGAAATTCAGCTGTTTTATTTAGGTTTAAATACGCTTTCTTTTCCATATGTACATTTAATGTAAACAGCATATTGGTACATTGAGTGCTGTGTATTTCACTCATGAAGATGAGCTTTAAAAAATCCATTCAGTCCATCCTCAATAACTTAGTGTACAGTACGGTGTATTTTAAGTTGTGTGCTTGTTTGAAATCTGTATTGTATTGAATTTTTTTTTTTTTTTTAAACATACATTTAAAATGTGGGGAAATTTTACATTGGAAGATATCGCACACAGGATTTTACACATTCTGTGTCTTCTTTGACAACTGTGTTATAAAAGCAGCAAAGCAAGTTTGTGATGAGAGATGAACTATTTTTTTCCTGCTCGGTTTAAATTGCTTAGCAAAAAAATAATTTGCCTCAGCCTTCAACTTCTGAGAAGGAACAAAAAGGAGTATCATGCTTTAGCAACAAAACGGTATCACATTTCCCATTCTGTTTAAATAAGATGGATAATTGACATAAATTGTCGAAACAGCAGCCATTTTCACTGGTGTCGGGCCAACGACATCGGCAATAAATCTGAAATGGGTGAACTTGCTCACTCTTTGAATTGACGTGGATTTGAACCATGGAGTTATATGTCTTGGTGGTTGTTGTTTATTTGTGATGAGAGGAAACTGAGACAAGGACTAGCAAAACACTTTTGGCTGGTTTCACAGACCCTGATTAGCCCTAATCATGGACTTCCTAATGTAACTAGAGGTAAGGTAGTCCAAATGCTAACCAGGGAAACCGGGCCGTACAGTAAATTAATCTTCGTACCTCATCATATTCCTTTCTTTACTACCCTGTAGGTGAACAATCCCATATCCTATGCATATCTTGAGATCAAAGTGAATTGAAGCATTTTCATGAGTGTCACAGTGTAGTTAAATAACATAAAGAAAATAATTAGACCCAGCAGTAATCCTCTGCACCATTTAAAAAGATAAAATATCCCCACAGTAAACCGACACTTGCTGACATCAGTGTAGATAAAAATATGGAGAATAAAGAGGCATCACAGATATTAAGTAAGAAGAGGCTACTAAAACATCAGTAGAAAACAACCTACAGTGAAGCTGCTGTTAATTAAATAAAATAAACTGTCGAGTTTTATATATATATATATATATGTTTATTAAAGTAATAGTAGTAAGTCTGTTTTTACTCATTTCAGTAAGAATAGTGTCCCCTTGTGATACAAACCATGTGGGCTATAACTGCAGCCATTCCGCCATACAGACCTTTTATTGCTATCGTTATTATTGCTAAGTTATTGCTATTGTTATCTCCCTTGTGCCTCATGAAAGATAGTGGGTACAACCTACTTTGTTTAACACATTTGTTTGAAAATCAATAGGAACCAAGATCACACTGTACCTTGCTGAGTATTTGTACAAATGCGTATCAAATCTGTTCAGCTCCGACTTTGAGAAATGAAAAAACAGAAGATGGATCTATTTTTTATATATTAATATATACCATATTGAATTCCCAGTGCTACTCCTGTCATGAACTGAGAAAACAAAGAATTGGCCCGGTAATCTGTGACCATGACAGAAAGATCAAATGTTTCCCACAATCCTTATACATGACCTAGTTTACGTAAGTGACAATGACCTCCAGGGCCTACTTCTTTGAGGTTCTGCATGTGAGATTTTGATATACTGTGCCGCACTTTGAATGGCTGCAGATAATTACACGAGATAGTGTGCTTTCCCTGTAATATATGACAAACTCACATTACTGTTCATGTTTGCAAATCTTTATCAACCCAGTGAAATGCTTCAGTGGTATTCCAAAAGGATTTTGGATTTCAAAACAGAACAGAAGTTATTATTCTTTAGAATGAAAACAATTGGTTTTATGGTAATGTATTCGATCATAACGTTTTGGTTCCCCTATTGATAAATAACTACTTGAATTACTTGTGTGTGTCAGTTTAAGGCATTTAGAAGCAGGGAAGTGTTGATGTGTTTTAAAAGAACTATAGGGATGTGTGAGAAGACTTTCTGGGAAATTTTTTGAGCTGAATCATGGCTGACAGGATGTTATTGTTTTTTAGGTAGTTTCTAGAGGTTATTGTTATTCCTTTCACTTCCTGGCATCATGCCCTGTTGTGTCCAGTGTATTATTTCATTATAAGGTACATTTAAGGCCTGCTTATGAGTTTGGATAATTAATTGGCACAGGACCTTGACAGCCCAGATATCCACCTTTTGTTAAGTATTCAGGCCCATCCTGGATCTCTTTTTCCTACCCGGTTATTATTTATCTTGACCATCTTATTGTGTCTGAATTGCACTCATTGCTTTTGAATTTCTGCCTCATCACCAGTTTGTTTTTATAGTCAGATATATTGTTTTAGATTGTACAGGTGATTGCAAATGATATTAAAAGGCTGTTGGCAAGAAGGGTATCAGCTCTAACACTTTTATTGCAAATACAATTTTGTTGTGGGACATTCTGATAAAACTGAGCAGCATTTATTCACCTTATGTGTACAAAACACTTCTGATAAACAAACAAGAGGTCAAAGATAATTACCTAGGAGGAATTCGGTAAAAGCTAAACAATGGTTATCTGTACTAAACCAAACAGTCCAATCTATAAAGTTAGAATTCATAATTCCTATAAGAACATCACTATATTATTATATCTGACAGTAGATAGTTGCATCCAGGCCCGTTTTTAATATCGGGCTCCTGAGTGGCGCATCCAGTAAAGGCACTGCGCATGGAGGGCAGGATGTGCCCTATAGCTTGGAGCTCACCGGCGACTCCTGTAGACTGGCCAGGTGGATGCAAGTGGCCCAGAGCTGTATTCCAGAGGTAGCTGCATGACGGGCCTGCAGAGTGAAAAGAAGCGGCCGGCTGACGACACACGTTTCAGAGGACATGTGTGTTCGTCTTTGTCTCTTCTGCGCCAGCACCGGGATTGCATCGTTGATCCAGGCTTAAAATTGGGCATTTCAAATTGGGGGAAAATGGGGTAAAAAACAATCGCCGATTCCAAATTGGGTTTCCATGACCCAAAGTAAGATGTCTAGTGCCAGAAACCATTGTTAAGAGTGCAGAATAAGAGGAAGAGACTTGCCTGGGCCAAAAAACAGAGAAACTGGACGTTTGAGGAGTGGAAGTCGGTCTTATGGACCGATGAGTCAAAATTTGAAATATTTGGGTCTGACTGACGAGTATTTTTAAGACGCAGAGAGGGTGAGTGCATGAGTTCTGCATGTGTGGTTCCCACTGTCAAGCATGGAGGAGGCAGTGTCATGGACTGGGGTTGCTTTGCTGGTGACAGAGTTGGTGATCTTTACCAAGTCCATGGCAAGCTCAACCAGCATGGCTATCATAGCATACTTTAGAGGCATGCCATTCCATCAGGATTACGGCAGTCCTTCATTCTTCAGCAAGATAATGACCTGAAACACACCTCAAAGTTGTGCAAGAACTATCTGGCGAAGAAAGAAAGTGAATGACAACTCAATCTAATGACCTGGCCTGCCCAGTCTCCAGACCTCAATCCCATAGAACTTGTATGGGATGAACTAGACAGAAGAGTTAAAGCAAAGCTACCCACAAGAGCCCTACATCTCTGGAAATTGCTGCAGAAGAGCTGGGAAGACATGTTGGGTGATTTCCTGCTGAAACTTGTTAACCGAATGCCTCGTGTTTGTGAGGCTGTTATTAAGGCAAAGGGTGGTTATTTTGAGGATTCCAAGATTTAGAGACAATTTTCAATTTTCTTGAACATTGCTTTGATACTCCTTATGTTTTGTTTTGTATATTGTAACATGTGTTTTCATTTTCAAGTATTTACAGAAACATATATGACGTAAAACATTGTCAATTATGAAAAAAACCTAGTTTCCAGCAAGTGTACTCAAAATTTTGACTGGTACTGTGTCTGTGTGTGTGTGTCTATATATATATATATATATATATATATATATATATATATATATATATATATATATATATATATATATATATTAGAAGGGGAAAAGGTTAAACCAGTGGATCATTTTACAAATGACAGCTTGCAAAGTTGAATTTTAGAAGTAAAATAGTTTGATATTTATGAAACTTTTCTACACTACAGATAGTTCCATTCTTTTTTTCAGAAAACTAGTATAAAAAATGAGGTGAAATCCTGTTTTTCTTCCAGTGTTAATAAAGATTGTTTCTTTGAGGGGAAAAAAAAGATCATAGTGCCATTTCTACCATTGTTTAGTAATATAAGGACTTATTTATAATATAAGGACAGTGTAGTTAAAATAATACATTTCTTTCACAAAAAAAAAAAAAAAGATGCTGCTAATTTTCCTTTCCCGAGTTTGGATAAACAAATATGGGGCCAAGACTCACATTAATTTAATCTTTTTCTTTCTATTTTTTTTTTATAGATAATTGTGGCCAAGTCTCCTATTGCTCCATTTTCTGTATTCAACTACACTGTTCAGAACTCGGGTCTTGAACTGGAAGGTAAGGGCAGATATTATTTGTGTTTGGTTGGGCTGCATGTTGTCTTTTGAATATTTGAATAGTGGATCTCAATGAGTTGCTTTCCTCTAAAGATATCCCATGCATGAAAGCACAGTGGAGACCCCCAATGCACGCTTATTCCTAAGTGAGTGGGATCCCTGCTGTGGAGGTGGAGGGGCATTGGCAGGTTTGACCTGGAATGGATTTGAACCCCAGGAATTAGACCCCTGCCTCCCAAATGAGTTAGTGAAGACTTTGGGAAAGCACAAGCCATTAGTTTGACCCCTTGCTAATGCTCATTCATCTTTAATCTCATTTCCATCTGCTACAAAAACTTGAAATTGGTACTTGGTGCAAATGTGTTTACTTTTGTTTATCATACCATCACATTACAATAAGTCAGTTACAATAAGTTAAGTCTACAGCAGGCTTGACAATAAACATGAGGTTATGATTCCATGAAAAAAAATCACAATGGAAATGAACCAATCAAGCACATTGTGCTATAAGTACTTCAACGTGAAAAATACATTTTTCATGCATTCCAGGACTCGGAATTCTGTTCCGGGCTGTAAAAAGCAATAAGTTTGTCACTATAGTGACTTGTTTTTTCCATTCTTTTTATTTATTTTTTTATTTTTTTGGCATTTCTGGCCACAACACTACTTAATGAGAATAAAAAAGAATTAGATTTGGACAAGAGTTAAATTAAATATCCAATGAGATAAACACAATGCTACCGCATCCTCCAGTTTCACTGACAAAAAAATCCTGGGTCACGTGTAGGTAGGGGTGCTACAGTCTGTTTCAGACACACATTAATAATGGTGATGGAACATATTTTATCAGTAACATATTAAAAAATGGCCATGACTTTATGGACTACAGATGAAAATGCCTTTTCAGTGATGTCTAGCAGTGATGAGCCACCTACAGCTGAACTAGTGTTTCTAGTGTGCTTTCTATCTGAATACTTACAAGAAACAACCTTTCTTATTATACATGTATAGGATGGTGAGATCTGAATCCAATATGGTATAACAGCAGGCATTATCTACTTTAGAACCTCAAAGTTACGAACAATTGAAACCATAATCAGTAAAAGACAGGAATATCCGATGCTGAGAACAAGCAGTTAAACACAGCTTACCTGGCTTGTTTTCTTACTATTATTCTTCAGATTAAAGGTCTTGACCTTTTGTTAATACAGTGAGATACATTAAATAATTGAAATGAATACATGTCATGTCTTATGAACACCCTTCGCTCCCAGTGTTCTTGTAGTTCTAGTGTAATTGTGTTAATTAGAACTATCTGAGTAACTTGGTCCCTGTGGAAGCTGATTGCAGCCTGGGCAACAGTCCTTACACAAGGCAGGGACAGCACAGTAATGAATTCTGTAATTGTAAAACGTGTGGGACTTACAGCATTGGAGTGTGAAGATTTCAGTCAGTCCACAGTAGTGTATGCCCACAGAAACACATCATTCAATACTGGTGAGATTTATTAAAAAAAAAAAAAAAAAAAAAGAGAACTGTAAAGAGAGAAGGGTTTGTCCACCTTGCAAGCCAGCCAAGTGGTAGCAAACAATCCTGCTCACTGTCAGAGTGAAATAGAAAGCGGAAGCCAGTGACATCATCAAAAACCTCTCTTCACAGACCAGGTTTGACAGGTTGCCTTTGCTGTCTACCATCAAAACTCCCCTATGTCCTTCCCAATGACATTGATCTCTGTGCGTGAACGAGGGACCGTTGAGAGTGTCGGTGATGGGAAATAGGGCCGGCTGAGGGACCTTCACTCTGCAAGCCGCAAAGAGAGAGCACATTTACCGCAAGCACTTCAAAGAGAGATTTATTGTTGTGCAGAAAGACAAAAGGGGTCTGGGTCTGTTGTAGGAGGGGAGCAAAACCCAAATGCTCTGCTATCAGCACCCTTCTATGACTTGTTTTGTGACCTACTGAAGATAAACCAAGTCTCTCATAACATGGGGCATAAACAAGAACCTCCGCTGTAACCGTTACCAGAACTAAAAAAAAACTTACTTTAGCTTGGTTCACCAGGAACTGGTGATGGCACTGGGTATTAAGCTAGTCCTACAGAAGTGGGTGTAAAGTAGTGTTAAATCTACTGATATGTGTGTAGCAGTATTGAAAGTAAGGGAAATTAATCTGCAAATTTAAGATTTTTTACTTTAAACTCACCCTGATTGAAGCTAATGTTCCTTAAGAATCTGTAATTACTATCTAGCATATAATGTAAACTTAATTGCTATTCAGCAATATACCTGCAACATTTCAGTTTTTTTAACCAAGAAAATTGTATTTTCTTAACAATAGAAATGCTGGTGTTGTCTTGTTTGGCAGTGCCCCGTGGCTCTGTGGAATTACATTGTTTTTAGTCTGTTATGGTTTTATGGCAGTGCTGAAGTAATCATGTCACATGATGAGAATGGAATTATTCAGTATTTTGTTCTATTTCTTGTGACAGGTTACATTTAGTTTTACTTGTAGCAGTGTTGTTTGCCAGACTATAGATTTAGACCTTGATGTTTGTTCTGGAAAGCAGATCTGTCAGGCCCTGTGGAACGTAATTCGAATCAGGAGCGGTGCAGTAATAAACTAGAAGTGGTCCACATGCACTGGGGGTCAGAAGTATGGGCACCCTGTGGTTTCAGATAATCATCCGTAACTTTAAACACTTTACTAGTTTCTTGAAGCAAGTCAAGGAGATAATCGCTTTGGCTAATGTCTTCTTTGGTGATTTTATCAAGGCTTTTTAGTTATACCGTGCAACATTGAACATGAATGACCAAAAATAATCTTCTGGAGTTTTAATGTGATTAGGCTCAAATCAAAATAACAGAACATACAGAAACCAAAGTACATGATCTGCATTTCTTATTTCTAGAGTAGACCTGTAAAAGTTCCCTAGACCATTGCAGATCTCTCTTTTTTCCCCTAGCTGGAGCACTGGTTTTCTTATAGTTTCCAATACCTAAGAGGCTGCAAATGTAACAAAGGATTAATTAGATTGAAAAATTGCCTACCTCTGTTGCCCACCTCTACTTTCTACCATTTATTCACATGTTTCAGCTTATCAGCCATTAATATGTCTGTCTGAATGTGTTGCTAGTTAATTATATACAAGCAAGAATAAAGTAGCGACACACATTTTTATATTATTTGGTATGGCTTTATTCAGCTTAATCAGGCTATCTTTTGCCACTCTCCTTGATTAATCTATTTAAACTGCTCGGTACTTGAAGGGTGACCTTCTTTTTTTTTTTTTTTTAACTAACCTCATCTCGATCCAACAGTGTCCAGTGTGATTCAGAACTGTGTTGTAGACCAAGAACCTTGACTCCTAATCTGTTGCTGCCCCTCATTATATTGGCCCTTCGCTATACTGTGGATTCGGATATATCGCGGTCCTGGAGTTGGCCTCCAATTTTTACAGTCTAGCTGCATATGCCTTAGTTGCAATATACATAGACAATTTCACTTAGAATTACTGTTCGTTTTATTTCGTACTGCACAACAAACAAAATTATACAAAACAATTAAAAACAAAGCAGTCATATTGTACTGTTATAATATACACACGCATTGCACAGTAACACAAAGCAAGTTAAATATCTACTTGCTGAAGCATTTTTTTTTCTTTTTTTCTAGCCAACAAGGTATTCATATGTGGCAGTAATACACTAGCAAAAGTCTCAGGGCAGTGATGTCAGCTCCCTAGCAACAAGCCTATTGGGAGTGGATTCTTTCAATGCCACGGGTTTGGGCATATGAGAAAGAAGAAGACGACTCATGAAATTAATTGGAGACTGAAGTTGATGAGAAGCAATTACCCTTTGCAGTATGAATTACAATGGTTTGTTACTTTTTATACGAAAAATGAGAAAAAGCGGGTTGCGTAGAGGACTTATATTGGACCATGACACCCCTGATAAAATGAGGGCATGGTTGTACGGTATATGTTATAAGCCTATTTGTTTTTCTACGGGTCTCTTGCTATATTGTGGCCCTCGATATATAACGGATTTAAATTGGACCCCAACACCCGAGAAAAATCAAGTGAGTGGTGCACATATAATGAAGAAAAAGTCATTATTTTTAATAGTGATAATTCACTTTTAATAATGAGCTAAAATAGTGAGTTTCCCATTACATTTACTTTTCATTTATCAATTTCCTTCTTTATTCAGTATTTCTAGTAATAGATGTGCGCTGTTGGATTCGCACAACAGCTGTAATACATGAAATTGACATACTAGGCAAACAAGTATTAAGTCATTGAAACAGACGAGTAAGAATTAAGTAAAAAAAGAAACTTCTGATTAAAAAAATACCCATAAAGAATTCATTAAGACTTTTTGGCTTTGTTTTGAAAGATGGCTTATCCTTGTTTTTACAAACTATTTTAAAACTTCATTGATTTCCAGCTCTTACACTTTAAAAATATTAACAGTAACAACATTAATGTTGGCAGTTAGTATATTCCAGCTGTCTTAAGCTTTTTAAATAAGGATCATGAAAGTTATTTTTTTCTAAATACTGAGAAACTTAAAATCAGCGGTCAGCAGTTCGTCTTCCAGACATTGAAAATAAAGGCAAGTGAGACAGCTCAAGGCAGCAATAAAACTCCCATCTGTGGAGCTGGAAATCAGGCGGACTTGCAGACCGCTCTTCTGGGAACGTGAGGATGCTAACACAGGGCAGCTGTAAAACTTAATATATAGCTGTAGCCAGGAAACCGGGTCACACAACAAAACAGCAATACAACTCTGTATTTGTATTTTTAACCAGCTCCATCAGACACAGAGACAGAACCAATTGAGGATAAAGGGCAGCCAGAGACATGTGTGGTAATGAGGTCCTACTAGCCTAAAGCTTGTTAAACTAAACTAAGTAACATTCATTCAGCTAAAATGAGTGAATAGGCACAGTCTCTTAAAGGCTGCACATGTAATATTTGAAGAATATGAGTAAATATAGATACATTTTATTTTCAAATAAATATTGTTGATGGTACAAATAGCAAAGAAATGTATATAAAGCAGCAGTAGTGGATATAATGTAATAATCATTTAAATTGTTAATAAAAATAAATAAGTAAATAGGTGGTACCAGAATGTACATGAGTTTTGAGCTGCAATATAACAGTAAAACTAATTTAGTTTCCACTTAATGTTCATTTTCAAAAGCTTGTATCGTGTATATATATATATATATATATATATATATATATATATATATATATATACACACACACACACACACACACCCCTTGTTATATCGCCTCTTGATATGCTGCGGATTCAGATATATCGCGGTCCTGGAGTTGGCTCCCAGTTTTTACACTCTAACTGCATATGCCTTAGCTGCGATATACATAGACACTTACAGTGCCTATAGGAAGTATTCACCCCTGTTGACGTTTTTACGGTTTGTTGTGTTACAGCCTGAAATCTTGATGCATTTAAATGGGATTTTCTTTTCCTTTCATTTACACAACCTACTGAACACTTTGAAGAGGCAAGAGATTTTTTATTGTGAAACAACAGTTAATGAAAAAAAAACAAAAACAAACCTGAAGTGTCTTGGTTAGATAAGTGTTCACTCCCCTGAGTCAATGAGTAGAACCACCTTTGGCAGCAATTACAGCTGTGAGTCTTTTAGGGTGAGTCTCTACTAGGTTTGCACATCTGGATCATGCAATATTCGCCCATTCTTCTTGGCAAAATTGTTCAAGCTCTGTCAAATTGGATGGGGATTGTTGGTGGAATGGAATCTTCAAGTCTTGCCACTGATTCTAAATCGGATTCAAGTCCGTGCTTTGACTGGGCCACTCTAGGACATTCATTTTCTTGTTTTTAAACCACTTCAGTGTCGTTTTGTCTGTGTGCTTGGGGTCATTGTCCTACTGAAAGGTGAATCTCCGTCCCAGTCTTAGATCTTTTGCAGACTGAAGCGGGTTTTCCTAGGTGAAGTGCTGTGTTTGGTTTGCGCCAGACATAACACTTTGCATTTAGGCCAAATAGTTCAATGTTTGTTTCATTGGACCACAGAATCTTTTGCAACATCTTTTCAGCGTCTCCCACACAATTTTGCAAATTCCAAGTGGATTTTATATGGGCTTTTTTCAGAAATGGCTTCCTTCTTGCCACTCTTCCTTACAGGCCAGATTTGTGGAGTACCTCAGCTATTGTTTACAGATGGACAATTTCTCCCATCTCAGCCTAGCAATGCTGTAGGTCTTTCACCGTTGTCATTGGCCTGTTGGTGGCGTCTCTGATCAGTGCCCTTCTTACCCGGCTGCTCAGTTTGGGTAGACAGGTTGCTTTAAGCAGATTCTGGGTGGTGCCATATACCTACCACTTATTAATGATTGACTTGACTGTGCTCCAAGGGATGTTCAATGCCTTTGAAATCTTTTTATACTCCTCCCCTGATCTGTGCCTTTCGACAACTTTATCCCAGAGTTGTTTTGAAAGCTAGTTGGTCTTCATGGTAGTGTCTTTGCTTTGAATGCACTACCCAACTGTGGGATCGTACAGAGACATGTATTTAATCTGAAATCATTTGATCCACTTTTATTGCACACAGATGGACTCCATTTAACTTATTGTGTGAATTCTGAAGGCAATTGGTTGTATCTGAGCTTATTTAGGAGTGTCATAGCAAAGGGGGTGAATACTTATATTTTTTATTCATTGATTTGTTTTTTCAAACCCCCCCCGGCCCCATTTTTTTCACACATTGAAAGTGTTGAGTAGGTTGTGTAAATCAAAGGGAAAAAAAATTCAGGTTGTAACGGAACAAACTGTGAAAACATCCAAGGGGGGGGTGAATACTTCCTATAGACACTGTAGAATTCCTGTTCATTTTATTTGCAAAGCATTACTATCGTACTGTTATTATATACACACGTATTTGCACAATAACACAAAGCAAATTAAATATCGACTTGCTGAAGCGGTTTTTATTTTAGCCAACGAGGTGTTCACATGCGGCCGCAATTCACTAGCAAAAGCTACAGCAGTGACGTCAGCTCCCTAGCAACAAGCCTCCTATGTTGTTGGGAATGGATTCTTTCAATGCAGCGGGTTTGTGCATTTGAGAAAAGAGAGGAAGACTCATGAAATTAATTGGAGACTGAAGTTGATGAGAAGCAAATTACCCTCTGCTGTACAATTATATAAAAACACACATGTGTTTTTATATAAATAAACAATATAGCTACACTTGTACATGTTTACTGCTAAACAATGCAGCCCCTGCTCTGTAAAATTCTGCCCCATTTCCTTTGAAAATGCAAGTTTTAGCGAGTAAAATATCTGTATGACTTACTTTGCTGAGAATTAGGTTGGCATTCCTCACTGTCTTTCTTCCTGACACACTGTATAAAATAGGCTAGAACTGGGTCAAATCTGATTTCCCAGGTCTCTCTGATGGTAGTTAGATAGGCTGTATTTTTAAAATAATTATTGGACTGTCTCTGAAGGTTGTACATATGATACTTGTATTTTCTTTTTTAGTCATTTTGTTTGCAGTTTATTTCTATTTTTTCTTTGGGGGGGGGGGGGGGGGGGGCTCTACATAGTGCAAACAGAGATCTTAATGTTATTTCACTTCCATCTGATCCACACTGCGATACAAGTCAAACGGATGCAAAGATTATATCATATGGCTGTGTCACATGGATAATCAGGGTCTACTGTGT
The DNA here is from genome assembly GCF_017654505.1 of Polyodon spathula. Classification (NCBI taxonomy): domain Eukaryota; kingdom Metazoa; phylum Chordata; class Actinopteri; order Acipenseriformes; family Polyodontidae; genus Polyodon; species Polyodon spathula. The sequence goes on from NC_054550.1 coordinate 24,522,587, forward strand.
ATAGACAGCGTTGTATATCTTTATCTGCTTAAGTGGGCCAAATTGTGGTTAAAAAAATGTGTTGTACTTCTGGTACGTCTTAACATAAATTGCTCAAAGTGAAATGTTTCATTTTTAACATTTGAACGCACAGGGAGTTTTTGTTGCAAAAAGCAAAAGACCATGACGCAATGTGGGTACCTGTGGAGGTTTTTTTGAGGTATTCGGTCTAAAAAAAAACACACAGTAATTCTGCTGATTGGGTATTTTTGTTTTCAAACACAACCTCAGTGATATTCTTTGAAATTAGGGCTGTTTGGAGAAGTCATTTAACCTCAGACTTACACATCTATTATATACCCTATGATATACAGTGCAGAGTTCTACCCTCAGGTTATTCCTAAAACCATGGAATGACTCAAGAGAATGCCCTTGTGACACTAAAGTGTGGTTTCCATAACACTTGTCTTGTCATACCCCTCCCTCTCCCATTTGCACATAGCGCCACACACACACTTTAACTGACATATAGTACACACGAGCACCTAAAGTGTACACTATCTGTTTAACATAATATAATATTGGGCACTCACAGTGATGAAACAAGTTAAGATATATTAACTATCTCTTAAGTAGTGAAGTGATGAAAGACCAGCCCACTCTACCTTTTTGTAAGATAATTAATACAGATAGTGAGCAAGCTGCATTAATTAGAAAAGTGTGGAGGAAGTGGTCACTCTGTTCAGAAAACACACTAAGACAGTGTCCACAACTGTAGCAGAAGACAGCTAAATAAGAGGTACACGCATATAATCTTTGTCTATGTTTCTGTGTTTAGTGGCTTGGCTCACAGCCAGTCTATTTGTTTGAGAAGAAAAAAGAAAAACCATCCGCTTGACAAATCTCTGTTCATAGAACGCCAGATGCGAGACCCGAGATCCAGAGGCTTTCTATCCAACATTTCTACACAGAATTCTCTGTGCCGCTTTCTATACAAATATAAACCTGACGGCACTGTGCTTTGAAAAGGGATATTTCTTATAATTAATTCCAAATACCACAAAGTGTATTAGGAGGTAGGGAGTTATAAAAATGGCAATAGACATGTTTTGATACAAATCCCCTGCTTTTGCCACATTTTTGGCTAAAGTAATGTACCACACAGCCTGAATGGACGTGCATTGGTTTTATTTTTAGATTGCTTAACACTTTACCTACTTACAAGGACTAATAATAAGAAATACAGTATCATGACATTTTTGGCAAGTTAAGGGCATGTTAGCACCAGCAAAATGCGCTTTGCCACTCATTAGCCATGCTTTTTCAGACATGTCAAGCCTTAATTATATGCATGGACAAATTGTAGGTGTTGCTTTTTTGTAAATTCAGTCTGTGATATTAAAATTAGATTTATGAAGTGGCAGAACAGCAGCGCCGGCCCTAAAATGGTCCACAAATGTTCTTATTTGGGCGCAAAGAAAAAGTCAGAAAGCAGCTGATAGGAAAGAGCATTATGGCAGCAGTCATATAGGGGCAGGGACAGTTTAAGTTTAATGGGGGCCTGGGGATTGGAGATTGCCCCACTGTAATCCATATAAACCTAGGTTGTTTCCTCCTGTTGATTTCTCTGTAATGTATTTTTTGAAGTACTGGTACCTTCACATACATTTGTTGGTATTGTATTACAATAGAGCACTGGTGTTTTGTTTAATATATCTTCCTGTAGCAAAGTGCCCGCCGCTGTGTGCATTTTGTGTTGTGTGTTAATGTTGGTGTGTAGTCATTGGTACACGGGATATAAACGGGTCTGTGTAACACGAATGTTTAAAATGTATATTTGTATTTAGGCATGAGGATTGCACAGCACTTCATGTGCAAGTAAAATGTAATAACATGTGAGCATGGGGAATTGCACTTTATTAATTCACTTGCAGTTGTACCGTGAATCCAACTGAATGATTGATTAGCAATCGAGTCTCGGTACAGCTGCATAAAAGCTGCATGTTTTCACCCACTCGAGGTTGAGTGTTTGGTGAGTGGAGAACGGGATTGGAGACGGAGGTAATAAATAATAACGTAAAGTTAAAATATCTGCTCACCGTGTTTTGTGTAGTGTTAGTCCGTTTTGTTGGTCTCTTTTGTTTTGGCGAATGTGCCGTGTCCTGTGTTTTTGTGTTTGTTACAACCGTTTATTTTCTGGCTGTCTGTTCATTTATTAAATGCTGAGCAAAACCATTCGCTTAGCTCCACCAAACTCCACCTCTCTCCTGTTTCTGGTCTGACGTCACCCACTGCAGCCGTCTTCGTGACACTTCCTCATGATGACACTACTATGTGTTTCTGCTGTTAAGCATCACTCTCATACTTCCTAGGTGCTGCTTTGTCAGACATTTGTAGGTTCTGAACTGCGTCATGTTCACTCCGCAGCACACCTGATAAAAGTGGCACATGACTTGATCGCAGGTCAAGTCATATGATCAGGCAGTCCCTGCTCCTCCAATGCAATACGGCTTGGTAAAACAGAGATGTTAATGGTTTATGGTTCGTGTTTACCCTAGTGACGTTGCAGATGCCAAGATTCGAAATCAGGGCTTTGGCGGAAGCACTCAAAACAAGCTTTACGATTGTACATTTCTTGCAGTTACAGCACAAATACATATGTGTGTGTGTGTGTGTACAAAACATTAGGAACACTTTCCTGATATTGAGTTGCACACCCTTTTGCCCTCAGAACAGCCTCAATTCGTCGGGGCATGCTCTACAAGGTGTCAAAAGAGTTCCACAGGGATGCTGGCCCATGTTGACTCCAATGCTTCCCACAGTTTTGTCAAGTTGGCTGGTAGTGGATCTCTACTCCCAATAGCTCGTTCCATCTCATCCCACAGATGCTCAATTGGATTGAGATATGGTGACTGGGCAGGCCACTGCAATAAGCTGAATTCACTGTCCTAGCCTTGTGGCATGGGGCATTATCCTGCTGAAAAAATCCAGTAGCAGATGGATACACTGCTGCCCTGAAGGGATGCACCTGATTGGCAGTGATGTTCAGATATCCTGTGGCATTCAAACGTTGCTCCACTTTTATAAACACACCCCACACCATCACACCACCACCACCAGCCTGCAGTGTTGACACACTGCATGATGGATGCATGTACTCTTGTGGTTTTCTCCATACCCTAGTCCTCCCATCAACGTGAAACAACAGGAACTGGGATTCATCAGACCAGGCAATGTTTTTCCAGTCCTCTGGTGTCCAGTGTTTTCATTCCTTAGCCCACTGCAACCACAGTTTTTTGTGTTTTGCTGAAAGAAGTGGAGGTCATCGGCTGCCATACCCCATTCGTGTCAAGGTACGACGAGTTGTGCATTCTTTTATGGGTCTTTCGGCACCAATGTTGTACTGGACTGTCAGTTGACTAACTGTCTGTTGCTCTGCACAATTCGTGTCAGACTCCTTTGGCCTCTTTCATCAATGAGCCGTTTTTGACCACTGGCCTGCTGTTGGCTGGATGTCCTTTGGGTGGTGGACCATACTTGATGCACACGGGAAACTGCTGAGTTCTTGACACACTCAAACCGGTGCGCCTGGCACCTACTACCATACCCCGTTCAAAGGCACTTAAATCTTTTGTCTTGCCCATTTACCCTACCCTCTGAATGGCACACATAGACAATCCATGTCTCAATTGTGTCAAGACTTAAAAATCCTTCTTCAACCTGTCTCCCCTTCATTTACACTGATTGAAGTGGATTTAACAGGTTACATCAATAAGGGAATCATAGCTTTCACCTAGATTTACCTCGTCAATCTATTTCATGGAAAGAGCAGGTGTTCCTAATGTTTTATACACTCAATGTGTGTGTGTGTGTGTGTGTGTGTGTGTGTGTGTGTGTGTGTGTGTGTGTGTGTGTGTGTGTATATATATATATATATATATATATATATATATATATATATATATATATATATATATATATATATATTAGAACACTGTTTTAGTGTAGTTTAATAAAACATAATCAGATTGTAATGTGAAATAGGTGACATATGGACTTTAAACAGACCTGTTCTTCAGATCCTTACAATCACATGCTTTTAGATATGGTATTATATATATATACACACACACATACATACATACATATTGGGGCCCCTCAGAATCTGAGACCCTGGGCTGCAGCTCCTAAAGCCCCTGCATTAATTTGGCCCTGTATAGGGGCCTGGAAAATGTACTATATTTTTAAAAGAAATTCACAAATGACAATAAAAAAAAAAAAAACAATGAATTTCATGGATTGTCAGGAAACACACATTTTATAAAAAAAACACACAAAAAAAACAACATGTTATATTCTACTGATGTAAGTTGCCTAAAATGTGTTATCATTGATATTTCATCAAGAACATCGCCCAAAACCAAGGCTGAAACATTTTAACGTTTAGCCTACCTACTGAGTCAACTCTTGAAAAATGTACACGGTAACTCGATTCGCTATTGAAACAATCTTTAAAAATGTAGCAAACTTTTGCTGGAAACAAGATGTTTAAAATGGTCTGTGTTTGGCTGCAGAAAAAGTAACAAGCAGACAAAATAGATTTAAAAAAAAAAAAAACCTTGAATGACAAATTCAGCAACATTTTCAAGTTTTGTAAACCTTTAAACATATGTTGACACATCAGTTAAAATGATGCCGCCACTAATCCCAAAATATTAAACACAGGAGAAATGTGAACTGCTAACCTGACAAAACTGAAACTTTTGTGTTTTTCTTTATACACACTGTACTCTGTACATTAGTAGTATGTATAAGTGCTATTGTATAGTATGATTCACCAATCATGAAGCCATATTTGTTTGACCTCGTTGCCGTAGTAACCAAATGCATGGCATTGAGCTGGGCCATGTACCGCTACTGTAGCGCTGCTTCTACTTGATAAAACTATGAAATCAACAGGGGAGGTGAAGAATACAGTTACGTAAAATACTGCCAAGAAAATAAACTGCATATTTTTCATGGTAGGCAGTGAAATACACAATTTCCATGAAATTTGTGATTCGTGAATTTTCAGGGGCATTTCTTACGGCGGAGAGTGCAGACTCCTAATCTTCCTGAACAACCCAGGAACAGAGGGAGAGTACTGAGAAGAAGGGAGAGTATTTAGAGTCTGCATTACCCTTTTTTATCTCCCTGAGGTTGAAATATAGCTCGATACCAGCTATTTCATTATGTATATTTGTTTTTTGTCAAGACGCTTAGTAAACATGGGTCATTGCCCCTCCAAATGACATACCTATTGTTCGGTTGAGGTAGCCTATTTGAAGGGGAGGCGGTATTTTTCAGCTTAGTCTGTTAATATGTGCTACCGTAGCCCATTTTGAAGGTTTCAGAACACTGGTGCAGCTGAATTTTCGCATTTAAATGTGCCAGTTTACACTGTGCCTCATTAATTTGGGGCCAGTTAATACGTTCAGGATGGAGTAAAATGTGTGCTGCTGCAGAGTGCTACCTTACAATTTAGCACTGCAATTTCATGCACCCCACAGTGTTTTACAGCTTACGAACAGCAAATAGGACTGTGTGTCAAAAGCTGTCAACACTATGGGCTGGTCCTTAAGGGAAATACTGAACATTATGAAGGTCAATTTGACTGTGCCAACTGTCCAATTGGTTGAGTTTTTTTTTTTTCTTTTTTAAATCTCAGAAGGATACGAAGAAAATAACAATTTTATAATGCTTTACTGGAAGACTGCATATGTGGCTCAGAAAACATTTGTTTCTCTGGAGACTTAGATTTTTTTTTATCTGGCTTGGGTTTGGTGGTCTCAGCTTAACCCAGGTAAAAAAAAACACACACACACACACACACACACACACACACAATACTTCCTCTCCACACAAGGCTCAGGACTGAATGGCAGGGGATATTTCAGGTCAGACATGAGATGCATTAGTCGAGCTTCGTTTACATAGTTGCATTTCTTGTAAACAGTTTAATGCCATGTTCCTTTTGCTAAAAAAAATCCCAGAATAAACCAAAACAAAACAGCATTAAATAAATAAAAGTCTTGCTTAGAGCCTAGAGTGAAGAAAATTAAAAACCATGACCCACCCACCCCCGCCTTCCATATTTCAAAGGCATGGGCAGGCAGCCATGCATGCACTGGAAGTTGTGCCGAGTGTCAGGCAGGCAGCCAGACAAGTCTGACTCTTTGCAAGTGGCTTGTTTTTCTTCTCCCGTTCTTCGTAGATGCACCATAGTCTTATTTTCAGTGGGATTGAGTTCCCACTTAGAGGGTGAACTGAATTTAAAACTCGTCTGTTCTTTACTCTCCAGAAACATATATGGATACATATGAAGCGTATACTACTGCATGTACCTAAATGTATATTTCAGTTAGGTAAAAAGGGCATACCAAGGCTTTGAAATGAATTACCACTTATTAGCATTAGCAACATGAGCACTGTTCCCTAATCCTACCAATTAATATCTTTTTTGTTCTTTGGTTGTTTTAAAGAACTTGATTCCTCTTCCTTGTACGTGTTCTGCCAAAGTGAGGTCCTTGGCCAGGCCACAGACATGTATGATCTCATAAAAAGGTGTACTATGGTAAAGGCAGGTAAACTGTTGGCAAGCAAAGGAATCACACGAGTATGGTAAAGTATGATAAAAACTGGGAAACATTAGTGCAACTTCAAAACTATAAGACTGAAATGTATATGACTGATTTGGATTAGCAGAACATTACAAGTTCAGGCTGCCCATACTCCTTTGACTCAAATCTCCTCTTAAAAACCCACTGCATCCCTCAAAAATGTATTTCCAAACCTATAAGAACTGCATTTTCTTTTGTTCAGAATTCTGCATATACACATACAGAAAGAAGCAAGTACAAGCAAATACATAGACATGTTGAAGTTTATATACTGTACGTATATACTATAATAAAATACTCCCATGTCAAACAATAAGCCTAGCCTTAACAAGCAGTGAACCCAGCTTTATTGTCAAACTATAAATCAAGTCTTTCAAAAAAAAAAAAAACACACATGCAAATTCAACCCTGAAGTAGTCCTATTTGTTGAATATTGGTACTTTTGTATACAGGACGCATGCATGCACACATTCTCACAGTAAAGGGGTGTATTATTGCAGTCATTAAAAACCCGGTATTTAGAAGAGCTTTTTTTTCGCTTCAGTTTTCTCAAATGACATTGAATAAAAGTGTAATGCTGGTAAGTGGCGCAGAAGGAGGACAGATCAGCGTTTCTTTTTGTGATGCTACTCGGTGAATAGAACCCCTTGTTGGCACAACCAGCCCACCCCTCTACCCCCCCTTTCCCTCCTTCTTCAAAATGATCAGCCCGTGAAATTCATTACCAAAACTAAACTGAAACTAAAAAAAAAAATGCAAATTAGACTCAGCTGTTTTCTGTTCATGTTTCTAGCCTTGCGTATGGTGTTCAGGAAAGAAAAACTGGAGGTTGAATTAAATCTAAAATGGCTGGGGTGTCTCCAGAGAGTCAGGGCTGATGTGTTTTTAATGACTTGCTGCTGTTTTTAGAGGGTTCCCAAACCTTTGCTGCCCTTCTCAAAAAGCGTGTTTCCCTTACCCCAGAGCCAGCTTCCTGACTGGCCACTGAGTAGATCCAGTACCTCTCTTTCTTATATCTTGAATTTATTTAATTTTCAAACCCTTTTGAGTGGTTGAAAATAATCCATACAGCCGATATTACATCTTAATATTTAACATTTTTTTTAAAGCTCAGTTTTTTTAGTGTTTTTTTGTGATTTTTAACGGTCTTTGGCTTGCATTGTGCATAGCATAATGTTGGTCTCTGCAGTGATGAATTCGGAGCAGGCAAGCAGCTGTTCATCCAGAGCAAACCTTTGCTTGAAGTATTTTTGGGTTAAAGTAAATGAATTTGCAGCATGCATATAAGTACTGGTTGTCGTATTAGGTACTTGCTGTGTTATGTTAGGTATTGTATAATTCTGTCTTGTTGATTTACAAAAGCTGTACTCTAATGTATTCATAAGCAATTATCCATATTACAACATTATTACAAAACATGTTTGAATTGAGCTCCTCAATTAATACATTTTCAGCAACTGTAACAGAGAGCGAATTAATCCTAATCAACAATCTCCCTCCCAATCTGTGAGGGCGCGGTGTAACAGGAACAATGTGCCCTGGACTGGATGGTTTGGCAGTTCATTCCAGGGTCAGACAGAAGTTGGCCTTCCAGAAAGGGGGCGGAGTCACAATGCCAGAAGTCATCGCCTTAATGCGGTAGGTGATGTGTCAGTCATGGATTGGAGGAGACGTGATTGCACTCACTATCAAAGGGAGCGGGACTGAGAGTATATCGGAGGATGTGGCCAAGCAATCTGTTCCTTTGTTATGGTTATGGAAACACCTGTAAAGGATGTACAAATGAAAAAGTACCGCAAGCGTTTAGTGTTGTCTTATCTGTCTGTGTAGCTGTTGTTATTTGTTATTCTAGACGAATAAATATCCAGGAGCTGTCACACTAAGCCAGCATCAAACCTAGACTTCACTGCACTACTGTTGTCACCGATTATTGTACTAAATCACCACTTGCACTAGGAGCCCTCACTGTTGGACTTGTGATCGTGTGTATATAAAGTGTGTGTCATTATTAGTATTATTATTCAGGACTGAAGCCCGTGGTTTACCTGCACTATACACATCATTGTATAGAGCCTGGTATTATTTATGGTTGCCAAGGATATAGTGGTGTGTGATCATTATTAGTATTATATTCACCAGACTGAAGCCCCAGTGAACCACTAGCACTATACACATCATTGTAAGATCATAATAATTTCTGGTTGCCAAATGGACAAGTGTAACATATCTCGGACAAATAAATTACCAACGGTTTCACCGTGAACAACACAAACACTGAGCACTCCGTGACCATCACACTCTACACCTGCGCACTGCAAACCACTTTTCCACAGCAACAAAGTACACTTTTGTGTTACTTGGCTTTGACTTGTTCAGATACTTTTCGTAAATTGCCTCTGCTGAACTATGAGCACTTGAGTTGTACACAGAACACGATGATTAAGCCATCACTAATGTACGTGTCCATAATGACTGTCCACTTGTAAATCTGAAACAGTACCAAAGTGTTTTTTTTCTATAGTGCTTTGTTTATGAATCACCTTGGATCAATTTTAAAGGATTTTTGGCTCCCATGTTGAGTATTATGTAAGCCCTATGCAATGAAGAATTCCATCTGTTTGACCGGACATGGGAGGGAAAGGCAGTTTGAGAAGGAGTTTGTGGAATGACTTTAGTGTCTGGCTCTGTCAGTCTGGCACATGTTTTGTTGTATATATATATATATATATATATATATATATATATATATATATATATATATATATATATATATATATATATATATATATATTATTTGAAATGAATTACCAGGTTTTTCAAAGGACCTTGGAGACATCAACTGGAGATGTTAGCGTTTAGATAAACTAACCAGACGCATCCTATTAATGTTAAAAGATCTACTGAAAGACATTTTCAATTCCCTTAGGTGCTACAAACACTTTTCAGGCTTACTACTGCAGGCTCAGTATGGAAAGAGTTTGAATACTAACACGTCTGCCATATTGAGGTCATGTGAAATTTCAGCTGCATAGAGACAGTACATTTTAATGTGCTAAGATTTTCTTACTTAAAGAGTAAGTAGCGGGGTTCCGAGAAATATAGTGTCACACGTCTCCGCGTGTTGGTACAAATGTTTAAATAACCTACCTGTCATTTTTCTTTTCATTGTTAACATCCGAACAATCTTTTACACGTATAACATAAAAGTCTCTTTTCAAAGCTCTCTGTTTCAAAGCTCTTTTCAAGATGTCTACTGTAGTGCACTGATAGTGTAAGGATTATTGCACACATTGTCAAACAGGTAACAAAGCAATAACGATACATCATGTGGCACGGAATAGAAAGCCAGAGCACTTATGTTTGGTTTTTTTTTGGTTTTTTTATTGCTCTTTCTGCAGTGATTTTAAGACAGATCTCAGACCATATTGTTTCAACTCTGGACATACAGATCTTTTTTTCAGATATCCATTATAAATTCAGTTTTATCAGAGTTGACACTTTCCTTTTATTAAGCCTTTGAGGATACTTGGTTTCTTTTTACAAAAAATCCCATTTCTGGTTCTTTAGCTAATTAAAATTCAGAATTACTTTGGGAACAGTTACATCCAAAACATATACCAAAACTATATTAAGAAGCTTAGCCGTTAATTATAATGTTGGACTCTGTGATTACTTTTTCTTTAAAGGCTTGTGACCAGGATAACTGGTGGTGACGTCAGGCCAGGAAATGAATGGGTAGTATTATGGGGAGAGACGCAAATGTGCTCATTTTTATTTTATTAAAAAAAGGTTTTAAACAAAACAAAAGACGTGCAGAACAAAACGGCATGTTGGCCAAACAAAATAGACAGACAAGAAAATAACTAAAACAAGTATCGTGCTGGCTCAAAACCAGCACGGGTAACAATTGTTTCTTTTAATAATTATGTTACCTCCCCTTACTCCCGTTCTCTACTCTTGAACGCTCAACAACCCCATTCCAGCCAAAGCTGCGGGTCTTTATAGTGGTGACCGAGGGATTAACTATCTTATTATCCCTTGGTCACATTTTGCACAGGTTTATTAATTCTGCGTGAATTAATTACAGGAATATTTGGTACTTTCAAAAATTCATTGAGAGAAATGTCACCTTCCAGTTTTAGAAAGAGACTAAAAAGAGACTCTAGTATTATTTCTTCTTTTTTTTTTTTTTAAACAACATACGTGTGCTGTGCTCTTCTATGCTTCATTGAAATATTGAGAAGTACAGGTATTAATTTATGCAGCAAAAATGTGCGCTGCTCTGTGTTCATGTAAAATCAGATCTGGTAATCTCAAGAAACATTATTTTAACTCCAACAAGAGGGCATGTCCCCACCTGTACAGAACCAAGCCTTGTGAACAGAACACTGTATTTGTAATACACAAGGATAAGGTAAGCCCTTTTCCAAAGTAGGTAGCAGTTCACACATACAGATAGTAGACTGATTAGACTGAAATAGTATCAAAGGAATGGGGTATGGTAAGTTTCCGCTGAAACTAATCTGAACTGGTTTGATTATGTAGAGTACATTTTATGTGTATAGTACGTTTCTGTCGCAGTACTAGGAGAGGAAATGTGTTCCATTGCTTGAATGCTTCTAAGAGGCCATGTTTGTAGATGGTTTGTCTTTCAGTGGCTTGCTATGGCATTTTTAAAAGTGGATTCATCCTACCTGACTTGGGTGACTCTTTCATCCACATTGGTTTTGCCTTTAGCCTTTAGAATCTTTTGTTCTTTCTATGACTGTAACATAACTGGTTACTGTTGAACACAAAGGTTTTTGCTCCCTCAGCTCTCACTTGATGGCAGCATCCAGCAGCATTGTTGCACCTCATACTTAAAAACACACATCTTGCAAAGTGGTGGAATTATAGAAGTAATACGATTTAGAAAAAAAAGGATATGGTTTTACAAAACTTGGTCCAAAACTCCCAGGGGTAGATACATATTGTTGTAAGTTACTTGAACTGGAATAAGGGCATTATTATGGCCAAAAAAATGTAATCAATGAGATAAGATCTTACACTACTGTACAAAGGTAGCTATGTTATGTACAAACTGTAACAAGTTATTATAATATTATAAAGCTACTATTACACTGTATAACACAATTTTTGTTCCTGGGTAGTAAGTGTTATTTCCTAATTGCTTATGCCTCAAAAGTATAGACAATGGCTATTATTCCCCACAAACTTTGCTTTTGTGACCAGGCCAGTGATATTTCAAAATATCACTATTTCCAATGGGAAAATGGGCAAATGTGTGTCTTTTCGTTCACATAAAGTCAGAAAAAAACAACATATGAATCCAAATTAACATGTATTTATACTAAAGTAATACAAAGATGACTACAAAAGATTTAGAAGTGAGTAGTTTTTCGAGATTTACAATTATACTGTATTTAATGTTTGCCCATTTTCCCATTGGAAATAGTGATATTTCGAAATATCACTGTCCTGGTCACAAAAGCAAAGTTTGTGGGAAATAATAGCCATGTTCTATACTTTTGAGGCATAAGCAATTAGGAAATAACACTTACTACCCAGGAACAAAAAAAAAAAAAAAAAAAAAAAACTTTTGTTACACAGTGTTATCAGCAAACTGGTGAAGTTATTTTTCAAAGATAAACTTATACAAGATGTTACAAATCCCAAATGAAACGTGAAACTCCCCCCCTTTAGAATAGTACATTAAGCTGCGAGACAAGCCCCCCCCCCCCCCCCCCCCCCGCTTCCTTATGTCTCATGCAGGATCCATTATTATTTTGGTTGGTTAGAACAAAAGGTCAAGACCGGGCAGCTATGAGTGGACGAGCAGGGCTGGGGGTGGGGTGCTTGATGGGACGATCTCCTTTCAGAGACACACACGCAGGCCTGAAAACAGGGCTTTCATTTAGTCCACTTCTACAATCCCTAGTTTGGCCCATTAAAACCTGTTCCTCATCCAAAGCCAACAGGGCAATCATTGCCACAGTGATTACTCACAGATATGCAAACTTAGACAATGAAGCAGATTGATACAGTCCTAAACAAATGCATACAAACATGTAAACACATGCAGCAAACAGACATTTACACAGAAAATCCCAGGCAGAGGCAATCGCACACAATCATAAACAAACACATGAATGAACACACAGACATACCTCTACAGACAAATACACCAACATTGACACACTCGCACCTAATAGGACTATTACAATTGTTTATAACCAAAATAATTTGATTATCAAGAAAGAGAGGATTCTGCAAATATAAGTCTACTGTACATCAATAACCAAATTAAAGGTCTATATAAAAACTATCTACAATATTAATACTTAACCAAATTTATTTTAGATGATCAGACAAACCATATCAGTAGTATACTGGCAAACTAAAGTTGTCACGAAACAATGTATTTTGTGAAAAAACAAGAAACGCTCACACTTTCGTTTAGATGTGTAATATTTACCATGTTTTCACCCAGGACATTAGTAGTAATAAGAGTACAGTGCTCCTTCTTTATTTTGCTATCTGAATTGTATATCAAAAAATCATAAAAGTATGAAAAAAATCATTAAACAATGAATTATAGAAGGGCCCTCATAATATACAGTAAAGTAAACAGCTTGACAATTTAGTGCCGACATTACCTAACCACAAATTGAATTATCAAATCACTTAATAACCATTGAGCACTGTGTTTAATAATACTCACATATTTAATTTACTACTTTACTAGCTTGGTCATATATTTCAAATTATTGGTGGTAAAATGTAATTATTGCCCCAGCAATTTGCAGTTCTACTACCATAGTAAATGCAGTATGCAGTGTACTACTTACCATGTTATTTATTCATATTTTATCACCTTACTTTACCATGCCTTACTTGCCTTTACTTAAGCACACTTTGCTGTGATTTTACTGTGATATTAATGTGTTTCATTGAAGCATCTAAAGTCAGTCCTGTTTTGATTGTCCTATTGCTGATCAACTTATCTTTCAAATGGATGTAACGCTACGAAGACTTACTCAAGCAGTCTTACACTTGTACTATAAAAAAGCTAGCATATAACTCATTGAGGAAATATTTCACTAAGCCCGTAAGTGGCAGGAATTCTCATTCTATATGCGTTTAATGTCTCCTGAGACTGGCCTTAGATCCCATTTAAGCCCTTTCCCTTTCTGCCGCTTTGGCAGTTCCCACAGACACCCCCTGTTGGTTGGTAGAGGGGTGGGGGTGGGGTGGGGGTGGGGGTGGGGGTGGGGGGGCAGTTTAATGAGATGACACACAGCAGCAGGTGTTTTGAGCCAGCTTCCAGAGCGACTCTCTGGAAAACAGAAAAATGTTGGAATATCCAACTTTTTTCCTCAAGGTCACCAGTTCAGTTCCAACGCTCTTGATCAAAAGCCATTTTGATCTGGTGGATGTTAGTGGCCCAGTGGGAAAATGTTGTAGGCACACCTGTTCCTTCACAGACAACTATATTTAGTTTAATTCTATGTATTGATTTTTTAATTTTTTTTAAATTTAAACTGTACATTGCGAGACATAGAATAAGCGTATATATAAGCACACAAGAGTGTTGACGGGTGAAGCTGCAGAGTGTACAGTAAGGAAACAGGCTGTCTTTTGGAAGCTGTAATTCAGCTAGGACAGACTCAGTAAATAGTTTTAAACAGCAGGGTCTAAGAAAAGGAGCTGGACAGTCTAGTAACGACAATATCAGACGGCTTCACAGAGCCCAATTTCCTGTAATCTGCTACCAAAGGTAACATTGGCTACGTTTGTGGGAGTGTATATTGCCACTTTGGTACGATTATAATTAGGGAACAGAATTCCTGTCATCTGAAGCTTTTATTCTACGTATCTAAACTTCAGCAGACTGCATGCCGGACGTTGCAGAAATATGCATCAAACAGATGTGTTTTATAGAAGGAAATAATGTTGTGGTGTGTTGATCTCAGAAAAATAAACTAGGAAAATTAAAAAAAATGTTTTGTATTTTCTATAGATAAATTAGCCTGGTGCACTTTTTATGTTATATGACTAAAGTGCGATGTGTTACATTATGAAAAGCAGCAGTGCATTTGTAGGCTGACACATTGTATTTAGATTAAGCTACAATGCAGTGTACTACAAAGTTGGACTAATGTAGTACTGTATACCAACCTTTATAAATCAGTACTAACAAACCCAAGAAACTAGATGTCGACTGAATCCCAGTGAAGGTATCCTGTGTAAATACAGTATTTTCAAATGAAGCTCAAAGAGAAGCGAAAACAATAAACACAACAAAACCTGCTTGGTCAAAGCAGTGTAAGTGAATGTGAAGTGAAAAAAAGTAAAATAAAGCCATACGCTGTAGCCAGAGCGGCTTCATTTAGTGTCTTGCTTTTAATCCTTTCTTTTTTTTCCCCCACTTTCTCTAAACCCTTTCCTATTAATTATTCCTAATTTCCTCTGCTATAATCACTTGCTATTAGTCTCTCCATTCCATCACCACCCAGTTAATGGAATCCCACTGTGTAAAGCCTTTTCTATGCCCCATACAGAGAGGGAGATAAGCAGGAGAATAGGTGAAAGGGGGGGGGGGGTTTGATGAGTTAGATCTGTGGGAGAGTGAACACTTAAACCTTGTCTGCCCTTGAAGCAACTGTGTTTAAATGCTGAATTCATGCTGGCATCCTTGTGTCATTTAGATCTGTTTTAAAATTAAACCAAGCTAGATCTAATCAAGTGGTGGTGTTGGCCCATTTGCCTTTAAAAAAAAAAAAAAAAAAAAAGGAAAACAACCTGAAATGTTTAGTATCATAAAGCACTGCTTATAATGTAAGCACTGCTTATAATGTTTGCTCACTATGCTACATAGAGCATCAAGCGATCAAACGTGTACAAATCACTAAAGCATTCTTATTTTCTGTAACATTAAATAAAACAGTACAACATCCAAGTCTCCCAAGTGAATCCCTGGTTAAAATAAGTACTTCCAGTTACCATGTGGGACACATTTACAACAGTGATGGAAACAACAACCAGAATTGTGGTATGAACATCATTCATGGATCTCTTATTTATTTTAACCAGTGACAGATGGAAATTAAGTTTATGATCCAAATTCACTTAGTCATACCATCAGTAATACTTACATCAGAGCAGGACCAGAGGGTATTAACTCTATGCTGCAATTTTTAAAATTTCATATACCAAAAAACATGCTTCATTGTTTCAGCAGTTAGGGTTACCCCCAGTACATCTTTTAATGCATTGAAATATCTTTCTTGCAAATTACAACGTAACCTGCGTCATTTTCTAGGTGTTGTGGTAATTAGTCTAATCAAAATGTAAAAAAAAAAAAAAAATTACCTTGTATTTTACAGATTGTGTGGTATAAATGTTTAATTATTTTTCAACTCTTGTCTGCTTTTATACCGCAGTGTATTTAGTCAGCATCTCGTGTTCTTTAAAATGCTCTACTGCTGGCACTTCTTCAGCTGCTCGTCTGAGGATTTCACTTTGACCTTGGAATTAATATGGCTGCCATCTTGTGGTTACCTGACTTTTTAGATTTCCAGATGAAAAGGATCCTTTGAGATACTCTGTATACATATTTCTTCTAGCATTTTCTAGATCAGTTGTGGGTATTGTGGATTACAAAGGCAATCCTTGAACAGAAGAGGGAACATTATATTTTAAAAAATATAAAGTATTTAACAGGTTCCAGTAGTAAACATTTCAATTGCAATGCAGTTTAAATTACTCCTTGACTTGTAAACATGATGAGACAGGAGGCAAGGAGCAGCAGCAGTGACTAATCAGATTGTAGTGCCAGCTAGACAGGTGTAGACATCAGAGAATGTATTGTATCATGCCAGGGCTTTAAGGTGGTGCGTAGAAGAGGCTTGTGGAGGCTAAGCCTCCCTGAAATAAATTGCCCAAACCCTCATTGTTCTAACCAACACAAAATATATTTGTGAGAGAAGATCGATTTTTTTTTTTTTTTTTTTTCCCCGCAAGCACGCAAAGCAAGTCTAACGAACACATTTCTCCTTTTCCTACTGCACACCCGCCAGACCGGTAGGGCAGCTGGGATATTAAAATAAACACTTTAGTACAGATTCAGGATTTAGCTGGCTTCAATGCTTGGCTGGTTTAACGTCCATTCCTCCTGCTGATCTGAGTCCCCCATACCGTTGCAGGAGGCAGCTGACGAAAACTCTGAATCCTTTTCACTCATTCCGTTGCCTGGAACATCCTCGTCACAATTTATACATTTATTCGAAGTGCTTGATCCGAATCTGATTTTACAGAACTTGTGGCAAAATAACTTCGCATCATATGGTTTGTTTTCACACACAACTGTTTGGTGAGAATTTAATAACTAACGCTACAGTCAGAACCTACTTTCTTTGGCTTTTGAACAAATGCTACCTTTCAGAGCACTTTGTGGTGCCATATTACAAATGTTTCAAAAGTTTTTTCTTTAGATTTTTCCAGTCCTTCACTCCATTTTCAGTGAAAGCGGGGTCTTTTGAACTTCTGAAAAGGTGTCTGCAAGGAAAGCAGAAAATCGCATCTGCCGGCTTACTGTACTCTGAATATGAAAATGTATTTTAATATTCTGATGAAAATGAATGGTTTTGCTTACCAAAGACAGGTAAACAAGGCTGTGACGGTCGTGTTGCAGTATCATCAAGGTCCGAAACACAGGATTTAGTTTGCATTTCAATGTCATTCGAGGAGACCATGCTTGGAAGTTTTAACATCCATTTTTCCCGCCGATCAGAGACCCATATGAATATTCAAAAGTTTATGTTAAGAGTACAGTTTTTTTTTTTTGCAAATATACCTTATGAAATACATTCAGTGCCCCTTGATTATTTATAACTACGATAGTAAGTGCAAGATTAGAAGATTAATAGTCAGTAATAAATAATTTAAATTGGTGTGAAGTGATGGAGATGGTGTTCTAAATTGGTGTAGGTACTGTAGAACTGCAGAACAGGTTAATGGATTTAAAGGTTTTAAAAGACAGTGCAGCTTGTTGTCCTTACTATTTTTCTAATTTGCTTAAATAGGCATAACATGTTTTAAAGCACAAGCTAGTGCTATGTTAAACTTCATTTATTTGGCCACCTTATGTTGGAAAAAAAAACTATGTCAAATGTACAGTGCCGAGAAAAAGTTTGTGAACCCCAATGATAATTATGGAAATTTCATAGTTTTACCAGGATGGTCTTCTTGAATCAAAACTTTTCTTAAATATCCAGTAGGGTTTATATTAACCAATTCAATGTCTTTTGAAACAAAATAATGTTTGAATTAGACAAACAATGATTAGTTAAGATTCAGGGTATGTGAAAAAGTAAGTGAGCCCCTGGTTTTGTCACCTCAGTTAAGGGGATAATTAGAATCAGGTGTTTAAATAATTAGGTAGATCTTCACGGGTGAGTTCTGGAGGCCCCACTCTATATAAAGATCAGAAACTTTGAGTTTGGTCTTCACAATACAAGTGTGTGGAAACACTTCATGCCACGATCAAAAGAAATCTCTGAGGACCTCAGAAAAACACTTATTGATGCTCAGTCTAGAAAAGGTTACAAAACCATTTCTAAGGATTTGGGGCTCCACCAATCCACTGTCAGACAGATAGTCTACAAATGGAGAAAGTTCAAGACCAATGTCACTCTACCCAGGAGCGGTCGACCTACCAAAATCTCTCCAAGAACAAACCGGAAAATCATCAAGGAAGTCACAAAGAACCCCAGAGTAACATCCAAGGATGTGCGGGCCACTCTCGCCTTGGCTAATGTGAGTGTTCATGACTCAACTATCAGAAAAAGACTGAACAAAAATGGTGTTCATGGAGGGATAGCCAGGAGGAAACCACTGCTCTCTGAAAAGAACATTGCTACCCATCTGAACTTCGCCAAAGAGCACATAGATGATCCACAAGACTTCTGGAATAATGTTCTCTGGACAGACGATTCAAAGGTAGAACTTTTTGGCCTCAATGAGGAACGTTATGTTTGGCGAAAACCAAACACTGCATTCGAACAGAACCTCATCCCAACCGTCAAGCATGGTGGTGGGTCTGATGGTTTGGGCTGTTTTGCTGCCTCAGGACCAGCGGGAAGGCTTGCCATCATTGACACAACCACGAATTCTGTATCAGAAGATTCTAGAGGAGAATGTCAGGCCATCTGTAATCTGGGTCTGTAATAATGTGTCTAGGAGACTTGCGTTTTTAGCATTATTTGCTGCTAATCCCTAAAATAAAATAAATAAATGAAGGAAACCATTTGTTTATTTAACATGCTACACCTGGAGGAGCTGTTGCTGTGCCTAAATTATTAAAACTTAATATTAATGTTATTTTAAATGTTGCATTTTTATCCACCGCCAATCTCCCTGAAGGAATGAGAAATATGAATGACTGAGGCATGACTTTTCACCTTGAAACAGCAATGGAGGCCATGCACCCTATCGACAGTGACAGTGCTATGGCAAGTGTTCCTTTTTTTTTTTTGTACTCAAACCACGATTAGCATCTATACGCTTTGAATGTATTGGGTTCTATGTCTGATTTGTTCTTTTGCTAGTGCCCACTGGGTGACTGTTTCTTGGTGGGGGTACCTGCAGAAATAACTTCTAACAATAATATACAAATAGCAAATAATAAATTGTTCTTGATCTGAACTGCACACAGGCCTCTTCCATCACTGCTGATCCCCTTCATGCATTCTTTGGGCAGACATAAGTTTCAGATGCTATAAAGATGAGGATTTGGCAGCAGACTTGCACAGGTCCTGTTTGATCTGGTTCTGTAGAGGGCTGCTGCTTTTGCTGTGGCTGTTTAAAAAAAAAAAAAAAAAAAAAAAAAGTCCCAGCTGCATGTTTGCCATTTGGGAACTATTAATAATTTAAAAATTATTTCTAACACATGAAACACTTATAACCTAAGGCTTGTTTGTTAAAGGTCCTTTTGGATTCTGAATGTTTTGGGCTGTTATTGATCTCTTATCCTATATACAATAATTGACTGTCACATTATATTTCTATTCGCTTGATGTGCACTACAGTTGTTTAACTGAACTCAATTGACTTTTTAGGTTAGGCTTGTGTAGACCTGATAGAAATCAAAGTTTGGGAATTTTAACACTGCAATGTAATTGGATGACTTGTTATTTTCTTGTTCTGTTTCACTTGAGGTCTTTTCAGATATCTTCTAGGCAGTTAATTAGAACAAGTTGTCAGTAATGGTATGTTTAATGTTTTTGTGTTAACTTCAGCTTCCTGTACAAATTGGTGGTTGTCATAATGTACATGAAAGTAAATAAATACATGATGGGAGTTACTTTATATTGTATTTTTTTCAGCTCCTGTTTACTCATGCTGGCTGTGTGTAAACCGTTTTTTAGTAACAAGGCACTGCTACTTAATTATTCCATGTATATTAAGTAAAAGCTGTTTTTATTTATTTTTGTACTATTGATGTGTGTTAAGTGAGGAAACACTTAAAAGCACTGTTATTTGTTAGAACCAAGACCAGTCATACAGTATACTTCTGTCTTTCCCTCACCCAAGTGATGAAGATTGGATGCAGTTAACATAGGGCTGTCGGACAAGAAAAATACAAAAAAAAAAAAATCCCAAACATAACATTAATGATTTGGGGCAAAATATTGATTACAGCTTACTTGGTGTGTTATGCAGCCTCTAGAGGTTCTTTAAAATCCATGTGGCCACATGCTGGAAATAACAGTTGTTTCAAAATGGCGGAGCCAAGTGCACCTCAGTGGTTTTTCCCTTATAAATTGTCATCTAACCATGGGCTCAATATTATTTTTATTCTGCTGACATACCTGAAAATCCAAGTATTGCACCCTAGTCACAGCGCCTTTCAATGTCCATTGAAAGCAGTGGCTCTGTTGTGAAGTCGTGGAAATGTGCTCTTGGCAGCAATAGATTTAGAGTGCAGCATAATGACATGCGCTATTGAATAACAATGAGAGGTGGACTCGGCTCTGCAATTTGAAAAAGACTTTTGTCAGTGTTATCAAAATTAAGTGGTTGCATCGCCAATGTTTTTTTTTTTTTTTTTTTTTTTTTGGATGACCAAAGGGTGGATAGCCTTAGATTTCTCAGAGAGTAAGACTAGTTGATTCTTACTGCAATGCCTTTTTTAGAATGGACTAATTTATGAAGACTGAGTTCCATAATACTAATGCGTTTATGCCATGGCCCTAATTTTAGTTTCAATGTCATTGATATTGAACAAACACACAGCCCACAGTGTACCAGCTCTCTGGTCTGGACCTCTGTGATGTGGGCGAGGGCCAGCTAACCGTGAAAAAGCCAGCTAGCCTCTGATCCTTTTCATAATCCCGCTATTGTCACAACAGTGTCAGGTTTAGAGAAAGGGGGTTTGGATTAGCTCTGTGCACTAAAGGGAGAGTGGGAGTGTTTTTATAGTTACATTGCAGTTCATTCCACTCCAGCAGACTGCAATAAATCTCCCAAACCTGTTGCATAAATTGGCTGCTTCAAACGATGTGTGAGGGGAGCATCTGACTGTGTCTGTTTTCTTGTGACCTGTTTGTGGCCATGCACGTGTGCTTTTATATACTATATACACCGCCTGCACAATTTATAAGGAATACTTTTGTCTGCTTTGCCAGCTGTCATAGCAGAGCCTTTGCACTAGGCTGATGGTTGCCACGATGGTAGCTGTTAGCAATTTTCATATCCCCCCCCCCCCCCCCCCCCCCCCCCCCCCCCCCCCATGTCCAGTCCTGGAATCTGTCAGTGCTGTTAGCTGTGCCTCATCTTTTTTTTTTTTCGAACTGCTACATGCGATATGTTTGTGGGCTTGGTCAGACCTCAAATCTGGTTATATTGTAGGGCCCCAGGTGTCAGAATTTTCCATCTGTTACGGTGATAGACCTTCCCTCTGGATATATGGCATTCAGTGGCCTGTGCCGCCAGTCTTACCTCACCTTTAAAGGTGTAATAACTAAGGTTTTAAACCCTATTCTTTAGGGAGGTTGTGTTGGCTGCCATTCAGTAAATACAAGTTTTAAAGTGTCATTGTGGTTTGTTCATAATAATGATTTGAGGCACCTCATGGTCAAGTGTTTCTACTAAATTCAAAGTGATCTGAAACAATCTACATTTTGAATTTTCCATTTACCGGGACAGTTCATTCAGTTCATGAGGTGTTACTTTCGCTTTCATGTCTATTACATTTTCTTAACCACATAGAACAATCCTCTCCTCCATGCTGGTCTGCAGGTTTTAGAGTATGTTGATGCTCTTTGTGTCCCTTTCAAAGCAAATATAACCTTGTGTCGGTCACATATATCGAGTTTTAACAAAGCACAATTGTAAAACACTGAAGAGAGCGTGGTTAGTGTTTTTTCAAAGTGAAGAAAATGCACTCAACTGAGCTAAGGAGAGCAAAAACAGTGCTGAAGCCAATTTTTAATTAACTCCTATTTTTTGAAAGGATAAACAAGAAGATGTTACAAGAGTAGAACCAAACAACTTTACTAATTCAAGATTTTATGACACTGAAATAGAATTTTATCAAAAAATGGAAGTTCAGGAGTGGAAGACATGTTTTGAAAACACGGTCTCTTGTTTCTTCCTTGTGAATGATCAAAGTCCTGCCTGGCCCTTATCTTTTGAGGCTGTTTTACCTGTGTGTCCTTGTGGACAGACAGGGTGCTTTAGTCTCCAGTGCTGTCAGTACCTCACTATTCAGAGACATTGTAATCAACACTCAAATCATTCTTTGCTTAAAAAAAACTTCCAATGAACTCTGAAATCTGATAGAAAACTGGAGCTCATTTTTTTTTAAACCAGACTTAGTCTAGTATCTCGAAATGAATATGGCAGAGGAAGGATTTATAAATAATTGGGGTAGAATAACTAGTCAACAGTCACTGGACACTTTAATTAATTACCTCAGAGTCCTGATTTTCATTTATCTTGCCTAGTATCGACTGCAACTATTCTAGAAACACTAAATTGGAATCCAATGTTTTTTTTAGTCTTAGTTTGAGTTTACTGTATTTTTCTGCTTAAGCTTTTAACAGTATAGAATGTTTTGCATTTATGTTGGTTTTTTTTTAATGTATTTCTCCAGAGCATTGCAACATGTTTTATGCAGGATACTTGATATATACAAGGCACACGGATTACTTGAGGGCAGTTTACATGTGTATCATAAGGCTTCAGATGTTCTGTTTTAACCAATAAAACCAACACATATGAAATTGGTGTATAGCCAATAAACACCGGAAAACACTGGAAAAGCAATCCACGTTGACTTCACCCCTTTCCCATTTAGAAAACAAAAAAAACCTACCACAAAAAGAACTACCTTTCCCAGTGCAGCTGGGCAATGCCCCTCCTTCCTGACTTCCCGACCTATCATTGATTCGTTCTGAATGCTTTAAACCCACCTCAACTACAAAGTGCAGCAAATTCCGGCATTTGTATTGGAGATTTCACTTATGAGATTTAAAACGAGATTACAATTGGAAATGGAGGGTTGTTAGCGGGATTTAAAGCTGTATTACAGTTAAGATACAGAGGGTTTAAAAATTGTGGCAAAATATAAAAGAATGCCTACACACAAAAAACTCAGAAAAATGTCCCCATGACAATAAGGATTTTGTTGTGGAAGACAACGAAGGAAAGAAGGTACAACTTAAGTGTTTAAGTACTGTTGAGTTACTACTATACATACTTTGACAAGTGTTTTGGAAAGTAACAGAAAACAATAATTTCATACAGTATATAAAAAGCAAAAGTTCAGAAAAAAAAAAAAAAAACAATTTTACATAAAACTCCAAAATAACTATCACAGAAAAATGAAATAAATAAAAAATGAAAAAAGGAAGCCCCCAGTTATAAATCACAACCCACGTGGTTACTAACACATTTGTCAGCAAAAGCTAATGATGCAGTTGAGCCAAAGATTGTATATTAGGATTGTCTCACTTTATAATAAGTGTACATTGCAGACAAAGAAAGAGAGGCAAATCAGCACTAGCTGCAGTGTTTCCCCAGACCCTTCTACTCGCTGTTTTGACCCGCAACGACTACAAAACCCTCACCATGTTCCTAAAAATCTAATAGTAAAACTGCTGTAATTAATGTGAGGGGAAACTGATCTAAAAAAATGTATGTAATTGTATCACAGAACATGTTGGGGTTAGATAAACTAATCAGATTCCCTTAAAAGAACAACTAGCACATGTTTGCAAGTTCACTTACACATATGATCCTTGACAACCATCAGTATTGGATTACTTTCAGCATGATGTTTAGCCAAAGGTGCTAATTTCAAAGCAGCTCACTATGACTATGTTAGATCTTAGCAGTGTTTTCAAGCTATTAAAGTCTTATACCTCTTTCCAATGTGTTTTGTTTTTGTTTGTTTTTTATTGGAAGGCTTTAAGACAACATATTAATATTCCTGGCAGTTAAATTTAAATATATTAGTATCATAAGTGAAATTTGTTTAAAAAAAAAAAAAAAAGAAACTTGCTTTGTTTCAACAATACCTCCTTCAATACAATTAACATACATAGCTTGCTTCCAGTATTTCAATATTAGGGTTCAATATTAGGAGCAAATGGCATGGCAGTTAGAGCTCCACACAGATTCTTGTCTTCACTGTTACCTATATAGTGGTAGAAGAAAAAAAGAGAGGTTCCAGTCTCAGTAATGGTGAAGTGAAAATAAAACATTACATGTACAAACAAAGCTAACCTTTCTCTGTATCTTAATCAAATATTTTTAACCTCAACAATTGTGGTGTAATGACTTCTTGATAGTCTTTTGTGCTCATTTTGACCTGCCACGGCAGCTACGGTTTGTTGCTTCGCCCCATTGTATCTTTTCCCATTAAACTCTCTACCGGTCATAAATGTTTGTGACCCCCAGCTTTACTGGTCATGAAACCTGTTGGGAATGGTGGTTTTTGGGCAGCTCTAGTGTTCCCTATAGTCAGTACACTGGTTTCACTAGTGCAAAATACCCCAAGATCCTGGCTGCTTTGGTCTTTTCTTTCACTTATTCACCCATTAAGGCAGGGCAGAAACTTGTTGCACTGCAATAACAATGTTAAGCTACCTGGTGAGTTAATCCAATACTTTGCCTCTTGTGAACCTTCATGCTTGTTTAAAATGTCCAGTCATCGGATTTGCTGGGAACCCTGCAGGCTTGTTTATCTGAAAACCCCCCACAGGATTATGGAGTTAACGTCAGGTCAAGATCAAAGCAACCACGGCCTTCTGTAACTCTTCAGCCCTGTCCCTGTGTGACACAAGACAGGCCAGTGTAATAATTAAGGGACTGAGCTTCCTTCCAGAGCAAGGGTGAGGGAGTTATTGCAGTAGTAAAACAATGCTTCCCTGAACTGCACAGCTCAATGCACTGTTTCCTGTTCATATCAAACCTGGTAATGGATCCAGTGAAGCTTAACTTGTTTAACCTAAGAGACATACAGAATATATTGCAGGCAGCATTTCAAGTTTAGAGCCTTAGGGTTGAATGTTTATTTAACTCTTTCAACGCTGCAGACCTGTATTCACGTCAAGGAAATTTTTGTATCTATTTTATACATGATTTATAAAACATGCCATCTTTTCTAGGTCTGTCAAACTCTATACAGTACATTAGGAATAACTTCCTCAGATGTGGGTGTTATCATTGGGCAATGACTTTATTTTGTCTGTTAAAAGTCTGCAGCTTTGATTCGGAATTCTCAGCCGCAGCAGTGTGGTCTGGTGAGCATGTCTCTAGGCTGTGTTATTTCTTAAGGAACACCAATCCCCCATCACACAGACAACAACACACAAACACACAGACACCCAGCAGAGACTCGTCTGTTGTCTCTTGGCTTCCTAATAATGCCCTGTAATTTTCCCATGGCTATGCCAGCCTGTGCCTCCATGTAATTAAGTGCCAATTAATGAATGTTCTGTGGTGAATGGATAAAGTGGGTAGATGAAGACAAGTGATGTAAATGTCACCCCCATCTCCACCAAGTTACCAGAGTAACCTATACTTCGAAATAGACATTGCCTCATATTTAGTTTAATTAGGTCTAATTTAATATGGACCTGCTATATACTGTACCTCTTTTAATAATAATTATGTACCTGATTCCATACTTGATACATCAGTCACTATGCAATGATTCACTACAGATGTACCTTGATCAAATGTTTGTACTTCATACAAAAAAACAACTATAACTTGTTCATTATTATTATTATTATTATTATTATTATTACTATTTTAGTGTGATATGTTTTACTGCGATATTTTTTACAGCATTATCATTATCATCATTATTTCAATAGATCTAAAGCAGATCCCTGATATTTACAGAGAGTCGCAATGCCCAAAGTGTAGCAGCCAAGCTGGAGCTGCTTTAGAGCCCTGCATGGGGACAATAGGTCTCCTGTTCAGCACTGCCAGCTCTGCCTGTTCAGAATGGGTTTCTTTGGAGAGAAAATAGAAGTTGGATCGGTAGGGGGCAGGAAGCTGAGAGCCTATGGGAACGCAGCGGCCCTTTTGGAATTAAAACACTAATTCAGCTTTGATCTGATGGATTTTATTCAGGCCAACTTTCACAAACCCCCTTTCCTTTTCTCTTCTTGTTTTACAGCCAGCCGTGGCTGAGCATTCTGAATGAGGCAGTAGTGTGGTCTAGTTTTTTGAGCTGAGGACTAGGAGGCAGTATGACCTTAGTGGTTATAGCTCAGGACTGGGAGGCAGTGCGGTCTAGTAGTTAGAACTGAGGACTAAAAGAAAGCCCAAGTTTAAACTTGGGCCTGTATTGTGTCGATAGGCAAGTATTTTGACCTCATTTACCTTCTCATCCTTTCCCAACTGTAAATGAAGGGAGTAGTAGAACTAGAAGCAGAACTTACACTGAAATTAAGGGTATTTATTTTTTTCTTCCTGTATAATTTATGTGTAAACTTATTTAAAAAGATGAAAAGGAGGGAAAACTTGAAAGGGAAGAAGAAAGCATTTAATTAATTATCAGAGACCCTCAGGCAGGAAATTGGCGCCTCTTCCTCCTAGTTTGTTTTCCTGAAAAGATTTGCAGGATTTTTTTTCTCTTTATTTATTTTTTTTCACAATCTTGAATGGCGACTAGCCCAGGGGTGGCTCTGAGAGATGGGGATCAACAATAAACCGTTTCAGTCTCTTTGTGCACACAGTTAAAGAACAGAAGAGGATTGGGGCATCACTAGGGGGAGGAGGGGGAGCGCTGTGATCCATGGAAAAACAGAGACTCAAAGCTGAAGTCTCTTAACTCATTCCTGTCAGACAGCAGCCAATAACAGGGACTACTGACAAACTGAGATTCCCAGTCTGGGAACCACCCTGCAAGTATATACATATAAATAGCTCATGAGTTAAAGCCTCCAAAATACAAACAAATGATTCAACCACTTTTTGGTATTTCTGGTTGTTTGATCAGTAACTGCAAATCTTATCAGTAGTCTAGCCAGATTTCCAGTCTTTATCACTAATCAACCACTTGTAGCCCCAAGGTCAAACTGCAGGTTTACACAACCTCACAGTACGAGTGATGGTAGCTATGCTGTCGTTCCTTAGAGTATTCATCAACAGAGCCAGCCTTCTTACTTGCATGTTTCATCTAGAACTAATAGTTCACACTACCTATAGGCCCAGAGCACCAACCACTAGGAAACACTTTCTCCCAGCCCTCAGTCCCAACCACTAGGCCTATCTCTATACCACCCCAGCCGTAGCAACCCCACATAATGGAACCTCAGTTACTGAAGTCCATCTACTGAACCCAACCACCCAACTTGTTTCTAACGTGCAACATGGCAGAAGTAAAACTGCTTTCCTCTTTCTAACCTACAGTAAGAGTCCCATCAGATCCAAAACCACAAGAAGCCTCAGCATTTCTTCTACCCCCTCAATATCATTTCATCCAAGCGTCCAGGCAGAACCAGCCAGCTAGCACTCGGCACAGCAGCAGCTGTGGCCTACTTATTTACAGTACTCCAGTAGGGTTAACCTTTTCACTCCTTGATTGAACGAATCAGTGTCACTGAGATGTATGTTATTAGAGCTGATGTACAGTCTCAAGGCTCAGGGTTAAAGTAGTGGTTAAAAGTTTAGGCTCAGAGGTTACTCTTGCATAACAGTAGGAGAGGTTGTGGTCTTAGTAAAGCCTTAAAAGAATACCCTAGGGTGAGCAAGTCATGTGTTTGAAGGTGGGGGTTGGGGGTAATGAGGGTAGTGCGATAGTAAGTGGGTTTTGAGTTGTGTTACCTATATGTAAAAAGGTAACACAACTCAAAACCCACGGCTACTATTGTAGTCTAGGAAAAGACAGATGGTTTATATGTTTTAATTGCTTATTTGATTGCATTTGAAGGTTCTGAACAAAAGCATAACAAAATTCAATGACATTTTAAAATGACTTACTGTATATCAGTATAAGAAAAGTATTTTTAAACTAAGGGCCCAAGGCAGACAACACAAGGGTTAAGTCTGTTTCCTAGCAGTGGTATAAATTAAAACCGTCTTATAATCACATTGAAGGAATGTAGTCTGTATACACTGTTAAACACTCCCTAAGCTTTGGCTTTATATCACTCTCTCAGCACTCCCTCCACAAAGGGCTCTTTGTTCTCAAGGCTCTTGTAAAGCTCCCCTCCCCCCCCACCCCCTTTCCAGTAAAGGCTTGGTAACAACACACTACAGCCATAGTGCTACAGATCAGGTTCCCTCGCTCCTTTCTCTCATTCATTCCCCTTTAGGGGGAAAACGTCTAAAGTTGTGAGCATTTTCAAAAAAAGGAATAGAAAAAACTGCCAAAAAAAAAAGATTAACAGACATTAACATTTTCAGCACAGACCATGATGCAAATTTGTGTTGATTTTAATGCTTGAGAAAAGATGTGAATGACAGCAGTGAATAAAGTAATTTGTTCATCAAAAGCAGGTACTGCATAGGCAGTAGATGAATCGAGATGAACCGATGCAGTTCTATACAGTACCCTTGGTATGGTATGGTTCAGTACCAGTTATATACTAGTGCAGTAACCTCGTTTGCTGTTTGTTACGTATACCAGGTTGGGAATGGGGTACGTCTGTGACCCACAGTAACCGCAGAAGCAAAGCATATATATATATATATATATATATATATATATATATATATATATATATATATATATATATATATATATATATGGGTGCCCACCTATATAGCTTCAGGCAAAACCAGCACAGCCCTAAGACTGGAGTAAGCCTGCTGTCAGATCCCTTCGCAATGGTACTGCAAGCAAGCACCAAGGCAGCAACGAAACACTGCGGGAGAGACTACAAATTGTCTGACCCGACACAGAGCTGAGCCCAGGAACTGCGTAGTGTATCAGAATGGTAAGTTCATTCGTTGTATAGTACTTGTAGCTGTGGGAACTGGGTAGGTCTTGTCCTACAGTTACCACAGAAACAAATTATAGGGATGCCCATCTATATTGCCAGTGGCCCAAACAGTTCAAATGTATGCAAGACTGAATAATAGAGCCCTAACAGCCTTCACAGTGACACAAGCATACACTAATATGGCAACAAGACACTGTAGGAGAGACTTCAAGCAGTCTAACCCAAAGTGCGTGCTCGGTCAACGCAAGCCTGCGTTCGTGTAAAAAACAGAAAAAAACACACAAGAGAAACAAACATTCTCATATCAAACAGTAATACTGTGATTACAGTTTCAATTATATAATTTTCGTAACAAAAAACTAAACTTATTTTTAAACTTCAAATCAAAGCTAGAGCACAATGCGCCAATTTAAGGTTGTTTGATCCCAGGGAAGGAGCGGTGGGAGCCGCCGGGTTCGTGCGGGGCACAAGGCCACTGCGAGACTTAACAAAACAACGGGACTTAATTAGTATAATTACACAAGCGAAAATAAGCAGGTGTAAGTAACTTGCTACTTATCTGTTCGTAGTCTCTCTGTTAGGTTCAGAGGAAAGGAAATATTATGATGAGTAAGAAATTAAGTCCAGTTATGCTGGGGTGGGCACAACTGCGTCACAGGCTCTGATGTGCAGCTTTGATATATCTTATTCACATTGCAAGGTCTTTAGGAGAGTCATACCCATGAGGTAATGGTTACATTTTGTACTTACATGTTAGGTTATTATCATTACCCTGGTTCCCTGAAATAGAAATGTAACCATTAACCTTCAAGGTCACTGCGTCCATGATTGCGGCAGTCTTGAAGGAAAAATGATGATGAGATCTGTGTGCAGTCCAGTTATGCTCTTGGGGGCGGGCACGACTGTGTGATAGGCTTTGACATGGAGCTTTGATATATCTTATTCAGGTTACAATGTGTTTAGGAGATAAATACCCATGTGGTAATGGTTACATTTCTATTTCAGGGAACCAGGGTTATGACAATAACCTACTGTAATTTGTTCATTAAAAGCAGGTACTGCATATGCAGTAGGGCATGGCACCTCCCAAACTCTCTACATACACACACGCATCCTCCAGGCCTCTTCAGTTGGGTTTGCTCGATGAGGTGACTATGTCCCCTTCCTCCCTAACTTGCAGGTGCGCAAATGCCAGTGCAGTGCTCCCTGTGGGCAACGTTCAACATCAGCAACTCAAACACGATTTGTACAAATCTTGAGTAGCTCACCCTTGAGTAGTGCTTTTGTTAGGTGATCCACTGGGAATCCTATGAGTTAGTTTATTTTAAAATACTGACAATTATGTATTATTAAAAACCACCTACGTAAAATGACCATAATCATTATTAGTAGATTTGAATGCATACAGTACAAGGAACTCAAGCAAGGAAAAAAGGGGTCTAATATTTTTTGAATTAGAAAAAGAACTGCGGCGCACAACCCCAAGAAAACATGAACCACTATGTAGGTGTTAAGACTTGATTGGTTGGGGCTGTTGACCCCATTGTGTACCTCAATGCTGAAAAGCAGGGTTGACCATTTAATAAAAAGAAATACGATTAAAGGGCATTACTGTCTGGGAATTGACCACGTCTGGATGGTAAGAGCTTGAGCTGTACATACAAAGGTCAACGGCCAAGGTAATGCCAGATAATCAGAGTTTATTGAGCTTACAGAGTGTTAAAGTGGTTTTTATTCAGATTCTCTTTTTTTTTTCCTTTTTGAAAAATGCCAGCTTAATTCTGAGAGAAAGTAAACGTCAGTCTGCCATCTTGAACTCCACTGGTAGTGTAGAATTGTTGAGTCATGCTTTGTTAGTAAATCTTAAACATGAACCGTAAAAGTAATCATACTGAAAAGAGACATCATATAAACCCTAACTATCCTACTAGGGTCCTTGATAATGTATACAAATCACACAGTGTATAATAATAGAACTAGCTCAAGTAGCAGTGTACTGGGCAACTGACTTCAACAGGAAGGTGAGCAAAGAAACTGAACCCAAACCACAAACTAAATAAAACCCAGCCTTCAGATGTTTTGTTTCATAAAACACATATTGCACCTATTTAATGGCACTGTTACATGTGCTGTGTGTTAACCTATCAATTTGACACATCTAAACTTCTTGTTTGAGTTGTTCAACTGAACACCTTGTTTCTGATTCCCAAAGATAAGACGAGTGCTTTAATAAAAAAAATATATGATGATAGGTTTTTGATAGAAATAGCTTTGCAGTGCTACTGACTTGCACTGAAATTAAAACTGGGAGTAAAAAAAACAACATAGTATTTCATTGCTGATCAGCTAACTCACCAAGCCTTATAAACAGGTTTGAGTTCAGTCAAACTATAGGAATATGCCACTCTGAGGTCACTGCAAAATTAAGCAACCATTCTTGTACTATGGCAACAAGTGGCTACCTTATTTGTACTGTTTATTAAAGTTATGAGGTTTAAGCTATATAGCAGAGATGACAGAAAATGAATGAGGAAGAGGAGAGATTCAGAGCAATGATTCTCGTCAAGCTGTAGCATGATACTTTTGGAGAACCGGTATACAAACAGAAAATTATTATGATCAATATTGTGCAGCTTCATTAAAGTCAGAGATAATACAGAAAAAAAGGTGGGGTATAAAGATCATTTTATTGAGCTGTACAAAGAGATTGTAATAATAGACCCAAACATAATAAGAGACGAGCAACACAAGAGAAAAAGACTTGATGCTGTGTGAGGGAGAATGGTCTCCAACATTGTTTTGTAGTGTCTGTTTGTAAAAGTGCACACACACAATAAGTACCCTGCTTCATTTTATAGTATGCTTACTCCCAGGTAGCAGCAACAGTGTATCATCTAATATGAAAGTGATGTCTAATGGCATTCCAGTAGTAGAGATGATGGTCCAGTGGTCTTAAGCAGTGATTCCTAATTGGAGATCTACGATAAAGGTTTGGCTATGATTTATGGGCCTAGATTTGCAGGGTTTTGAATATTTCACTTTGTATAAAACAATAATTGGATATAAGTTAAATATTTAAAATGTAGGGAAAAAAAATCTCCTGAGGTTTTAGTAATAAAATAATTTGAGAAATATTTGGGGCAAAGGAGACTCCTAGCGCATGAAAAGTTCAAATAAACAGAAACACTCCCATGCTGACAGGACTCCCGCCCAACGATGTTTACTGTGAACTTGACCAGAGCAGCGGTTGAGGGTAGAAAAACTCAAACAATCCAGGTCTGCCTTGAGGTCAGAGGCAGGAGCTGACTCACCAGCCACCTTGCAATGCACGGCTATAGAAAAATACAAGCCTTTATATTTCCATGAACTGCTCTTCAGCAAAATCTCCACTCAGAAAAACAAAAAATAGACTGGCCACTGGGACAGGTATTTTTCTACCGACTTGTTTGGCTTGCCACATGTTATATATAACGAATGGCTGGTAGAGCTATTGTTCTGTTTCTTAGATACAGTGTTTGGTATCCCACCTTCATTCCACAAACAAAAATCTATACACACAGAAGAGAATACACCCATAGACTTGTGCTCACGCTATATACCATGTACTCACAATGGCAATCTAAATTTACATACAGTAGTGTAATTGTTTTTCATCTTAAATATATAAATATATATATAATTTTATTTTTATTTATTTATTTATTGCTATATTTTTGCAAGTAAGTTATCAAGGACTTTTCAGCTATAATTTACACCATTTGCTGTGAAAGGAAAATAATAGTGTTCATGTTATGAAACTAGAAATAAAAAATACTTTTGAGTCTTTTTTTTAAGTTTTTTTCCCCCAAATGTGCACCATTTTCTTTCCAAATGAATGCACAAAGTTGGACACAAATAATCTGGACTATTAATATAATGGCTACTACTTGTTTATTTGTAGTTTTATGACTCTTTAAGTTTTCATTTGCCGTAAGGTGCACGTATTTAACCTGTATTCGCTGTCAGTAACACATCATTTTTATTTATATATAAACTTCAACACAACTGTATTATGATTGTATTAGTGCTGTCTAATGAAAGTTACAGTAATACATTGTTTTATGGTCTTATTCATAGCTCTATTAAATCTTCTGCAGTCAGTGTATTTTGATCAGCAACACAGAAGACAAGTATTAATGCCAGCAATATAGAATAAAAGATTTTAGCAGAGACCAGTGACTTCACCAGGATAGCCTACTTATTCTCAGAGTGGTTTTCTTTTTGTCCTGTAAACAGTAGACAGGCATCCAATAGCATACGTCTTAGTGTTAAAATACATTATTTTAATGGTTTTGCTATACCTGTATGTTTTTGTTCCCTATGCCAAAAATAAATAATTTGATAAAGATGGAGGTTTTGCACGGGGTACTCCAGGGTACCTCGTTCAATCTCACATATAGTAAATCTGTATGCATCAACTGAACTGTCAAATTGACAAGTTTGACATGTAATTCTCTGGGGTAAAAAAGCTAAACCAAACAAAATGTCTGTGATTTTAAAAGATTAACATCCTCAACTCTGAAGGAACTTTTAGAGAAGGTTCCAAAGAGTGCATATCGATTTGAAGGAATTAAAAAAAGAGTCTAAAGCATAAACATAAGTTAAAAGCACAGATGTGCTGGCTCCCCAGTCCATTGTTTTAATTGCTTTAACATACAGACACTAAGTTGAGATGTGAAACTGGCAGCTGTCACCTGACACCTCGAGGGAGCATGATAAACACAAACGGTTATACTTTAATCCTGTTGCTACAAAGTGCTCTCTACCCTGGTTTATTTGCAATGTTATTGAGAACAAACATTCTAGCAGTAAAAAGTACAATGTGCAGCATGAAGCGGCAGTGTAAAAATAGAATTGTTTTGCAGGTGGGAAGCAGTGACTTGCTTCAGTTTAAAGGCAGCGAGTAGAGTGGAGCTCTCCCAAGGTCAGGTGTAGCTTTGACTGCCACTCTGCAGATTTCCTGTTTGGATGCTTTATAGAATTGACAGTCATCAAATTAACCATTTTAAATAGGGAGATCAGGCTCATACTGGTCTTATTGTGGTATAAGGCTAGAATAACAAGTCTGCTAAGGGTAGATTCTTCAAGATACTTTTACTTATTCTTATAGCTGACAAACTGTTAAGGATTTATTAAAGTTTTTATTTCTAGTTTTTAATGACCATGGGCAAATTCACAATATCGTAGTGCAAGATCTTTGGCAGCTTCCCATGGTGAAGTTAAGACAGGGCTCGTTACTGTCCATCTAAAGGCAGACTCCTCGAGTATTACCCGTGACTTGTGACTAATGTGAACCAAAGTTGCGTTATTTTGGCTGCTTTAGTATGAATAGAAGTCAAGTTATTTTGGCTAGTGTGCTTCATTCGCCATTCCATTATTGAGTAATAACAGAACAGCTGATCTCTGTAGAAAACAGTGGGAGAGGAGTATACAGTTGTTGTATAGTCATTTATAAACACATGCTTTGGTGTTTAGGAATTTTGTCACTGACCAGTAGTGACATGGGACAAAAAGCCTGCTTGTACTATAAGTTCTGTGCATGAGATGACATCTGAAGAGGAAAAGATGTCATGGAATTTTGACGAATCCTTAACAGTGATTGGATGTTTTTCTCATACGTAATTTATGATAACTATACAACTACCTGTACTTTAGATGCTGTTCTTAAGACTTGTGCACTCATTAAAAAAAAAAAACATCTTAAAAACTGCTTTTGTGGACAAAATCGTTTTTGGAATTGCAGATGGAAGCATGCAATTACAATTGAGCAGTTATTTGATTCATTAAAGCTTCAGGAATATTTAAGAATCTTCAGAATAGATTTATAGGCTAGCTCTAGGATGTTTTTCAGAGCTACAAGGGAACAGCTTGGTTTGACTCTTTGTCAGTGCCTGTTCAGACTCGGCCTTGACTTTGTTCCTGTGCGTCCGCTAATCTGCTCCACACATACAGGACACAGTGTTCCACCCCACTGAAGAAAAGGCACAAAAAGAAAAACTGTGCCTTTTTCAAAGTACTTTTTTCTTCCCCCTGCTCCCAGCTGCATCTGCTTTTGTGCGGTGAGATCACTGACATGCAGCTGTGTAGCTATGGCCCCTTTATGCTTTCGCTATGGCCTTCAAGCGTTGCTGTTTATGGATCAGCTTGATATTTTATTCTTATTAATAGGAAAAAAAAAAAAAAAACTACAGTCTGTGTTTTAGAAACATTTTATTATTTTCAGAAATTATTTAAGAAACTGTTCATTTATTTATTTATTTATTTATTTTTTATCTTCCTAGTCAAGTTGATAACCAATATAGAACATTCCTACTTGATGTAATGAAAATTCAGTAACATGTGCAAGCTAATACCTACCCATATTAACCTGTAGGAACAATGGTCTGATCAAAATAGACTTTTCTATACCAGATCCATTTTTTGTTATGCTTCTGGTATTGTATACCACAAGAGATCTAATAATGTATCATTAATGTTGTAGAATTGAAGACTAAATTCTGAGGTACAAACCTTTATCTTAAAGTGTTACAGGACGCCCAGTGGTGTTTACACATTACCTTCGCTGAACCCCATGTTGTCCATATTGCAGAAATTTTATTTTAACATATTCCATATCATTTTTATATTTTTAGGTAAATAGAGAATTACTTTTTTCAAGTTTTACTTGGTAACATTCACCAGGTGAAAGATTTTTTCTTCGAAACACTGCAGTGTATCAAGTTCATGCTCCCACCTGCAACAAAGCTGGTGCCCCGACTGAAGTGAGTGCTGTATTGTTAGAACAGAAAACCAGCATTGTTGCGGAAGGGAGCGTGAACTGGATACACTGCAATCCTTAGAAGAGAATGTATTTTTCTCCAGGTGAAATGACCTCACTCATTATTAACAGTATTGATTTAGCTTTGTGGTATTGTAACTTCTGAATAGTCAATATGCTTTGGACATTTTGTTTTCACCTGTTTTCCAGGAGACATTCTCTTTATCAGTACGGTAGCACAGCCTACTGTAGAAGTCATTGTGTCTGGAGGTTTGCGTGCTTGTGGTTTGAAATAATTAATTTTCTTGTGAGAGACAAACTGCGATGGAGCAACACGTTTTTAGTGGGGTGTTCTCATTTTTGCCAGTTGTATTGCAGGGGTGGGGTTGCAGCACAGTAACACAACAGACTCCTTGCTGCAGGTAGAACAGATTAAACAACAGCACATTTCTTGCAACATGCCCATGCCTACGTTTGTGCTTACAGCCTCTGGTCATTTAAGGAAGTTGTATATAATGAAATAATTCCATAAACCTGTTGTGTGCTTCTGGTTGACTGCTTTTTGCAGGTTTGAAAGAAACATGTTAGAGCAAAAAAACATTTGTGTTTAAAAATATATATTTGATACCATAGTAAGGAAACCTTGCACTAACTAGGTTATTTCACCTTGAGAGTAAAATCGTCCATTCAGCGCTTTCTTTCTTGCAATTAACTAACCAGTTGCTTCACCTAATGACATGGTTTGACCTCAAAGACACTGCTGAGGTAAAATGACCTAGGAGGTGAAATGGTAACAGGCTACCTGCAGATAAAGGTATGTAAACTGGGAGCTTTTTTTTTTTTAACTGTTTATAGTATCAGATATTACATTTGCTATAATATGTGCTGCTTTCAAAGCAACCAGTGATTTGCCTTGCACTTGTCCGTAGGACAATCTGAAAAAAATCATTAGAATCTAACCCTGCCAAACATCATCTAAATTTACATGTTATTAGTGGCTTTAATATAAACTCATCTTCAAACAATATAAAAAAAACATTTACAGGGCTCTCGAGTGACGCATACAGTAAAGGTGCACTGCGTGGAGTGCAGGATGCGCCCTATAGCCTGGAGGTCGCCGGTTCGAGTCCAGGCTATTCCACTGCCGACAGTGGACAGGAGTTCCCAGGGGGAAAAATGGCCAAGTGCCACCCGGGGGGGAGGGCTTGGGTCAGCTGGGGGACTGGCCAGGCGCCTGCGGGATTGCCTGTAAGCTATCCAGAGCTGCATTGTCCTTCGACGCTGTAGCTCTGGGTTGGCTGCATGATGGGCCTGCAGAGTGAAAAAAAAGTGGTCCACTGATGGCACATGCTTCTGAGGACAGTGTGTGTTCATCTTCGCCACTTCCGGGTCAGTGCAGGCTTAAAAATATGATTGGATATGTCAAATTGGGAGGAAAAAAAAAGTTGAATCTTTCTCACAAACTGTCCAGAAGTCTACCTCCCTACCTGTCTGTCTTGTAAACACATCTGTATCTGTTAAACTCATGGAAGATGACCCTTGGAATCAACCAAATAGTTAATCCAATTTAATTTCCATTTTTACTGCAAACCAGTTGGTTAACCATTGTCCAAGAGCAATAACACCTTAACATAAATAACAGAATCATGTCAGTTTAATCTCAAAGTATACTAGCAGAGAGTCTAAACATTTGTTTACTGTAGATAGGAATGTATTCCTTTTTCTTTCCACCTCAGTGTTGATCACTCAGCAGCGTATCAATCTGTTTGTCTGTCTGACCCATTTCTGGGCTGCTATATGCCATATTGTCTGTGTTTACCACTCTCTGTTTGGTGGAGGCCATTAGTGTATCTCTTGACAGCGCTGGGAGGATCATGAGCTACAATGGGGAGCATTGTCCTACTGAAATCAGTGCAGGACCGTTTTAGCTTTGGGACTGTTACTGTAGGCTTCTGCACAGCTGTCCAGGACTCACTTTACAGTCCCTTGGGGCATGAGCTGGGGAGAGAAAGATCTCTTTTCATGGACCACAATGCACTTCACTTATGGTTTTCAATCTCCATTTACAGCTTATTATGATGTTAGGGGGATGCGTACAGGGAAGTGTAGGGTATTTAAGTTTAATTTAAAGTTTAAGGGTTCAAAAGAGTTGTAGTAGACACTATGTGAACGTTCACAGCATTATACATTGTAATCTCTAACCTGAAGTGTAATACAATCAAGGGGTTTTGTGGAAGTAGTTTATTGTCAGGCAAAACCCCTTTGCAAATCAGTCATTATGGTTTATTATAAAATAACTGGATTGGTTTTAAAGTTTAGTCAATTTAAAACACTGTATTTTCTGAAGTGTAGAGGAGTTACTTTGTAAGTTTTAGAATTTAAAACATTTCTGTGACATCACCCTTTGATCTTTTAATGTAAAATCTGTAAAACTGTCTTTGAAGAGAAGGGGAACAGTTGAACAGTTAGTTAATTATAGTATTACACATTTCAAACACTTAGAAAAAGGCTTACGATTTCAGTTTAACATATCAAACTGTTAAAGAAAATTAATAGAATTATACATTAACATAATGTTTTGTTTTTTTTTAAAAACTTCCCCATAGACACCCCTTTCTAATTTCTATTTCCCATTTCTTCTGGACGGCTTCGCGAACAACAGCAGTTCATCATCACTTAGTAACTCTCCATCAGTTACATGGATTTTAGATGTAAACTCAGCTTTTACATTTCTTTTGTTTAACCATTGTGCAAACAAGCTAACAGCATACAGTAGTTCTCGAAAACCGATCTCTGGCGAGATGATATTTAGGTCATCATCTGTTTTAGTTTCGGCAAAATGATCAATAACTTCACATTCCTTTATTTTGTCTGTGTAAGTGTGATTTTAAACTCAAACTCAAACTCAGAGGAACTCATGACAACATTCCAAAACATTTGTTTGAAGCATAACAAAATATTAAAAAAAATAAAAATAAATCCAATTACCAAATGAACAGTCAATCGGATCTCATTAACAATTAGGAAGAAATGTTTTAAGTGGCATTAACAACTCAATATTGAATCAGTAAGAAAATAATACAGTTTGGTGAATTATTTTTACTGATTTAACATTGTTGTTTATCTCATACAGGTTAAGTAATTAAATAACATGCACCATGGGTTATCCAGAATATCAAACACTAATATCAGGAGTGTCAAGCAGTTCCTGGAGGGCTGCAGTGTCTTCTGGCTTTTGTTCCACCCAAGCGCTCAGTTACTTAATTGGTCTAATTATTTGATTAATTGGACAACTTTAACACTTCTCTCCAGGCCTCAGGTTGTTTTGTAGGTAGTGTACCTTGAATCATGTGCATTTTTTGAATCATCAAATGTAAAAGAATTGAATATTAAATATGTTCAATTGAACAAATAATTAGATCAGTTAACTTAATTGAAAGATTAAGCAGCCCTCGAGGACTGGAGTTTTGATACTCCTGACTTGGATAATCAGGTGTTCAATGCAGCCTTGTATCGTCTCCATTAATAAACACATACCATTTAGCTCAGTACATCGTGTTCTTGTTTTTTGTATCTGATATTTAAATTTGAGAATAGTAAATGGTGTTCTGTATATTTTTTTCAATGAAGGTCATTCTGTCTTGTTCAGTGATTTCCAGATAACGTATAGAGTTCCTATACTCCATTATTGTGTTCTTTTCTTTTTTTCTTTTCATAAAATGGCCAGTGAGTGTGCCAACTGGCAATAATCCAAGATGAGGCCTCTGCCAGATACATTATATAGTGGCAGATTTTTTAAGGTGTTCATTTCAAGTCTTTCAACTTGTGTAGCTGATATTAGAGACATCATACAGAGTGGTCTCCTTGTTAATATAGCTTTGATGTAGGGTGACCAGATTTCAAAACCGCGACACACACACACACACACACACACATATATATATATATATATATATATATATATATATATATATATATATATATATATATATATATATATATAATACATTTATTTCAATATGTTACTGTTTTCACATTATACTAGCTAAAACCAACAAACACTGGACAGCTGCATAGCCACTGCATGTTTAACTGTGTTATAACCATATGTGTTGCTGTTTAGCCCATTTTTTTGCATAATTGTAATATAGTTTAGTAACTCATGTAAAAAATATATATTGTGGAGCATGTTACTTTCCACATCTATGGGACATATTTAATGCATTATAAACACAAGTGTATATGTATGTACAGTATAAGCTTAGCCTACCTTTAATGTTGGTTATCGTAATACTTTCCAGAAGAGTGGATTTTTAGGCCACTGTTAAGTTTTCCATTTTGCAAGTGGAGCCAATACACTTATCATTGTGGCTTCAGTTTTCGTGAGTGTACAGTAAAACGTTTTTCGTCATATAAGCCTAAAAAGTTGCTTATGTTGTGTGGATTTTTTCACACCAGTTACACCAGTTTTCCACTAGTGTCTTTTCCTCCCATTGTTTTGTTTCAGTATGGTCTAACTGAATTACAGTCAAAACATTTAGCAACATTGGGTTTAGAGACACTTTTTATTTGTAACAAAGTGTGTGTGTGTGTGTGTGTGTGTG
The DNA here is from genome assembly GCF_017654505.1 of Polyodon spathula. Taxonomy (NCBI): domain Eukaryota; kingdom Metazoa; phylum Chordata; class Actinopteri; order Acipenseriformes; family Polyodontidae; genus Polyodon; species Polyodon spathula. Next base: position 24,563,094 of record NC_054550.1, read on the forward strand.
TGTGTGTGTGTGTGTGTGTGTGTGTGTGAGAATATATAGATAACATCCCCATTTTGTTACACCATTCACAAGCACCCCACTACCTTATATGTTTCCTAGTAGATAAATATATCTGTAAAAAGTGCTACTGTTTTTACAGTATCAAATATCTCATGGCACTATTTTGAAATAAAGCAAGCAGATGCTAACACTGATGTCTTAGCTGAAATTACATACAGGTTACAAAAAATCTGCCCCTGCCAAATTACTTTAAAAAGATTAACAGCTCTTTTGTCTAAATATATTTAAATAACAGTCGCTTGAGTTTTGAGTAGCTTTGTTAGGTATGGTGTGACAGCACAGTATAATGTTAGCAGGAAGAGAATCCTTAGACAGACAGTCGCATTGCCATGGCAGCCTTTCCATAACCCCTTGCTCCTCCACTGAACCCTAAGAGGGAAACCAGTTGTTTTTATAATGGCATATATACCTCCCCATTCTCGACCTTGGGGGGCCATAAACTAGACTAATAATCCTTTTACCAGGCCAGCCGGGATGTCTGAGTAGACCATCTATTTCGCTATCTAAACATACAAATAACAAACACAAGTTCAACTGCAGTCCCAAGTACAGCATATCCAATCAAAGGAGTCACGCTGGTGTTCTCAGACTATATATGTTGTAGGTTTTAATAGTTTTTATGGAATGTATATGTTTTGTAAATTAACTAGATAACAGAAAGATTTTAAAAACTTGTATAGGAGTAATAAACTATAAGCAAAAATAAATGTAAACATTTAATTGAGATTCACTATATAGTATTGATGAATTGCACAACACAAATGCAAAAAGCTTGAAAACGTCAAATGGACAAGTGCAACATTCAGTTGCCATAAACATTGATCTACTTGACTCAGTTTTTTCAAAGTTTACCTTAAACTGACATACAGATATTTATGCACATGTTTTTGACATTAGTCCTGTTGATGGGAAATGACTAAGAAATGACTAATTGGACTGTGATTTATTCTCAATTGGGCTGTGTGACGGGGTGTCCACCCCTTGTGCATATTAATGTATTTTTGTATGTATGTTCATTTTTATTATTTGTATTGTATTATTATAATTGTGTTTGTGTGCATATGCTTGTTGTTTATTATTTGAGACCGGCAAAAAGCCGGTCCTGTAAAATGCAGTTGGTGTGGATGGGGTTAAATACCCATCCCGACAAAGCCCATGGGAATGTGGCTGGAGCCTTAATAAGGTCATTGTTTAATGGGTAATTAAGGCTCCAGCCACAGAATATAAAAAGACCCAACAGCTCATTGTGGGAGAAGAGAATAGAGAGGAGTTAAGAGTGAGTGCGAATGCTACCAGAAAGTGAATTAAGGTACTCGTTTTACAAAATAATAATTGTTGTTTGTGTTATTTTACTTTGGCCAGTGTGCCTGTTTGTTTTGGTGTGTTTTGTTTGTTTAATTAATAAATAAAAAGTTGAGCACCATTGCGGCTCAGTTTACCCCCATATCATCCTGTGTTTCTGTTTCATTTCCTGGTCTGACGTCACCACTGCAGCTATCGCTGCCACAGGCTGTCAAAATGACTAAACTGTGCTGCATGATGCAGCTGGCTTTAATTGCAGAATTAACATGGCAAGGAGTGAATGGGTGCATTTACTGTGTAATAAACAAGGCGCAGTTTACACACGTACCAACAAAAGGTACTACTTAAGAGAGCAATTTGGCTGTGTCGTTTCTGACAACAGGTTAGGGATATTCACTCCCATTGCCTAGCCATTTTAGCCACACCAGGTTTTATTATTAGATACACCTGAGCTTGTTTCCTCTGCAAAGGGCTGGATTCTCAAAGATTTTTTTTTATTCTAAATTGGCATTACCGCACAGGCTTCAAAGTAGTCTTTTGGGGCACTTCTTGTTAGATTCAGAATTTTTATATATCTTAGATATATATATAATATTTATTATATATTATATATATATATATATATATATATATATATATATATATTATATAATATAGAAAAAAACCTTTTTTAATCTAACTATTAGATCATGACAAACAGATTAATTAAGTGTCTTTTGTATTTTATTGCATGTCAACCCTTCTATTTATTCATGCCATAATTCAGAACAAATGGCCTTAGGGTTACAGTATGTAGAACCAGCTTGTTAAAAGCAGCAACTGTGTGTTGGCCTTGGTCATGGGTTATGAGTGAGAGAGTTAAGTTTCCAGCATTATACCAACATTTCTGGACAATTGATCAGATTACTGCTCTCCTACCTGTCTGCCTCCAGGTGTTACTGTTTTGAGGAATACAACAGTTTAGTAACACTCAATTTTTCCCCCCCTTCAGATGGCGAGGATCAGGCAGGCTCCTCCCACCAAGGAACCGATCCGGGACTTCAGCCAATCAGGGTGCGGACTGCCTTTAACTATTGCCTCACACATACCACACCCACTTCCAGCCAGAGCACTGGTTGCCATTGAAGGGAGTGTGTGAGGTGGAGCATCACAATACAAGGTTTTATACGGATCAAATATAGGTTTTCTTTTATAATTCGTATTTATAAAAAAAAAAACTGGTTTGGACACAATGCTATGAATATTCAACACAGAAAATGTCTAATGTATTTTTTATTTACAGCAAAAAGTTGATTTTGTTTTTTTAGAAAGGTTAAATTCTTAACAATATAATAATCCTCAAGCAAGAGTAGAACTAATTAAAAATGTATTACCAGAAGTGGACACATCGTTTCATGTAGACTTTTTTTTTCTTTAGTTAACTGCCTAATTCACTACATTGATGTGCTTTTTCATGCCATTACAGTTACATTCACAAAAGAATAACCATACAGAACTCCAATCCATGTTTGCTCTGTTATAGATGTTCACAATGCATTCTGCTCTTCAGGGAGAAAGCATGTTACCACTTGAAATGTTGCTCCATTCATTCCAGTGCTAAATCAGCGTTTTTTTAGTTTTTTTTTTTTTTTTTACCACACCCACTAAAGTCAGTGGAAAGCACTTTTTCTTTGTACTCAAGGCTGCACAACATGCAGACATAAGGTAGGATTGAGGTGGCCAGTCAGTGATGGAGTGTCCTGAGCTGCTGCCCCCAAGGTACAACAGAATACCTGCTCATGAGATAATGAAGCTTAGGGGACCTTTGGTCCTGTTAAAGTGGTTGTATGTTACAAAATGATTCCATAAACCTTACTCGTCATGCTCTTCCTTTAACAATATCAGCCCCAAATGTGCTGTTTTGCAAACATGTATTTCCATTTTAACACTTGATTACTGGTATTACACCAAGATAAGTTTCTTTCCCTTTTATTTCCTGGGTCGTTATACCTTAGCTGTGTCTTCAAATGGGGAAGGAGTTGGTTGGTTAACGACAATTTTACTCCAGGCGAAAGTGTAACACTACTTGAACGCAAGGATAGCAAACAGAGATTTATTTAACCAAATGTAGTATCTGTTTTAAAATAAAAAATATGGTGAATTTAAGTGCACCACAAGTAAGAATTATAAAATTATTTTGTTAGCTAATACACTTTAAATAATCTCAATCTGGATTTCAATCAAGAGGAGTGAAAAGGTAATTCTCGAAAATAAAAATGTTGCCTTTGCCACCTACTGTGGGTTCTACAGCAAACGTTGTATATTTTATGTGGTGACTGAAGGATAGAGATATTTTATTTAATTGTGATCATGTATTTACAAGCGATATTCAGAAAGATCTGACACATAAGTAGGTTAGATGGGACAAAGTTGCCTTTGTTTACTTTTAACATTAGAAAATGCTCTAAATCCTTGGTACTCAGTAGGCTGCACGTTGTTCCAATCGTGTTTTGCTACAACATTGTGAATGCCCCTGTGAGGCGAGAGTGTATTAAATGGAATGTCCAGACAGTAATTTATGTGTACAGAAATAAAATAATTTATTTTTATTATCTATACACAACAAAATAATTAAATAACAAAAGAAAACAAAATGGTGTGAGGGAAGGAGTGCAGGGGTGAAATCCAAAACCGATCGTGATAACTCGTCTTTAATCGTCTTCGTGGTAAACCATACATAAACAAAAAAAGACAAAAGAAATGTAGTGTTTTTTTTTTTTTTAAATCCCGCTGCACCAAACTAGTCTCTCCCTCCACCCGTTACTCCTCCTATTTTACTTTCAGACCAACCCCGAACACAGCAGTACGTTCCCTTTAGCATGTAATGTCCCGCCTCTGTAGTCAGTGGAACACCAATCCCCAACTGACAAGTCTCCTTATCCTTCACTTGACTCCAGTGGCTGGAATTTACATACTCCTACTTCCGCCCCTCACCAAGGTGCCGCCCCTCAAAAGATGACTTTTGCCATGGTCACGAGATCTTGGTAAGGGAAGTCCCGAGTTGGTTTGATGCCATCTACTGTCGGGAGGCTGAATCACAGACCGAAATCCCTTTGACTCATCACAGCCCCCAGTATATATTTTTTAATCTAAATAATTTCCAAAAAATGTGCATACAAATACTTAATAATGACTGAACTACTATGTTGTATTTGAATTAATCATTAAACCTATAATTTAGCTTTCCATAAAAACTGGTTACTCTGGGTAATTCATGATTCCAGCATCATACTCTGCAGGCTCAGGGTTACGTGGGAGGTGAACTGAGCTGAGCTCGGGCTAGCGGTAAGAATCTCCGTTTTGCAGTCCTTATCGCTGACCACAATAGGCCTGTGAGTCAATAAGCTCCTACTAGTTGGATTATGGAACCTGATTTATGGGCTGTTTGGAAGGTAAACAGGTGAGTTTGTCAAGAGGTGGCCTAATCAGATACAAGTGTACAATGTTCCATTTTTGTGTTAGAGTGTTTGTTTAAAAAAAAAAAAAAGGTTCCCTTAGGGGCAAACAGAACTGAGTGCTCTCCAGGTTGCACGGAAACCTAAACTCACAGCGTAAGTTCAGAGGCATCCCATATTGATTTTATTTTCAATATATCTAAAGCTGCTTAGGTATATTTACTCTTTTTAGTTATCTCAGTGCTTACAGGTTTGTGTAATAGCCTTTTGACCGAAGATTGTGGTAGAGGATTAGTCGCCATCTGGTTTAGACTTAGCTTAATGTGTAAATGCATTCCAAAGACTTTGCACTATTAGAAGGAGGGGTTAATGTGTATAATTCACAAGCTGGAATAATTTCAGCTATAAAGCCTATAGCTAGTCCTACGAGCTGGTTAATATACTGTTAGATGGCTATTTTAAGCTAACTGAGAATTGGAAGAAAAATAGTAAATGTTTGAAATGTTTACCAGTCCTCCAGTACTGAGCTGTAAGCATCTAGCCCTGTTATTTGCCTTAACAGTTAGGCAACAGTGTTTTGATATCCTCATCCTCAGCTACTAGACAGTTGCTTAGCACTCAAGCCTCTCTAGGCCCTTCTGTCTCCCTGTGCTAACACTGCCTCCAGCCCTCTGCTCTAATCACTAGGCCTCCCTGGATAAACACGTGGCCACACTGCCTCCCAACCCTCAGCTTCTAACTACCAGGCCAGGTCTTTAGCTTTAAGTGACACCGGCTTCAAGGACTAACTAAGAAAATCTTGCCAATCTTAGCCTTCTGTTTTTGTTTGAGTGCACAGTGGAGGAAAGACATACATCTCTCCTTGGCTAATGGAGCTCGACAGGATGTTGCTATGGTTACTGGCCCCAAAGGGGAAGATAGGGAAGTTTGGCTGATTGTGTGAACAATAGTCTTATTTTGGGTGGTTCCTCCTTTCAGTGGTTGTTTGTGTAAAATATAAATCTTAAGAGAGGGTGCGCATGTGCAGGATCACATTGTTATGCAGGAAGGGGTCTCTGTCATTGTATCTGGGCCCCGTAGATGAATAGTAGATGTTAGAAGTTACGCATTGGGTCTCTTATAACCATAAAGACTTTTGTAAAGGCCCAACACAGCTACAGAAGGGTCTGTTATCACATTGTCCTATTATGTATCTTCAAATATGACTTGACATCAATGTATTTGCATTAAAAGATTGAAAAAGTAACAGTCTGCTGCCATTAATTACACTGATGGTTTGTACAATATACAGTAACTGTAAATACACATGTAATTACAGTGAAAGTGATACATCATAAAGTGTTCTCCTATAACTAAATTAATTGATTAAGGAAGCCAGACTTGAAGAAACTGAATTAAGCTGAATTTTGTTGGTCCATACATAAAAAATAGCAAAACTGACAGAATTGATAAAATATATGAATACTACAAATAGCACTAAAAAGGAAACTGAAAATGAAAACCTGAATAAGAAAATTAGTTTAGATACTTGGGGGAAACAGATAACTTAATAGAAACTGACCTTTACAAAAATGTTAAAAATAAGGTGTTCCAGAAGACAAAACTAAAATTAAAAACTATGGAGGCCAACAATACCAGGTTCTTATAGTGAGGGTGACTTAAATTAGATTCAGTTTAGTAGCACAGTAACCATTTTTGTACAGTACATTACAACGTAGATTTTGTTTTATATGGCCACTTGCCATTCAGCAGTCTTGCCTTCGATTTGTTAGTCCTATTCTGATGATGTCACCTCTTTCACACACAAGTTTTACATGGTGATAGGTTTTCCATATTGCAGTACAAATACATTATTTTATTATTTTACTTGAGCACTACCAGCTGTGTAACAATAGTTGATTTAGATTGGCTCATTTTAAAAAAATAATAACAAATAAAAACATAGGTTAATTTAGGACAAGCCCCCATTGTGACGTTTGCTAACTTTTGTCAAACACTGTATTTAGCAACAGATTGAACTGCCTTATCTCATGTCACTGTGGAATTCTGCTGAGTATATTCTTATCGTTTTGTGCAGTGTGTTTTTCGTTTCTTATCAGTACATCGAAGACCAAGTATAATGCTTACAGTGCTACCCATCGTATAGAGCGATGACTCCCACTCTAGCAGTAGCCACTATTTAGCTAGTAATTGGTGTCTCAGTGTAACACAAATTGTTGGCTTCCAAGAACCTTACAGGAAGGTAGCAGAATTTGTGTGTCTATAATAAATAGACCTTGATATTAATGTACTATAACTATCTAAAATGAACTTGTATCAGATTGTATTGGATACAAAATACAGTGAAATTAGCTGTAGTGATTAATTATTCCTAGTTAACCATATGTTATAAACAATATAGAATAGGATGCTGTTTACTATACAAGCTTATTTTTATAACACAGTGGATATCAGCTTGTATCATATAGGATCCTATAGAATATTGTATGTACCACGGAAATTTGAGTTTTTCTCTTTGTGAGCATAATGGGGTGACTGAACAGTCAATGTGTATCACTTGCAAATCAACACAAAAAATTCAGTCAATTTCTCTGTCCAACTTGGTCTGTATTTATCACAAATGAACGCTTGTGTCCTTACACATCTGTATTCCATAATTCTTTCATTGCAGGTGTTGTCCACTAGAAATTAACGTTTACTAATTTACATACTGTATCCTAATGCACTGTACATGTTGAGTAAATCCTAAAAAGGGAAAGTTGACAAAAATCAGGCTGTGTACAGGAAGGTTTGTATATGTACTTTTAAATTGAAACTGTTGGAGTTTTCTAGAATGCATAAAGCCATAAAGAAACGTATATCTCATTAAAACTGTCATTGCACTTCACTGTATGACCAAGACCTGCTGTAAAATCACACGTCATTGAGATGAATCAACTATTTCAACATATTTGTTCAGGGTTGTGCCTTAGGCTTACATGCTTGTTTTTGAGGAGACTTTGTACCACGCCATGGTGGAAAAGTAAATTAACTTGGTTAAATTTTAGCTAAGGCAGCAGTTGCTATTCGCCTTTGACAATTTGTAGAAAATGACAGCATAAAAGCATGAGAGTAAAGCTTGCTAGGATAGTGAAAGAGGAACTGTGTCCAGGTTCTTCCCTAAACACCAGTCCTAGTCTCTCTCATGTAAAAATCTGTGACCTTCTTATATTGTTATGCTTTTGACTATCTCCAGTGTCTCGATTCTGGCTTCTGAAATTGTCATGTCACAGAAGCTGAACAGTGTTGGGCCTGGTCAGTCCTTGGATGAGAGAACATCTTGGAACTCCTGGGCAGTGAATGAGATAATACTGTAAACAGAAATTCCAGCTGCCTTTTTTTTTTTTTTTGCCATTTCCCATTGCAGAAAAAAAAAAAAATAATACCATACATATAGCATTTCCAAAGCTTGTTTCAAGCACCTATTCATTTTATAAAACTAGAACCAAACAACTTCAATAAGCCCTGTAATTCAGGGTCTCAAGCATTAACTACAGATCAGTAAAAGCAATTAAAATATGTCCCAGTACCACTAGTCTGTATGTATTAAATAAAGAAAAAGAAACAAGAAAAGAAGTAGTTGAGCAATAAATAAAGAAATGTGGTCAAATATAGCCTACTGATTCCTGTTTCTTCAATTGTATGGAAATATTCCTCAGTTCTGTTTGGGGTATTCTCAATTCACCTAAATGGTGGCAGATCTAATTACAGCCACTGTTTAAATAATTGTGTCTCTTTAGTTTATTTGTCTATATATATATAAAAAAAAGAAAGTTCATAGTTAAATGATTTAAGTGATATATTTAGATTTAGATCTAAAAGACCCATTAGATTATAGTTAATTGATCTAAACAGAAACATCTTAATACCACAGCTGTTTAGCGAATTAAAATATGCTTTTTATGGTTATGATTAACTTCTAATGCCGTGTGTCTATACAGTAGGCCACTTTTAAATTATTTCAATATTATTTAGACCTGCCGTTGTTTCACTACATTGAATAGACTCCCAGATCAGTTCCTTATGGCACTAAGTAACTAACATGAATCAGATTGGACTATGTTCCCTCCTGTATAGAAAACAACTTGAAAAGTTCCAGCTATAAAATCTGGCACATGACCTACTTTCTTAAAAGAAAAAAGAAAATAAATATTAGATTTTGTTTTTAATTTTGGCATTCCAAAAAATTTGCCAATGTAACCCATGCTAAGTCAGCTGGTCACCATAGTAACCAGTCCAACGACTGGATGGGGGAAAAAAAATAAGCTTAAAGGAAATGACAGCAAAATTATATGGTAATTTTAAAAGAAATAGAAATGTATTCTGAAAGTGCAAAAATAAGAAACAGATGGGTGGTTTAAAAATCAGAACTGCCCTTGGCAGCTTGATTTACAACCTGCAAGTAAGCATTCTTTATTGAGAAATCATTTTCCCTGTTGGAACCTGAGATGCAGCATTTTATTTCCAGTTGAGTTTTTGTTTCTCTTCAGTTTTACAGCAGAGTAGAACTGAGGCACAAAAATGTCACATTTCACACAGTGTCACAGGCTAAACTGTGTTTTTAGTTCTGATTATTCATAAACCACATCGTTCAGCTTTTGGTAAAGGCAAGTCCAGCCACCTCTCTGTTTTTCCTCCGCAGGAAAATGTTGTGTGCCAAGATTTTGGTGCTGCTTGCTCAAATCTCTCACTGCACTGGCATTGAACCCTACAGTCCTCCCCTTGTGATAAGACAGTCACTATCCCTATATCTGTGCTGTAGTCATCCATAACCATGTGTTTCCAATTGAGGTAGTAGCAGATTTAATAAAAAAAAGTACAGCATCCTTGTTGTGTCCCAGATCTATGGCAACATCTAATCGTGGTCCATATTGTAGTGAATTATTCATTGCATAGAATGCAGCACAACCCAAGTGAGGTGAACTACCAGAGAACATATCTGTATATCTGAGGACTAGGAATTGCAAGTAGTCTCAGATTTAAAGGTGCATTTTTGTTTTTGTCCTTTGACTGTAAAAGTGTCTTTAAGTTGTTCTTGGCTTTCAAGTATGAACAAAAGACTCTCCTATATTGGGTAAATAGAGTTTGACTTGAACCCTATTAATATTCCTGTAAGCAACTTACTACAGCAACATATTGTGAGGCCTGACCACCATTAAAATAATGTACCTAAATTCAGAGTAGCAGTACATTCTCAAACAAATTAGTGCTTACTACTCTTATTTGTCTATGGGTTTGTATACTAAGCTGCCCTTTAGAAAAAAAACAGGCTCAATTACAGTGTAATTTGTAGTTTCACTGCAAATGGAATGTGCTGTTTGCCAGGCCTGAAAATTTCTACCGCAGCCAAACCTGACAACTGAATTTCAACAAACCTCAGGACGATTTAGTTAGTGACGTGAAAACAGATGTGTGGAGATAGAGTTGCAGAGAGTTGAGTTGTTAGCTTCGGATATGCTTTTTAATTAGTCTTTGACGTAATCTGGAGAGCTGCCAAGATCATTTGGGGTTTCCTGGCATAGCTCTGAAGACAAATGGCACAGACCTGGGTGGCATAGTTAAATACCCACACACTCCCCTCTGGCCTTTGGCCTTGTTTATATATTTTTTATTCAATCCTTATATCTGTATTTATAGATCTTGTATCGGCTAATAGAATATTGTTCTTATTTTCTTACCAGATTCCACAGGAATTATTTATATTATATCAACTAATGACAGAAATATAGTAAAATATAGTAAAATGAAGTCTGTCTTAATAGCACAATAATAATTTAGAAATATGGCCTATTATTTGTAGTTAAAGATTTGAAACAAGATTTCAAAAGGGCTGTATTACCAGTGCAGTGATGATTATAATATAAAGGAGATTTGTCCCCATTTTCTAGGCATTGCTTAATATCACACAGTTTAAATTCTGTCTCATCAATCATGTGGCTTCCTCATTGTTTATAGTGATGATTGTTGTGAAATAGCAGGCATTATGCTTCGTCAAGTGTACAATTATCAAAAACCTTTGGTGACTCATAATTTTTCAATGTTGCTTAACTCCATTTATATCGTATCATAACCTGTTTGTCCTCTCAGATGAGAAGAGGCATCTGCATCCCTGTATCTCCGCCCTAATGAACTAATCCTAGTTTTTCTACAAAACGACTTACCTAAAACCTGAAGATAATGCTGATCATAGATTAGAACATTTATTTATTTCAGATATTAAATATAATAAATGTTCATGACTTAACCCTAATTTAAATCTAACAATGAAAACTCTTTATTACAAAATATATTTTGTAATACTAAAATCTGAAAAAAAAATACGATGAAAATTCAATGACGAAATATTGATTTTCCACCACCAATTCTTACCATAAATACACAGAGACAGTATATTAAAACCCTATAGTACTGTACAACACCGCATATAATTGCCTTGACTTTCAACATGTTTCAACAACCTTACATCCTGCAATCTACACACCCACATACTGGGAAAGAGACAATATGACATGAGACAAAGGAAATGTATGTTTAAAAAATGAGCAGCCTTCAGCAGCTTTGTTGAATGGCCTTTTTGGTTTAGCGCTTGACAGCAGAGCTAAATGTCAGGACACCCCAGTAACTGATGTTAGCAGTAGAAGCAGCTAGTCCTACAGCCAATCAGCAGCTGCTTTGTGGAAGAGCTTCAGAGCAAGGCCAGATCTTATTGAATTCTGGGTATTTCTTTTTGGAGATAGACAGTAGGTGAGGTGGTGAAAGTATATTACATGACTGAGAGTCAGGTGGATTCATTCCCAAGGTACAGTTAGCTGCCGTGTTCACTACTTAAAAAAAAAAAAACTGCGGTCTGCCCTTTTCTTGTAAATAAGTAGAGTGAGGTCATACGATTCTAACTGCTGTTGTAATAAGACCCATTACACTGCTGTCTGTACTACTGTATATCTTTTAATAAGAATGCTATACTGTCAAAACTCACGCACTTCTGCTAGAAACAACACAAACTATATTGTGAGTGTTCCTGACATGTTCTGGAGAAATCATTCTGATTAACTTTCAGCTGATAAGGGAATGACCAGCATGAGCATATTTCTGTATTTACTCTCCCCTTTCTCAAACAAAAGCTGATATGAGTACAAAGTCTGCTGAACATTGCTCAATACACAGTATGCTGTCTCTAGGAAAGGTTTTTTTACCCCTTTGATTTAAAGGCACAGACTCTATTTTAAATGAAAGCTCCCTCAAACTCCACTATTTTTTAACTGTTCCACAGATTTGGAATTTCTAAAATGTTGCTAAATATTGCACAATGTAAAAGAAATGGGACAAAGGGCTTATTTGGGGCCTTTCTACAGCACACAGAATATAATTTTAAGGGTTAACGGAAAGGAGATTGAAATCCCTCATTAGTCTGTGAAAGATTATTATAATATCTTTTTTAAGTAAACAAGAGATTCAGTAGTTCGGAAGGTTCGGACAATTTTCTCCTGATGCTTATTCTGACACTTGTCACATCAAATTGCTTGAAGGATGGGCAGGGGAACTTATTTCAGAGCGTTAGACAAGAGACAAGCTAAGCCTCCATACGCTTTTAATGTATGTGTTCGCAAGGCAGTTGCAAATAACAGACAATGCAGATATTTAACCCAACCCCTCATTCATATTTGCAAATATACATCTGAACTCAAGGCATTATTTTGGATGGAAATATGACACTGTAAAATATGTCAAATTTGTATATATCTTAAGTACTTACACGTTCAAAAACGTACTTGTAGCCCTTTAACAGAAGTTACACACAAAAAAAAACCAGAATGCACCAATGCATGTAAAAAGTCACTAATACATTAGCAACCCCCATCCAATCTAAAAACACTTCCTGAATTTTAACATGTAAAACAGGAAGCAGCCTTTCTGTTTCACGTGAACAGCATGTTGTGTGTCCTTTTAAGGAACCACAGATGAAAACATTGTAAATGAAAATACGACTGACACAAACACATTACTGGGTTTTAGGGGATAATTTAAAAAAATTCAATTGAAAAGACAAAGAGAGCAGCAACCCTCTGCCTCTAAATTATAACTCCAGCACAAAAAACACTGCTAAATACAGTGCTTTTTGATGGCTAATAAATGCATTTGGAGACAGGTTCAATACAAAGTGAATTAAGAGTGTCTGTTTTAAAACAAGTATGTTATTAATTACATTTTTTTTGCATCAAAATAGAAATGAGGGGGCAATAAATAAAGAGTGCAATATATTGTATGACAGTACCTGCCATATCATTGAAATTATCACATCAAAGTAAATGTAATAAAAAGCATGTGCAAAGAACTAACACCTATTATGCAATTCAACACCTGATAACACCAACCTAATGTAATACTGCTGCCAGAAGATAGGAGAACAACTACAGATCCCATAGCTACTTATACCTTCTTTAGTTATAGTTTAGCTGAAATATAATACACAAATTAGACAAAACACTTCAAAATAATACAGAGGTTAGTCATAACCCTTCACAATAATCTAAAGGTAATTTTCTGGATAAACTATGTGTGTTGAAAGAGACAAATACTGAGAAGTATTGGATACTCTTTTCTGATAAAGTGTGAGTGGAATGTCAATGAAATATGAGAATATGTGAAATTAATTTTGGTGGGGATGATCATAACAGTGGGAGATCTTAATACAAGACCATTATAAATAATAAAAAGGGTTTCTATGCAGATGATATCATTACTTTAGATACCAGGGTAATGCTTATATACAGTTGACTTCAACCTCCTTCCAAACTAACCCTAATTTTATATATATATATATATATATATATATATATATATATATATATATATATATATATATATAATTGGTTTTGATACATTCCAGACTTGTCAAAATTGGTGTAAACCTTGAACTGCAACACAAGTCCATGTCAGATAGTGAGTTTGTGGTTAAAGTACTATTCAGTATACAGTATTTTGCTGATATGGTTTACATAACTTTTGAGCTGCTTTTTCCTGGAATTCACTGCCATGTTGAAGTAAAGAACTCAAGAAGTTTGCAGAGCTTCAAATTATGGTGAGAAATTATGAGTGCATTTGTTTTTGATAATTGTGTATGTTTTCTCTGTAATGTTTGATTATTGTAAAGTTTCTAAATTGTGTTATGCTGTTCCCATTGTGAACCCTTGGAAAAGACATGCTCATCTGAATACATGAAATAAAAACAGACTCCTTAAAATATTTCTATTGGACAGGAGTCTGCATCATTAAAAACATCACACAGATTTCTTCAGTGTATTGTCTTTCTGACCAAAGACTGGATGTAAAAAGAAACTGAAATCCTGTTTCCTAGCCTGGTCTATGAATTAATTGTGGAATTGAATTTTCAGCAATGTCAATCCAGCACCTTTCACGAGTGCTAAAGTTATCACCATATCAAAAAATAACAATACACTACTTTCTTCTCACCAAGTCGGATTTCCGACCAGAGTGCAGGCCGCCAGCCAGCCTCGGTCTCTTTCTTCATATCAGTTTATTATTGTGAATTAGTCAGTAGTCTGGGATCAGACTTCACTAAGTTTGTGTCTTTTAACCATTCGCGGGTTTCAGAAAGGGCCTCTGTGAATAGAAAAAATATTAACACGCACACACAAGTAGTTCCAGGGCAGACAGTAAAATGATTTCCTCTGAGTGTGAATAGGTTGACACTGCAGCCCAGTCTTCCTGTCTGCAAAATAAATAAAATACGCAACACAAGAGGTGGCAATTGTATTGCATGTGGCCAAGACAAAAGAGAACAATTCAAACTGTTATATATATATACACTGAACAAAAATAATATTAACACAACATGTAAAGTTTTGGTCCCATGTTTCATGAGCTGAAATAAAAGATCCCAGACATTTTCCAAAGCTTATTTCTCTCAAATTTTGTGCACAAATTTGTTTACATCACTGTTAGTGAGCATTTCTCCTTTGCCAAGATAATCCATCCACCTGACAGGTGTGGCATATCAAGAAGCTGGTTAAACAGCATGATCATTAAAGATGTGCACCTTGTGCTGGGGACAATAAAAGGCCACTCTAAAATGTGCAGTTTTGTCGCACAACACAATGCCACAGATGTCTCAAGTTTTGAGGGAGCGTATAATTGGCATGCTGACTGCAGGAATGTCCACCAGAGCTGTTGCCAGAGAATTGAATGTTCATTTATCTACCATAAGCCGCCTCCAAACTTGTTTTAGAGAATTTGGCAGTACTTCCAACCGACCTCAAAACCGCAGACCACGTGTAACCATGCCAGCCCAGGACCTCCACATCTGGCTTCCTCACCTGCGGGATCGTCTGAGACCAGCAACCAGGACAGCTGATGAAACGGGGTTTGCACAACCAAAGAATCTGCGTGCTCGTTGTCCTCACCAGGGTCTTGACCTGACTACAGTTCAGCGTCATAACCGACTTCAGTGGGCAAATGCTCACCTGCGATGGCCACTGGCACGCTGGAGAAGTGTGCTGTTCACGGATGAATCCCGGTTTCTACTGTACTGGACAGATGGCAGAAAGCGTGTATGGTGTCCTGTGGGCGAGCGGTTTGCTGATGTCAATGTTGTGAACAGAGTGCCCCTTGGTGTCGGTGGAGTTATAGGAAGGGCAGGCATAAGCTATGGACAATGAACACAATCACATTTTATCAATGGCAATTTGAATGCACAGAGATACCGTAATGAGATCCTGAGGCCCATTGTCGTGCCATTCATCCACGGCCATCACCTCATGTTTCAGCATGATAATGCACTGCCCCATGTCGCAAGGATCTGTACACAATTCCTGGAAGCTGAAAATGTTAATTAAATACTCACCAGACATGTCACCCATTGAGCATGTTTGGGATGCTCTGGATCGACGTGTACGACAGCGTGTTCCAATTCCCACCAATATCCAGCAACTTCGTACAGCCATTGAAGAAGAGTGGGACACCATTCCACAGGTCACAATCAACAGCCTGATCAACTCTATGCGAAGGAGATGTGTTGTGCTGCATGAGGCAAATGGTGGTCACACCAGATACTGATTGGTTTTCTGATCCATGCCCCTACCTTTTTTTTTTTTTTTTTTTAAAAGGTTTCTGTGACCAGCATATCTGTATTCCCAGTCATGTGAAATCCATAGATTACGGCCTATTGAATTTATTTCAATTGACTGATTTCCTTATATGAACTGTAACTCAGTAAAATTGTTGAAATTGTTGCGTTTATATTTTTGTTCAGTATATATATATATATATATATATATATATATATATATATACACACACACACACACACACACACACACACACACACACTGAGTGTACAAAACATTAGGAACACCTTCCTAATATTGAGTTGCATCCCCTTTTGCCCTCAGAACAGCTTCAATTCGTCGGGAAATAGACTCTACAAGGTGTCGAAAGCGTTCCACAGGGATGCTGGCCCATGTTGACTCCAGTGCTTCACACAGTTGTGTCAAGTTGGCTGGTAGTGGATCTCTACTCCAAATAGCTTGTTCCATCTCATCCCACAGATGTTCAATTGGATTGAGATCTGGTGACTGGGCAGGCCACTGCAGTAAGCTGAATTCACTGTCATGTTTGTGCAACCATTCCTGGACAATCCCAGCCTTGTGGCATGGGACATTATCCTGCTGAAAAAATCCATTAGCAGATGGATACACTGCTGCCATGAAGGGACGCAACTGATTGGCAATGATGTTCAGATATCCTGTGGCATTCAAACGTTGCTCCACTTTTATCAAGGGGCCCAATGTGTGCCATGAAAACACACCCTATACCATCACACCACCACCACTATACCAGCCTGCAATGTTGACACGCGGCATGATGAATGCATGTACTCATGTGGCTTTCTCGATACCCTAGTCCTCCCATCAGCGTGAAACAGCAGGAACCGGGATTCATCAGACCAGGCAATGTTTTTCCAATCCTCCATTGTCCAGTGTTTTCATTCCTTAGCCCACTGCACCGCAATTTCTTGTGTTTTGCTGAAAGAAGTGGAACTCTGTTAGGTCATCTGCTGCCATACCCCATTCGTGTTAAGGTACGACCAGTTGTGGGTCTTTCGGCACCAATGTTGTACTGGACTGTCAGTTGAGTAACTGTAGCCGATCTGTTGCTCTGCACAATTCGTGTCAGCCTCTTTTGGCCTCTTTCATCAATGAGCCATTTTCGACCACTGGCCTGCCATTGGCTGGATATCCTTTGGGTGGTGGACCATCTTGGATACACACGGGAAACTGCTGAGCGTGAAAAACCCAGCAGCGTTCCAGTTCTTGACACACTCAAACCGGCATGCCTGGCACCTACTACCATACCCCGTTCAAAGGCACTTAAATCTTGCCCATTTACCCTCTGAATGGCACAAATACACAATCCATGTCTCAATTGTGTCAAGGCTTAAAAATCCTTCTTTAACCTGTCTCCCCTTCATTTACGCTGATTGAAGTGGATTTAACAGGTTACATCAATAAGGGATCATAGCTTTCACCTGGATTCACCTCTATTTAATGGAAAGAGCAGGTGTTCCTAATGTTTTGTACACTCAGTGTGTGTGTGTGTGTATTTATATATATATACACAGTGCCTTGCAAAAGTATTCAGACCCCTGATCAATCCTTTCATATTACCTAATTACAAATGGTATATTGAAATTTCGTTCTGTTTGATATTTTATTTTTAAACACTGAAACTCAGAATCATTTATTGTAAGGTGACATTGGTTTTATGTTGGGAAATATTTTTAAGAAAAATAAAAACTGAAATACCTTGCTTGCATAAGTATTCAACCCCTGTGCTGTGGAAGCTCCCAGTTTGCACCGATGAAAGAAATTGCCCTGACAAGGACACAATTACCTTACCATTGGTCTCCACCTGTGAACCATTAAAGTTGCTGTCACATTTTCTGGATAAAAACCCCACTGTTGAAGGATCATTGGTAAGGCTGTGAATCTGAAGGCAAATGAAGACCAAAGAGCATTCTACAGAAGTTAGAGATAAAGTAATATAAATGCATAGATCAGGGAAAGAGTACAAAATAATATCCAAGTGTTTGGATATCCCAGTGAGCACAGTTGGATCAATAATCAGGAAGTGGAAGCTGCATCACACCACCCAGGCACTGCCAAGAAAAGGCCGTCTCTCAAAACTCAGCACTCAAACAAGGAGACTTGTGAGAGAAGCCACAGAGAGGCCAACAATCTCTTTGAAGGAGCTACAGAGTTCAGTGGCTGGGAGTGGAGTATTGGTGCACCAGTCAACCATATCAAGAGCTCTGCATAAAACTGGCCTGTATGGGAGGGTGGCGAGAAAGAAGCCATTACTTAAAAAGTACCATCTGAAAGCATGTCTGGAGTTTGCCAGAAAGCATGAGAGTGACCCAGCTGCGATGTGGGAAAAGGTCAAAACTCAAAGCGCTATGTGTGGCACAAACCTAACATTGCCCATGCCTCAAGACACACCATCCCTACAGTGAAGTATGGTGGTGTCAGCATCATGCTGTGGGGATGCTTCTCATCAGCAGGGACTGTGCATCTTTTTACAATTGAAGGAAGAATGGATGGAGCAAAATACAGGAAAATACTGCAAGAGAATCTGCTTCAGTCCGTTAAAAACAATGGAAGGAAATTCACCTTTCAGGAGGACAATGATCCCAAGCACAAGACCAAAGCAACATTGGAGTGGCTCAAGAACAAAAAGGTGAATGTCCTACAGTGGCCCAGTCAAAGTCCTGATCTCAGTCCCATTGAGAATCTGTGGCACTATTTGAAAATTGCGGTCCACAAATGTCGCCCAACCAACCTGAACAACCTGGAGCAAATCTGCCAAGAAGAATGGGCCAAAATCACTCCAACACTGTGTGCAAAGCTGGCACATACTTACCCCAAAAGACTTAAAGCTGTTATTGCAGCGAAATGTGGCTCTACCAAATATTAATGTGTGGGGGTTGAATAGTTATGCAAGCAAGATATTTCAGTTTTTTATTTTTCTTAAAAATATTTCCCAACATAAAACCAATGTCACCTTACAATAATTGATTTTGAGTTTAAGTGTTTAAAAAAAAAATATCGAACAGAATGAAATTTCAATGTACCATTTGTAATTCAGTAATATGAGAGAATTGGTCAGGGGTCTGAATACTTTTGCAAGGCACTGTATATATATATATATATATATATATATATATATATATATATATATATATATATAGAGAGAGAGAGAGAGAGAGAGAGATAATAACTGTCTGTATTATGGACATATATGCATGTATATAAGTAGTGTTGTTTGTAATAGAACAGTGTTGTCTGTAATAGAACACAGAGTCGAGTGATAAAGGATTAGACTCGTGCCAGGGCAGTTTAAACATGTGCCAAATGCTGTCTGGAGTTTTCCCTGCAGTCATGCAACACTGGAGGGTGAAAAGGTTTAGGCTGACCTTAATTGCTGCTTTTTTGGGAGGGGAGGAGGGGGGGTGGGGTGGTGGTGGTGGTGAATTAGCAGTCCACTCAGACTTCTAATGGTCTGTGGCTTTACCTTCTTTTGATCTGAACTCCAACTGTAGTTGGCAGAAAGTAGCGCTTTTTTAAGAATAAATATTTTTGAATACTACCACCGCCAAGCTTAGAAATTTCCCAGGCTGTGCCTTTTCTAAACAACTTTTAGCTCAGTTTCAGAAGAGCAATTTAAAGCACAGACATCTGAAACAAACCAAAGCCAAAAAGCCATTCAATCTGTTCAACGTTAACTCGGGTCTATATCAGTTACTTAAGTATTACATTTGCCATATTTATCCAAGTTGTTTCCAGGATAGAGTATTCATTTTCCCTTTATAAAATATGTTTTTACTATGTATAGTAAATGTGACGCACTAACGTAAGATTGGCAAAAGCATTTCTACTCATTTAAAATAAATCCTGAAGTTTCCAACAAAATCCAATCTGTATTGTACAGCTACTACTGAGGTGTTGCATAAGAGATATTTTAGGGTAGGAAAGCAGTGCACTTTAAGAACTGCTCAATTTGGAGTTAAAGTATTTAATTAAAAAAAAAAAAAAAAAAAAAAAAAAAAAAAAAAACAAACCCAGATATCTGTTTGATCAACTGACTGCATTTAACCTGTGATGCAGATTTAGGAACACATGCAGTATGCACCACATAGTTTAACATAACTGGGCTGTTCTTCACATCACCGTTTAGATGTTACAAAAATGTATTTCTTGTGTTCTGCAATGTAAGTTGCGTCTATCTTTGTAAATCACATTTCGTCCATATTGGTGAGACAAGCCATCTAGGTGCTTCAGTATCCAAGACTGCATAAATTACTGGTGCTCTGTGCTAAACTGGAGATTTGAGCTGGTAATCATGATGACTGAATGGTTTAAACACCTTAGACTTGTGTCAAATCAGTGACTATCTCCACCGTACTGCTGACTGTGTTAACTCACAGGATTGTTTTGCCCAGCGTCTGTTTGTTTCTTTGCAATATCAGGGGCATTTGGAAACGTGGAAGAGTTGTACAAATCACAAAGCATGAACTGCACAGAACATCATGACCCACACAACACTGCACCCCCACCACCACCCCCGTATCAACAAGGTAACCTGACAGGAGTTCAGACTCAATAACTTGTGGGGGAAACAAGCAGCTGCTCCACCCCATAGGTGCCCTGCAGCATCAAAAGGTGATAAAATGGCCATAAATAATATATACTTCAAAAGAACGCTGTAATCACTCACACATTTAAACAACGGAGGCTGGACTTGTTAAGCATTCACATGCCAGTTGGAGGTCCAGTGCATTTACCAGCGTAATAATCCTGTATAACTAGTTTTAACATAGCTCACAAAATCTGAGAAACTGCTAAAATATTCCAGCTATTCATGCACACAGGGCCTTGAAACACTTGCAAAACTGGCTTTGCTGGGGTTTCTTTTTTTATACATTTTCCTTATAGAACAAAAAAACATGAGATTTTACTCCTTGCCCTTAGGGCAACTTCTATTTCTAATGAATTGATTATTCAAAAGAAATCAAAAGGCTTTTTGTAATAAAAGGTGTTTTTCAGCTTTTCACAGACACACACCATCGCATGCTGAGTGGAATACTGGAGACAGCCTTAAGGCCCGTTACTCCTTTCTTTCCAGAGTCCCATCGTTGGTAATAGAAAGAATTGGCCCAGACTTTAGACACGCAAGCATGCAAAAGTGTATTTGTTCTAAATAGACTGTTAACACTATTACCTCCCTATATGATATACAAGAGCCTGGAAATTTAGGGCAGGAGTAGCAACACAGTTTAACATAAAAGGGATAAAGCTTGGTTCCTGTACTGAACCAGTTGTTTTTACATACAGTGACAGTATCTATTTGGTTTAGCTAAATTTGTTCGTTTGATCACCCCACGCAACTAAACACAAACACAGCTGGACTGTGACCCTGAGGATTATCCACAGACAGAACTAAACTACCCTCCAGTTTAACCACACCCAATATAATTTTTACTCCTTAAGTACAAGAGCAATCCTTTAGGTACCCCAAAATATTATCTATTCATTACTAATGCAGAACGATAATGAAGAAATGTATTCTTCATTTTACCCCTCAAAATCTAAGTTCCTAAATTGTCATACCATGTGATACCAGTTGCGGCTGTCACCACTGTAGAAGCCCCAGGATTGGAGATTGAAAGTATGTGTAATGTAAATGAAGCAAACGAGCCACCCGCTCAACATCAGTGTTTTGTTTGTGATATAAAGATACACAACATCAATATTTTTGTTCTTTTTTTGAAAAATATGGGGTTTATTGGTTTAAACTGCAATCAGTCGTTACAAGAAACGCATATATAAAAACTCACATATAGAAAAAACTGTAGTGAACAGCAAAAGCTGAGAAAAATACATTCAACACTTTACTTTCTTTGTGTCAATCCTGTTCACCTTTATTCACTTCTCGTATTCTTTAAAATACAAGGAAAATCAGAACGAGGAATTGTTTTCTTCTTTAACAAAATTAGATATAAAAAGGTAGAATCACACACGCTACCTGGAATGTATTAAAAAAAAAAAAAAAAGAGGCACTTTTTACAATGTAATAACAAGGGATCCAAAATGATTTATTTAAATAAATAAATAATTAAAAAAAAAAAAAATCAACCTGTTTGATCAATTTCAAACCTTTTTTAGCTATCCCAGTTTAGAGCAAGAGGACTTGAAACCCTGTAGCTAATGCAAACCTGCTTTAGGCACTTCGATAAGGAACACTGCATTCTGAACTTCCTCTATAAAACCTTTAAAACAACAGATTCCGAGGCCCCAATTAGCACTAATCTTTTGTTACCTTAGGTAGTCCGATCATAACAAGCAGAAGTACTTAAAACCAGTACAATCTTAAATGTTTCAACATGCAAAGTTTCATCTAAAGATTTTACCAAGTTCTATTACTTTTAAATAGAACTGTTTCCAGCAATGTGAAAAAAAAAAAAAAAAACATTCAAAATAAAATGCACCTCTCTGTGTCCCAATTTCTCTGTGGCCAAACAGTAGTAGAAACATTTCAAACAGGTCAATTATTTTCCTTTTTTAAACTAATGAAGCTTTTTGAGATTAACAGTCTAACCAACTGGTTTCTGCTCATTCCTGATTTCCTTTCAACTAAACACAGGATTGTTTAAATCCCTTTGTTATTACAGCCTTGGCAAATAAAACCATAAATAAAAGACAAAGATATCTGAAACAGCACCACACGGGTTGAAACACTTTTCTTTCTTTGATAAACTGTTGAATAAGAGCTTATTAACCCATCCTTGACTGGGAAATGGCAGAACACCTGGATTCAGAAAGAATTTGTTTCACAACTGAAACCATACGAACCAATTCAGAAAGAAACCAGGCTGACTTGTTCTGCCAAAAAAAAAAAAAAAAAAGTTCAGATTTTTTTTCTTTTCGCCCACATAGAACAAATGGGTGCAGTTTTGGACCTCTGTAAAAGGCAAATTTAGGAAATGAGAGATGAGTGCCGATTCTGGCTAGTCACACTACGCACCAGAACTTGGCTGGTAAGGCCACATAGGCTAGCAATATAAAAGGAATAGGATATGTTAGGGATTAACAAGGCAGTAACAATTATCCTGAATTTGCAGTCCAACCCACAAAAGGGAAACAATTCTAAAATAAATAATCGAAACGCATTGTTCTTGCATTTTCTTTTTTTAAATTAAGTTTCATTTTAAAATAAAAACAAGTGTAGTTACAAAAAACAAGTCATTGTAGTATAATATATTAAACTGTGAAAAAAAAAAAAAGTCTTCACAACCTTTAGATTAATACAGAAGATAATAATTTAACATAAAAGAAAATATATTCTATTGTTTCATTATCCTGATAAATACAAACAAAATTAACAAAAAAAAATGCATATGATCGGCAATAAATATGTTTTTTTGATAAGTTAAATAAGCTTTTTTTTTTTTTATAACATTGTGCAGTGATAAGCGAAACTTTCCTCTCTGAGCAAATTCTCTTCTTGAAAGTTTCCAAAAATAACATTAACAGTAATAATAATAGTAACAACAATAATATAAATAATAATAATAATAATAATAAATAATAACAACAACAACAATAATAATAATTATAAAATCCAAAGGCAAAACAAGAAGGCACAAGTGCTCTACAAAGTAACCTACATTACAGCTGACCTTTAAAGCAATTTATAACTGCAGGGAGGGGCAGGGGCTGGCATAGCTTCCTCTCAGAGATGAAAACTTTTTACCCAGCTTAAAACACCCCCACCCCCCCCCCCCCCCCCCCCCCGAAAAAAGCAGGAAAAGAGGTGTCAAACAACTGATGACCAGAGCTTGTATATCCCAGTCCCATCAAATTATTGACCAGCTATAAACAAAACTGCTAGAAGTTTTAAGGCGTCACATGTCTACAGGGGTTGTCTGTGGATATGGTGGGTGGGGAGGGTAGATAAGCCTGTAGCACCAAAGCAAGTACTGATTCGCTATCCCAGCTGACTCCCAACCAATCTTGCTGCTCTGTCTCAAGTCCTTCCTGCAGACTTTGCTTACCAAACAGGCCAGTTTCACCTATGTCTTGCAAGACAGTGCTGAATGTTAAGTGTTCCACTTGCCCTAGCCCATGCATTAACAGGCCCCCTCGTTTGTTCGATTTTTTGATTTTTTTTTTTTTTCTATAAAACAGAGATAGATATTTATATACACATACACACACATCTTTATACCCTTGTGCCAGTCCAGATGTGGGAACAGTGGTAATGGCAGAACGTAGCCAGCAGAGGGTGCAAGACTGCTTAAACTGACTAAGGCACCATTTGCGCTGCTACACGTCAACAAGAAAAAGAAAATGCAGATGGTGCCTTAAGACAAATATCCCCCCCCCCCCCCCCCCCAAATAGGCACTTTGTAAACTAATGTCTAAATGCATCTGGCTATGAATTTTTGGCACTATTTTATAGAGGGAATTAAAAAGGTGCAAGGGGAGTAACATTCTATTTGTTAGGATTGTATCCCGCTACTTAAATGGGTTTCATTCTTTTTTCTAAAATAATCTAGGAGATCAAAGCTAGCTGCTCAGCCTACACGGTTCTCTTTACTCGGGATGGGAAATCCTGTGGCAGTAAAAGCATGTGGAGTCAGTTTTTGTAACCGAGCAACCCCCCACAAAAAAAGGAAGAAGAGATAGAAAGCAGGCAAGTGGACTATTCAACGTTGACCACTAGTCTTTAAAACTAAACAAAAGTCTCAGTTCGTAAATGGGAGGGAGGGAGGAAACGGGGCAGTGGCGCTTTCTTTTCTTTCTGCTTAGTCGTCAGAGACAGAGAGTCTGCTGAAGATTGGAAGACGCTTGTTGGTGTCTAGGACTGGGGACTCAGACCCACTTATGCTTCCAGAGCTGCTTAGGTAGCCCTCCTGGTCGGAAAGCGAATCAGGCGGGCTGGGGGGAGCCTCAAACATCTGGGGAGACTCTGACATGGCCCGGAAGATGAGGGTGGTGGGGGAGGGTGGAGCTGGGGCAGAGGAGTCACCCGGGATACTAAGGCTCGGCCCAAAGAGGGTAGCCAGCTCCTGGCTGGAGTAGGCGAAGGGGTTATTTACCCACTCAGATAGGTCGTCTGCATTTAACACGGGCGGTGGGGTTACAGAGGTGGGACTGTCCTGCAACCCACTGGAGCTAGGGAACCCGGCGAAGCTGAAGCTGTGCTGAAGCCGTGGCCGGTCCAGCTTGTTGGAGGATGAGAGGGGGTACTGGGGAGGTGGGCCTCTGCGCTCCTCTGCATTGTGGATGAAGTGGCAGCGGGGCCCATAGGGGCAGAACCCGATGGTGTGGAAAGTGCGGCAGAGTTCTGTCTTGTACTTAGGGTGGCGGCTCAGGCTGCGCAGCTCATGGATGCCATGGGCAAACTGGCACTTGTCTCCGTACTTGCAAGCGCCATTCTCCTCAAATGGTCTACATAGTTCCGTCTTGTAGCGACTGGAATTAACTTGCCCTCCTGCGTTGCTGCCGCTGCAAGGCTTTTGGAGCATCCTTTCCCCGGTCTCAGAATACGAGCGGTCTCGGAAGCGGTTCTCCTTGTTGCTGCCGCTGCCGCCACCACCACCACCGCCACTAGTAAGGCACGGCTCTATCTTTAGGCTGTTCACGAACTGGTTCTGGTTGAACTTGGAGTTGGGTACGGTGACAGAGTGCCGCCGTTGATAAACCCCCGTAGAGGGGGTCCCCACTGCCTTCCTGTCCAGCAGGGTCCCATTAGGGGTGCAGATGGAGGGGTTGGTGCTAGTGCAGGGGGCAGATGTGGGATGAGGGGCACTGAGGATGTTGTTGTTGTAGTTCAGCATCCTGTTGTTCTGGAATGAAACAAAAACACAAAAAAAAATTGTCAATAACCCTGTATTTACAACAAAGTAAACCAAGTATGTGAATTGGACTGAGAAACAGCAAGAAATCCCAGTAGTGAATGGGTCAAAGTGAACTCATCATCCATCCACAATATAAAGCTTGGCGATTAGATTAAATGTTTTGATACATGTGAACAGGGATATAAGAAGAGTGATTTTGCTCTAACAGTAATACGATTTCAGAAATACTATTTTGGAATCTGATCTAAAGCACTGATGGGAAGACCAACTATATGTGGAAACTGATAGCAACACATTTGATGTTTGTATACTATTGTAAATTTACACTGTATAGTATCTTGACAAATTAACATATCACTTTCTGAACTGAAGCATTTTAATATACAAATTGACAACTTGCCAACGTAACCCTAACAAGTGGTGTTTTTATATGAACTCTTTGTGCTTAAAATGACAATATCTTTCACATGTATGCAAAATAAATAAATAAATAATCCACTCCAGGTTTTCCTAACAACCAAACCGAGTCTCAGGTTGACCTCGTGCCATTACCTTACCATACACTGCTCACTGTTGCTAGTTAGAAATACCCCGTTTCTTACTATGTGCGATTCACGTTTAATAGAAGCTGGCCACGACTCATTAAAAAAATAAATAAATAAATACATAAGTTGCTCTCCAATGTGTGTAAATCAGACACATACTAATATGCGGAATTTGCTTTAAAAAATAAATATACTAGAATGTGGTTAACTGGATATTAAAAAGCAATACATGGCCAACTTTTAAAACACGCAAAGTGACAGGATTGGCGAAGGGGGTTGTCTGACTGTCATACTGTACGGTAGAGCAACTGTACAGTGTTCGCGGCAACTCATTGGTTGCAGCACTTGTCAACACTGCAAGACTCTGCTTGCAGCAGACTGAACTTAAGTCTAGCAAGATTTCTAGGCGTCTGTTGCGCATTTTATATTTAAACATTTAAACAACAAATTATAGAGCGACTTTCAATACGAAATTGGCTTGATCGTAAATTATTTCCCTTATCATGTCTAGCAAATTAATTTAATTGATTTGCTAGCCCTAACTGTCAAAGTCAATAATAAGAACATGAGATTGTAATGCATGGACTTCTTTAGTAACAAATCGCAGCATGACTGAGTTGCTTCATTTTACAGGTCTAAAAGCTGACATAACATAGAAATATGGTTCACTGTATGCCATACAACTTCGAAACATCTTTAAAAAGTCCGATTTTGAATATGTTTTGATAGAAAACTGATGCGATGTAATTGTTCAATCACATTTAAAAACCTCAGACTGCAAAAACACAAGCAGCAGATTTTGAATAAGATCAGAAAATCACAAGCTGAAGTGATCAAAG
The DNA here is from genome assembly GCF_017654505.1 of Polyodon spathula. Taxonomy (NCBI): domain Eukaryota; kingdom Metazoa; phylum Chordata; class Actinopteri; order Acipenseriformes; family Polyodontidae; genus Polyodon; species Polyodon spathula. The sequence goes on from NC_054550.1 coordinate 24,590,248, forward strand.
TAGCTCCACGTGAAAAAAAAAAAAAAAAAAAAAAAAAAAGTATGGATTTAAAAGTTAAAGTCCACAAGGAGAAGCAAATGCAAAACTCACAAACCTTGCAAAGGAATTGAATATTAAATAATGTCCACATAGAAATGAAAAACTTAGGGGCCAAAACGGGCTTGCTTATATAAACACATAATCTACAACAATGTAAACAAACTACGTGAACTGTCTAAAATTGAAATACTTTTGTACATACAGCACTGTAACTTAACAAGCTTCCACGCGCGCATATATATATATATATATATATATATATATATATATATATATATATATATATATATATATATAACAATATAATGTAGCTTGTTGCTATTAAAACATAATCAAAACACAAAAAGCAAGACAGCCACTAATAAACGCAGGATTTTAAAAGTAAACTCAATATGTATACTGTTTTTAAAAAAGTTTTTAAAAATGCAAACTAACTTTTAGACCTTGATCTTTTTTTTTTTTTTTTTTTTTTTTTTTTTACCTTGTTCAAGACATCGCTGAAGTCGAAGTATGGCGCCACCAAAGCCGCAGACATCTTCGGTGCGAAAAATATATAATTTTAAAAATAAAAATAAAGTGTATATAATAAATCACAGTTTTAAATGGGCGCTGATTTCCAGATTGCTTTTTCTTCCCTACTTCAGAGCCCCCTCTCTGATCTGCAAAAACAGCTCTCTGCATTACCTTTATAATCTCAAAGTTTCTGTGTTCTGGAGAGGAGGAGTTAGTTGATTGACAGGTGTTGTACTTAAAACCCTTTTTTTCGCGCAGGAGGGGAAACGACAGCGATGGCAGTGTTGAAAGAGCGGTGCACGTATTTTTTCAAGTTAGATTGTAAATCAATGAAACCAAATCTAATATTATATATATATATAGCCCCTATATATTGCATATTATATATATATTATAACTTACGCTATAATATATATATATATATATATACACACACACACACACACACACACACACACACACACAAAAAACCCCCGTGTGTGACTCAGATATAACAGTAACAAAACTTTGCATTCGCCACAACCCCTTTTTTTTTTTAATCCGCATCGATGTTTTTTAAACCTAAACAAAGGAACGTACAGACCAAAAACTAAGGTTTTTTTTCAACGTTTGTCTCATCTGCCTTCAGCAGGGCGATCGCCATTTTTGTCTTTTCTCTCTTCTCTCTCTCTCTCTCTCTCTCTCTCTCTCTCTCTCTCTCTCTCTCTCTCTCTCTCTATATATATATATATATTAGACGAGGTGGTATTATTATAATGTGTCATTGTAAAGATACATCACTGAACCTACCTATATATGGGAAAAGGCTGGGCCAAAACTCAGGAAAGCAAGTAATAAACTTTAAAACGCAGGATGTTAAAAGTAAAATAAATATGCATACTATTTTTGTTTTTAAGTTTTAAGTAATGTGAGCAAACTTTTAGATCTTGATCTAAAGATGTGGATTGTTTGTTTGTTTTTTTGTTTACTTTTTTATTTTGCTGTCGTGGTGCTTTTTTGTAAATTTGTCCTGTACCTGAACTACTCCATTCTGTAGTCTTTTCTTGGAACGTGCAAATTACAACATATAATGTGTACTTTTTGTTTCGTTCGATTTTTCCTTGTTGGAAAAAAAACAAAACCACACAAAACTAATTTGAATCGTTTCAGAAATAATGAGCTATCAGAATCCATGTTAAGTTCTGAAACAATGCGAGTACTTTTGGAGCTCTTACGGTGATTTGCATATTAAAATAATACAAACGATGGTTTCTAATAATCTCTTGTATTTTGTTACAATTGACCGTTTTTGGCGGGACATAACACACTGGCTAATAGTAAAACGTGCCTTTTTGGGGGGTTAATTGCAGACGTCTGTTGTCATTCACAATCTTTATTGTAGAGGTGGGTAACAAACATTTCGTATTTTTAGTGATATGCCAGAGTAGGTTAATGTTTGAACTAACAGACCTTGGATCACTGCATGTGTTTAACAGCTTTGTAAGCATGGGTTTTTTTATGTGTTGAATTTTTGCCAACAATGTCTCAATAACATTGGTTTTAGTTTTAATACAGTTGTGCGCAAGTAGGCATCCCACTTAAAGTGTGCAGATAGAAGTTGCATGGAGTAGTTTTTTTTTTTTTTTTTTTAAAGCTGGTTTCCAACGTAAGATGCTATTCAAGTTAAACAAAGAACAACCCCCGGTGCACCATTTCATTTTTGTACCAGGCAGGTTAAAAAGTAAAGCCACGGTTTAAAAATGAGAAGTTAACATTGTTTTAAAGTAAAAGCAACAACAAACCAGTACAGTTTTTGTTTTTTTTTAGATTTAAAATAGTTTAAAATACCTAAACTAAACAGAAATCTAATTAAGTTGCATAGTATAAGCCCCTTTCACACTGGCATGCTCTACCTAGGTCGGAACCTACCCGGGTGAGCACCTGGTGTCATTTGGCTCGGCTACGCTATTTCACACTGCTTTTTCATAAAAGGTGTAATGCAGGTATGCAATATGCGTATCAATGCCCCTGAAGCAGGTTGTTACAGATGCTTCCATCCAAGCTTCTCTGGATTGAACCTTCTGCCCAAATGCTGATTAGAGCAAATGTTTCTTAATCCCGGCTGCAATCTGGCTCATGGTGTGTCTCAAGCAACAGAAATATTGCTAAACGGATTAAACAAAAACGTTCCTTGCGGAAGTGAAACCTTCACGCAGGCGTGGCTGTTTGTTGTTTTGTAAACTAATAAACGGCCATCATGCATTTTGCCTTGCTTAACCCGGGTCAAATCTGTCAACCCACTGGGACCCGGGTAGAAGTGTCAGTGTGAAAGGGGCTGTAGAATAAGAAAACGTTGGTAATTCTGTAATAATGGAAATACATTCAGACATATGTGAACAAACCAGATCTGCTTTATTAAAAAAATAAAAATAAAACGTTTTCGTTGTAGTATACTGAAATGTTATGTGCCCTTCTGCGTATTTTGCTTTGCAGAATGTCACAGCTTTCTGAATTCTGGAGCTGCCTGAACTACAGTCTATGCACCGAGTGTAGGTCTGTTCAAAATGAACCAAGCTGGGGTTTTTATTCGTCATTTTTTAGTGCCCTCCAGTTTTTGGGTTGTTTACTCTTAGCTGTGGCACAGCATGTCGATTCTCAAGTGTTCCCAGCACTCTGAACCTGTCTATAATTAAATCCCTTTTAATCATTAGGATAAGACGTCATTTCTGGGACTTTCCATGTGTTAACATGTTCATTCAAGAACAGATACTGTATTAACCCTGTTTTACTCCTTTAATTTTCCTTTTTTTGTTTACATTTACAAATCCCTATATATAAACAAAACAGTACAGCTATTAGCCCGTTTACATGCCTTTGTAGATCTCACACGGTTATGTCACAGTTGTATGTATAACATATTAACTGCTGCTAGTCATATTGTAAACTAACATATTTAAAGAGGCAGTGTCCTTAAGTACTGTCATAGTCTTAACCCTGTTCAACTCAGTCAGTTTTAAACTTAAAAAAAGAACTACTTTAAAACAGAACTGCACTTTTAAACAGGTAGAAATAAGAACCATCTTTTAAATACAACAATCTCTGTGGATTGTTTTAGGGGAAAGTTTAAGCCACTGCATAACCATCGCATCAGCAAAATGAATAAAAACAGTCGCTTTAGTGGAAAATTAAGTTCCTCGTGCCTGTGGTCAAAATCTTGACCTACTGAAGTAGGCATGAAATCAAAAATCCAAGACGAGCAGAAAAATTGCATGACTTGTGATTAAGTCATGAGTTGGCTGAACCTTATATTAGAGACATTAAAAAAATGTAAAAAAAAAACACTCAGCTTTTGGGTAAGAATGGGGTGGGTAGTCTTTTATCTTGGTCCTACTTTATAATTTTACAAATGTGGAATAAAGGTGGGATGCACCTATACTGGAGATTATTGTAGAGTGAAGAGATGTCAGAAAGGGGAAGGTAGCTTAAACTGAAAAGGGTTTTCGGCCTTGAAGACAGTTCAACTCACAGAATGTCATGCTTTTGTCTAGTTATAATACTGTATACACGTCTTTGCCACATAATGAGACATATGCACATAGGTCAGTGTATGACACCAAATAGTATTTTGATAGATACAGTAGGGAAGAGAGTCTGGGGTATATAGTGGCAGTCTCATATAACAGTGATAAAACAAGGAATTGTATACACAGATAATAGACAACATTCATGCAGGGAGAATAAGTTATATCAGACTGTTGGAGTAGAAAGCCTGAGGCAAAAGACTAGACATAACATGAAACTAAAATATGTGTTCATGCGCTGGTTTCAGTTTCTGTCAGAGAATGAAGTTTGGTGTGCAAAACCATTTACAGTGTATATGTTTAACCTTAAGTACAAAGTTAGGCTTAGTAATACAAATATTTTTCTTCTTCTAACAAAGCTTTTTTTGTGCTATTGTATAAAAGAAACAGCTGATAAAGGCTGTGCTGTACAGTTTACATTGCCATGGTAATTCAGTACATTCACCTATTAGTCACTGGCCAGAGTTGTGTAAACTATTAACCAACTGCAAGATTCAGAAGCAGTTCACAGAGTCAGCCAAATGGCATGCTTTGTTTGTTTCTTCTTGCATTTTAATTGTCAATCTGTTTTCTATTGCTGACACAACATTTTTCTACCTACCTTCCTGATTCTTGAGAATCAGATGAAACCAAACTATCCTCCCCACCTGCTCCTTTTTTTTTTTTTTTTCCCTAAAATCAGGAAACAAAGACATCTTGAAATGTTTCCCAACCAACTTCGTGGCCAGCCTTTCATTACACCCTAACAGACTCTCCATAGCTAAGATTCTTGGCAGTTTCATTTAGATGTACTGTCAACAGTGATGGCATTCTCTAACTCCCAGAGAAGCTTGCTGTCATACAAAGCACTGGTTCACATAATAATTGGTACTCAAGTCTTTATAAGAGCCTGTTCTACAACAATAGGGACACTGTCTCCATTCCTAATTTAGACTTCATTTGTAAAATTGATGCAATGTTAAATCAAAAGTTTCACCCTTTGATCTAGTATAATGGTCTTCTAAGTATATTTTTGAAACATTTTAGTTGAAGGGTCATAAAATATATATTATATATATATTTTTATTAGCTCATATTTATTTAATTTGAAAGTTGCTCTTAAGAATTAAGTGATCATGAAAGGTGAGGGACAAAGCCACTGACTGCAGTCCATGAAAAGTCCCATCTCACAGCACTGTAAACATACCTTAATCCTCACCTTTTGTCATTGAGGCCTGGGCCTACCTCAAGCAGAGACTGCCAGTAATACAGTAATAATGTGTTGTGAGTTTGTGGTGCGCACACATGTTGAGACTATAAAACTAATTTTTATGACCTGAGATAAATTTGAACCCAGGCCTCCAGCTTGATTCAAACACAACGGTTATGTGCCACCTACAGCTCTTGCCAAAAAGTTCTGCATCACCTAGAATGTTAGGATTTAGACATAAAACCCCCCAGAAACTGATATGAACATAATTTAGATGATTTTACACCATGTAGTCAAAGAAACTGCAAAATGATATTGCAAAAGTCTGCCATACGCCATAATAGTGGTACAGTGTTTCATGTTAGATTTCAAAATGTCAAATTTAAGTATATTTGAAAATTTACAATTTATCAATTTACAATTTACAGTTTGTGGGCAATTTATCAGTTTAGGGCCATATTTGGTTTTATTTATTTTCAGATTGAGCAAATGAGAGTCACAAGCTTATGTTTAGCTGGATGTTGAGTCTTAATTTTATTTTAATGACTGATTTTGTTTTGTTCACCATTTCATTACATTGTCTTGGGGTGTTTTACATAAAGGAGTGACTCATTAATCCACAGTTTTGGTAACTGTTGTCCTTCCCTCCTTTACCCATAGGTGGTGCTGTAAATCCCCTTAAATGACTGATCTAGCAAACAAGCTTTAAAGACCAAAACACCTCCATAGAATTAAGTCTTAATCCTTGTTGTCATTAATGCTAACTTAAAACTATTTTACTTCTAAAGTTTAATCTTTCTTCATGCAAAGATTTTTGTATTAGCTCCATATATAGAGGGTGTCTCATAAGACAGGCATCACAGAAAATATCATTTTTTCTGCTGCTTAGGATGTTCTCTGTTGAATTGGACAGCAACACCCTGTTGGCTATCTGCACCACAGATCAAATTGATCTGAATCCATTCATTTTTGCTTAAAGACATTTCACACCTGAAATAAAATTTGACAACTAATATAAAACAAGTACACCTATGATTCCTGACCTATGGGGCACCTTATAGTTTTGTAGAATTAAAATTAAAAACTAGGCAGTCAGTTAAGCCTTCAGCCAGTGGTGGACTGAGATACAATTATAGTAAATGATTATGGCTCATCATTGGAGCAACAAGAAATGACCACTGAGAATGATTACAGACACCATGAAAAGGTAATGGAAAAATAAAGCAACCATTACAAAAATGCATATTTTACTTACAGCTTTAGGTAGACAAATAAATACAACATCAGAACTGCATTGTTTAAACCCAAGAAACAAAACTACCACATGGAACATTTCTCTCAGCTTTTTCACAGAACGTTAGCCTTTTTGTTACTAAACCACAAGGCTGTGATGCACTCCAAATGAAAGGTTTCAAAGACCAGGATACTTTGACTGGCAGGAGGCTGGTGAGTGAATTGATTATGGGGCAGAAAGTAGATGTTATTTAGACAATACATTATAATCACAGTTATTTCTGATTTGCATTCAAAGAGAGCAATTAGCCTTCGCTTACTGCAGGTGTGTTAACTGCTTTGCAAGATAAAATTTGTCTGAACTGGATGATAGGATCAGCCCTTCCCTCTGGATGTTTCGCAGATCCTGCAGGGCAGATTCACATTAACTGGCACTTCATAATCTTGGAGCAGGCTGTCATGCATTTTCCAAATTAAGATGTTGCTGGGAACTCAATCTGGAGTTCGGTGAGAATCTTCAACCTGAGATTAATTTAAACTTGGGTGTCTCTACTCTGGGCTATGTTCCCCCCTCTTGTATGACTTTCTATGTAATTGATGTGTTTGGCAGTAAGGGGCTGTCCCTCATAGGAATTATTAATTAAGCATCACTATGCAGGGAGCTTGTATATATTTATAAATCTGCCTCTACTGCAACTGCTTATATCTCATAAACTTTTTCAGCTTGCATTTTATGATTGTATAAAGCTGATGTCTTAAAGAAGTGAACCATGTCAATAGCACGTTGTTTTAATTTCTTCACATACCTATATAGATCATGTTCACTTTATGTGATATTCTCCTTTAGATAATGTTCCAAGGGATGTTTTTTTTTTGTTCACAAAAATTCCCATTTCTTGTTTTTAATGCAAATGGCATGCCACGTATTGTGTAATAAAAGATTACAGACGGGATATCTGAAAGAGGTTTGATAGTAGGTGCTTTGTTTGCAGGTGATTTAATATCGAAGACTGCATACATTTTCAGCATTTTTGTTTAACCACACTGTTTGAAATGCCATATTTTAGAGTTGATTCCCAGGGACTAAATCTCAGTTTACAAACAATAACACCAACTATTCAGTTTCTAGATGGCTTAAGATTACATAACATTACATCTAGTTGTATTTCTATTTTTGCTAAGTGTTTGACATCATGCCTTTTTTTTTTTTTATTGGCGATCAGCATTGCGCTAAAATCATGCAGGCTGTATATCAGTTTTTACTCGAGACAGCATGTGGCAATCTGGGAAAACAACTCGCAAATGCAAAGTGAAGCTGTCACAAGTGAAGTGTGAGAATGGACAATTTTTAATTTCCCTGAGATTTAGGTTTTGAGTAGTATGTGTGTGTGTCATGAATTATATAACATGAACTTTACCCATCACCAGAGGTATTACAAAAGCACGCCCTAGTCATTATAATTTAAATGCAACCACTTAAAAGACAAAGCAATTGATGATTTAGAGGCCATATAACAGTATATACTATTACAGGATGCAAGGCTTAATATGAGTTCAAACTAACATAGTAACCCTTGGTAACCAGTGCCAGACACCTAGACATCCTGTTGTATAAATGGGCACAGGGTGAAGAGAAGGGGTATTTCTTGCAATCCTGGAGGTGGTCATTGTCTACGATAAATTCCATATCACATATGCTCCACAGTTTGGGTCCACTACCAGAAAGGGGGGCATTATGTAGTAGTGAGTGCACTTACAGATTCTGCACTGTGGGAATAGTCAAGTGGAGAGAAGGTGTTAGTGCAGCTGTCAACATAAAACACAGAAAGATAACTGTTTGCATGGGGCTTGAACTTTAAATAGAGTTCTGATGATGTCCATTGTTTTTGTAATAAGTTATTTATTGCCCAGTTTCCATATCTTGAGAGAGCTGCTATCAGTCTTAGACAAGGTAAAGATGCGCAATTAAATTATATTTAAGCAGGAGGTGGCACTGGATCTTAAGAGGCGGATTCAATCAACAACCTGTGGTATTCTGTAGCACAATTAAATTAAAACTTTTACTGTGAAGGCAGAAATGACAAATGCTCATTTACAATGTTGAACTGGGAACATAACACTTTTAACTGTGTTTTTTTTTTTTCTGTTGACTTTTTCTTTTCATTGTTCACCCCATGTGTAAACATGTTGGTGCATTTACTTCACATCTGAAAAGCGTCACAATTCAACACCGTAGTTTGGACAAAAGAGAGGTTAAGGATTTGATGAGCATGGAGACAAAGAGGACAAAGACCAGTCACTCAATCTTGCTGATCAAGTGTATTAGGATGCTCCGCTGTTTAGATAATTATAATGGAGTCCTAAGTGGATCAGTCACTGAGCTGAGATTTGAACCCAGGGTCCCACTGCTACATGCTACAACTATATTTCTGTTATTTGTTTCTGGCACTAAACTGTTTTTCACTCAACCCGTAAAAGAAAAATAAATTACGAAACACAGACAGAACATGAATGAGTAGAAATAGTAAAAATGAAGAAAATAACATTTTAAGCTTCATTTAGGAAACATCCTAAAAATAGATTTCACTTACTCATGGCTCATTCATGTCCCGTCAAGTTAAATACATACAATTAGTAGAGATCATGTTCTGTTCCACATCCTGAGCTAGCGTATTGAGCTGCTATGGGACTGGGTGAACTGTATCATTCGCATGTCCTTTCAACATAACCACAGTGGCTGTCAACCACTGGGTTCAAAGATGTAAAAGTGTGGGTTGTTGTATTATCTTTAACTGATAATGTATATGTATATAGATAGAGTGGGTGTGAGATATGTGACTTTGTAATATGAGTACTGTACCAGTAGACTTATACCTCGTTACAGGCTATGCTAGCCACCAAAATCAAAAGAGCATTTCTGTGTTTTTTTTCCAAACCTTGCCAACCTCGGAAATCCTCCAAGATCACTGGGGGATTGTGGAATCGTATTGTATTTTGTTTTAAAGAAACCAGCGGTAACACTGCATTTAGAGAAAAGCAATCCAAGCAATGAAAGCTGAGATTGAAAGAACGCTCATTGCTATTGTCATTTTGGCACTACATAGGATTTTAGACAGCCTTCTCAAGACTCAGTTGAATAAACCCTTCAAAAGAAGATGGATGGAAAATGTTCATCAACAGACGAGCGGCTTCTGTATTTTGGCATCAGCCCAAACTGTTAAAAGACATTTTGTTTCTTTTGTTTCCCAGAAGCCACCTCAATTGTTTTCATGTTCAGAAGTCTTCTGCACAGCCATTGTACCTGTGAAAAAAACAACGGTATTGATTTCCCTGTTGGTTTCTTCTCTACACGCAACTCCTAGCTACGTGATGCACTTCCACTCTAGCCTGTTTGCCTGATCAGATAGACAGCCACGGTCTGCCACTTGCATTATCAGTGGAAACACCCTGTTTTGTTGCTGTGGGCAGCCGTAGCTGGGAGCGCCAGGCTGTGGAAATGGGGCATTATTGTGCCAGACATTAAAATTAGCTTGTGACTTCACACTTTTGACCACTTTTGTAAACAGAATGCATGCCAGGTTTGCATAGTATACATATGTAAGTGCAAACATGTATGTGTTTATATTTGTGTAGCTTTCTTTATGATGTTTAGATAAGGCTATCAACACATTCTGTAGTTATGTGGCTTTCTAATTATTGTGTTTAAACAAAAACACCTCAGTAGGTACAACTAGAGACAGGCTGGGACAGGAACCCTGATAATAGCACCCTGTGGCAAAGTGATTAGCAGTGTGCAGGTGCAGGTGATCAATAAAAAGCCAGACAATTATAATCCAGTTGCAGTGTTGTTTAATGATTTTTTAAATCCAATGGTCTGATGTCAAACAGCAGTAAACAATAAACAATGTCAATGAGAGAAGCAATACAGTGGCGTGTATTGCTTATTTATAATCCGCGGGTTAGCCCTGAAATAATAACAGTCCCATTTTTTTCATCCACAAGTAACACATGCACACACACAAAACCCGTCCACAGTGCGTGCTATAGAGCTCGTAGTGAAAATACAGTTCAGTGGTGATGAAAAGTGCAGTGATGTCCAGGTTCATGCTGGTCTTTAGCAACAGATCCTGGATCACATTTAGCCATCTAAATAATAACAAAGAAGTATAATTTAGCAATGACAATAAACAAAACAAACACAGTACCCCAACACAGTTTCTCCTTTCAGTTACATTAATTGACCATTTACAAAGGAACAGATCAGATCACTACGTCCCCTTAAATACCGTCAACCATGACCACTTGGTTAACAAGCACGTCCACTCTTCCAATCTGTGGATGCCACGCCGTTTCCCATCCGGGTCATTGATTTAGTGTACCATAGCTCTGTCCCCTTTCTAGCTGGTCAACTTCCATCTAAACCTGGGAATGAATTGTCAAGCCAACCATTCCTGGGTCTTCGGTTCCCTTTATGCAGGTCGGAAGGGAGATCACAGGCCTCACAGGTCGGGAGGGAGATCTAACACCAAGAATCACTCGATCTCTGTCACAGACCCATATGCAAAGCAAATGCAGTTTACGCTACAGTCTCCTACAGGTATTTCTAAAATAACTCTAGTTACACATAGGCAAGCAAGGAAAATAACAAAGTAACTGTAAATAAAAGAATAAAATAACTTAATGGTACAACAGTAAATCAATTAACAGCAATATTTCAGAACTATGACTATGGTAAACTTTAGTGAGGTGTTCTCATGTATAAATAGTAACACAGCTACAGAAGAACTGTGGAATAAGTTACTGTAAAAAAAAACCAAAATGATCAATGAGTTATCCTGACATTAGAAATAACTATACTTTCCATATTGTGCTTTCCTACACTTTGGTACTCATTTACCATGGTGTACACCACTTTTAAAAGGTAGTCACTAAAGCTAATTAGATAGACAACAGAGGCAAAACATCATTAATGACTCCAAATTGAAAAGCAGGTCAACATAAATGTAAAACAAGCAGCTTTAAATGATATAAATATTACGTCATATGAAAAGCAAATAGCTGAAGTGAAACTGTGCTAAATTTGGCCATCTTTATGTGAAGCACAGCTGGACTGTAGTGCACTATACTATGCTGTAATTGCAGTTGCAACAAAAGTCCTTTGTGGTTAAATACAGCTGCATGTTAATTTGATGTGCATGTAAATCAATGGCCATACTGTAGCACCACAATATGGCAAAGCAATGGTAGCACACTGCTACAACTGTCCCACTGACAGAATGGCATCACAGCAGTAACACTTGACATACAGACAGTACCATATCAGAAGCAGTGTGTTGCCATTTTTACATTGCCGTTGAAGCTGTGATCTACAGTTGGTTCTGCATAAGTTCATCAGGGAATACACTGGTATTATAATGGCAGCCCAAAATATTATCTTCTTTAAGGATGATCTACAGTAAACTCTAACGCACTGGGTAATTAATCTATTATGAAACATGCAGTTGTCTCTATAGGGCCATTGTGTGTTAACCCTTATAACAGTTTCCCATAATAGCAAAGTATGATAAAGCATAGTATATTAAGAAAATACTTGCCAAATCAGGGTAAACTATGGGTAAATGCATGGTAAAAGTGTAAAAATACTGTGGTACACTTTTATAGAAGAATTGCAAGGAAAAGGATTGAGGGTTGCAGTAAAGGCTTACTTTTGTATTGGTTTATTTAATGTTACCTTGGTGAACTTTTTTTTTCTCTGTGTATGTATTCCTTGATAAAAAAACATGCCATGATACACTTCAGAGTATCTGCTTCACCTGTACTTACCATGTGTTTTACCTTATTTATTTGTGCTTTACAATGCTTGTCGATGCATTAGCCAAAACTACTTGAGAAACTTGGCATGGGTATAAAATATCAAAGTTATCTTAAATGTTTCTGTTTCAGTGATCACATCCTTGTAACATTTTATAACTTTTTAAAACTCTTAGAAAGAGTTCTATTTAAGAACATCTGGTACACTAGAGACTAACCATTAACCTGCACCCCCTGCAACATGCTGCCCCTAGTGGATGTAGGAAATACAGCAATAAAAATACCACCTCGAACAAATGTGGTGTTTCTTATATCCGCAGGGAGCAGAGTGTCCCATAAAATGTGTTATTTATCATAATGTGTTACTGTTATTGCACTGTTCAATCGTTACCATTTACAGTCTCTGTGTTTCTAATTCTTGTGCCAAGAACAAAACACATGTACAGGCTTGCTATGAAACACTCACGGTCTGCTGCACCTTGACAGCATTCATATACATACCATAGGACAAAGTGCAGAATGTAGCAGCACAAGTTTATGTTGCAGGGTGAAGCATTTGATCAATGTGCATAGAGTATAAATATGAGAGCTAGCCATTCACAGGTTTTCCAATGCAGCTACCGACTTCATTGATGTTACCTTGCAACTTAGCAGCACTAACATGATAGATGGTAGATGCAAGAGACCGTTGCTATGTAATGCATGTGTCTGGAAATATACTGAATTCTGATTGGTTACCAGTACACAGCACACACCTTCAATTGGCTGAGAATCAAAATGAAATGTAGAGGTTAATTTGTCTGGAGTTAACGCTACTTGAAGAGTACTACAGCAAGAGAGCAAGGACAGTGGAGTAAAGTCTATTACTTTGCTATGATTTTATCCTGAGTTAAAATTTAAAACAAATGATGGCTTAATCATATTACTGTTGCATAATTTGGGAGGCCACAGAAAAATGTTAAATTATGTTGCAAAACAACTAAGATTTATGGTCTTGTTTTGTTAGCTACAATTACCTTAACACAATTAATAACAACTAATGGCAGACATGGATGCATTCCAAAGGTAGGAAAAAAAGCAAACTTGAATGCCATACTTAAATAGTGTAGGATCTATTCCTATAATAACCTGTTCGGGTAAGACAACAACTGCTCCACCTAGGTGAGCTAGGTAGGATCTCTCCGAGATGCTGGGGTCCTGTCACAAAGACGGCCAAGTGGGCGGTGTCAGAACCAGGAAGGAATGAAATATACAAAGACGATGATGTGAAATGAAATGATGAAGACGCCTGTTGGCGCCGGGTTATTACAAAATAAAAGGTTTAAACAAACACGAAAACACAGGACACGGCACTCTACGCCAAAATAAATAGACAAACAAAAACAGACTAAACTTAACAAAACGGTGCACGGACAGACACTGACAAACACGGTGAGCAGATACTTTCTGTTATTATTATTATTATTACTACTACTACTACTTATTTCCTCCGTCTCCAATCCCGTTCTCCGCTCACCGAACACCCAACCGCCAGTATGTGACAACGTGCATCTATATATACTATTGTGCTGGGATTCAATTACCAATTAATTATTCACTTGAATCCCAGCACGTGAATTAATAAAGTGCAATTCCCCGTGCTCACATATTACTACATTTTACTTGCACGTGAAGTGCTGTGCAATCCTCGTGCCTAAATACACATATACATTTTTAAACATTCGTGTTACACAGACCCGTTTATATCCCGTGTACCAATGTCTATACACCAACATTTAACACACCACACGCAAAACATAACAGAGAATATACACAGGGGCGGGCACTTTGTCACAGGTCCTCACAGAGGAATTACAGTAAACAAATGACGATTTCAGTACAAAACAAGAACATTCATTTTAATTTTGGGAGTAAAAACATTTTAGCCTTTTAGTTTTCAAATGCAAGTGGCATTGTAGCCAAGAATCCAGGCTTAGCAAACTGATCTTAAACTGGGATGGAGATAGGAATGAAAAAAACAAATAAGCAAACAAAAACATGACTATGACTTTCAATTTGGAGTAGGACTGGCTTCAGGAGAGCATTCTTCAGAGTTCTCTTCTCTTATCTATGCACACTTTATAACAGCCTCCCTAGTCACCAACAGGACAGATGCAGTGATTCCAGAAACTAAACATGTATTGTTCAGCAAAGCAGCAGTTGAAATACAGAATATAAGCAGCAATGCTGCAAAATGGAATATGTGTTCCAATTTTTTTTTCTCATATCCATATTACATTTGGATATTATAGGAGGCTGTGTGGTTCAGTGGTTAAAGAAAAGGGCTTGTAACCAGGAGGTCCTCGGTTAAAATCCCAGCTCATCCACTAACTCATTGTGTGAGCCTGAGACGTGAGACGTTGTTGTAAGTGACTCTGCAACTGATGCATAGTTCACATACCATAATCTTGTAAAGTGCTTTATGATGGTGGTCCATTAGGAAAGATGCTATATAAAGATTATTATTATCTGTCAATTTTGTTTCATTATTTCAACTTTTTCTTAAATTGGAGTGAATTATTTTCTTCTTCATTCTATATCAAAATGGTCTCAGATCTGGACTTCATTTTCATCTTTAGTCTGTGAAAAACGCTTAATTCGACATGACAATTAAATTGTGTTTCAGTTGTTCTGGAGGGTTGTTACTCCTACAGGCATGATAGAGATCAAAATCTGCAGCGAAATCCTTTCTCATAAATCTTCACAAGCTTTTAGTTGCTTCCATGTGTTTGTTACACTTTCACACTGTTTTACAGTACTATGTGCTTTACCACACTTTACTAGGACTTTATCATGAATACAGCACTACGCTTGCCCTCTTCAATACAAAATATATTATAAATAAAAAAGCTCAGGGTTTCAGATGACTGTACATGAATTATTCTCTGATAATGGACTCAATAATACAAATTATAATACAAGAGTTATCACTGTCATTACTACCACCCTAAACTCAATGCAGCTATTCTTTTACCTCAGTGTATGTGGGGGATGGGACCTGCAGGCCCTCAGTTGTACAGCTGGGAATGACTGTGGTCCAAGGAGGTGAAGTGACCTGCATCCATGGGTCACCCAGTGTCTGAAGAGTCTGAAATGGGATATTTGGCCTTTTGAAAGAAATCAATTGGCCATTGAGCAGTGCAGCCTCTTGGGCTTGGAAGTCCCCTTCTCGGCTGATCTTCTGACTCCTGTGTTTTGAAAACCCCATAGATCTCCATCTGTCTACAGGGTGCAGACACTGGTTCAATGTAAAGGCTATTCTTTCATACCCATGGTGATTTTGGACAATATTTCAGACCATTTCTTGAATCTATATGTCTGTGTGTTTTCACTCAACACATGGTCGTTCATTTTAAATGCCCTATTCAAACTGTAAATAGAAAGTGTTTGGCCTGCAAAATTAAAGCTTTGGAGATCAATAAATTATTAATTGATTTATTGTCTATAGTTTGCATACTTTGCTTTAAAGAGTAAGTAGTGGGGTTCCGAAAAAATATTGTGTTACATGTCCCCACGTGTTGGTACAACTGTTCAAATAATGTATTTGTAATATTTATTTTCATTGTAATCCTGACAGCTTTTTACACTATATCTTTAAAGTCTGCTTCAAAGCTCTTTTCAAAAAGTCCGCCGTAGTGCACTGATAGTGTAAGGATTATTGACCACATTATCAAAGAGGTAACATAGCAATAACGATTCATGATGTGGAACATAACAGAAAAGCCAGAGCACTTTTTATTTATTTTTTTTTTAATCACTCTTCTTGCAGTGATTTAGAGGACAGAGGCACTAGAGCGTCCATTTTGAAAACAGCTTTGAAACAGACTTTAAAGTTGTCAGGAAGTTAACAATGAAAAGAAAAAATTACAGGCATGGTATTTAAACAGTTGTAGCAACATCTATGGAATATTACGCTATATTTTTCAGGACCCTGCTACTTACCCTTAATACTCTTGTTTCGGGTAGATAAAATTGCACAAAACATTAGTTGAGCATTTCTGTCACACAGTCCATACGAGGATGTAAAGACAACATGACTGTCTAATTGGTATCGTTTCAGTCACGATGAGCTATATTTCAGGTCTCGAGGATTTTGACAGTGGACTTTCACGCTTCAGGAATTAGAGGTCGTAATAATTCAGGAATGGTCACAGATCCCTCCAGAAAACGTCACAATAAATGAATGATCTCTTTTAAAGAAATAAATTGCACTCAAAATTGCACTGACTTTTTGCAGAAAGCCACTAGGTAAAGTGAGACTGTAATTTAACTGCACGTTATCTGCAGATTACAACCGAACGGCAACGTTTGTGCAGTTCTAGTGGTTTTAGGCTGCAGTTACAAATTACAGTAATTATGGTGATCTTAAATTGTATTTTAGAGCTTAGTTAGCTAAACTGCAGTTGCAGACAATCTAAATTCATGAAACAGTTTATTTGTGCCAATTTAAAGTACTGTCCCTTCTGCTGATCTGCAATTGTTTTTCATATGGTCTGAAATGTTATGAATTTGCATAGAATTAAAACAATAGTCAGTTTTAAAACTGCAGATCCAGTATAATGTTATATATGATGTGAGCATATCAAATGAGCCTTTTGTATATCCTTTAAAAGTACTGGTACCTGGAAAAGGAATGTAAAGAGTAAGTAGCTCCAGATGACATTTTAATAGTTTTGTTTTAATATTTCCCTCGTTATGGTGTTTATAATAATTCCTGTGGTTCTGGGTTCTGTTTCTCTAACTCTGTTTTTTTCCTGGCTTTGAGCTTGCTTTAAGCTTCTCTAGATAATCCTACATGCCAGAGCCGAACATCTTCCTCATCTCATTCAAATGTGACATTGTGACCTTTCAACTCTGCCAGCCCCACCTACTCTCTCTGTCTTTAGGTGGAACGGGCAGTGTTGAGAGTTCGTCAAATAATTTGCGTGGAATGAGGAAGACCGCTTCTCCAAACAAGCTCAACGCAACCTCAAAGCCAGCTAAAACAAATCAGTCAATAGTGGAGCAACACAGAACCACTCCAAATTACTGCAACACCATAAGAAATGCTAGATGCCAGCAACAACAATTTTGTATAAAGCTGTGGTTTTATTTTTATGAGGTAAAGTACAGTAGTAGTTATTCTGAATTTCACTCACGCACAAAGTCTGTACAGAAACTTTACAACCAGCGTTTTGACTAAACCCTTTCCTAGCAATCTATAATGACATATTTTGACCTCCTACATACTAACCCACCATTACCACCTTGGCATAAACTTCTATCTTCAGTTTAGCCCAGTATACATTTTTCTTACATTAGTGCCAATTTCCTCAAGGGATATAACATTTCCTAAAAGGGGAACAGGCTATGTGCTTTACCATGCTTTCTGAAGCAAGTGATTGTAAGAGAGTTGGCTTTAGTTTTTAAAAGGACCAAGTCTTTCAATTGTGGGTCCCGCAAAGGAATGTTTTTGTTTGTTGTTTAATTTTATCTCTATGAACTTACCAGCCAAATGCACCGCCCCCTTGCTAAAGTGAATTGTAAGCGTGGCACCGCGTTGGATTTATGTTGAGTGCGTGTATTTCGAGCGTGTTACCCTATCGACCCCCACCCCCACCGTAAAGTTTTGTCACCCGGATGTTGGCCTTGACTAGCGCCCGGTCCCCCCCCCCTCGATTGTTTCATGGGGGCCATTCCTACGCCGTTTTGGTACCCGTCCCTGAACTAACCGCCTCCTTGTTCCCGTAAGTTCTATGATACTTACCGGGTACGAACACTGGAACCTAGCGGGTTGATTGTCAGTTGCGACTTCTTCGACTGAGTTCACTATGAAATTAATAATAAAACATGAAGGTAAGCAGTCTATTTTATTTTGTTTTAGCTTCATCTGATTGAACTTACAGCAAAATAATAAAGCTGAATTGGATTATGATGTTTTTTTTTGCTTTTTTACTTTTCCATTGTCCTGAAATAAAACAAAGCTGTGCATAATTAGAGGAAATAAACTACAAATGAGCTGATGAGTGGAAAATAGTCTGGATTTAATTATTGTTTTAACTCAATGCATCTGTGTTGAGCTGTCTTTTCTGTAGTGCCATGCAGGATGCGTTGAAATGTCATGGGAGGGGGTGGGGTTCTTTTCCGGGAAAGCGTTTTCTTTTTTAATCATTTTTGCAGTTACTTTTGCACATTTTGGAACCACAGAACGTGAGAACATCCAAGTGCTAACTCTGGTTTGTATTTCTGGGCCTTTTTGAGCTTAAACCCGTGAAAGTTTTTCATTTTACTCATCATCACAGTACATATGCCTTTATTAAAACTGCTTCAAACATTGTTTACCTTACCTCTACTGACAGAAGTGGCATTGTGATATTAAGAGCAAACATGATAAAATAAGAACAATTCTAGAAGATCAGCAGTTCAATATAATTAATTTAGATTTGCACATGCAAGCTGCATTTTAGTTGCTTGGAGTCTCTCATGATTTAAGGTAATATACTGTACCATCAACATGCATATCCATTCCACAAGTAAAACATTCAACACCCTTAAAAACTCCCCCCTCCTCTCCATGGAAAATTAAAACAGAAATCCGAAAAAATAGCCTAGTTTTGGCATTGAAATTAAAGTAGTCATTTGGGGAAAACAGTTATTTGCTTGAAGCAGAATAAAATATATGCTATGTAATTTCCTTTTCCAGTTTTTAAAGAGTGAATTGAGACTTTGCTCTCCGCTCAACTCCTTTTTTTCATATTTGATTTTTTAAAGAGCCGCCTCTCTGCGGCTGGGTGATTTATAGCAGAGCTCTGACTAATTCATCTCACCTTGGCTACCTTACAAAGAGGTGGGACAGGCAGCAGTTGAGTGATGAATAGACCGCGAGTTGAAATAACATTACGGAGAATTGCTTTCTCTTCTATTCATTTTGTAATAATGTATAGTGTACGGGTCTGGATTTTCTTAGAGTGAAACATTAACTCATTAACTGTTTCAAGTTTTAATACCTAGCATTTCTCAAAAGAACGTTTCATGAGCAGAGCCACTGTTGGCAATACAATGGATAGGGAACATATTATGGAGTGGTATACTAACATGGCTCCGATCGTACTGAAATGGATGATAGTGTGTATTCGTAAAATTATGATACCAATTGAAATGCAAACATGTATCATTCTACCAATGTCTCATAAAACTATAGCTGCCCTTGTGTTACCATTGCTCCTAAGAACAAAACCTTTGCATTTGCCGCTTTAGTACCACTCGTTGCCATTAAAGACCATATGATAAGAAAGGAACCTACTCTATCAGTCTATAAACTGAAAATACTAACTGCATCTTAAAGCATCTACCAGAAATTAGGCTTGTCCTACAAACTGTTGTTAGCAATTTTATAATCCATTCTCAGCTTAATTGGAAGTCAGACCTAGGGTAATGTGCAGGCTAGATTTAGTCTGTGAAAACAACACTAGTCTACAAAATTGCGTTAGACCACA
This sequence comes from Polyodon spathula, assembly GCF_017654505.1. Taxonomy (NCBI): domain Eukaryota; kingdom Metazoa; phylum Chordata; class Actinopteri; order Acipenseriformes; family Polyodontidae; genus Polyodon; species Polyodon spathula. The sequence continues at coordinate 24,610,107 of NC_054550.1, forward strand.
GGAATTGGGCAGTTACGTATTTTTAATTTTTTTTTTTTAAACCATAAATATGTCATGGAAGCTGGATTGCCTGTGAGAGAGTATAACTCCTTCTGACACATCTTGCTAGAATATTGTATTCTGATGCCACCGGGTGAAATAATTATAGCATGTGTTCCTCTTAATGGTAGTTTAGGATGAGCACAAGAAACCTCAGGGAGAGGATTTGGACGCTTTCAAATCCGAAAGGAAATTTCATTCCAATCCAGCGCAGTCTCTATTTTTAGTTGCCAAAAAATCTGGCACTGAACTGATAAGTGTTAGCAGATGTACTCTTGTTTTTAATGGAAACTGCATGTTATTTTTTTTTTTGCTTTGTAATTTCTTGTGGATTTGCTTTTCCCAATAGACCGCCCTCCCTATGTTATTTGAGAGTTCCTTAGCTTTGCTCTACAGCGTCCCCTGCTGGTTTTCAGGGGTAGTGGCATCCATTACGGTTAGTCCAATTTTATGGAGGCACAACCAATCAAGCTGAATTAGCCTCATTTCCACCTGCACTATGAAACATGTCTGTAAAATATAATATAACCTAATTTTAATATCAAACATGGTTCTGCATTCCAATCCACAACCAATCAATAGCCAAAGCTATAATTTACATAGACATTCCTCAAGCTCTTTCCAATATGTCCCTGATTGTACAGTTATAATTGACAGCCTTCCATTCCATGCTTTTTTTTCTTTCACATTAGATGCTCGTTAGGTCACTTCCTCCATCAAATTAATTCAGTGATTTCTGCCAGATTCCAATCCTAAATGTGACTGACAGAGTTGCTGTGCAATTATTTAACAATACAGACAGTGCAAATATACCAAGACAGACCCAACACAAGACAACTGCTACAACCAGCCTGTTTTATTAATAGTTCTGGACAATTTCCTTAATGCAATCTGGAATTGTTTGCACTCTGGTATATTAATATAAATACATTATCAGCTTGTTTCACAGGCCTCAATTACCTTGAATCTTGAACTACCTAAATTATAGGTAATCCAAGTGTAATCGGGTTCTGGGAAACCAGCTGCAAATGTTTACTGTCAGGATAGTCTTTTAGATGAAGGATTTAATACCATAATTTTAAGGGTTATTTATGGAACATGGAGGGAAATACATTCACTATTTGTGGTTAATCTGTTCAGTAATGCTGATGGTTATTTTGTTTTTAAAAATCACGCTGTAACTGGGGTTTGAAAGCAGGCACAAATGCTGACTAGCGTAAATAGATCCCATACGTGTCTTAAGGAGTGATATTTAGTATAAAAACAAGCAGCGAACCAAAAGATGTTCAGCACTGATGTTATATGCACATTTGTGACATAATAATGAATGATTAACATAATACATGTATTGGCTTTTAGTTCTTTCAAGGAAAATGCAAAGATAAGGAGATATCCCACAAGATTTCCCAATATGTAAACTAACACCAGCTTTATGACTTCCTCTCTTAAGATATACATACCTGCCTTTAAAGCAAACTGTGGCAGATACCCTTTTTTACCACGGTTCTCTGCTCATCCTGCAGTGTTTACCACGGTTCTCTGCTTGTCCTGCAGTGTTTACCACGGTTCTTTGCCTGGCAACACATGGCTTTCCCCTACTATTGGATTTTTTTTTTCCTTGACCAGTCCTCTGCTAGTGAAATGTCTACATGTTTTTAACTGCAGGATGTCTTGATGTTGTTTTAAAAAAAGAAACAAAAAAAAAAAAAAAACAACAGAACAGCATACATTTTCATCTCTCAACACTAAGAGGGTAATTTTAATCAAATATTTGACTAATAACCCACAAGAGACAAAATGTTTTCCAGGCTCCTATAATTTGTAGACTCTTTCATTCAAATTGTCATAATGAAGAGCAGGCCAAATCTGAATACTGAAAATGAAGTGTATCGGACAAAGGTCTATAGCTTGGGATTTTTGCCTATAAATGAAGTATTATTTACCCTGGAGGTTGTTTTACCTTTAATGGAACCTTACCTGCAGTCCAACTTGTGCAACTTTACTCATTTTATAATATAAGTACCATCTTTAAACAACTTCAGTCTTTTGTTTAGCATTAAGAAATGTGATAACTATTAAAAGATGGCACTCACATTTAAAAAATATGCAAAGTAGGAAAAATTACCTGTGATTTGACTGTGAACCAATAGGATTTCATAAGGTAATATCTGCAAATGATAGTTCCTTTAAAAATGTGAAACAACTTCCATGTTAAAGTCCTTTATTGTATGTAGATTCTTTAGGGCAAACTAGCAGAAACTATTTATTTATTTTTAGGATATTTTTCCATTGAAATGTCAATGCAAATTAACAGTTATGCACATCCAAAAATCTGGCAAGGTTGTACGCATAATCAGTAAAACAAAATGGTTGCCATTAATATCCATTTGTAGTGAATAAAAAACTGGAAGCGTGCACCCATATAAAAAAGAGCCTGTTTTGTTTTAGCACATAGATTTATCGAATAAAATCTTTAATGGAAACATAGTTTAGCAACTCCATCTTTCAATATTGCTGAATCATCCTATTGTGAAATCTCAAGCCATATAAAACCAGATGAGTTATAAAACATCAGGTTTTAGTGAGGACTTTTAGTGAGCTGCACATAAAAAAAGGTTCCTTGTGTTCAGTTACTTGTTTTTCTTCGTTCTTTGTATTTTTATGATTTTTGCCATAGGCTGAATTTTCTCCATTGTCTAACCTCTTCTTCTTCTTCTTCTTCTTCTTCTTCTTCTTCTTCTTCTTCTTCTTCTTCTTCATAATAATAATAAGAAGACATCTACATTTAATCATTTGTGTCCCTGAAATGTTCTTAAGCCAAATGCAGGAAACAGGAAACCAGTAGCAAAGATTTTCAAAATGATATACCTTAGTACAGGGTTCTCAAACTGGGGGTTACAAAAAGGTTAATGACATTAAGAGTTATACAAACTAACTGTTGTTTGTTAGTCCATTCCTGTAGTTCATTCCTGTACAATCTACACCAAACTTTAATTCTGATGTATTTCTGTAACAGGAGAATAAACCCTGTTCTATATTTTCAGTTAATTTGTAATTTTGTGTTGCAAGGAAAGGGATTGAGTATATTGAGAATGGCTCCATTTAGTTTTACAGGGAATGAAGGATTTTTTACACAGTCAACCCTCTTGGTGATGGCATTGCACACACAACAACATTTAATAGATCCAGAGTACCAACAATGTGTTAATTTGTTAGTTGTTAAAGCCACACACTAAAAAATGACCGTAAATACAATGGTAAAAATATGGTAAATAGTGAAGGTAAAATGCCTTCTCTTATAAAATGACATTACCTTAAGTTTAACAGCAAATTACTTTAATTCTAAAAACAAGAAAATATGTTTATTTTTACAGAACATTTCCTTAAGAAATAAAAAAAAAGTTTTTTACATAAAAAAATAAAAAACGATGTTTTCCGTTGTTTTAAAATACCAAATTTATTTTAAAAATCATGTGTAATTTACAATTAAATACCATAGATATTACATCTAATTATGTTAAAACTGGAATCCCAGAATCCATTGTGGGGCAGATTTCAAATAGCAGTGTTTTAACAGTGTTATTGTGTTATTGTGTGTAAATGTGCTACGTGGCTGCACAATTATATCTAAATTTGCATGTCCTTTGTGTTCCTTCACCATTTTTGTGTTTTCTTCATGTTTTGTGTGGTCACCACTCTTGAGGTAGGTCAGATCTTGGAGTGGGATACCCCTCTTTCCCAACTATTTGCGTCTTTGTTCTCTGCCAAGTTCAGTGTTAGTAGTGTTGCTGTAGCAGCTCAGTAAAGAGCATTTAAATCGCTGCAGCTACAATAACTTCGTAAATGCGATAATAATGGTGTCTTCTTGCTTACTGATAGGCAGGCACCATTATGTAATAGCTACAGTACATTGCAGCAGAAATATTTCTATTGATTTATTAGCCCTTTGTTCCTGCTTATAGTGTAAAAATGTATGTGGATTAAGCACCAGGACTGACGGATCAATGGATTTAGGATGTGGATTGTGCGTTTAAACACCCATGCTGACCAGTCTTGACTTGTTACACGGATAGACTCTTGGATCAATGCAGATTTGGTTAATTCGGGTGACCCATCGCATCAGTTCATTGCCCTGAGTCAGACCCTGTTCAGTTATGTCTGTCTGTAAATAACACTGCAAGAGATAAGCCAAGGAATTACACCCATACAATAACATTCTAGCAGGGAATTACACCCCTACACTCAAACTGCATTGTTTCTATGCTTGGTCTAGATATGGGGTCTCTAACATAATGTGACAGCTGTCTTCCCCAGGATATTATTCACGTTGATAATGAAATGGATAGTTAGGATTACTGCATTCATAAAGAAGGGATGTTTAAGCATGGGAGCAAAATGCATACTGTAAGCATTACAGGAGGCTGTGTGGTCCAGTGGTTAAACAAACACGCTTGTAAGCAGACCCCCAGTTCAAATCCCAGCTCAGCCACTGCCTCATTGTGTGACCCTGAGCAAGTCACTTAACCTCCTTGTGCTTTGGTGAGATGCATAGTTCACACACCCTAGTCCTGTATCTTGTAAAGATCTTTGTGATGGCAGTCCACTATGAAAGGCGCTATATAAAATAAGGATATTATTATTATTACTACTATTATTATTATTAAGAAAATGCACCTCTAAACCCCACTAAGCATACACCACTTGTTTTATTTAAAAAAGCAATGGCTTTGCATGCTAAAACTGCATTAAGCCCATTAATTACTTCACTGCATTTATACACCGCACTGTTATTATTTTGTTATACTTTTTTTCTGAAGCTAGACTGGAAAAAAAAAAACTATTCTCAACAAAATGGAAGAAGAAGGAATGTAGTTAACCCTCTCCACCAAACCACACAGAGAGAATGAATGTGTAAGGTGGGGAATGAAAGCGGCAGTTAAGCTAAACTGTTTGTCTACACAGGGTCAAATGAATACCTTCCATCATTAAGGCTTCCTGTTTCAAATACATTCATTAGGATACAGTCCTAACTTCAAGGGGGCATAGGGAATTTTTGGTCAACGAAAGAGTTCTGTTCTTGAAGCATTTTGGATAGTTTTGACCCTGCTGTGTTTTCTTCTCTCTTAATTGGCACTTGTATTGCCCCTTTGAGTGTCTATTGGAAAATAAATAGATCTTAAATCAGTTTCTTCAAGCTATGATTACATGCACTGGATTATAAAGGCCAATCTTTAAAAAAATATGTGCTGACATTTACTAAAATGCAAAATCTCTACTCTTAATGCCATGTATAAAGGCATGATAAGCTATGGGTGACCAACTGGTCTGTATTTTAAAGGATTTTGACTTTAAGCTGGTAGACTAAATAGAAATTTAAAACATCAGACATTTGACTTACCTAAATAAATGCTCTTTTGAGACTATGTTAGAGAATGTAGTTATCATAACCATGGTACACAAAAGGCACTAGTCTAATGATCTATTTAAAACTCTACTTCAGGTTTAATACCTAATAAGAACTGGAATGGCAAAGGCTTGGCCATGCCCCCCTCTCTGAGCCTAATCTTGCTATTGTATATTGCTATATTTAAGCTTTTAATTTTACAGGTAATGTTGACAAATTGAGTTTGGCATCAGGGGGAGGGGGCTGTTCTAAAGTTCGTAAATGATAACTCCAGTGTTAATGAACAAATCAGTATGTAGCATTGATCTTGGCCTTTTCAGGCAGTCATTGTGCCTATTTCATTATTAAATAATTGTGCTAATGCGATTTCGGAAATTATGTAGATTTACGAAATAATATTACTGTCTTAACATGCAGTGCTTCTTGCAGCTGTTTATTTTGTTTGCGCGGGAATTTAAAAGGAAATCTGTGTTAATTGTCAGAATTTTTCAGGAGTTAATTTGCACTTGGAAAAGGAGGGTTTTAATTAACAAAAAAACTATATAACTCACCTTGAATCAGTATTTAAGTTCTTTGGTGTTAAAAATATAATCAAATAAATAAACTACAGTCTGACATTGCTGGGAGTGGCTTTAGCTTCAGTATGAGCCTGAGATTGACAGACCCCTGCTGCAATGCCGACAATACAGAGTGAGGGTGTACAGAAAGTTAATTTCTTACGGACTACCTACATAATTCAATATTCGTAATTGAAAATATTTATGAATGAAATGTATTCACTTGTTTTAACCATTTGTAACCATTTGCTGAAATGATATAGGCCTACAATTATTTGCACCCAGTGTATTCTTACAGAAATGATCAATGCAACTGTAGCCTATCTGACCTCTGGATGCACACATTGTATGGCAACTGACCTCTACTGTAGATTACATTTGAATTATTGGTATAGAAAATGGCATACTAGATCCTTGACTTTGAACACCTGTGTCTAATCCACACATGAACAAAGAACAGATGTACAATAGAGCACACAGATCCATTAAGAATGTGATCGGGCGGACCTTTGGTATACTAAAAATTAGGTTTTGTGCTTCCATATGACCCCTAACTGTGGCTAGGATCTTCGTATCCTGCACAACATAGCTATACACCAAGAAATGCTCGTTGCACTTGAAGAAGGTGAGAATGCAGAAGCGCCTCATGAACCATTGAACCTCCTCATAATATTCCTCCTGGAGAAGCCACTAGAGCCAGGGCTGTCAGGAAACAAATCATTGACATGTATTTTGCCTAACCATATCTTTATTAATAAATAATAATCTTTATTTTTATATAGCTCCTTTCATAGTGGATCACAATCACAAAGCGCTTTACAAGATATGAGACTAGGGTGTGTGAACAATGCATCAGTTGCAGAGTCACTTACAACAATGTCTCACCCGAAGACAAGGAGGTCAGTACCTGAGAAAATGCATTCAACATGATTAGAGGAATTTACTAAACAATTATAAACAAACTGTGTACTGGGTTAGGGAGTTATATTGTAATTTTCAAAAGCTTAATAAATATATAATGAAGTGCTACATACATAGTATACATTACATCTATAATAAGTAACAACTACAAACACATATGGCACTTGAAACATATATATTTATACCCTACAATCATAGATACTAAAACCTACAAAAGTAGATGTCAACATAAGAAAATAAATTCCAACCAAGCCTACATAGATGCATTACCCCCACCCCATCCAGTAAATAAATAAATAAATAAAAATATCAGCTAGTGTGACGTAGAGGGACAGACAGCCTGGGAAATGGGAGGAGTCTGTTGACCCTTTACACTTCTAGCATGTGATTGCAGCTGAGAACTAAGCATTTTCAGAACAGGAACCAAGCTAGCTGTAAGCTCCCTAAGACAAGTGCCAATCTCTGGCACCTGCTACAGTCGGTCAGGTTTTGCACAACTACCAACTGCTGCCCTTGTTTGTCCTTCATGCCATCCAATATCTTGATGATGTAACCTTGCCCACTATTTTCTTCCCTCTGTGCATTTAACAACTGAAACAAAGCTTCTCTGACCTTGACTGCCGTATTTGTTTGTCTGGCAGGGGAAATAGTCCAGTTTACAGGTGAAATTGAAGGAGATGGGCTCCTGTTTTGATTGGATATTATTCCTGCCCTTATTTTAGGTGGTGTGCTGGGAGATGACGAAGGTTCCCAGCCAGGAGATCCCGGCAATTATGTCCTCTGTTCCTCCTCTGCTGACAGTACTTTGGCGCTTGCATCCTTTTGGGGTTGAGCAGCTGCACACATTAGGAACACAGCTCTGTACTTTGTATTGCAATATTAAATACATATATTTAAAGAACAAATAATACTTTGGTATTTTTTTTCTTTTTAAGCAAAAAAAAAGATTGCAAAATGCACATTAAAAGAGTTGTATATACTAAGCTGTGGCAAAATATCTCCATAAATTAGGGTAAATGACTAATGGGGTTTACATTTATTTATTTTTAAATCTGTGCCATCCAATTTTTATACACACGCCAGCTTTGTAAACTTGCTTGCTTTTCTGGAAGGTTGCCCCTAACCAAAACATCATCAGCAAGCGCATAAAAGCTCTGTGTGTTATTCTTTCTTGTCACTTCTTTTTGTATCGGCCCCCATCCATCCACTACCTTGCAGCGTGCCTCGTCCTGGGGGGAGGTGGCCCATAGCCACTTCTTATCTGCGGCACTGGTGGGCATGTAACTGTTCATGCATTTCCAGCCGGCCTCGCGCAGGTAGCCGTCAGGCACCCACTGACGAGACCTCCGACCAAACTTATCTTTCACTTGGGCCCTGAGTGCCCCCCACAATCAACCGGCCCTGATTGCCCTTCACAGTTCATAAATCATCTGCAATTGCAATCACAATCATCATCATTCATTCATTGCCATTTATTCATAGCGGATTCTCTGTGCTGAAAATCATGAATCAGCATGTTATATGTGAAGTTTTCTAAATAAATGTACATTCTGGATGACAAAATGCACACTTTTAAATTAAGTTTACAAATTATACACAACCTAGATATTCCCATTATTTTTTATTTCTCTTTGGCTGCTGCTTGGAGCGGGAGAGCTGCCTCTCCGTACATAGTAGTTGTTTCTGTAACAGTGAATTATGTAGCATGCATTTTGATTAACGAGTTTCCCTTATTTAGTCCTTGAGGCAGGAAGTGATGTACATGACCTGCGACAATTAAGCTTTTTAATGAGAAATTTGTTCATCATCGACTCAATTTCAAAGCATTATCGGATTGATTTTATTGACAAACTCTGTTTGAGAATCACTTGCTACTAAAACTGTCGTTACTATAATGCTGATGTTTGAAAAAACCCTTGATAAAGGGTAAAAAGGCACAACAGGGGCTGGGTTGTTTTGGATATTGACGTGGGTTGTGAGGCACGAGGTGTAGGCATGTTATAATAGATGGCTATCAATCTACAAAAATGTTTTTTTTTTTTTTAAATCATAGAATGAAACCTTGTTTTGGTCATATATTATATTCTGTAATATATCATCATGAAAAGATTAAGTACAATAAAGCAGGTTGCCACATAATTTTAAATTTATGTCTATAGGGCTCTGCTTTACTGGATATATTTTAATTAAGTATTGGTCAACACTTGCTCTAAATCTTCTGACTGTGCATACTCTGTGGTTTATACACTGAATTGTATCTATTATTTTGTAGACATTAGCCAGCAAGAAGTCAGTCTTAATTAATGGAATGTGGCACTCACGGCACTGTTCACAGTTCTCATTCATCTTTGAGTCATGGTTTATGGTCTGCTTGTTTTCTTGTTTAGAGATTAACTGTTTCAGCTCACTGCTGCAGCCATGCTTACAGAGTTGCTAATGAGTTATGCATTTTATTATAATTGGAACAGTGGTTGGCAAAAGATTCTGTCCTCAGAGAGTTGTTCCACAGATACAGCAATAATGTTGTGAATGCTAATAAGAGGTACGACAACAGAGGTTAAAGACTTTGTAATCTTCTTATGAATGTTTGGCTTTATTACCATGTTCCTTCCTTGATTTGTATTAAAAAAAAAAGTTTGATTGAAAATCTCTTATGTAATCCAACATGTGTGTCTTTGTGTTAGGCAATGTCCTTGGCTTCAGTTGGAGCCCAGCTGTTTAAAGTTGGGGGATGGAAACTGGTTCACCTCTGTCAAGCCTATCCCACGGTGTTCTGGGGGATAAGTGCAGGTGAGGCCCACAAAATAAATCAGCCTGAGATGCCTTGTCATTCTTCAAGAATGCTGGAAGAAATCCTTTTGGCTTGAGTGACCCATGCTTCAGGGAGAATATTGTATAATCTCCAACAGCTGTCATTGCAAGGGGGGCGTTTGCTGAGCGGAACTCACTTTTGCTAACCAGCCAAATAGGGCTAAATGAAATCTAAGTGCCAAGTGCCAAAAACATTTGTAATTAAAAGGCAGATTAATTCACACTGTAGCAGTAGTTCTCAAGACACAGTGTATACTTTGGGGTGGCTGGTGAATAGATGCTATCATAAATTAACCATGACAACAAATAGACTAAAGAATGCTGCACAGCAGTTACTATTAGTAAGTAAGAGAATAAAGATGCATTATTATAGATTACATTTCATAGTGTTGTACATGTATTTTTGGCACATTTCATAGTGTTGTACATGTATTTATTTTACTGTACCTGAAAAAAAGCGATCTGTCTCTTGCTGGGTTTCCATAAGTGAATTGTTTGTGTATTTTCAATTTAGGTCCCAAAAAACAAAATGTCAGCCATCAAAGTGCTATTAAAAATATCCCTGACTTGTTGTCAGAAGATTGCAAGAATCAAGGTTTACCGGGTTACCACAAAAGAAGTAGCAGTCATTCAAATACTACCACCTTTTCAGCAGAGGAGAACAACACTTGGGTTAACCTTTTTCAAGACCTGGACAAATATAGGAAAAAAGAAATGAAAGGGAGTCCAGACAAGAATATAAACAGGATAGCTCGGAGTTGCTCAAAGCAGTTCATAATGCCAAAGAAAGTACTGAAAGTTATTTCACAAGATCTGGGGGGATAGGAAAGTGCACAGCAAGGTCCAGTACATCTTACAGGCATTGCTAAAATTGTTATATGGACGTGATGCTGGCTCTTTAATTAAGAGATGTCATTGCACACAATCACCCTGGTGATCACAAACACTCCTCTACACTGTTCATGCAAATTAAATGGTGAAATATACAGTGTCCATTTTGCTCAATAGTGTGCTGTTGTAATTGTTTTGTTACATTTAAATACTAAACATTAGATAAGTGCTATTGCTGGATAATATATACCCTGTACATTTCAGTCCCTAGTGTGCCGTTATACATATGGTAATTTCACAATATTAAAGAATTCAAAGGTGCTGTTGCCGGGAAATTTCACTTGTTATGAAATGTACAGTATTCCGTTGTCTGATTTGTGAGGTTTGTTGTATAAGCTTCATCTGACACTGTGGAAAGTACAGTTCTTCCCCCTCCAGACACCTTCAACACTGTCACTCTCACCTGCTGTTAATCATAACCACTCTGTGGGCACGAGCCTTGAGTCACAGCCATACTGTATGTCAGGTTTCCATCCTTGTAAGCACATTTTGTGATGTGTTTGTTATGGGGAGGGTGACTCATGGGTTAACCCGTATAGTATCTTTCAGCATCTCTGTTTTTAGATTTTTGTGAATTTGTTCTGCTTATAGAGAAATTTGCCACAGTAAAACAGTGTATTTTATTAAAGAATTTCAAAAGTAAAAATTAAAGGATTGCAAAACAACATGTTTAATTGTATAACAAATTATAATTCCCAGCCTGACGGGCTTAGTAGACCTGCCTCTCTGTATGTCTGAGACTTACATTTCTACACATATCTAGAGAACTGTTTTTCCAGTTATGATGAAGCTTGGTAATAACATTATACAGTGTAGGTTACTGAGTATTTTAAAGGATATAGTCACACTTTGGGTCATGGTGGTCTACTTATTTTGCAAAACGGATGGTATTTTTATTTAACAGCAATGACAACAACATACTTGATATATCTGTTACTAAAATGTCTGAAAAACAGCCTTTTAAACAATATTTTAAAGTTAGATTTAGATAAGTAAAAAGGTAGCCCTATTAAACAGATATTTAAACCATTCCAGATTTTACTATGAACTACGTTTATTCCACAGTTATTCTACAGTTAGTAATAGTTTCAAGCAAACCTATATTAAAGATTATTAAGAATTCTTAAAGTAGTTTTGTATCCTGTGAACAAAATAATCCAATTACACCAAATCTTAATTCACAAAATAAAATAATTTACATAATTGCACTGGTTAGAAGGAAGCAATTCTTAGGTTTTTCTTTTTTTTTTTTTTTTTTCCACGGTGGATTTTATCTATGATTTTGCAGTTTACCAATCATGATTTTTTACAGTGTTTTACCATACCTGTCTGTACATTACCAATACCATCACTGCCTCATTAGAAATCAAGTTGCATAGTTTGGCTAATGTAGGACTGGTCAATATCAATTTCCATCTCTTTTTGATACTTCAACAAGAAATGTAAATTCCACCAAACCACTGTTGCACTTCCTTCACTTGATGTCACAATCTGGGTACCTTACAGTAATGTCTTTACAGAGGAGACGTTGGGTGTTTCGACATATATTTTTCTGACTACATTAAGGGTCACAGCTTAACCAAATTAATTGACATATTCACCATGTTATGAAATGTTTCCACTTAACATACATTTATTGCTATTCATCTTGATTATCCTATATGATTTTTTTTTTTTTAAAAACATGCTTTTTTGGAGAATCTTGCCCAATGTGTGCTTCTTTATTATAGGTAAATATCATATCTATAATTGCATTCATCATGTTCGTTTATTGAATCTTAAAAAAATAAACAATTAAAGAAAATGATTGATTTTTAACTGAATATTTTTTTATTTTTATAAATTTAGTAGTCGCCAGTTGGTTTTTGCCCCATTTTTCTCCCAATTTGAAATAGCCATTTGTATTACCTTTTAGACTCAGCTCACTGCTACCACCCCCTCGCTGACTCGGGAGCAGTGAAGACAAGCTCATGCTGTCCTCCGAAACATGTGCCGTCAGCTGACCGCCTTTCATTCTGCAGGCCCACTATGCAGCCACCTCAGAGCAACAGCGTCGGAGGACAACGCAGCTCTGGGCAGCTTACAGCCAAACACGCAGGCGCCCGGCCAGCCTACATTGCTGGTGCTTGGTGAGCCGAGGACACCCTGGCTGACCTATGCCCTCCCCACCCGGGCAACGCGCGGCCAATTGGGAGCTCTCGTCCAGAGTCGGCAATAGAATAGCCTGGACTTGAACTGGCGACAGTGATTGTGGTGTTTAGATTTTATCTCACAGTAAAAATACATTCTGTATTTATACATTGAGGTTCTTTCCATAAGATTGCTATCAATTTGTAAGAATAATATTTAGACAGTGTAAAGAACAGGCAAGTACAAAATCAAAACTATATTAAACATTGTAGGAGTTGGATATTTGCTTGAATAGTAAATCACTTTAAAACAATGTCTACATTAATGAATGTACACTCTAGGCAATCTTTAGTTATTTTATTGTATGCAAAAGTCTTGCAACACGTATTTAGGCCCTCTGTATTGTAAAAAGAATTACAAATAGTCCTACATAACAACAATGTCATTTCTGTTTATTCATCTGGTTAGTCATAGGGAAATATTTCTCAACTGTTAATCCATGCCTAACCACAAAACCTGTAGAAAGTGTCACACCGGCAATTATCACAACCAAGAACAATGATACTAATTATACATTATCCCAAGGCACTTCACAATTTTACCATAAAAAAGAATAAAACATGTTGGAACCATCAAAATGCTTTACAAGGAAATCAGATAATAAACACCAACCTGTCAAGGATTCAGTGTGGTCCAGTGGTTAAAGTCCAGGGCTTGTAACCAGAAGGTCAGTGGTTTAAATCCCACTTCTGCCACTGACTGTGTGACCGTGAGCATTGTGCTCCATTCTGCGGATGAGAAGTTAAATCAATGTCCTATTGTAAGGTACTCTGCATGTAATGCACAGTTCACAGTCTACCTCAGTAAAGTGCTTTGTGATGGTGGTTCACTATGAAAGGTGCTATATAAAAATAAAGATTTATTATATTATTATTATCCTCAAACTTCAAGAATATTAGGCTTGAACGCCATAAACCTGAGTGAACAAGTGGAGCTTTTAGTTTGGATTTTATACACACAAACTGAACAACTTTCTTTGATATCTTTGGTACCACACAACCAAAGGAACAACCACTAAAAGTGCCTTGTTTAAATCTCAGTTGAGGCTGTATTTATTGGCATTTCATGATGCCAAAGAGATTCAGAAAATTCAATAATTTCAATCATTCAGCTTGTAATGCTTGACATGGGCTAAAATGTGTTCTTGTATATGGGTGGCTCAGTTTAGGAAGGGAATGGAGACCAATTAGATGATCTGATGCCTATCTCTGGTGCCCTCTTGAGAGTTACCTGGCCAGCACCCCAGACCTACCGGTCTGAGTTGGTTTATCACAGTTTGAGACGTAAAGTGTTTAGTAATAGCCCTTACATGAGAGTCTTGTGAGCACAAAACAGGTGGAAGTACAGAATTAGCAATCGTTTTCTTTAATGGTACCTACATCTTTATGGATGTTCACAGGCAAGCGTAAGGTCAAAGACACATTTTCTGAAAATAAAAAAAGGATTTAATGGTAAAATTAGCATAAGAACAAATAGTTGTAGCTAAGGGCATGTAAAATATTGTTCTCAGTAATTCCTTGCTAGATTTGTACTGTTAAAACTGTTTTATTCCTTTTAGAAAATTCGCTTTGCCCCTTGTTGCTAAACAGGGGCCCTGTGTCTTTTAAATATTGCCTGGAAACGACAAAGAGTTAATGATCCATTACAGATTGAATGAATGTGTTCAGAGACAACTGGAAAAAACTGCTCATATTGTGATTTTTGAATACTGTATGTTAACTAGAATTCATGCACAGTGCGACATGTGCTTTAGAGAAAAGTCAAAGGCATTTTAAACATGATTTTAATCATATCAGCACATGAACATGGATGGCTAGTTTTCAGGGAATAGTTTATTCGTAACAGGAAAAGGTAACATTTCATGATACTAATTTTACTTAAAATCCATATTAAGGTAAATAAATAATAACTTATGTTTACGTAACTACATGTGTAATTAAAGTGTAATTTAAAATGAACAATGAAAGCACTTTAGTTTTGTGAAATACACATGGTATTTTAACATGGTAACACTATATTTGTAATACAATTCTAATTGCAGTGTAACTGATCTCTTATAAATAAATACATGTCTTTTAGAATTACTGTATATCAGTGCTGAAACATGCCATGTGAAATCAAGGGGTTTTAAAACCCAGTTTCTGAATGAAACCTTCTATTACTAAGAACATACTCATATGACCTATTTTTACTGCCTGCTTGATGAGTGTGATAGTAGTGTAGGTGGTCAAGCAGATTGGCAGCGATCAGAAGAATCAGGATATACAATTACAGATGGAATCGCAAATGATAAACCAAATTTTCCTACACAGCTTTTAAAGTGGAAACATGGCTCCCATGCTACAGTCACAAACTGTTAGTAGCAGAGCTTGTCTGTTGCTCTTTCAGTACCAGCTCTCGGTCCAGACCTGTAGCATGAAACCGTCTATCCAACACACATGCTTAAGCATGTATAGCTTTACTTAGCTCTTCTGTCAACACCTGGTCAAGCACTACAGCTCCAAACACTACAGATGCTGCATCTCCACTAATATCGCCATGCCCTAGTCTTGGTTATGTCTGTATCATAGTTTGCCAATTGAAAACCAATTAACTTAATTGTGGATCTATTTATTTACAAACACATTTGTTAAATGCACATGGATTTATGGTGCATTATTTATGTGCTGCTACTGACATATTCCCAAGACTGGGTCCTTTTTAAAAACTATTTAGATAGCAAGCCTGTGCCTTTGTAAAAAGTAGTACCAGTAGTGATTTTTGGTTTTTGAATGTTCAAAAATTCAATAAGAAGTATGTAAAGATATCTGCTTCATTATTAGTGCACTTCATATCCCATAAAGGTTTATCAGTTCACTCTCACTTCCCCTACATTCTGTTTATAGCTGAGGAGAGGAAGTGATCTCATTTCCTGTCACACTCTGTCTACCTCTAAATGGAAAGTCACCTGGAAACCCAAATCCTCCCCCATCCCCCGTCCCCACCACAACAAACACACACACACAAACACCTCCTACACCACCATACACATTTAGATTCACAGTTTTTAACTTAGTTTTAAACAAATCTTTTTCAATTTTTTTTGTAATATACTGTGTACCTAAATTGTGAAACTGCTGTTATAGTGGCACCAAGAAACATCTGAATATATTTCTGTTAGGAAGTAGTGTAATTTAGTCTGACTTGAGGAAGTGGAGATTGTTAATGGCAGCTTCCGATAAACAATACTGCAAAGGGTTATGTCCCCCTGCCTTTTTATGATGTTGTCGATCATTCTGAGATGCTGTCATTGCAAGTACTCAAATTGTGTGTGAAGGTGCTTTGACTGTCATTTAAGAGTTGAATGACAGCCAAAGTGTCTTTATGTTAGTAAGCACCAGCACCATCTAGTGTACTGCAGTTTATGACCACTTAAACAAAAAGAAATGTATGGCCACTTTTATCCTATTTGACAAAAAAAGCAACAAAAACATTTTTGCTGAAGAGTCTGTCTTCAAGCATGTTCAAAAGAAGTAACCCATTTGAAAACTAACGGTGCTCAGAACAGCCAATTAACTGCTCCTTTGTGCAATTGAGTTATTTCTTGCTAGTGTTCTATCATTGAAATTATTTTGTTCATCATAGAAAACATCTGAAATATGACCCTTCAACACATACTGTACATATAGTCTAATAAAAAAATGATCTGTAAATTTAATTAAACTAACATCAACCCTTCTAATAAAAACTGAGAGAGGAATCATGCCCAGGTTTTGAGACCACTAAATTCTTAAGAAACCCCCACATTACCTAATTATGAAGCAAGTGGAAATTTCACCCTGGCTTTTATGAAGGGAATACAAAAAAATGATGTAATCAAAATATCCACTTATTTTATCTCCTAAAACAAATTATGAACACTATCCACACCAATGAGTACAATTTAAATAAGGGTACAATGCATGCCAACTGTGTTTGTACTTCTTATCTTGTCCTGACAGTGCCTGTCATCTCTCCAATATTTAGTATGAATAAGAACTTAATTCCATCATTGTCTTGTTATGTGGCTTCCTTGTGCCTCAGTCCCCATCAGCACTAGTAAATTGGGGTCAAATGGGGACAGCAATGAAAGCAAAATGCTGGGTGAAAAAAAAAAAATACAACAAACATTTCTATGGGGCTTTTCTGGCAGTAGGTGAAAACAATTAAGCAAAAATTGTGCCTTCGTGCAACATGCTGGAAAGTGGGTCAGCTTGTGCAGAACATTTGCTCAATGTGTATGCGCCTACTGTTAATTCCACCCACTGGGTTTTTCTGTTATCAGGCCTAAACTAAAGTTGATGATGTCATTAATAGGTGCCGCTGCATCTGTAAATATTGAAAGAGGCGAGTTTCGGTGAAGCAAGGATGCAAAGTGAAGATATCCACTCTCTCATGTGATGTCATGTCATGTCGTGCAAAGCGGACAACAGTTCAGTTTAACCCTTCTTGGCCCACACTGGAAATTCACAGATGCACAATCCTCAGCTTTTTTTAGCAACTCAGTGGTCGTGATGTTGATAGAAAGTGGAATAACCTTTTTTCATTACAGAATGGTTCATAAATCAAAATGTCATGGGCTTGCCATGTCAGGTTAAACTTTCCATTATATGCTTTTTGATTAGTTTTAGCAATAATGCTCTCTTCGTATGGCCTCCATGACTGGTGGGCTTTGTCGTGAAGCATCACCCAACAGCCTGCACTGAGAGACTGGAGGGCAACAGGATCCAACCATTAATAATGTGAACTAGATGATTCTGTTGTTGTTGAGTTGAAGAGCTGCACTGTGGTCTACATGATCAAGGTTGTTGAATCACTGTGGACTGGGAAGCAGTTATGGTCTAGTGGTAATAGCTAAGGACTGAGAGGCTGAGTGACCTGTATTAAGTGTGGTGATGACTGGTCTTGTGGTTACAGTTAGGCAAGTACATTTTTTCTGAAAGGAAATAAAAAAAAAAAAACACAGAACAGCTCTAATGTTATAAAACTATAAAACTAACATACATGTAAAGCAATCAAATGATTCTGTTGCTATCAGAAACTCAAAATATGGCCCTGTGGTAGAGCTGAGGCCCTACACATGAGAAAATGTGTGTTACTTTTTTTCATTTGGGGGCTTTGTGTTTGCTTTCTGTAAATAGTTATTAGAGAGCCAGACTCTCCACCTGTGATGCACAGTCAGATACGTTTTTTTTTTTTTTCTTTTACAGGAAGACCAGCTGCATAACTGATGTAAAACAAAAAAACTACTCAGAACTGATTTATGGATATATTAATAAAATTATCAAAACAATCACCATTATATTGAAAAAGATATTGCAGGAATATTAAGGAAAGTTAAGGAAAGTAATGCATTGTGTTTTAAACTCTACAACCTGTTCAGTAACACTTTAAGGTCTCCATATCATATATAGTGAATACAATAATGTGCCTTAGATTTTTTTTTAACTAATACCCAGTCACAGGATTGACTAAATCCTTTACTGACAAGAGTAGGTGATCTATTTGAGCCATTTTTAACATACAGTACAATGCAGTACAGTAGCTAATCAGGTCATGCTAAGGGCCTTGTTGACAGGCTTTAAAACACATACCTTGTTCAGCCAATAGCTTTAAGCATGGGCTAAAAATACTTGCTACACTGAGATAGACCATTGTATTTTTAGGTGAAAGCAATTCATGTTGGCATGTCTTGTTAACTGATTGTCATCAGCATTTAAAGGGGAGTGGGAGAAGCAGGAATGTCCCCAGAGTCAACCAGAAGAGGCTGCTTAAACTAAACAGAACGGTGGGATGGCCAAATCCATTGTCACTAATTACCAGATCTCTGCAGCTAGCTAATTTGCTTGAGTGTTTGTTAAAGCTATTTACAGGAACAGTGCATTTGTGTCAGTCTTGTTGTATATTTCAATATTGTCACTCACTGCAGGGCCAAATTAAAAAAAAAAAAGACCAAGAACAACAACTTTATTTTGTTATGTGAGAAGAAATAAAAGGTTTAGATTGTGCTGCCTGCCAAGTATGGTATAGAAAACCAATGCCTACAAATATCTCTTTCAAATAGATAAGTATGTGGATCAGCTACATTTTTTGCTGTTGTTTTGTTTCTGATTCTTAAAATATACAGAAACTGCCCATTGGAATATTTATCTTCTGTTCTGACTTCAATTACAATTATACATAATTGCCTATTATGGCCTCTCCTATTTAAAGTGCTTGAATCTTAACCCTGTGTACCTTAGAATCTTGGTCTAAAAATTTAATGGCATGCCTCAATGGCACTATTCCCCCAAAATTGCAGAATTCTTTTCAATTAGCACATCTTGAAGAACCATCCAAAATCTTTGATAATGTTTTTTTTTTCTTCTTTTCTACCCACCAGTATCAAAATAAAGAACAAAGGTTAATATTTCACTTGAGACTTGAGGTATTGCTTTATAGTAAGGGGGTAGGTTAACATCAGGCAGTTCATGTGCATTGGAAAGTGGAGCTATAGAATTTTAAAGATCACATTGGTTTCAAGAACCTACAAGATGAGAAAGACACTCCAGACATACTAAAATGGATAAGTCTGGATTTTTGAAATTTAAGTACAAGGTGCATGTTATGTGTGAACCAAACTTAAACACACACAAAAGATCCCGAACAGATTTACTTGATTGCTTGCCAAACACCCTGTCCTTGAATTTTCTTGATGTTTCCTGAGTGGAGAACCACAGAATAATTGCAAACAAAAAAGATAAGTGAAAGAAAGAAAGAAAGAAAGAGCTCAAGGAGGCTCCTATGCTAAAGGCACAGTCACATGAGTCCGGGGAGCACAGGTTTGCGTCCTGGCTGTGCAGAGGGAATTCCACAAGGGTTGTCATGTTAGCTCTCTCTCAAGCTCCACTGTGTAAAGAGGCAATTGGCTTGGTCTTAGGACTGAAGGATGTCCACTGACCTTCCGTTCTCCTGAGTGTCATGGGAGAATTGTTGCGGTGAGGGAGTGTAATGCGACATTCTAAATTAGAGAGAAAATCAGGGGTAAAATTATTTTGCATTCTAAAAAAAAAAAAAATAATAATTGAAATGTTTACTAGTATTTTTTTTATGTAAATAGCTGACTGTGCTAATCTGTTTGAGGTATACAAATCGAGCAATTTTAATCATACCAGTATTAATAAGTTATTTTATTTAGGTTGGTGATGATAATCCTTAATAGGAAGTGTTTAGACATTTTCAGGGTAATTTTTTAGCTGATGTCTTGCACTTTCTATTGTGTCTTTCAGAGTTTTTGTAAAGAAATATCAGTATTGCCATTAACATTTACATAAAATGTGCAGTCTTTATAATAGTGACATGTGACTTATTGATGGTGGTTTGTCTGATGATAGAATAGAAAACTGATTGCAATGCAGAAAGCCTGATTGGTACATAATTGGTACATGAATGAATGCATCGTTCTTTTCTGTGTCACTACTACACAAATCATTGTTTCCAACAGCATCAAAGCATATAGCGTTGGCCTACTCCAGGAACATTATTTGTGAGAACTTAAAAAGTAGTACTTAATAGTTATATTTTCCATGCAAAATAGAAAAGAAAACTCTTTAGAACCCTTTTGTTTTGATGTTTTCAGGGTATTTCCCTTTGAAACCCATCAGCAGGTTATGAAAGATATTTTTCCAGTGGATAATTACAGGGTTAAAAATATGCACTGCAAAGTTTCAGGGCCTGGACCGCTGTAATGCTAGTTTAAAGTAAAAGGTGGAAAGTTGCCACATACTGACACCTTCCCCATTCCAAGTGCTAACTAATAAACCTACCAGAAATTGAAGACAGATTTGAACTCTGGTCAAAAAACCTGTCTCATGGAACCCCCTGTGCCGAATGAAAAATGAAAATCATAAAAAATGACCTCAATAGGCAGACAAGCAAGAATGATTTCCTGTAGTAAGGCCCTTAGTCAGCTTTTTTCTGCCTAACCTTGTTTATTTTTTGTTGGGGGAGGGAAGATATCTGATCCACCTCTAAAAATGATTTATTTATGCATTCCACCACAAATCCCCTTGACTAATATGCTGCCAAGAATCATTCGGTGTGTTTGTAATGTTGGAAAAGCCATTTCCTATGTTATAGTTTGCCTGTGGTAATATCTTACTTATATGAAGACAGATATGGAGGAACAGAGGGTTTTATTTTGGGATATTCCCAATGGATGTGTCTGATTTCATAGCTACGTGCTTTGATTCAGATCTTGGGATATGCCTGCTGACTGAAGTTAAAAAGACACACAACCAGACAATGGATTTGTATGTATTTAGTGTGTGTGTGTGTGTGTGTGTGTGTGTGTGTGAGCACTAAGATCCATGCGAAATGGAAACATTGGAAAATAAAGGCCTTAAATGTTTACCAAAGTAACATCAAGCTAAGTAGTCATACACATGGGTGTATGTGCGTGCAAGAGAACAAAAATTGTCCTGAACTGTCTACTGTATGTGGAAATGGTTCTTTTCAGATGACGATTGAATATGCTACAGTCAATGTGTATTTATTTTGAACTGTTTTATTTTGCCAGTGTTTCATAATAAGGTCTGTGCGCTGTGGAAAGTCAAATGTGCTGGTTGTGATGAGATATACTGGGAGTCTGTAGGTGTGTGGTGGTCAGTTACCGTGGGTAATGGGAGAGTCCCTTACAGTTTTGATTAATGATTCACTGAATATTTTTTAATATCCTTGCTGCTTGGAAATAGATTGTGTCACAGTAAAGTCCATAACTTACAAAGGTAAAGCAAACTCAAATGAGTTATAGAGAGTCTTGGTGTCACTTAAAGTAATGGCTGGACTGATGGTTTTAAAATTGCCATATATTCTCAGTACCCTAACTGTATAGTTAGGCTAACCAGATGCTCTTGTGCAAATACTTTTTTTTCAGTTTTTAGCTTTGTTGATTATTGGTAAAGTGTATTATATAATGCCTACCAGAAAATGTGAAGTACTGACAAAATGGTTTAGTCATATCATTTATAACTGCAAGATAAAAGTTAATGTTTTTAATGTATAATTTATTTATAGTTTGCTGAAAATTTACTAACATGGGATTGCACGTTTACAAAACATAGTAGTCAAATAAATAAAACAGTGGAAAAGTTTCAAATGTAACAGACTGAGGCAGGGCACTAACTACTGTCATTGCAAAGTGTCTTCGCGACAGTACAAAAGGGACTGTACCCTTTTTCAAGCTCATATCTCATAACCTTTTTCAGAGGACTTTTGTGGTCCCAGTTTATAGGGTTTATGTGTTTGCTGGGTGAAAGAAATAGATAGACCATCTTGGTTCCTGATATGATAGCTGATTGGTGTAATGGCCTGGCATCATCTATTCCATTTATCTTACTTTAATTTATGTAACTTAATTTTTTCGCAAAATTCAAGATCACAGCAAATCAAAAGGTACAGGGATAGGGTTAGGGCTCTGCTGTGCCGCTCAGACAGAATTAAAGTTAAACTCAATTAATTAATAAATAATGTGTTTTAGAAATAGTAATATATATATATATATATATATATATATATATATATATATATATATATATATATATATATATATATATAATGTTTGCACTTAGTTGCGGTCAGTTTAGTTTGTTATGGTTCAGTTTCACTGGTTATTTGCATATTTAAGTCAGCTGTCTGTTGCATGTCTGCATCAATAAAAATGTCCTTTGCCCATGCACTTGTTGCTAGGGTCTTTAGAGGTTTACCCCCAGTCTTTGTGGAAACTCCTATCTAATTCAGAATGTGTGTGTTTAATACCATGTTTACACTAGCAAGTTGAAACTAAAACATTTAAGGTGAAGTCAATTGTCAAGATGTTATCAGTTGGTTTGCTGTTTATATTACCAGCCCTCCCAGCCATCATGAATTAAATGGGCTGGGAGACCGTGCTTGTTCAGAATGTGTTTTTTGTTAGTTTTTTTTTTTACTCTGGAACCCACCACTTTTGTGTTTATTGAACAAGGTAAAGCGCTGGTGTTCAAACTTTGAAGGAAGCATATTTCAGTTGTTTTAAGTTAATCGGCAAACAAAATGACAGTGTCCTGGTAACAAAGATTGTATAACTCTGCATGCATCAAGTAAGTTATGGCTGTGCTTAGATGTACCCTAATCCATCCCAGATATGGTACTGATTCTGCAGAGGAGCAGGGAGAGAGAGAGTAAAGGAATGTGTGTTAAATAAGGTGTCAACCTGTGTTACTTTAAAATCAAAATAATTAGATATCCAAGGTTTTAAAATCAACTTCCTTCCCTACTTAAGCAACAATATCCCCCCTCCCTCCTTTTTTTGCTATGTTGAAGATAATTATCGAAATGCAGGAATTCAAGCACCAACGGTAACAAATCCTTCTTCCTGCTACCATCACTTCCTGTGCCTGGCAGGGCCTCACTCTGTTAGACCGTGTGTCTGACACAGGAAGTACAAGTTTACCAAATCATGCTGAAACAAGGTTTCTGGCTCTTCTCCATTCCTCCTTGACTCAATTGACATAGCTCTGCATCCCACCCTCTACCTCAGGGAATCAGGAGGGACTGCTTTTGCTTATCATCCCATAAAAATGTCATCACCAACCAGCTGCTTTTGACTCTAACATCCGTCTAACCAGACCTCAAGCTGGCTCTGGGTGTTATGATGTCTGACCTGGGGTGCAGCAGACCATAACTCACACAACAATGCTTTTTGGGGAACAAAGTGAAAACATAAAAGCAAAACATTTTTAAATTTGGCAAGAGGCAGTTATTGTGCAGGGAGCTGTGATATGTATGCTTTTCCTAACTGATTAATGTTTTTTTATTTCAGTCAATGTAATTGAAAGTCGTTGCTTTTCATTAGAGACTTAATAGGTTTTTCTTGTCCCCACTGGTTAGCAGAAATATGTCCTTTTTGACTCTGTTGAGAGCACATTTGCACTGGATGCTCTGCTGAGTGACACAGTCGAACGAAAGGCAAAACTTATCCTCACTGAACTTATGGACATATGAAAATGAACACACCCCAAACAGCACTTTCATTGAAGTTTTTCAACATCAACTGAGCTCAACAAAATCAACCTACAGGTATGTGCTTGTAGCAATAATTTTTGGAGACTCAATTGTGTTGTGTGGCATATGCAATAATATCATGTGTGTTTAATAACTTAAATCTCACAGGCCATCAATTTCAGAAAACTGACTCAATTATGTTAAAATTGTTTTTGTGAAAAACAATTTCTACAATATGTTTTTTTTCCATATGCTGTAAATTAAGATCTCTCCTACTGTAGGTAGGATAAAAGACTTGTCCAGTTAAATTTCACAGCAGGTTCAAAAAGACCAACAAATAAATAGATAAATAAATAAATAAAAATAATAATGATAATAATAATAAATTGATTACATTCTGTTAACATTAGGTTAATCCTACTTCAGGTTCAGGGTGTGAAGGAGAAAGTGTATGGTTAAAGCAGAGTAAATAATGTTATTATAGGTCATTCTTTTTTTATTTACTTGGTAACAATTTAGGGGGTTATTTCAAAGCTTGGTAACATGTGTTGAGTACTGGAGTATAAGTTCTGGAACTGAAAAAAGCCAATCACATGTTGTCCATAGATACTAGGGGATTGCATTTATTGGAAGTCAAGAGATGAAATAACTTCCAGCAATTTGGACATTCTATTGTAGCCCGCATTCTGTACATTTTCTATGAGTTAACTTTATGTCCACATTTTAGGGGCTCCTTTTCACCACATTGCTTTCAGATGCAGTGCATTGAAAATGGGACGGTTCACATTTAATAGCCAGCACAGTATAAATGTACGTTGAGTGTGTAAATACATGAATATCAGAATCTATTGCCATGCAAGATAAAACTTCAATTAAAGGGGGGTCAGGGTTACTACTACTACTACTACTACTACTACTACTAATAATAATAATAATAATAATAATAATAATAATAATAATAATAATAATAATAATAATAATAATAAAACAACCTGACTGTATGAAACATTAAAACATTAATGTACTACCATTTCACAATGGCATAACTATAACATTTATCAAAACTGTCTTTGATGCAGTTAGCCTTATGCATTGATACGAACTATTAAAAAGATGTAGTAGCTGAATGTCAAACCAAATTCACTGTGCTAAATTATGCCATACTGTATTTTGGTTTTGTTATGTGGACTTATGTCTATAAGAGGTTAGTACCTAACCTGGATCTCTGTTTATCAGTGGTTCCAGATTTGTTTTTGGTAAATTTTGTATTTAGTTATATCTTTGTGTTTAAAAAAACTAAAAAACTGACACTCTATAGAAAACTAACACAAAATAACTATTATATTTAATTATGAATTTCTCATAACAAAACAGATCTGGATTTTGGAAAATCCACCCCACTTCACTGCTGACATAATGAAAAAAAAAAGTTTCCTCTGTGAACCCTCAGGCAAATAACTGGCTCTCCTTAAACCTCAGCTGTAATACTGAAATGCCGGACCATCCTGAGGGAAATCAATGCAGAATAAAATAAATAAACACACTGTCCTCGTTTCATGACCCTGCAACTTTAATGAAGTGGACAGAAAAGGTCTCTGCTTGTCTGGTTGTCTTTAAAGACTACCTCAAATGTTAATTCTTTAAATCAGTACCAAGGTCCATTCATTAGAAAACACAGAGGAGTCTATTCAACTGATCCAAATGGTGGCAGATCCACAGTCGTTTAAATCCTTAAAAGAAGGGAACTTTGGCAAAACCAACATCTCTAACAGTATGTCTTACATGGTGTACTGTACGCAACTAAAGTGGCTACAAGTAGGTCTTCTTGGTAAGAATTATGTTGGAATGGTTGATGACCACACTGTTTAAAAAATAAATATATCCTCCCTGTCTCTACTTGGTTCACACATCCTTCTCCTGATTGCTTTGGAGGGTGGTTAAAACTGCAGACAGAGTGAAAAATACTTCCCATCTCTAATGACAATGGTATCACAGTATAACCCTGTACTCGTAATGCATTGCATGATATCCCACATCAGGACCACGTGTGTAATATGTGTTCCATGACTGACAAATGCTTAGGTCTGCTAATA
Source organism: Polyodon spathula (assembly GCF_017654505.1). Taxonomy (NCBI): domain Eukaryota; kingdom Metazoa; phylum Chordata; class Actinopteri; order Acipenseriformes; family Polyodontidae; genus Polyodon; species Polyodon spathula. Next base: position 24,636,050 of record NC_054550.1, read on the forward strand.
CTTTTCTACTGGGTAATACACTGGTATACAAATGCTTTTTTTTTTTTTTTTTTTTTTAAACTTTTCTGTGAGGGCTATCAGCCAAAGTAGGCTTGGCCTAAACAGTACCTGCTGAGTTGTTTAGTTGCTTACTAGAAAAAGAATGATAGCCTATATTTTGATTTCAATTCAGTTAAAAAAAGTGTTCTTTATTTCAAACCCCATTGGGAATTTCATAAGTGGGTTGGCAGAACAGGCCCAAGGCTGATAGTAAGTAAGTCGCCTTTCTGTTTTCCACCCAGGGCTTGTTGTCAGGTATGTGCCTGAAACAGTCATGAAATTGGCACCTTGGCTAGGAGCCCTGATGCATCTGACAGATATATGAGACTGCAGAAAACCTGCAAACTTGCTGTGTTACTGGAGGGGCTTCTGCCCTGTTATTAAGCAGCAGTGAAATAGGGTTTTAGATTAGCGCAGAAGTCATTTGGTCTGGAGCCCTCATGAGCTGCAATTTTATGATACTTTCTGCGCACAATTAATGTATATGTTTTTATTGTTTTAACCCTTGGGCCACACAAAAACAAAATATTTTAAATTTAGAGAGCCTTAACATGTAATTGTACTGTTTTCTCCTCAATTTGAATCGCCAACTTTTTATGTTAAAACACAATGACCAATGAGGGTATGAGAAATGGCGTGATGAGAAAAAACAACTTTAGTTGATTTTTCTCCCTATCCAACCGGGAACAAAGGCAAATTCAGTGCTCGCTGTTGGGTCTCCAGCCAAGACTGACACCCAGGCATGAGCAGGATTTGAACCTGCAAGCTCATGATTGCTCCATGAGGAGTGCCTTTACTAGATGATAACTAGAGCCTTGGTTTGCCTTTCTTTCTTTCTTTCTTTCTTTCTTTCTTTCTTTCTTTCTTTCTTTCTTTTTTCTTTCTTTCTTTCCCTGAAACAGTGTGGGGGGGGGGGGGGGGGGTCTTGTGGGAACTTTTCTATTCTCATAAACTCCAAAGTATGTGTTTAGCTTTGCTCCAAGTAAAAATATGAATTTATATGCTAGTTCAAGCCTAACTTCATCCATATGTGATTAAAACCTGATCTACGTAGCTTGTAATGGTTTCCATATTTTAGGGCAGGAAATGCTTTTCATTACAATGTTCTATGAGTGGAAAAGAACTAGCATACAAGCTTAACATTTATAAACAGGAGCTTCATTTCTCAGTTTGATTATTATAATAACTTTAAGATACAAACCAGGGTTGTACTGTTTTATATATATAACAGTACAACCCTGGTTTATATCTTAAAGTTATTATAATAATCAAACTGAGAAATGAAGCTCTGGTTTATAAGTGTTAAGCTTGTAAGCTTGTATGTTATTATACATATAATAACGTAAGAATTTTAAGCATTTATTAATTAATACTTGTGCAATAATAGTTTTGGACTTCCTTTTTTACACTAGTTTATACCTTTGTTAGTTGATCTTAGTATTATCCTGTATGAATGACCGCAAATCTTCAGTTCTCAAATAAGTTTAAAATCAAGACACAATTGACTTGATGTTTTTCTCTTTCATATGTGTGAATGGAAGAGTTAGCCAACAGCTCAGGAAGGAGATTAAAAAAAATTAGTTGGGAGCAAATTCTTTAAACCATATATCCTGGAGTTCAATAGTTTTGTAGATGTGGATATAGTTGCATAAAGAGTTGCTGATATGTTTGAAGTTATCCAGGATTTATACGCAAGAGCTACAGAGGCAAGCATGCATCCACTCTGGCTCTTATTGGTTTAGGGAATTTCACTTTCTGTGGTTGGGGTACTTATTATGCTGTGTGTGAATCAGTATTGGTGCTATCTCCATTGTGTATGCTGGTGCCTGACACTGCCAGATTACCTAAATTCAGAGGGTCGGGTCTGGGATGAAACAGGATTAAGTGCAACCTAATATGAAGTGAGTAATTGCAACATACATTTTCTCTGCTGCAGTTGTAATGTGATTTCAGATGAAACAAAGCTCATTTATAGTGACATTTCTAATTAAAGTGTATATGACCAGACTGTATGTACATTACCTGGCTACTTTTTTAGGACCTGCACCTAATAAAGGGTGTGGATACCATGTGTTCTCATTCGCCGTGATGTGATGTTACTCCACAAGTGCTGGTAGTTGTATTAATCCATTAGGTCATTAATATTTCAGACAGAGGTAGGCAGAGGATTGTGATATAACAAATTTGTTCTTAATGTTCATGCCAAACAACTGGATTGAGATTGGGGGATTGTGGTGGCCATGGAAAATGCCTGAAATCTAACTCATGCTCCTCAAACCATTCACTCACAATTCTGGCAGGGTGGCTGTGTGAATTATCATCTTGAAAGAAGTAGCCATTGCCCTCAGGGCATAAGTGCAGCATGGTTGGTTGGACGTGATTCTCAGCAATGCTTAAGTTAACAGGCAATAATAAAGTGACCAGGCAATGTCTGAAAATATGTAATGGGAGTCAATACTTGTTCCATAACCATTAGTTCTACTTTTCAGCCAGTTCTAAAAGCATTCTGATAATTTAGTAATTATTTGCTGGCATTGAATAAAGCAGCTCACAGATAGTTTTTAAATATTTTAATTTTATGTAAAAATGTTCATTCCAGAGTAAGACCACACTGACTTGGTAATCCACTCTTACATCATTATTGACTTTGATCCATAAAATATTTAAACATTATGGTAATTTCCCAAATTGTCCAAGGTTCCTCACCTGAGGTAAACAATTCCTTATAGTGCTATTAAGTATGAAAAGGCCCTTTTGCCAGATTGTACTGTAAGAGCAGACACATTTTCACAACTAATATAAAGGAAAAAACTACTCAGAACAATTGTTTCACTGCTCCTTCCTGTAACAAGGTTGTGTTGCAAAGCTAGTGGTAGCAGTGGGGCATGTATAAACATATAAAAGAAAAGAAGCAAAGATAGTCTGCAGAACACAAAGAATATTTTCTATTCTTAATGTACTAAAGAAACTGGTTTGTCATTGCAGCTGTTCTTCTGCACAGTCTCAAAGGAAAGATGATTGGAAACTATTTTGGTTGCATTTCAAGGACAATCTACTTACAATTTAATATGTTTTTTGTACAAGCATTTTAATATCCTGCTAATATCAGTTCTAAACCTTGCTTATTGGATATCTAGGCGGGACAAAATGAATTTAAACATGTATGCCACATTAAATGTATTTCTCTGTGTATAAAAAAATCAATAAAAAAAGTCTCTTGAGTGCTTCTTAAGGTTATGAATTGAGCACAGATCATTTGCTGGATTACTGCCTATTTGCAGTGGGCCCAACTTCTTCCTTCTTTCCTGTTTCCTTTAATTTGTGTATGATTGTTGGAAAATAAACTGTCCAGAGTTTGGAAAGGACAGGGCTTCTTTACTGCACTGAGAGAATGCTCAGTTTTGCAGTAATGTGTTAAACTATATATAGCCCACAGCAGGCTGGGAAGAGGTCACAACTTGCGTCATCTCATGGGTAAATACTTTTTTTCTGGCAGAGCATTGTTTTTTTCTGATAATTCAGCAAATACTCAAGTGGACGTCAAGGACTTTGATAATGTACTGTAAGTTTGTGACTCTCATTAGGGATGAGGCAAATGTATTTCATCAAATAAAAAAATAGTGAATCATTAACTTATGTCTTAAGTACTTCCAATCTAGCCTTCTGAACAAATCAGTTCAAGGGATGCGATGTCTCTTCATAGTGGTTAAATGCAACTTGGGGCGGCAGACTTATTAGGAGAACTGGGAGCCAGCTATGTATTGAACAATTGTTAAACTGATATCAAAGACAGAATGCAACTTTGCTTTACCCCTTTTATGTGACTGAATCCCTTAGTCTTAATTCTAAAACCATGGAATGCTGGACCTGCAGTTCATTTATTCATATACCCAGGTAGAGTTTCAAAAACGTGTACCCTAGAAGATTTACCATGTAGAAAAACTGAATAGGCACTTGTGACAAAGTGCCCGCCCCTGTGTATATTATCTGTTATATGTTGTGTGTGTAAAAAATGTTGGTGTATAGTCATTGGTACACGGGATATAAACGGGTCTGTAACATGAGTGTTTAAAATGTATATTTGTATTTAGGCACGGGATTGTACATAACTTCACATACATTTAAAGTAGTTAATGTGTGAGCACGAGGTTGCACATAATTAATTCATGTGCTGGGATTCAAGTGAATAATTCATTAGTAATTGAATCCCAGCATAACAGTATATATAGATGCACGTTTTCACATACTCGCGGTTGGGTGTTCGATGAGTGGAGAACGGGATTGGAGATGGAGGAAATAATAAGTATAATAATAATAATAATAACAACAATGTAAAGTATCTGCTCACCGTGTTTGTCTGTCTAGTCCGTTTTGTTTGTCTTTTTGTTTTGGTGACGTGTGCCGTGTCCTGTGTTTTCTGTTTGTTTAAACCTTTTATTTTGTAATAAACTGGCGCCAGTAGGCGTCTTCATCATTTCATTTCATCCTGTCTGTTGTGTATTTCATTCCTTTCTGGTTCTGACGCCGCCCACTTCGGCCGTCTCTGTGACAGCACTCTAAATAAAAAATAAATAAATACAACTCTGATGTGACTTTTTCCTTCACTACGCACAACTCCAGTCCCACCACCAAACTAATTGACTCCTTAAACTCAGGAGCTTGACAGTGGATGTTGGTGAGCTACTGGTGAGTTGGGTAGCCTTCCAGGTATCCATCCACCCTCAAGGTATCCACCCTAGCTCACTGCTTGCGCTGCATTGAGGTGCCAACTTTGCCAGAGTCAATTAAATGATCTCGCTGGAATCACCAGCAAAGATCAGCAACTTCACATTAAAGGGGCATTTATTAAAACAAACAATTAATCCTCATACCTGGAGGGATCAATTTGAACAAAATAAATTGATGGGTTCCATTTGGAGTTAAACAGGAGACCACCACATGCACCCCAAGCCTGATATAATCCTAAGTAAAATAATTAATGGTTTTGGCCACTGTGTCATTCTCCAGGTCAACATTTCACCTCTTGTGTTCCAGCATTTGTCAACCTGTCCCCACTATATAAACCTCTTGCCTGTTTTTTACACATAATCCATAACGATTTTTGCTTCAGGCTGGACTCTGCTGTCATTTGTTATGCTGATGTTTACATACACATGCACACAAAACAGAGAAGAGGCAGCTGTCTTGGGGCTCTTTCTTCCAAAGTACTTGACCCTTCTGTTTACTTAAGCAAAGAGTAATAGCTACAGCAGTGTGTACTTACAGGGTTGGAGGTCAGAGTGAAGGCAGTGGAGTGTATCTCCTCACTGAATGTCTGTCCTCAACTGCAATGGAGTGCTAGGTGGTGGGAAGATGTCAGGAATTCAAGTTCTTGAATGCCAGGGTTTTATCTGTTGGCTCTGATTGCAAGCGCTACCTGTTAGAGCAAGTCTACAGTTGTACAGGCTCTCATCAGCGATGAATTCATTATCCAAAATGTTTTTCTACTAGTTTTGCTTAGTGTACCTCGTAGTTTTGGCACTAAACTTGTTTCAGACCAACACGTTTGCTGGTCTTAGATTAGCCCTCTTGTCAATAAATAATCCATCCTTTGATACATTTTTGTTTTGTATGTATGTCACACTTAGATTGTTATTGAGGGGATAGAAAGTTCTGTCCTCTGAGTTGCTGGTTACAAAAATGCAGTTGTGACCTACTTTTACCACAGAAGAAGAAGAAGAAGTCACTGGAGCAAACAGAGGATGTGCAAACGTTTCAGATTCATTGCCAGGGCTCAGGTTAATGGGCAGAGGATCAGATTGGACAAACAGGCCTTTGCAGCCAACATTGCACTTGAATTGTTCTCCGGAAAGGGTTTCAGTAATTAAGTATGTTGCTCCATAGTAGCCAATTAACTTTAACCTCATCAAGAAAAAAATTAAATAAAATCAAAACTGGGGTAAAGTGACTAGACCTGGGCCTCTTTCATCGTAAAACCTAAACATAAAAATCTGAAAGATGATGCTATGAAAGTTGCTGTATGATGCACTTTGAAAGAGTTTAGGTATGTTTTTCCCTTTATCTAACTACTAATACTAGACAAAAACCTGACTTACTATTTCAACTAAAATGTCTCAGTTAAACCCTACTGGGCACTTCTAGAAGTGTTGCTGTTTGAAAAATAACAACTATGAACCTGTAACTTCCTTGTCCCTTCTAAAACTGTATGTACAGAGATTTTTCATTTTCAGTATTCACAGTTGGTACAGTTGCAAAGGGGCCAGCAATTACAATTGCTCACGCACAGTGGCCATTTCTAGAACCAGCTCACTTCAGTTATGTCAGACTGCGGATGAAAAAAAACCAAACATATTTAGTAAGTCTGGGTAATAATGATCTAGGAAGAAACAGCAATAATGAATTATACAAAACATACACAAATGATAAGTAATAATACTACTTCTATTAATAATAATAATAATAATAATAATAATAATAATAAATAATAATAATAATAATAATAATAATGTACACCCAACTGTGGATAAACAACATAAGTCAACAGGGATCTTTCTTCAGTGCATAGGGGTGTGTAATTGAGCAGGCTGGATACTTTACCTTCGGGAATGTCTGTTTCCTGTTACTCATGCTTGAAATGCTTTATCATTCGTCACAATGATATCAGACCACAAGAGTTTTTCCAGGAAATATTTTGTGTTCTCCACGCATTTTTTATTTATTTATTTTTAAAACTGATTGCTTAATCTCTGTCAAAGAAATCCCTTGCTATCATTATCAGAGCAAATTATGACCATTATAAAGGGGCAAGGTGGTACAAGAGGCTAATTCATTAGCTTCTCATATCTTTCACCTCTGGAGGCCTGGGTTCAAATCACAATTTAAATGAGTTTAGTGTTCTTAACATAGTCCCCGGTGAACATTAGTCCACATTACAAAAGTACCAGACAATTTGACACCAAGTCTCTTGAGAGTCAGGTCTCGGTAGCACACACAGCACTGTGAGGACAAGCTCTAATGGTGCCTGCTAGCATTGTGCCTTACTGTAGCCTGTGTCAAAGTCCCTTACCTTTCATGTGAACTACAGTACCAATTGTAACCTCCACTGAAAGTGGAAAACAGCTCACCTTGCCTCTGTTCTCTGTGAATGCTAACTATCTGAATGTAAAGCTGGTGAAGTCAATCTGTATCAGTCTGGAATGGCGTGGAAATAACATTTCAACAGTATGTAGATAGACCACAGCAAACTTGAGTGTATCACGGTCTTTATTTAAACACACAGTGTAATTTATAAACATTTATTATTTGGCTTAATATAGCTATGGAATGTAAATTTATGAACGTTCTTGGCATAAATTAATGTTTCATGCTTGAGTTAATTTTGGATAAAAATCAGCAATAAAACAAAGTTTACTGTAGCTTATGTGAAGCACAAATTGACAACCACGATGCAGTGCAGTAAACTGTTTAAATGGGGTAAGGGGAAGGACGAGGGAGTTATGGTCTAAGCAGAAAGGGATGTAATTGCTGCCGCACTTTAACTGTACTATATATTAATCCAGCTGGGGTTTCCCCCCTGGGTGATTTAATAATCCACATACTAACATTACTACATACATAAAAAAGTAGAGTGAAATGAGGTTAATGAAAAATCAGGTTTATACACTGGCAAGTGTTAATATTTTCAACTATTAAGATCATTAATATACACTTCCATGTTTGTTTGTAACTAAGAGTAGGGAAACAATTATTAAGGAAATAAATAAAAAGAAAAGTGTTATCTAGCAGTGTTCTTTTTTTCTTTTTTTATGAGAAGTGAGCTACTTAACTCAGTACCTGAGCTGATTTTTCACTTAGAGTCCCGACTATATTAGTTTTGCATCTCTGCCTCCTCTCAGTGTAGTAGATTCTGATCCCTCACATGCAGGTTCTTCACTCCAATACCTCTGTGACTTCTTATTTTTACAGTTTTCATTTCACAATAGCAGCACGGTACATTTACTGGCTGGAGGAGGGGCTGGCTGGGACAGGTGTTCCCTCTGTCAGGTTACTGACTCTAGCTTTCGGTCAGAGGTTAATGGAAGACTGTATGGGTTGTCCATTCATCTTGCAATACATTTTACGGCTTTAGTAAACATTGGGGCTGTCATAGTGGATTAATGCTGATGGCCCTAATTGCTCTGGTGCCTAAGAACATTTTTACACACACAAAAATGAGAGGATTTCTACATTCTACAAACATCTACAGGTCTCCGAGGTTAGAAGCATGTTTTGCCAGTCAGGTCAGAACCTAATGGTGCTGTAATTAATTTCGGGGCTGGGTGTTCAGAGGAGAGAATGTGAGAGAGATGGGAGAAAGAAATCTAAAGAAAGTAAACAATTGCCTGTGATGCACTTTACTGTGATTTTAATGTGTTACATTCTGCTATGCTTTTACCATAGTATACTGCCTGGAGTACATCATTTAAATCTGCCTTAACCTTTTATGTTTAGACCAAACACAGGCACGTTTACTTACGAGTCTTCAAAGGTCATACCCTTTGATCCTGAATCTACATTTATTTTATGTACCACTGGCTGTGCTGTTGTGTTTTACAAATGCATGACAACTGAATATTCAATGTAATGTGCACCACCATTAACTATACAAAATTACTGCTAGCTACTCTTATCTAATAGAAGCTGATATCAGTATTGTAATATCGTTATATCATATATCATTACAAAAGACCTGGACAGTATTAATAAAGCCTATGTTTTACTTTAAGACTGTCTTAATTAATTAAACATGGTTTGGGATGTATCCTTGTGTTTTAAAACTTCCTCACCCAATCTAACATTTGATAACATTTGACTCTTTGTTTAATTGTAGCTTTTCATGCTTAACTATAACAGGACTTGATGTATAAACCACTGCATCTGAAGCAGTAGTAAGAGCATGTTCATTAGTCACACTGTAAACTGTGTAAAACTGAACATGACTGTGGACACTGCAGCTTTTAAAAAGGGGTATTTTTTTCCTTCGGAAACTTCAGCTACATTTTTGATTAATATCAATGCTATGGTTGGTAGTATTTGGGGAATCAAACTGTGGCTGACTGAAATGGCTTTGAAAAGATGAGTTTCACTGAAGGTTCCAACCCACCTACTTGGCTATGTGAGTTAAAGACAATATACTAAACAGGATAAAACTGTCTAATAAAGATTTCTAGAAAAGTGTCTAATGAAAAGCTCAGAGGATTTTTTTGTCTCATTAATTCAGTAAAATAAAAACAAACAACTTCCCCTTGTTTTCCGTGCAGGATAATTAAGTTCACCGAGGCACCCATATCGAAGACTGACAGTCACAGGGTCAAAAGAGTCTGATCTGATTGAGGAACACATCTGGTTGGAAGATAGTGAAGATGCTAGTCAGAGATGACCACAAACCCTGATAAGCTATAATTAACAAGATAAAATACAGAAACATTTAGGTTATTTGTCTTTAAAAATCACTAAAGATAGCCAAATGTATATTCAATATGTCTGGAGTACTGGTTTTACCAGTAACTATATAACTTTTTAAACATCACTTTGTTTTTTACCAAAAAATTGTGGATTAAGTACTTGTTAAATGTGATGGATGCACACTATACCTTATTAAAGTTTACCATAGTAAACATAACAAACTATAATAAAGCATAGTAATAGCATGGTAAAGCCCAGAGAAATATGGTAAAGCACATTAAAAACATAGCAACCATGGTAAACTATGGTAAATGTATAGTATAACCATGTAAGAAGCATGGGAAATTTGAAAAATGATCGTGCAAATTTAATGTGATAAAGTAATCATCAAGTCAGTTCTATGACTGGACTATGCAGCTGATGCATAGTTCACACATCCTAGTCTCATATCTTGTAAAGGGCTTTGTGATGGTTGTTCATTATGAAAGGTGCTATATAAAAATAAAGAGTATTATTATTATTATTATTATTATTATTATTATTATTATTATTATTATTATTATAATCTTGACCTGAATACCTGCCATCAGACCCTGGTCTCAATCAAAAACTAAAAATTGTACCGAATTGTGTGGTGGCTTTGTGACATGGATTAGTGTCACCTGGATATGGAGACCAACACATTTAATTCACTTTTGTCCTGAGCCAGATTTGACACCATCCTCTACAGAGGTGGCTTTTGAAGTAGCCAAATTAAAAAATAAATAAATTGAAAGAATGTGCTGGAAAATGAATCTACATGACTTCCTCCTAGCTGTACCCTTGAATCAGCCTTCTACACTAATGCTCAACTAGACATTATTGAATAGAAGACTATGGCTTCACAGAAAACATTACGAAAATGAAATTATAAGAAGGAATTTACACAATGGAATTTGAGACTTTGTTGTGGTATAACAAAAACTTTAGTGGTTTAAAACAAAATAAACAAATAAGTTGTTTTGTTGTCTACTGTGGGGATGATGTAATGACTACTCAAACCACAAGAGGCAGTCACATGGCCAAAGGAGTTTGTCATGTGATGCACAGTTCCTGTACTGAGCAAGTCTAAAACAGGAAGAGAAGGTGAGATTTGCCTCTCACTCATACCATGGGTACCAAATTCAAACATAAAGGAAGCTTTGGCAGTCAGCAACCCTACAAGGTAAAACAAGATGAACAGCATTTGAAACAATTTGGTTAACACTGTGGTCAACTTCTCCCCATGTAGTTTGAAACTTAGGGATTCTCATGCACTAACCAAGGGATACACTCAAAAGACACAAATCTCGAAAAACATATGGCAGTGCAACATGTTACTCCATCTGGGATTTGAATTAGTTGTTTTTAGTTGTATACTGTGCCCTGTGTATAAATGGCCCTCAGCGTACTCTGCTTTATAGTGATTTTGTTTTCAAACCAGTAAGTTCATCCAGTAAGAGAAAAAAAAATCTACTTGCAATCCCACCCTCACATATTCAACACATCTTCTGATGGGAATTCATAGAAAGGCATGAGCTTTATCACTAGATGATCGATATAGTACAAGATCTTTGCATCTGTTATCCCTGGACAGGACACATTAGGTAAAGTGTATTTTAATCTGTTGTATGGATGCATTGTGGACTGTACCAAATTAAAGAAATCCATACTGTCAAATATATTTCACAAATCATGTTGCTATTGGAGCCCACAATGCATTATATGCCTCTTATCTCTTATTCATGTTATCATGGTGGTCAAATTACATCACAGGATTGACATGTAATATGGCCAACTTCAAATGAAGTCATGCACAGAAGTCGGTTACTGTAAATCTAAAAAGAGAACTATGACAAATGAAAATGTTAAACCACTTAAGCATAACCTGCAAAGAAAATAAAAATAACTGAAAGGGTGTATGATAGAAGCAGCAATTCAAACTATTGGATTATGACTTGTTATGATTGAAGGGACTGTACAATGTGCATACTGCCTAAACAAAGATGGAAAGATTTATACTTACAATCCAAATAATTGTTTTTAATATTTTCAAACAACTGCTTGTATTTCTTTGCAGTTCACTATAATTCCTTGTTTCTGAGAATGGTGCCATGTCTGTAAAAAAAATAATACAGTAGCATTGTAACTAGTGATTTGGCCAGTTGATTTTGAGTCCTGCTGAGATGTCGTAGTAGGGCATCATTTGAACTGGTCAGGAGTCCCGGAGTGGCTCATGTAAGAAAATCACTGCTGTGTGGTGGTTTTTTTTTTTTTTTTTTTTTTGAGTGCCCAATTTTCTCCCCTATTCTCCAATTACGTGCCTTCACCATAGCAATTCCCAACACAGTTCATGAGATGTGAAGGTCAGTGGTCATTATCCGATCAACTAGGGCAATTGCCTCTTTACACCCAGGAACTTGACAGATGATGTTAGAATGCTTTTGGCCTCTCTAGGACAAATGCCAGCCCTGCAGGTGTCTGCTTTAGCTCACCAGGCGCCTGGCCATGAGGGTCCAATCTAGCGAGATAAGAACAAAACCTGATACTGTACAGAACAGATGGCCGGTTCTGCCCACTCCCAATGATGTTTGTTCCAACCCTGTTCCCAAGTGGTTAATTGACCCAATTAATCTTCCTGTCAGATTATAGTAGTTAATTAACTCAATATACATGTTAAACTCAGTTTAGAACCTGGTGTGTACCATATTTTTGTTTAACCATATTAGCGTTTAATGCTAAATGTATAAAGATATGTTGCATATCTGTGAAATAGCATAAACAAATGGAAAGCAATACAGCCATTAATACAAAGTACACATTTAACAAACTTTTTGATTATATCTGTGTGAATGAAAAAAAGGATTGGTAACCTGCTTTGACCTACCAGAATGTTCTTAAAAATTACTGTAGATAAATATTATACAAATAAATACATTCAGTGGATGTAATTTCTACAATATATACTGTATTCATTTCTCCAATTAACGAAACACAAACCTGTTGAGCTGTCAACAAGCCAGCGTTGGAGGGGGAGGGTGGACTCTATTAAAGCCCTGGAGCCCCATGGAGAAAGCCTCCTTAGCATCAACGTCATTATCTTGCCCTCATAATGGGCCTTGCCTTTGATCTGTGGGGTGAGAGGGAAACGACAGTGAATGATGGCAAGCTGGCTTATTTTGAAGTGGTCTTTTTTTATTTTATGCCTGTCAATTCTCCCCGTGACCTTCAACTTACAGCGTCCAACTCAACAAAAAAGAAAAAAAATGGAACAAAGGAAACGTGTGTAGAAAGAAAGATGGGAGAGGGAGGTTGACGATGTAATTTGAAAAGCTGCCCTAAGCTTTTTTGTACTTGTTTTGTTGCCTGCTTGCCTTCCTCTAAACTATGGAATGCCCCCCCCCCCCCAAACAAATCCAGTAACAACTCTCCCCAAACACACACAAGGAAAAGAAAGGCCAGCTCAAAGCAGGTGTTGGAGACTCACTGCTTCAGCGTTCAGGGCCAATGGAGAAGCAAGCAAAGGGGATTTTGATAAGTTCATGGCTTGCCTCCGACATGAATAGGCCTTGGCACTAGACTCCTCTCGCTAAAACACTCCATCCCCCGTTCTCCCACTGTTGATTTCTTCTCCTCCCCTCCCCTTGTGGAGAAATAGATGGCCATGATTTCCAACTGCCTCTCCCCCCTCCCTCCCCAGAGTACCCAATGCTCCACCGCACAGCAAACGCAGAGTTCAGGGCTATATTGTTTATTACTGTGTCTGTTGTGGCTAACAGCCAGGTTTCAGCATTGCTAGGTTACAAAACTCTTGGGGTAGCTTTGCTGTTCCAGTCGGTTGAAAGAGTACTGAGAATTTTTGGAAAGTTGCATGCTAATGTTTTTTTTGTTACTAATGAAGTTGATAAAGCCAATAAAGTAGGGGTCATTGAACATTTTCATGAACATACAAAACATACAGTTCGGTTGAGGGCATTTTCACCGCATGTACGTTTTTTACAATAAGTAAAAATGTTTATAATAAAATAAAGCTGATATACAAAAAAACAGCTTATTTGAAACCACAAAAACTAAGACAGGACTGTAAACTATAAAGAAGTGTTTTTTTTTAGCAAATGAATTATGCTGTAAAGTGTTCCATGCACAGGTGTACACAGGATAAGATGTACTGGAATTCTGCTGTGGCAGTATTACATGGGTTAAAATGACAAGAGTGGTTTCTTTCACTAATTTATTAGAACAAGTAGTTTCATATTTTCTCTCAGAAGACTTAACTCTATAGCATCCACCTAATGTTAAATATCCTGCCGGAGACCAGGCCCGTTAAAAATATTTTTCCATGTTCCCTACATGTTGAAGTATCATTGTACATTGTCAAATTTGTGCTGGCTATGACAAAAAAATTTTTAGAACATAAATAATAATAATTTTTTTTTCTAAAAAGCATCTGTTTTTTTCCTGTGGCTTTTGTTATCTGTATTAAACAGGGTGAGTTTCAGACTATTTAACGTTTTTATGGAAGCCTAGTGTGCACATTCATTTCATGTATGACATGCACTTGTAACCTTTATAGTTAAAGAGTTAAAGCAACAAATCTAACAACAGTAAAAAAAAACAAAAAACACAGGTGAAAATAGCTCAGACCCTAAATTTGTCATTTGTAAAAAAATGGAACTAATGAACACTTTCATATAGAGGATGGAACTCGAACAGAGTTTCTGAAAACAGGTACAACACTATTTATTTTAATGTTGAAACTGCTTAAATATAGAAAAACAACTGCTTTGTGAAGTCCAGTAGAGCTGACATTCAAACTGGGGCAGCCACCGATTCCACCTGCAGTCTACCTCCAATATTTTTTTCCTGATATAATTAGTTGACATTTACAAATATCATGAAACAAACACTCATTGACAACATCCACAATCAAGTCATGTCAGTACTGTCACAAAGTAGCACAGAAGACATTTCAGATTTAAAATGTTTACATAATGCCCCATGGGAATTAGTAAATGTTTGGCAGTAGCTCAAAATATTCTGGTCTGAAATAAGATATATGTGATTTATTTATATATGTCAGCAGCTTTTCTCTCAAACAGGTCAAAATTTCTGCAGTCTCATATAGAGTTACCAATGTCCTTTTAGCACATAAGTAAATAGAAACTGCAGAGGGACTTGAAAACGAAGATTAAGTAACAGTGGTGTGATGGCATCCCTGTGACATGCTCATTAAGTGAAAGCCTGCAGTCTTTGAGAGCTGAGAGTGGAAAGATGTAGAGCTTATAATGATGAAGGATGAAGTGGTTTCATGCTCATTACCTCTTTCAGCTAGTTATATTTTCTCTATGCTGGTCTGTAGTAGTGAAATGTGTTAAGTGTGTGTGTGTGTGTGTGTGTGTGTGAAATGAGTAAAATTGCACAAGGGGGCCTACATACGATTCAATACAGATGGAAAAAAATAAGAACGTGGCAATAAACAAGTTAATTTCTGCAAATATACCACATGGTAGTTAACAGTGAAACAACTTCCATTGTAAGTATTTCATTTTTGGCTGTCATATGTAGGCAACATTCACATCTTAGAGACCCTGAGTCAAGAGGGAAACAAATACACAATTACACAATTATGTAACACAAATGGCTTATCACATATTTAAAAAATATATATATGGGTTTGCAGAGGACCTGGTACAAATAAAATGACCATAATGGATACCTATATGATCCAAGTACTCAGCACATCCCTAATAGCAAACTAATCCCCTCCACACACTATTTTGAACTTAAAACATTTTTATTTTGACGTGTGGTGAAAGTAATGATTTCTGGATTTTTTAGGGGCTTTAATGTGAAATGTCAAAAGTCATCATTGCTCAACCACAGATATACCCCAGTACCTGACACGTACAACTGGATGAATACAATAATAACATAATAATGAAAGCATTGTGATCACAAGATTTTAATTTGGAGACCTAGAAAATGATGATTCTTGGAGGTTGAATAGGAAAGTGTAATTCTGGTAATCTATTTTTATTGGAGATCTAAAAGTCATGAAAATGAATCAACCCCAGCTAAAATAATTTCTCTGCCCTCGGAGTGTGACCATAAAATCCACTCAAATAAATCTCACAAGTTAAATATGATATTCTTCCAATATCAAAACGAGGCTGCCAATAGTTCCACCTACTGTACAGTCAACCTACAATATTTCCCTGATATTATTAATTGACATTTACACAAACATCCAAAATCAATTGACGCCAATGTTGTCCCCCTAAAAAAACACATGAAAGACAAACAGATGTTGTGACTTTAAAAAGTTTACACATTACCAAAATGTTGTCATTAGTCATGAAAGTGGAGTTCAGGTTCACCTGCAGAAGTGAACTTGTGATGAAAGTCTTGATAGGTAAAATATATAGTAGTTCTTTAATCTTTTATTCCAGGAAAATTCAATGTCTGTTTACTATTAGCAGAAGTCAGCCTCAATGCAGATAAACTTGACGAGAGAGTGTATCTGTACATGTGGAAGAACATTGCACACACCTGAGCTTTGCCATGAAGCCATCTCTGTTTAAAAAACATATTGCAAAATTGGATGACTTCATAATGATTAGTGGCGAACAATGATTAACCATATTGGAAACTTCATGGGGTCATGTTGTCAGTAGTGTTTACACAAAAATCTTACCTTTGCCTTGGTATAACAGTACAACCGGTTTATTTAAGGCAATGTTTAAAAAAAAAAAAAAAAAAAAGTCGCATAAGCCAGTGTCGTAGTGGATTAGTTAAAGAGTAACTAGCTTTTAAGTATTTTTTTTGTTACTGTGCCCTTACCTTTTTATGATGTTTTGCCATCACTCTGAGTGGTTCTTATTGCAATTAATGAAATGTGTGTGTGTGTGTGTGTGTGTATATATCTATCTATCTATCTATCTATCTATCTATCTATCTATCTATCTATCTATCTCTCTCTCTCTCTCTCTCTCTCTATATATATATATATATATATATATATATATATATATATATATATATATAGATAGATAGATAGATAGATAGATAGATAGATATAGTGTCTTTATAAAAGTAAGAGCCAGTGCCATCACGTGAACAGCTATAAAGACTCGTGTTTCTTATGTTAGTGTTGTCTCTTAATTTTGTCCGCTGTGATGTGAATTATATGTAATCGGCTTAAAGTTTTGAGCTGCTCACACCCTAAGTAACTGCTTGTTGGGCTTATAGCTGCCACCATTACATCAGAGTTTCACACTGCACTGTTACTCATCCCTCATATACTTCAAATTCTTCCGTAAATTTAAATAGTTACTGCTGATATAGCTCTGGGAATGTGAGTCAGTTTAGATGCTTCCTAGGTTGGTCATGTGTAATAACCTTTTCATGTAGAAATCTGTTTTGTCATTACACAACTTAAAGTTTTGCTGCTAACAGCATTTGCTGGTTAAGTTTATTTCATAGAATAGTGCTGGATTTCCATCACTCGAGACCAAAGCCCTATTTAGTTACTCACTGAGCTATGATTACTTCCACATGTTGTCCCACAAGCTTGTCTTAAACTAATCCTGAAGGAGGTCAACCCTCTGAGAGGATTTGGAAGAAGTTTGGTCCTCTTTCCCATGCAGTCATTGACCTCTATTTTTAAGACTAGCCACAAAGGTACCCAGTGGCAATTGTTTCTGTATTGTGTAGTGGTTTTGTGATGTGGGCTACTGCCATTGTGACCTAAACCAGATTTAATTCCAGACCCCAAGATGTAAAAGGCTGGCCCACTCAGCAGCTTCAATCATTGGCCTGGTGTAAAAACACATGAGTAATTTAAAGTACAAAGTAAAACTGTTAAAGCATTGTGTGACAGGAAAGACCCTGTTGCTGGTTCTTGTGCAGATGTCTAGAACTGGGACGCGTAACAGGAGGCGCATTGCTAGTCAATCAATTCAGCAGGTAGGCTTCCCCGGCACTTGGCTTATCGGGAGGTCTGTATCTGATGGAGGGCATGCCTGGGGAACCTGCGCTCAGCTCAAGAAGCGTCTGCGCCACAGCTCGAGGCAACTGCCCCGCCATGCTACAGAGACTGGCGCTTTGTTTACATCGAGGAGGAGAGTGTTGCTCCTCAGGATAACTAGTATGGAACTATTCAACTGCAAGAAGGCTGTGCCAGGACCGTCAGAAATACCCAAAGTTGCTGGGAGCCAGAGCTCAATGTAATAAATATAACAGCTTTTGAAAATACTGATATGTTTGACACACACAGCACATATGCATTGGGTTGGCTGCTGCTATTGCACCAAGCGGTGAAGTGGAAAGGATGAGGGAGAGACTAGGGTTGGAACAATAGTTGTTTTTTAGTCTGACTTGATCAATTATTGTACTGAAAAAATATTATGGATAATCATCCATAGTTAAATCAGCTCCAACACTACCAAGATTATTTATTCCACTTGCCGATAATTGAACATATCATTAACATCCACATTTATTCAACAGCTAAATTATCTGATACAGTTTATTAAAATGCAGATTACTGCAGTGACATATGTCAAGAGCTACTTTTGGTATTATGTTTGTTTGGGGGTGGGGCTTTTGATTGTGTATTCAGAGTCTAGATAACACTACACATGATCTCGCTTAGCAGTATCATCCTTCCAACTCCTTGAGTCATAATTAACTGAGTTTTATTAACCTGATCAAAACATGGAACTGAATAACAGAGGAACATCTTGTTTTGTACTGGAAAATGTAAGGGTGGGGGATTGTGAAACACTGCATTCCTGTAGGGTCTGGATAAATTATGGACCATATCATGGAGCCAAGCTTTGTAGAAGCTTCAACATGTCAAGTTTTATAGGGTTTTATTGGAAGAGCACACACTTCCCCCCTATCGACAAGGCAGGCCCTGAAAATGCATAGTGCAGCTTTCACATGTAGCGCATTGTAAAGGATCATCCCAGTAAGCTGCTATATAACTAACTGACATAAAATACCAAATTCACAAGGGACATCTCAAATTATGTTGTTTTAGTTTTGGCTTTGCTGCTTGTGTTGCTTTACATTGGGCACCATGTTTCTGCCTGAAATTTTGGACTGCCTGAAATCTTGGCCTAACTAACATTGCTAAAAAAGTTTGTGGTGCAATTCTGACGGGCGTCTGTTTCAATCATTTCAACCAGTCATGTTATAGCACTTTTGTATTATAAGTATAACCAAACACAAAACCATATATTATTATAATGTGAATGCAGTATGGGTCAAAGTTGGGAATGATATAATAACCCCATAATCTCCATAGATTTTAAGCCTTATTTAACACCTGTAATACATTTTACGATGTATGTTGCTCTGCTTATCACTTCTTGTGCTTTCCTGGGAGTGAATAGCTGAAGGCAATGGATGACATATAACTGGTCATTTTGAAGTTCAGCTCAGCTGTGTTTATGATATTAAAAATGTTCCTGGGGGGCACCCCTTAAACATGCAATTTCTTATATGTGATTAGCAAGTGGTAGACTGCTATAAAGTACATTCCTACATACATTATATACATTCCTAAAGAGAAAAAGTTACAAACATAAAAAAGCCAAATTAACAGCCAGGTAATTTAAGTTATCCTATCCTACAAGTAAACAACATTTAGTGCTGAAACAGTTGTTTGATAAGTTCTTGCCACCACCTGTTAGACATTCCCTCTTGAAAACCACCAAGGCCTCCCTCAGAAATGACACCTGTTTACAGTTTCATGTAAACAAAGAGCACCCTGACTCTTTATCTGTCAAGGCAGCCTTTTTTAGTTTTTCCAAGCTCATAGCCGGGAGTTAATTAACTGGTGCCAAAAGTCATTGAAATAATTATTCATGTATTTTTATATGCACAGTCTACTCTGACCACTGTACTATTCTGAATGTTAGTCAAAATGTTTATTGTACATACTAGGCTTTGCATTAAGTATGTTTTTAAAACATACAATTATTTTGAGTCTCTTGGCTTGCGTCATGGATATCAAGTGTTGGGTGACAAGTTTGAACTTAAAAGAAACCTGACCAGCCAGGTGCTACTTTCACTTGCAAAGGGTGGGGCAGCAGCTGTTTTGGCAGCTTGTAATGCTTTATAAAAAAAGAGTACAAAAATAGCTGTGGAAACCAGATTACTCTCCTATTGTTCTGGATGAGACATGTGACAGCTTGTATGCAGGTATCTGCTTTGTTTTCTTAGATATTTTTCTTTAACTGATTGTCCATACATTGCGACACACCTGAAACGCAATGTCCCCATTGTAACTGGAGATGAGTGATACTCAAATACCACAAGACTGGATTCCATCTCTTATTTCTGGTAATTTCTGAGATTAAGTTCAGTTGCAGGTGGAGATTTTGCTAAAACTAGAACCAGCCTTTCCATTCCGTATGTCCTATGAATAGCTGCATACAGTGCATATTTTGTTAAATGAAACATACTCAGACAGTAAAACAACCCAATGACCTACCACAAAAGAAGGGCTTTATTTTAACAAGGGAACCCAGCCCATGACTAATGATATGAATGAATAGGACGGTTTGTTTGTTGTATGAAACTGACTGAACCAAACGTTATTTAACTAATTGTAGTTCTGACATGTTATTGGTTTATTATTACAAATGATTCGTTTTGAATTTACTAAATATTTATCATAAGCACTGTAGACCATCGCCTCTAGGGTGTACCTCCCACAAGTGCTTTGAAATGGCTCCCCAAGCTTAAGCTTTTAAAGTACATTTACATATGGGATAATTTGAGATTACTGTAAACCATCAGTTTCCTGAAAATGCCCTGGTTGCTCCGAATTCTGTGAAATGTCAGAATTGTGTTGGAAATTCAGCCAGGGGAAAAGAAATAGAGTGGCATTTTGGATAAAAGCAGTTTTTGTTTTATTTTGCCCAAGGTAGCATTCTGAACTTTTGAACATATATAACCTATTTATACTGTACATAATTATTAAAAAAAGTTCACTTCTAAATCAGTCTCAAAACCTATCTGTGAACGAACTGTTAAACAGGCTAATGTATTAATCCAAAGAGCTTTTAGTCATTTGGATGAGACGTAAAACCAAGGTCCTATTGTAAGTGTCACTGCAGCAGCAGTTGAGATGCATAGTTCACCCCTTAGCCTCTGTGAGTTGCGTTAGATAAAAGCATCTGCTAAATGATTAAATAGTAATAAATAATATGATCTAAATTCTGATCTTTCACAGAAAGGTTCTGATTTACACCTTTGACTATATATATATATATATATATATATATATATATATATATATATATATATATATATATATATATATATATATATATATATATTAAAATACTGTGCTTTTCTAAATAGATCATTAATAAACACATAGATGGCTAGAGCATCAAGCCTTCTATCCATATGAAAAAAATGCATTACATTTATTATACTTATTCATACTGTGAGGTATCACGTAGAGCGGCAGATTCCTCCCCGCCTAAAAACAAATGCAAACGCACGTTTTGTTTAATTTAGTTCTATTATTTAGTTGTATTGTGAGTTTATTGTTGATTGTTTAATTGTATTATTTGTAGTGTTTGTTTATTCTTTAATTATCACCTGCATCTGGTGAGTATTGCAAATTAATGCCAGATGCGGGGGTTTAAAGGAGAGCAGGTAGTCTGCTCGGGACTACAGTGCAGAGAAACAGGAAGGTGTGGGCCCTGTGTCTGAACAACCATAGGTACTGTGTGTATGATTTCTGCTGAACTGTGTTTTTTTTTGTAAGGACGGGTAAACAGCTTAGCTGTCCCGTGTTAGACAGTGTGTTCTTGTGAATTTAGTTAGCACTCCAAAGTGGAGTTAGGTTTTTGTTTTACATTTGATTTTTGTTTGTTTGTGTATTACTAAAAATAGCACGTCAGCACTGGTAAAAATCATTTTCTGAGTCTTGGGTCTGCTTTTAAAAGGGGCAACGAACCGTGGTGAGGTGCAGTCTTATTACTTTACATTGACACACAACTGGAGCAACTCACCCTTGATTGTTTTAGTGCTGACTCTAAATCCAGATACTATTTATGTCTTGTCTTACAAGGTTATGAAAATGAAAGCTCTAACAGTACATAATTGTCTCTCTAGTGCATACGAGTCTCTTTCCATAAAAATATTTAAACAAGATATTTAGATCCGCCATCATTTAGATCAATTGAACAGACTGCATTGTTTCAACAAACAAACTCTTTAAACACCTATATTCAAAAATGGATACTACAATGTAATCACACACTGGCTTCAACAATTACAAGGGCTGATTTGAATTATTTCTTTTAAAGCTCCATTACCTTATATAGCAGAGATGCTGTAAAGCAACCAGGTAAATGCATATTATAAAATCTAAACCAAAGCATGAACTTATATCAGCATAAATAATGTATGTAATCTTTTTGGTCTCTGTACAAAGAAATATCATTTAATTTCTTCCTTTAAGAAAAGGAATAAATAAAATAAATTGTTGTGAGCATGGAAAAACCCAGTTTACATGTCTGTAGGGTAGGATATGTTATGAAAGGTTTTTTTAAAATGCTATCTCTGCTTCTCATCAGTCATGAGGGCAAGGTGTATGCATTGTGGCTCTACTCTATGAGATCACTGGAATTTATTTAAAGTGTAAGTTGATTTTTATTTTTTACCAGAAGCCAAAATTGCTTCAAAGGTTTTTTTTTTGTTTTTTTACTCGCAAGATACAGTGACATAACATATCAGCCCCATAACAATTGTATGTTTAACAGAGTTAAGTCAGTGTATCTTAGCCTTAAAAGTGTTTTGTTGTTATTGTTTTCATTTAGTATTTGTGCTTAAATAATCAAACTACTTTAAGGAAATAAATATCAAAGTTCGGTAGGTAAATCATATTTTGCCAGATTACCTTCAGCCTGGTATTTCACAGTAGGATTGCGTAAAATGCTATTGTCTTATTTTTGTGACATCAGCGCATTAAGAAAACATAATAAATATAAACATAGTTCAGCTGAGCCAATCAAAGACCAAATTCACAAACTTTCCAGTAAGAGTACTACTTATTTTACCATTACAGGAATTTCTGATTGGTGTTGTCTCGTGTCTAGAAAACAATCCAGAGACATAACCTGTGTCTTTCTTTTCTTTTATCTAAATATGATAAATAGTAAATTAATATTGTAGCTTGTTGTTGGTTCATAATACAGTATGAGTTTAGGTCTACCTAATTCGCGATTTCGCAGATTTTGCGGAAATCGTGAAATTGAGGGGTCACCTCGAAATCTCTTTTAGGGGCCAATGCATACAAACAAGTATGGAGAGGAAAAAAAAGGAAACCTTGTTTAAATGAACTACTGCACAACACAAGCGACGCAAACTACGTATCTGCCGTCTATAGATAGGCTTTTTTTATTCCTTCAGTGCATTGCACTTAGCAAAAAACAAACAAACAGAAATTGTCCACAAATAACATTTACAAAAACTAATTCTCTTAAGCGCTGTGACAGAAAGATGAGTTCTGGTGATGAATCTTCCTCCCGACCTGTGAGGGTGCTAAAGAACGAGAGGAGAAGTATCTGGAAGGGCTGGCCTGACAGTTCGTTTCCGGGTCAGGGAAGTGGGTCAGCCTGGAAAGAAGCGCGACTCTGTTGTAAGACCGTATTGATTTGAAAGGTAAACGAGAGGCAGCTGCAAGTAATAAAGCAGCTGCAACCATTTACCTAGATATCATGAGGAATTACATATAGGGGCCAGGGTAACGCTGATCTTTTCCTTCGTTTGGGTAACGTGAGGAGAGAAGGACTGAGAGAGGAGCTCTCAGAGTGTATTACGTGTTGTGTGTTGTCTTTGTTTGTTTATAATTGTCTGTCTTTTTCGCACCACTAGACAGTTAATGCACATCTCCGGAGCTGTCGCCACGTAAAGCACTATCCGGAGCACCACTGCACAGAGCACCTGCACGTTTGAATATCACCCAGGACTGGTGACCGTGCCTTTGTTTGTGTGTGAGACTGTACTATGTTCGCCATCCCCGCGCTTTACACATTGTTGTGCACGGCCGGGGATTTATTATTTGACGGTCGCCAGACCTGGAAACAGCACAAATAAACACTTGTTCACTGAATCACTGTTGTCTGTTCATCACTCCTGCATCGCATCACCGCTAAACCTGTTCCCCTTACCAACCACTTTGCCACAAGCGCTTAAAGATATTTCCCAAAGAAACTGTACATGCAGATGGAGGTCATTGTTTTGCATAGCTAAATGTGTGCTTGGACAAAATCAGATCGATTGCTATTTAGTTTCAGAATCACACATTAAACAAAAGGCTACTACAGAGGCTGCTAACCAGAACATAAAATAAACAGTTTTCAGAAACCAAACTGGAAAGTCAGCCCAGACAAAAAGTATTCTTGTCTGCAAAGTAAATCATTACTAAAACGATCTAGCACAGCCACCTCGCTTCAACCTGCTGCTTTTTCACAGTTGGAATTTTAGACCCGAATAGCCACGTTTTCTTTGTTTTGACTCAGTGCTAATAAAATAAATTATTGGATGGGACAAATAACATGACAATGAACGTGCTGCATACATTTCCTTTATTAAAGTATGCCAGATGCCCTTGGGTAACTGAGTTTTGGGGCTGTTTCTAATCAATTTCCACATCTGTATAACTTGGCAAAGCTTTGCCTTAACTTACAAACAATTCAATGGATGCAGAACATACAGGCTCATGTATGGGCAAGTCAACTGCTGGGGCAGTTAACAAATGATAGCACCCTGTTTTAGTAAGGAAGCAAGTACCACTATGTTTAGGCTTTGTAGTGTTCTGAAATACTGTCTACTTAGGTTTATTTAATGTTTAAACAGGTCCATAAAATGTCTGTGACTCACCGTCAAGTCCAGTGTTTCCACACAAGTTTCATGGGGATGAATTATAAACTTGTGCTGTGTTTACAAAAGCCCACAAAACAAGGATGGAACGACATTAGCAGATCAGATGTAAACACCACAATCTGCTACAGATCTAGATTGTTGCTAGGATCTTCTACCATGCATGAATCTTGAAACATTCGTAACACCGAAAAGTCAGTCAGTCTGCCGATCTTGATACTTTCTGATGAACAGACTCAATTTGGATTCAAATGCAAAAACTGCCTGCTGTAGAGATAGGATGATGTTTCCTTGCCCTTGAAGTTCAACATTAAGTTGATTCAAATGACTTGCAATGTCCACAAGATAATAAAAGCTTCCTGTGTATAATACAGTGAAAGCTTAAAATGGGACGTTTCTGATGTTCTGACAAAAGAGCAATGAATCCCTTGTTGAGCATACAGCTCTTCACATATTCGCCATCAGTGAAAGGCTTACCTCTGTGGACGATCGCTAAAAAGCCTGACAAACTTGCTGAATTTAAACTTCCACCTTTATTCGACCATACTAGTAGTTTACTTTTCCCTGCTTTCATTTTTCTTTGCAGCTCTTCTCAGGCCTTTTTCTGCACCTCACCTTCTAGGTATTTCACTGCAAATGAAGCATGCTTTGCCATGTTGTTGTAAATTTGATTTTTTGTTTGTCCACTGCATATGAGACAAAATGGAAATCCTGACTTCTTCACAAAGGCGTACATATCAGTCCATTCCAGCTGAAAAGAACGGTATTCCACATCTGACTTCTTTCTTCTTGCCATTTTTTATTGAAAATAAAGAGCTCTACACTACAGTCCGAAACTGGAAAAATGCAGTAAAAGCATAAGTTCAGATTGTGACTCGTGCAAATTGCTCGTTGACAAATCTCTCGACCAATCAAAACACGATGAAACAGACGCCAGGAGTACAAGCACCAATAAGAGCAGTGGGAAGGTGGATGGATTAAATAACTACATAAACTGGTCCTTAAATTATTACATAATTACAAAACATAATTACTAGTACAAAAAATTATTTATTTATTTGTTTATTTATTTATTTATTGTCACTCACATGTGTGGACAAGCCCCCCCCCCCCCCCCCCCCCCCCCCCCCCCCCCCCCCCCCCCCCCCCCCCCGGCCCCCCCCCCCCCCCCCCCCCCCCATTGCACATGTCATTTGGGGGAAATTAATAATACACAGCAATCAAAGTTCATAAAAATTCCCTACCACACATTTTTGACATGTTGTGGATCAAATCTGGACCCTGTCAAGCCAATTTTATTAAACAAGTTGTTACAGTCATTATATGTGCACTGCCCCTTTAAAAAAAAATAATGGCGAGTATAGTGAACAGTAGATTTGCCATTCAGAAGGAAAAAGTAACCATGAAACCTCCTTAAGAAAAAAGCACTTTACTTTTCTTAAATTATTATTTTGTCGTCTCCTATCACTTTCCACGGTGTAAGATTCTGAAAGACTGTGATATCAAGACATGAAGGTACCATCCAAATAACGTTAGATTACTTTATGCAGCTGAAGTAGCTAGCTAGCTTCTGTAATGTTAACAGAGCGACTGCAAGAAACGTTACGGTTCAGTATACAGGCACTTTTTCTGTTGTAGATTTTATTTTATTATTTTAAGAGCAAAACTGTATTCAGCTTCAACTACATTGGGAAAATGCTCTTTGTACAGTATTGTAGTTTTGGTGTTCAACTTGGATCTTTTGTTAGGGAAAGTACTACTGTAGTAACAGTACCCGGCTACAGTTTAAAATTGTTACTGTTACATTTCTTTTATGTACAGTGTTTCTGAATCAGACTACAGTTATGCTACAGTACAGTAGCTAGTAGGATGTTATGTAGCAATCGTTTGTAATTGCATAAAAAGTGCCAATGTAATAGCAGATCATTTATGAATAATTAATGTTGCACTTTATATAGTTATTTTGTTTATTTTGGAAAGAAAAAATAAATAAAAACATCAAGGTAAAATACAGTTACGTCTGTGTTTTATTTCTGCACATTTACTATGGAAATAGCTCTAAATGTCCACACCATGGGGCAATTTACATACTGTAATTTGCTTAATTCGAATTTTGCACATCTCAAACTAATTGTATGGTCCCCAGAGATTTGAATTAAGCGGAGTTCACTGTACATATATTCAGCTCTTAGTGAAGTGGTTAGTTGTACAAGTCAAGATGCATTGTGCCTCACTACTGAAGAATAACCCACAAAAGAGTTTAATTGGTATAGTTTGAAGAGTACCTATTTCAGTATTATCTTCTTTAATTGTTGTGACCAGGACAATGTAAGATGTGACAGCATGATATTAGTGCTCAAACCTAAGCCTATTGTGGCACCAAGACACAGGATAAAATACAAATACATTTCAAAGCTGCTGGTGTTGCAGTGGCAGTAATATACATTCCTAAATTAAATACAAAAATGTATAGAAAATAAAAAAAAAAAAAATATGATTTGGGACATATTTCGATTTCTTGAGTGGTACATTTTCTTGTGCGGCCCCCCCATCCCATGCAACCTTCAGAAATTGGCCCTGCATCACCAAAACTTTGGGAACCCCTGACTTAGAGATTCAACAGCTATAGGTTGCTGAACCCTGATATAGAAAATTGAAATATAATAATACCAATACATACTAGGAAAGATTTACTGGAATTATATTGTTAGCTCTAGGTACTTTTAAGAATAATCAAGCTCTATTTATGTTTCAGAATTCTATTTTAAAACCACATATGCATTGTTTACTGAAGCCTGCAGGTTATACTGTAAATGCTATTCTGGTGATCATAGGATCAGAACTGTAACTTATTTCCTCATTCAAACGATATACATTTTTCAAAAAAATTGGTTTCAGATTCCGTACATGTTCTTCTAACTATCTCCTCACTAAGTAAAACAAAAAGAAGCATGTTCTCGGATATCATACCAGATGGAGATTACAGAAGATTACAGCACCTTGTTGCTATGTTATGTGTAACAGTGGGTGTTGCTGTTTTATGATTGTGATCAGAGACAGTTCTGGATGTGACCACATAAAATAACTGTCATATATCCTGACCAATACCTTCTTAAAAAAGTGACAATTACAATACACATTTATGCATCTATGCATCCCTTTTCCTGGCAGAAACTCCCCCAGACCCCTTAAAATGATTGGAAATTGTGCGGTGAAGTTGATGACAAGTAACTTGATAATCAGCTTTAAATACATATCTTTGTATATACCTGTACCATCATACCATTTCACTTTTAAAGGGTTTTTGTCTCTTTTGAGAGCCTAAAAGTGTGCCTTAGAATATAATAAATAAGTGGTCCCCTGTCTTTGGTTTTGGTCCTTTACTGGTGTTTTATTCTTCAATTTGGAGCGTGAAATTTGGAGATCTACACCGTAGAGGACAAGCTGCTGCTGATGCTTTCTGCTACCCTAGAGGATTGTAATTCAAACACACTACAATGACCTAGGTGCAATCAGACCATGTGACCAGGAGACAGCAGTTTATCTATAACACTATCTCAAATGTTTGCATGTAGCTCTTGAAAAAAACAAGTACAGGAACATTTGGTTCTCACCACAATAAAATAATGTTTATAGGGCCAATGATCAAAAATAATATTTTTTTTTCAGCATGCTTGGACAGGTTTCAGAACTGTAACTTGAGGCTATCAACAGAATGACTACAGGACACCATTAACTGTATCAGGTATCAGATTTGTTTTTATCCTGGTCTGCTTGTTAGAATATTGCTGTAAAATGAATGGATGAAGACTGTATTTGCACCCTGAGCCATTTGAAAAAAAAGGCATAATACTGCGCTAGCGATGTCAAAATGGTATATTCGTCTAGATTATACTTGACCTTTGACCCATATTTGACTCCTGTGCACCCGACTACTTTCATACAAAATGTCTTGTTTTCAATCACTCGACAACACCCAATTTGTGGTTTTTAGGCACTTTTAACAAAGCTCTCTCTGTGAATATTTACAATCATCCTCCACCAAAGGCAGCACCAACCAAGTGAATGAGACAAATAATCTTCGACTCTGACAGAAACTAAAAAATTAAATAGACGCATAGATTCTTTAATATTGACTTAATTTACAATATTATTATTTATTAAATTTGCTCGCAATTTGAACCTTAATACCCATTTATTGTCTTTTTTATCACAGATAATATCCATGTTTATAAAAAATAATAGATGGGTTTCAGTGAGTTATAGTAAAATAAGTAGTTTATAAACTAGACGCCCGAACGGTCTCGTAGTTTATGAAACCCTAGATGGAGTTATTTTCCTGTAACTCACTGAAGCCCATCTATTATTCTCTGTATGCAGTGCTCCCTCTCATCACCATTAGATCTTTTAATTCACTGTTAGTTTGACAGCAAATTGTACAATTGCATTGTACTCTGCATGCCTGTTTATTTTTAAGGAGTACACAACATCCTGTTATATATCTCTCCCCTTTTGTAGTACTGCATCGGACTTCTTCAGTTATGGAACCTTTTAATTGCACAGTGTGACAGACCATGAAGCTGACAGGGCTGAGCTGGTTCCATTTATTACATTTACAAAAACAAATCAAGAACTCTGCTAACAGAGCAAAATAAAAGGGGTAACAAAAACAGACTTGCAACACAAAAATAACCCCTTCACCCAAGTACCATGATGGTCCTTCCAGCATATGTAGCAATTGTTATTTTTCTTATTTTAAATCTTTACTTCCTGTCTCTCTCACTCACCCTGACCAGCAAAAGCTGCAGGTTTTTATACACGTGGCCATCTCCAGATTAGCAATAAATTAATCAATGGCCACATTATGCACAAGAGTTTTATATCTGTGTGGTCAACAGCCAATCTGTTAATAAATCATTCGCTGCCGACCACACATTCTCACGAGATGCCTGGCAGAGACGAGACGCTAACATCGCCCTTGCCAGACACATTTAACTAGAACAATAATACCATCACCCGTTCTTAAATAAACCCCAAATAAAACATTTATCAGCAGGGCTTTGCCCTGCCCCACTAATTACACGCAGTGCTCTTCTGCCCTGCCACACACAGGATTTGTAGTTTAAATTTTGTATGTTTCTGACCAGCTGAAGCACTGGTGTCAGCAAATCAGAAGCCAAGTATAAATCACTGTGAGCAGCAAATCATTTCAAGATGTTTCCATGAAAATTCAGTTGAAAAAGAAGTTTTACGCAAACATACACTACACTAATTCATTGTCCTGTATTTTAAATCTGAAATAACGAGGGAGGACAATAGCTTGTGTTTTGAAACCGTCCTAAAATAATTGAAGTACTACCAGCAATTCTAAAATAGCAGCAATCTATTATAAAGTCTAGTCCCTTTAGAAACCAACTCTCCAGGTTACTTTGTAGAGTTGACACAAGTATTTCTTGCTTGTTGATTGATAGGGTGTCAAAAGTCATTATTCATTGGCTGATGTTTGGTGAACAGAACTGGGGTCAGGAGAAGGATAAAGGTTAATGTTATTGTTTTAATACAGGTTATAGCTGGAGCTGTTACAGCCCCTTGCCTTGAGAAGTTGTATCCTCTGGGAAATTGTTAAGGTGTCAATGGAGCATTCTTTAATACTGAGCAGGGATTGCATTGTTGTGCATGAACTGAAAATGACCAATCCACATTCACCAGCCACGTCATTCAAAGACTGAACAACTGCTCCATCTAGTGTTTTATGTTTAAAAATATGCAGAATTTAAAAATACATAGAAATTCAATATCTTGAAGTTTACAATTATAAGCACTATACTATACTACTATAAGCAAGCCTTCTCAACAGTCCAGTTTGTTTGCAGTCTAAAGAACTGACTGCTAGCAAAGGATTCTAATTCTGGAAAATTATTCTAAAATGTCATTATACTTCCATCAGTAAATTAAATTGCCACACGCACATTACCACTGTGTGTGTCTAATGGTTCACTAGAATGTTACCAGTTAAAACATTTTCACATTTTGACACAGTCATGTTATGAACCAAAATACTTCATGGTAATCTTTTGCATTAATATGGTATCCTATCAGTACTAGTGTACTGCCTTATCACAACAATTTGTCCCAAAGTGTTCCCAATGCTGGCAATCTCTGAAGTATGGTTCTGCGAGGGCAGTGGTCCTCATTTAAGTTTACAGTATTTCTTATACGATCAAGGGCATGGTGCAAAGGTAGAATGATGTCAGATCCTCTACTACTGTACTGCAGTATCGGTGTACCAGATGATGTGGGCAGGCTCCGGGGGAAGCTTTGCCTAGCTCTCCTCCTTGGCTGCGTTGAACAGCAGGGCCATGTATTCTGACTAAAGAAGCACTGAATTGTTTTTCAGATCTCTCTGATGATGTTTATTCAGCTGGTACAATGGCTTGGGAGGTCGAACCTCAAAGCTGTCTCTCATCTACCAGCAACTGGCAATGTCCATAGGTCACCCCTTTTGACCTTTCACCCTTGGCAATATTATCTGTTCGAAGCTGTCCTAAAAGGGCTATTTGTTCTGCCTCCAAAACCTTGAAGTGAGGCTTAGCAAATGGTATCAGTACCATTGATCTATATGAAATGAGCAAAGAAAGGACAGAGGAAATGAGTTGAGAGATCCTGAAGTGTATTCTTTATGAAGGAAAGGATGCAGCACATCCTCTGAGGAATAAATAACTTCTTTATATTTGGTAGCCTCCATAATACAGATGTGTATGTTAACACGGAGAAATTATTCATTCTGGGGGAAAAAAAAAAAAAAACTTTTGCCAATAATTTACAAATCCTTTAATCATTACCACTTTTTTTTCAATGTTTCATCGGTTCTTTGGAATAGATATATACAGCAGTATTTTGGGGATAGTACAAAACTCTATAAGACACAGTTCACAGTGCAGATTTGAAAATCTGTGTATACACTATTGTAACTGGTTTGTGCATTTTCTAGCAAAATATTATGGCATCCCTGAACAGATAATCATCTGCTCTTCAAATAAATTATAATTATTTTTATGAACATGGCATAGAAAACCAAAATGTGTCCATTTCTAGGAATGACAGGTGAGTGAGTGGTGGTGGCGCATTTATTGCACTTTTAAAGACAACTTGCTGGCAACTTTCACATTCATACTTTAGCAATACCTAGGTTTGCTATTTTATCAAACGTGAACCTTCCAGTAACTTCTGTTCAAGCAACCTAAAGAGCTCCCTTACAACAACATTCTCTTTTTAAACATTTTTTTACATAAGTTGTACATTTTAAAATATGATCTTGTGCGACTATCAGCTATCCCCACATAACAAAAATTTCGCAACAGTACCTTGAAGATTCTTCAGTGCCACTGTCGAGTATACAAATTGATATGTTTTTTCCAGAGCACAACAGCCCCAGCACTTGTGGCTGATTCACTTGATTTTCTGTTGCTCAGGAACAAATAAATCAAATGCTAATTCTATGTAGGTCATTTTCTCCTCCTTCTACTGCATTTTGCAATTTACTACTTTATTGTATTCACACATTTTACTGCATGGAGCTTTTAAAAATCACGATTCACATAAACATGTTTTAAATTGAAACCCCGATGCTTAAATGTATCAAAGTGATCATGTGTCAAAGTGGTTTATTGTAGACAGGTGCAGGGGTGATGCAGTGCATGAAAGAAGCAGACAGAGATAATCATAATCCAGTTTAAGAAATGTTTTTTATTGTATTTCCAGGTTTGGCGACCAAACAATAGTTCCCCGGCAATACACACCAATGTGTACAGCCCTTGGTATATAACATGAACAAAAAGTCCCAAATAATAAACAAATATCCATCCCACAATAATACAAACATGGTCACCAGTCCTGGGTGCATGCAGTAGTGCTCGTGGTGGGTGATACAGATTTATATTTGTCACAAAGGTGCAGTGTTGTACGGTTTCGTGCTGGCCCCTGGCGAAAGCTCCAGAACTGTATTAATTGTCTGGTAACTTATAAGACAAGGTGAGACGATTACAAACAAAAACACAACACTCACAATTTCAGCAGTTTATTTACTTTTATTGTCCTTCTCGCTTCTTACTCACTACAAACCAATGCAAAGGAACAGATTACGATTCTCCGTCCCCCTTATATGCTGTCACGCACGACCCCTTGGTAAACGACTGCAACTGCCTTTACAATCTGTGGCTGCTACATTGTTTCTCCTCTGTGACAATACGTTCTTGCAACGGAGTCTTGCCGCCTTCCAGAATGACCGACTGCCCGATCGGGGAAAGAAATGGCAGGCCAGCCTGTCCAAAGAACTCGCTGCTTAGCACCCTCACAGGTCGGGAGGGAGATTTACAACCAAGATTCATTGTATTTCTTTCACAGATCACTACAAACCAAACATGCAGTCTGTTTTAGTGGGGGTGTCTTTATGTCGCTTCGACAGAAGCTATAGGAAGGTATGCCCCAATTGTAAAGACACCAGATACCAAAACCTTTGATAAAGACATTACAAAAAATGGTAAATATTTGTCAGAATATGAAGATTTAAACATTGCTATTAGTAAGTTCAGGGAAAGCTTTGATAAGTCTCAGAAAGGTATAGTCAGGCATAAAGCATAGCAAACCATGTAAAACTATAATAAATGCATTACACATCATTGGAAAAAGACTACAAAACTGCAAACATTACAATATATTTATAGTGGTAAACTTTCAAAAGGATTGGTATAATGCTATTTTCCTTTCTTACCCCCATCAGCTAAATCTTTAACCCATATTAAAGTCATTGTTTACACAATATGTTGTTTTGCCTTTATACAGAGTTGTCCAACAGTACATGTTGCTTCTTGCCTTTACACTACTTTGACTATAGTGTGAGTCTTGTCAGAAATCCCAAGATACCATTTCAGAAAAATGGAAATAAAAAAAAAAAACACATTGATTTTAATTTTCAAGCATAAATATACCCCCGATGAATGCTTACTGGCACTGAAGCTTACAGGGTAAAAAGCTGAATATTACAGCTAAGGGTGGCACAGTACAGAAAATGGTTGCAAAATAAACTTGTATTTGGGAATTAATTTGTTGTTTAATCTCATTGTACAAAGATACAACAAGGATACATTTTACCTTGCAGGTATAAAATATTTGTGTGGCACCTAACACTAGCCGTGTGGCAATCTTCTGAAAACCACTTAATCTTTTCAGAGACACTGATTTGAGTCATTTACTGTGTCTCTCAATGTGTCAACTGATGATAAATATCAACATGACTCCTGTTGCTAAAAATAAAGTTTGCAGCAGTGCGCAATTAGGCTCGTCATAACAACAACACTACTAATCTGAAGTCATGTTTTGATCTTGATGGTCAGTGAAATCTTAAGTAATTCAGCCAGATAATAGCTAAGGTAGGTTAAAGGAAAGGTCATGTGTGTTCACAACAAATAAGTTACATTTTCATGTTTTGTTATGTGTCACTTTACAGTACCAGTTTGAAGTATGGCAATAAAAATGCCAGTACCCGGGTGAAAGAAACATTCGCTTTTGATGTCTTTTAAATCACTCAGTGTGGGCATTAACTGCCATTGACTGGCACTCAATTGTATTGATTTGGGCTAACATGAGAAGGCAGGCTTTCTTGTTGGCAAGTTTAGCAAACATTTTTAAAAGGCTTGTTTCTGTATATTTAATAACTCAGAAACACATTAAGAGAATTACTCTGAAAACTGGAGTAATTGCACAGCCCTAGTGAAATCTATGGGGTATGAAATTTGCCTTGACAACTATTGTATATCCATATATTCATTATTTAAGGAAACCATTCTTTGTAAGCCATGCTTTTAGATTGTGTTGCACTTCCTTAGTCATTTCACCTGGAATTAAACTGTCCCACCCCCTGTAATGTTTTCTTTCATGTCATTATCCAACTAGCTACTTCCCATATTGACATGCTTTATAGCCAGTGTCATGATTTTTGCTTTGAGGTGTATTACCACAGTTCTATAGAGAACGGTTGAAGAGGTTTTAGTTTTTAAAAACATGCAAGACCAAACTGCCTGCCTTCCCAATCTGGAGTTGATTTCTTGATTATTAATTGACAGGCTATCCCCAGAGCCAGCAGTAGTTGCAGCACTGCTGCAACACAACATATATTGCATACACACTCTCCTTAGTGACTGATGCTACTGAAGTTCTGGATCCATAAGCTCATAATTAGAGGATTTTGTGTTCTCGTCTATCCTAATATTTCCATTTTCCATAAGCCATTTTTAATTACTGGCACCTGGTAACTGGATACCTCTCTGTATTAGCTGTGAGTCATGGTGGATCATCTTTCCATTCATTTGTCAGAGATTACGACAGTTTTGAGAGCTTTCTGATCTATAATGAAGTACATTTTCAGTCTTTTTTTAGAACAGAAGGCATATTTTTTTACATTCAAGTTGCACTTGAAGAGAATTGATTCCCCTCTCTTTGAAACCTTGGCCAAAACCTGTCTGAGGTGTGTTTAGCAGTCTGCTAACATTATCATATTTGCCAGCATTATCATTAAGACATTTTTTTATCTTACTGATTGTGAAAATAACGGCTTTTTGAAAGAAAATATGGGACAGAAACTCCTACGCTGTCTTGACAATTAATATAGTGCTGGAAGCCATAAAGTGCGATGCTGCCACGTAGTGAGAGCTGAGGGATGTTTATTTGACATCTTTTATTTACTACAGATAGCAACTTTATTGACGGGACAAACTATATTAATAAAAACTGTACATCATTGTGTTCAGCAGGCATTAAAGGATTGATTCTGTGGTTTTAGTGTTACTACTGTATGTACATGTGGCTTTTTGAGATGAAAGGACACACAGGACACTGGGTAGATAGGAAGTATGGTACCTCAAAATGACATTCTGGCTGGCCTCCCTCAAAGCACCAAGGGGATAGTAGGAAGCTTCCCAGTTTGATACACTTACACTATTTTCACACTGGATGTTCATTGGCACACAGATGTTAATATGTTTCACCACTAAATGCTCTCAATGAAGTAACATCACTCTAGACAACTCTTTATTTCCCCTTATAGAGTAACACACTTCAATCAGCCGAATTTGGTGTAAACAAGCCGCTTGCAACTCGGTGGGCTCACATAAATAACTCTAGATGAATTAATAAATAAATACAAACAGGCTTTGTTTAATCTGCTGCAGTTGCGTAGGAGTCACTATTTGATGCACTGTAATGTTTTGATTCAGTATGCCCCTTTGAAACTAATGAAGCTCAGCTGTCAACCCAGGCAAATACAATAAACAGAGGGTATATGGTGATTTTAAGAGGGAAATGCTAAAATGAACAAAATAGGAGGGAAGACGGCGACTGCATTATTTGTTAATGCACAACCATCACGGTGCCCGGTTTATCCTGCTTAAGAAATCAATGCCTCTATTTTTAACACTGTAGGCAGTAGGTGATGCACTGTCATGTTTTGATTTGATTTGCTGATTGAAACAAGGAACACTCTTGCAATGTTTGTGATGTGTTGGTTTATATATATATATATATATATATATATATATATATATATATATATATATATATATATATATATATATGTGTGTGTGTGTGTGTGTGTGTGTGTGTGTGTGTGTGTGTATATATATATATATATATATATATATATATATATATATATATATATAGTTGGAAGTTATTACATAAAATAAATCCATCATAAAGCAAACAGCAGTTGACTTGCTCTTTAGTTATGTGTAGAGCAGGCAGTGTTGTGTGAGGCACTGCAGTTAAGGATTCTGCTCCTGCAAGAGCTCTTTGATACAGTTGTTAAACTCGTTGTAGCTGACAAAATACTTTTGTATATCCTACCTGTCATGTACTTCCATTCACTAGACACATAAAAATGTGTAATTTGAAAGAAAATGTGACATTGCAGACGTGTATTTAAGATAGGTGTTGCCCACTCCTATCCTAGAACCCAATTAAGTACAAACAAGTGAAATTCACTCATTAAACAGCACTGCAGTGAATTTGTTTAGATTGAATGAACACACTTATTTAAAAAACTTTTCACTGAAAAGGGGTAATTTAATTGAGCCCTGAGGTTTCTTTCATGTTTGCATTCAAACAGTAAATTCATGAGCAATGCCTAAATTATCCATCAAGATATCCAGAACTGCCTGATTTCACCCCCTTTAGCAGATACCTTAGCTTGTCTTGATATCTTTTGACATATCTCCTCTGTATGGTCAACTTGTTATACCTGTTTTCAGTCTTTTCCTAAGGCTCATCCTGCAACTTGAACTGTCTCATTTTTACAAGCAGCAAGAACTCTTTGCCTGTCTACATTTGAGTGTTTAAAATGATTTCTGAATTTACTTTACGACAGTTCAAGTTAAACTGACTTTAGATTCTCCCATGGAAGTTATTTATGACTGTCTTCCATTATTTATGACTATCTTCCACTGTGTGCTTGTGAATCTATGTGCTTGTGAAGTCCAGTGGTTTATTCAAAGGAACCACAGAAATAACCTGCATCTGACCTTTGCAATAGATGTTGTATTTTCTGTACAGACAGAAAAAAAATACAACAAATGCAACAACAATGATAATTTAAAAAAGATACAGTGTTTATAAAGACCAGGCCAAAGTGAAGAGTTGTCGCTCAGCAGGGCACACCAGTATATTCTGAGGCACTTCTTTTTCTAGTGCATCTGTAGTAGACAGAGAATTTTTGCCTTCATTTTTAATCCTGTCATCTAAAAGTACAACCACATTATGCTGTGTTAGAATTACAGATAGGTACAATATAGAGACTCCATATACTGTACTGTACAGGAAAGCATTTACAGTGAAACCTACAGTACTGCTACTGCTTATTATCAACACATTGGGATGTCTAGACCAGAACAAAATAGTATTCAAAGCAAACAGGCTCCCAATAATATCACTTTGGTTATTATCACTCACATTTAACAGCCCTACAACTGACTTCCACTCCACTTACTGTCCATGGAAACAGTATATAAGCTTTTAAACAAGACACAGTACGATGTGCCTTGAGTTTCTGGACAGATCTAGCCACTGTGTGTTTTAATATATGTGATAAGAGAATACCACTGTTAAAAGCGTGTTTAGCATGAGTCCTAAAGTTTCTGAC
This sequence comes from Polyodon spathula, assembly GCF_017654505.1. Classification (NCBI taxonomy): domain Eukaryota; kingdom Metazoa; phylum Chordata; class Actinopteri; order Acipenseriformes; family Polyodontidae; genus Polyodon; species Polyodon spathula. Next base: position 24,673,653 of record NC_054550.1, read on the forward strand.
TTTTACAGGTCACATAGATGAAAACTAAAGTTGCTAAAAAAAAAATGGTATTCATTTTTTTTTACTAGGAATTTTTTTTTTTTTATAACTGATGCTTATTTGAACTGTTTATTCTAACTTGTTTGTGTAAAATCTGTAATGTTTTGGTACACATGTAGCACTAGAAATACTCTTTTCTTTATTCAATTTTATCAATAGTGCTACATTTCTGAGTACTAAAAAGTGTAATATGTTATGACAAGTGTTTTAACTGGAAGTCTTTGAGAAACGTTGTCATTACTTATTATGTTTAATTTTGTATTCAATTTAGGAAAGACACCCTGAAATGGTGGTGCATTCAGAATAGACTCTGACTCTAAAAGTCTATACTATGGTGTGCCTTTTCTTGCTTTGTGCACACTCCCCCATCTCAATATAGTGATTCTCCATGCGTCTTGAACTGTATCTCTTTCTTCCTGAAGCTCATTTAATAATGAACCCTGGGGTGATAGTTCCATTATTCTAGGGTCAGTGAGATCTTGTCTCCTCTCAGTACCTGACAGGAATAGGCATACTCTTTATTCACAGACAATATACTTGCTTGTTTGCTGGAAAACTGAGGTTATATCATTGTATGAAAAAATTAGCACATACTAACCTTGGTCCATCCAGCAGTGTTGGATTCTGTTTAATGGACTATTATTCAATCTTACTGTCATTTCAACAACACTCCCATTTCTTGTCATTTAATTGAATGCCAACTTTGTAAAGGATTTCATTCTTTGTTATGATGTGTTTCAGTATTTAAATGTGTTTGTTTCCAAGCAACTGTGAACTGTAAGGGATGTCCCATCTAGGAGACAAAACAATTATGGGTGCTTGCCTCACTACTGGTTAATATGGTGGGTTTTTCACTTTTTAACTGAAAGTGTAGGCTCTGTAAAGGAGAAAGATGAGGGAGTTCAAAGACATCACTACATACAGCTGGGGCTATCATTTTGAAATGTTCTTAAAGCAAATACACTTTAAAAAGTTCATATTTTGAAGATTAATGCCTCTATTTAAAACTGTCAGTAATATGTAATTAAATATTATATTCAAAAGTGCAAACGCGAAAGGTCAAAAATTTCTCTTTTTTGCATGTTTTTACTTTCAACACAGGATCTATTGAGTCAAGACTAACTTGACATCGCTCTGTGTAACAAGATTCTGCAGTGCCAAGTGTATTTGGTAGGGCAGTGTTATACTGTCTTTAGAATCAGTATGATGGTGGGCTCATTTGACTAATTTAGTCTTACACTGGATACTATGTGAGAGGTTTATGACTGGTCATTAAAAAATGTTAGTTTATAGTTCTAATGGTATTAATAGTTTGTAAAGGCTCGTCGCCCTTTCACATGGTAGTAAATTGCCTGACCCAGACTTACTATTAGTGCTCTTATGGTTAATCACCAGAACCCCAAGATGGAAATGCAGAGTTATTTGTAGAGTTTTGGTGTGTTTTATTTATCATGATACATGTTATTCTTATTAAATATGCAGGTGAAGTGAAATCTTATCAGTCATGGCAAACTCACTAAGACACAAATCCTTAGTAGAGTCTTTTTGTAACTTATCATCCGTAATTATTACTGCTAAATTTGTAATTGAATTGGTGAAGTTTCTTTTAGTATTTATTTTTGTAACTTAACTAAATAATTATAATGACTGCAGCCTATCATCCAATCATTTGGTTCTGCTGCAGTATTTCCCTTGAAGTTGCACATTAGGCTTTGTACTGGGAGTCATGCCTTAATATTAGAGATGATATATTATATTTTGTTTTGTGTTGACTCCAGGTGAAACAATGACATCATCTAATAATATTTTCCTAGTGGGAAGCATGTTATTAGCTGGAATCTCTGTGAAGATTATGTATACAACACATTATGTTGCAGATGCAATATTAAGAATAATTTACAGTATGGCAATATCCTTGAATTGGGTATTCAATTTTGGCAAAAATACAGTGTCACTACATTCTCTTTTTGCATGTATAAAAATATGTTTATGTTATCCTTACTGTATATTTGTGCTATTAGACTCCTAGCAGCAGTGGCAGTGTTTGCAAAGAGTCCAGTTCGGATAAAGCATCTACAGTGGGTAGGACTATATGGTATATAGACCTGGCAGCTCTCTGTGAATGAAGATTAACACTAGACAAGGTTGGGGTTTTTCGTTTTCACACCTGCCTCCCTTTCTGGCTCTGCCAGATGAGCCCCCCATTCCCTGGGCTCACAGGCTTTTGTCTTTTCAAACATACCTGCTTGCCCTTGGCCTGGGTGATGTGAGTGATGCCCACAAATGTGCAATGTTGCTGCACTGCCTGGGAACAGAGGAACAGCGCATCTTCCACACACTGAGCCCGGCTACCACATATGCTGAGGCTGTCGCTGCACTTCAGGTACACTTTGCCGCTGCTGCATTGTGGGAATTGGCACTGCTGTGTAAATTTGGAGTGCTTCATGATGAAATGATCCAGGACTTAATTATTGAAAAAACCTCTAGTGTGCAAGTGCGTGAGAGACTGTTGTGTGAATTTGATGATTTAACTCTGGCTAAAGCCATTCAAATAGCATGCCAAGTGATGTCTTCTGTTAAGTACGCTGCTAAACTTACTTGACCTGACTCACTCGCTACTGTTACAAAACCTGCAGTTCAGAAAATTCAGCTTACCTCACCTCAGCTGGACACAGACCATTGCCTCCCTGCTCAGCAAGCTCAACAATGCCCTGCTCACTTTACATAGTGCTGTGGTAACTGTGGTTCTACCAGATATGAGCTCAGATCTCCAGACTGACCAAACACGTGGTCAAACAGATAGAAACTGCAATAAGTTGAACTGCAACCAATCTCCTGGGCCACGACCTCTTCATGGGGCTTGACCTCTCCTTGACTGATAACTGAGGAACAGAGATCCTGCAGGTTGCCTCCCATTGGCAGTGACAATGGCCTGCGTTGTTTGATGGTCTGGGCTGCCCCTCCACCTTCATTCATCAACTCAAGGTCGACCCTACTGTAACCCCAGTCATCCGGCTGCTGCACCGCATTCCCCTCGCCCTGCGGGATCAGATGTCTTCTGATTGAAGCTCCTGCTGGATGCTAGGATTATTGAGCCCATCAATGCTTCCCCGTGGATCACCAACCTGGTCATAGCAAAGAAAAAGTCAGGGGTACTCCACGTTTGCTTCGATCTGCGTGCCATGAACACAGCAATCATTCCTGACAAATACCCGCTCCCGACAGCAGAGGAGCTAACCACCCACTTCTACGGCTCCAGGGTGCATGCCTTTTGGTCTAAGCTCTGCACCTAGCTGTTTCCAGAAAATCATGTCCTCTGTCTTCGCCAGTGTCCCAGGAGTGTCCTTTTCCCTAGATGACATCATGGTGCACAGCCCCACCGCCTCAGTTCATGACGAGCACCTCCGCCAGGTGTTCCGTACTCATGCCCAGCACAACCTCACGCTTAATGAGGAGAAATGTGTTCTTGCCATGCCTGAAATTGAGTTTGTGGGCTTCCGCCTGTCAGCCCATGACATCTCCCCACTGGAATCCAACGTAGATGCAACACATCCCGGAGCCTACGTCTGTTGGGCAGTTCGCCTCCGTTCTCGGCATGACAGCGTACTACCTCCGCTTCTTACTGCAGTATTCAGCTACAACATCGCCACTGCGTCAGCTGCTTATGAAGGAGACCCCTGGGGTCTGGGCCTTGGCCAACCAGGAGGCAGTCTGCCTGCTGAAGCAACAGCTCACCAGATGTTGTGAGAATCAGTTATTGCACCATAACAACTATACTGCTGACCAGTACATGTGCCACATATAATTATAGGCTACATTTTTTACACACCTTAGCGCTAGAGTTTTCTTTCTTAAATGTTTCTAACTGTTATCTTTGCCACACTCCTTTTTGTAGTTGACCACAAGTGTCTGGAGCACTGTGTTGAACAGATTTACAAAAATAAAATAAAAAAAATATTACATGTTGTATTTCATTCTCTTCAAATAAATTGCACAGATTGGCAGGGTTTGAAACAAGGCATGTTACGAAATGTACATTTCTATTTTAATTGTTTAAACAAAACAGAAATGACACATTAATAAGAATTATACAGAAGTCAGCCTACTTTCAAAATAATTTATTATAAGATATACAAAACGGTAAGTATTGCCTGTCCAACATAAATTTAACAAAGCATTTCACAGAACTGTGATACAACCATTTTAACTGACGAGCAAGAGGTGGGAGGAGCTCCTTATCCCTTAGGGATGTACAGTGGCTCTCAAAAACATTCACCCCCCTTTGACTTTTCCACATTTTATTATGTTACAACCTGGAATGAAAATTGATTTAATTAGGAGTTTTTGCCACTGATCAACACAAAAGTCCATAATGTCAAAGTGAAAAATAAAGTCTACAAATTGTTCTAAGTTAATTACAAATATAAAACAGAAAATAATTGATTGCATAAGTATTTGCCCCCTTTGCTATGACACACCTAAATAAGCTCTGTTGCAACCAGTTGTCTTCAGAAGTCCCATAATTAGTTGAATGGAGTCCACCTGTGTGCAATTAAGGTGTTTCATATGATTTCAGTTTAAATACACCTGCCTCTGGGAGGTCCCACAGTTGGTTAGTACATTTCCTAACGAAAACTACATCAGGAACATTCAAAGAAAATCCGGAATATGGTTCTTCTAAAGCACCAATCAGGGGTAGGATATAAGAACATTTCCAAGGCATTGAATAACCCCCGGAGCACAGTAAAGTCCATTATTAAGAAATGGAGAGAATATGGCACAACTGTGAATCTGTCTAGAACAGGCCATCCACAAAAACTGAGTATCCAGGCGAGAAGGGCACTAGTCAGGGAGGCCACCAAGAGGCCTATGGCAACTCTAAAGGACATACAGTCTTCCATGACTGAGCTGAGAGACACTGTGCATACGACAACAATAGCCCAGGTGCTTCACAAAACTGGCCTTTATGGGAGAGTGGCAAAAAGAAAGCCATTGTTGAAAAAAACTCATATCAAATCTCAACTAGAGTTTGCCAGAAGGCATGTGGGAGACTCTGAGACTGGAAGAATATTCTATGGTCTGATGAGACCAAAATAGAGCTTTTTGGCCTCAATGCTAAGTGCTATGTTTGGTGCAAGCCTAACACAGCACAACATCCTGAGAACACTATCCCTACTGTGAAGAATGGTGGTGGCAGCATCATGCTATGGGGATGCATCTCTGCGTCAGGGCCTGGAAAGATAGTGAAGATAGAGGGCAAATGGATGCAGCAAAGTACAGCGTAATCCTGGAGGAAAACCTGCTGAAGTCTACAAGAGACCTGGGACTTGGGAGAAGATTCATCTTCCAGCATGACAATGACCCCAATCATATAGCCAAAGCCACACTGGAGTGGCTTAAAAACAAAAAGGTCTATGTCCTGGACTGGCCCAGTCAAAGCCCAGACCTCAATCCAATTGAAAATATGTGGAAAGAGTTGAAAATTGCTGTTCAGCAAAGGTCCCCATCCAACTTGATTGAGCTTGAACAATTTTGAAAAGAAGAATGGGCAAAAATTGTAGTGTCCAGATTTTCAAAGCTGGTAGAGACTTATTCAAATAGACTCATGGCTGTAATTGCTGCCAAAGGTGCCTCTACCAAATATTGACTCAAGGGGGTGAATACTTATGCAATCAATTATTTTCTGTTTTGTATTTGTAATTAACTTAGAATAATTTGTAGATTTTATTTTTCACTTTGACATTATGGATTTTTTTTGTGTTGATCAGTGGCAAAAACTCCTAATTAAATTCATTTTGATTCCATGTTGTAACACAATAAACTGTGGAAAAGTCCAAGGGGGTGAATACTTTCGAAAGCCACTATAGTAGATCTTCTGTGTTCATTTGCTACGGTTTTAAATATATCTTCATAATTACCTGTCCAACTGTGCTGAAACTTGCTGAGGACATTCTTTAACTCAGAATCTGGGGGACTTTGGAGGCATCTGTTTGTCTGTATGTCAAGGGCTGTGTGCAGGAAATGGCGTTGCAGTGACGTCAGACTAGAAGGAAGCACACACAGCTGCAGTTTACAAAAGACACGGTGTGTGCCATTTATTAAATAACAAAAAAAAAAAAAAAATCAAATATTTAAACAAAAATAACACTGTGCTCACAGAGCAAAATAAATATTCAAACAACAACAAATCACAAACACAAAATAAATTACACACACAGGTCAGGCTGGGCAGATTGCTGTCACTGATTCTGTATTATTTTATATTTTGTATTTCTCTCCTCACCTGCTCTCGTTCCACATCTGAACACCCCACCCAGAACTAAGAGTGCTGCCAGTATTTATGCAGGTGACCATCTCCAACAAATTAATTACTTATTTAATTCGGGAGATGGCCACCTTCTGCACAATGTTTTAAATCAAAAACAGACAGAAACAAAATAACAGCCATTTTCCAAAACAAAACGCACGGCATTCGCTGACATTTATATAAATAATAAATAAACAAAACGCAAAGCGGTTCGCCATCATCTATATATAAATAAATACATCGTAATACACAAATAACACAGGGGTGGAGGGGGAGACCCCGTTCTAAAAATAAACAAACAAAATACATTAAAAAGCAGGGCTTTCCTACCGCCCTGCTACAAGGGCATACTTGTGGCTGACATCCTTTTAAATATCGATTATCAAAATTATAATGTGATGTTTTCAAAATGTCGCTTAGCAGTTTATGCTGCTTGTTAGGAGTTATTATATTATCATTAGTGTTAATGTATGTATTTCCTCATAGGTATGAATGCTATAGTTATGTGTGACCATAAAAACAAAATACTGTAGATGCTTTGAGGTATCATAAGAGATACAGTGGGGAAAAAAATGTCTGGTTTGTATTTCATTTAATGCACTTCTCTATTCCTCTGTCAGGAAACTTCTAGATCACTTGTCCTGCTGTTGCCAAGGCCAACATTCCTATGTTAGGACTGCTGATAATAGTGATATAGACATGAAGTTATCTTTAAACGGGATTGTAGGAAAACTGTTCACCTGCCCCGTGTTTCTAAAGCCCCAAGAGAGATGGAATGCAGTTTACAATCTTGTTTACAAAATCCTACTATTCTCTCTTACAAAGACATGTTTAAACATATTTTTAAAACTACTTCTGCAATCACGTTTCAAAAACAAAAACAAAAAAAAGGCAAGTCAAAGTCAAGGTTATTTTTTGTCAGGCAATATTTCTGGTAAAATAATTGCAACTTGTTTTGTAATGATGGGTCACATATGAAAAGAATCAATCTTCCACAAAAGAAAAGGAAGATCACTGATAATGTTGCTTGTGACAGTAACTCCTTAAAGAGAAGAATGTTTTAAACAAATAACAAGTATCAGTTAAGAGTAACAAAGTATTGTATATCCTTTGGATTTGAATACCCGGTGCAAGTCATTAAACACTTTGTTTTCTTTCATCACTTCATGCTGGCTCTATTACAATTTCACCTTCGACCCTTCTTTGTTTCCACATCTGTAGGCCTTACTTGCAGGACCGGATTAAAGGAAGAGGGGGCCCTACACTAACCCATATTTTTGGGGCCCTGTGCACAATAGCTTGTGAAACAGTTACAGCTTTCAGTTCTAAGGCAGATGCATGTTCCCCATTTAGACCTAAGCAAAACAAATACAATGTGTAACATATACTGATCTTGGCATCAGTCGACTTGTCAGTGACCACTGACAAGCACCCAGACTGTTTTACCAATTCCATAATCTCCTGCTTGTGATACTCTGCTACTTTAGGCAAGTATTAATGTCTCAGCTGGGCTGATGAAGGAACCGCTCCACCATTTGCAAAACTCAGACTTAAGAATTTAGTAATTTGTGGTTGTCCAAGTGTTCAAAAGGGATATTTGCGCAAACAAATGCCTCTGTCAGGTCAATATGTAATGTTTTGTGCTTCAAGGTTGTCAGTGGACTTTTGGAACATGGAAGTCACTGTTTTTTGTTTCCTTGCAAGTAATGCAGTTGCACTAGCTGCTACTCTGGATTTCCACCTTTCTCTTTCTGTGAATACTTGAATCTAATTGCCTGTCAACTGACGATTTTGGGTAGTGATCTACAGTAACGTTACAGGACGTACAGAGCTTACCTTCATAGCTGTGTAAAACTCCTGCTGGATACTGCTGTACACGGTCTGCAGCAGACACATTTTTAGAGACATCAATTTTCTTGTTTACAGTGTGTAGTATTTTAATTTCCTGCCTAGGTTGCATACACTGTAGTCACATGACATAATCACTGCACAGCACTATGTGCATGGCGAATATTTCATGCAGTCACACAGCTATAGAAGGCCACCCGTGTCAAAAAATGTGTTATTTAGTACACATTTCAAACATTTACTACACATTCTCATTTAACTTTAGTACGTATTGTAATTCTAATACTATACGTATCAATTCGTGCAGGTATATTGACTTGGCATGGGGTAAAGTCTGGTCAAAGATGGATAGACCCCCAGAATCGCTTTAATTCATTGGTAACCCCATTGTAACTAATATGTAATTTTAAACACATTATTAATAGCATTTTAATTAAATTATACCAAATCATGTTTTTATTTACAATGAAGGGAAAACATAATACATGGTTTCATTATAATCATTTGGGCAACACAGTATATGCTCCCTTCATTGTAAATAAAAACATGATTTGGTATAATTCAATTAAAAAAAATTAATGATGGATGTAGCAGCAGTTTTTAAGCATTTTGTAAATATTTTGTCTAATAGTTAGAAACAATGCTTATGGGGCTATCAGGGCTTGTTTTCAAAAGATATTGACATGGGCATTGTACACAAACCAGTGGAATACCTTGTGTGTTTGTGTGTGTGTGTGTGTGTGTGTGTGTGTGTGTGTGTGTGTGTGTGTGTGTGTATCTATCTATCTATCTATCTATCTATCTATCTATCTATCTATATATATATATATATATATTATATATATATATATATATATATATATATATATATATATATATATATATTTTTTAATAGAGAGAGACAGAGAGATGTCTCCAGTCATATGTGGTTTTCATGATCACATCGCCTTCTTGTCAAAATTGTGCAATACTCTTATGTTTTCTCATACTGTCATTCATTTGCCCCATTGCAGATGTATTTTATGCATCCAGGGCAGGTCAAACATCAGAAAAAAAATCATAAATTGTGCTTCTATTCCACAGATTTAAATGAGGCAGTATGTGATGCCTGCTGGCAAAGATTTTTTAGACCTCCTCCATTGAGATGCGATGGTTGTAAAATTACCAGCCATTATGTATGTACAACTGTAAAATGACCAGCCCCTATGTAGAAAATGCATAATTAATTTAGATTTATTTAGAATGCATAGTTTTTTATGTATTCTGATTGGTTGGAATCAATACATGCACTACATATTTGAAACACTTCTTTGACCCAGATGGCCTTCCATACAGCAAAGCTGTACCATTTAGTTCATGTGATTTTTTTATTTGTATGAAATACAAATAATTTTGAATTAATTATTTTTATTTGTTAAGAATACTGAAAAAATTCACGATTTCCACTCAGTGTATAAAGGAAGAGAAACAAACGCTATGGATTTAAATTCTTTTTGCCGTAAAGAGGCAAACTGTGCACATTTAAGACAGGGCAGGTTTTTAAATTGATCCTAAAACTGAAATAAATGAATATGTAAATTGAACATGATTCATACATTTTATCCTGCAAGACTGGTGCCTCTGACGTAGAACTAGGGACGGATCTTTTCCAGGAGGTAGAACATTTGGTATTGTACATTAGCAGGAAGCTGCTTGCGCGAGAGACATAGGCCAGGTATGCTGTAATCAAGAAGGAATGCCTAGTCGTCATAAAATAAAAAAGCAAGTTTGCTTGCGCCTCACTTCCTGTGTTTGTGGGCCCAGCTGCCCACATGCAGTTTTTGTAAAATGTGCCAAAAACGTCATGTGGGCCCCAATTCTGCTGGGGGCCCTATGCTATAGCATCATTTGCATATAGGTTAATTCAGCCCTGCTTATTTGTCTCTCAGCTGCTTGTTAAGCAGAAAGAGAATCAGAATGTTCCTCCGGCAGCTGGAATAGCCAGTCTATGACCTTAAACTCCATTGGTCAGCAGCAACAACTGAAGTACAAGATAAGGCCTTTATTAATTATGTGTTTTGTTGCTGAGTACCATACATGATAATATATTTGAATATTTCCATTACTATGGATGAGAAACAAACAAAAACATTTTTAAACGCTGGTGCAGTAGTAATAAAATGACCGCACTTCCACACACACACACATTCTTAGTATTTTTACGCATTAAAAATAATTTTTAAAAAATCCATGATACAAAATTATTTTATTAAATAAATGCTTAGTTCTAGTTTTGCAATCTGTGACATTTAATCGACTATAATCATAATGTGTGATGTCTCTCAGCTCGCCTTTCTTTAGTGTAAAAGCAATTCAAGCTACCTTTGCTGTACCAGGCTGGCTCAACTCGGCACCAGCTCAGCTCGGGTGTGCAGGTGGAAAAGGGGCAATAGTTGCAAATCCTGACCTCAACTACGTATGCTGTTAAGTCCAGGGCCTTTCTCAAGCAGTCACCCAGTTGTGTCAATTTGTGTGGTTGTTTTGTGATGTGGACTATTCTCCTCTAGGGGGTCGAGACCAATATATCATTGGCTTGCCAATATAATATGAGTGTGTTACCCTAAAATATACATACAGAACCATTACAAGACACGACTAACAATGGCAACAAAATGGGTTTGGAACACATTTTGCACACGGGCCCTGATACAGTAGCACACTGGAAGGAATTTTGTAATCATGGTCCTGCAATGGTGTTTTTGTGTGTATTAGCTGTGTTGGTGATATCATGATTAAATACAAATCTAATTAGTCAAATGGGTAAATATTACCACTTTGATATAATTCTAGTACACTGTTGTAGCTGATATTACCATTTTCCTCTTAGTACAGAACCACTGATTTCCCATTGAAGATCATGTCATAAGGCTACACTGGGTTCAGGACCAACCTGAGGGAATAAGCAGACTTGGCGCCAGCCAAATTTAAGCTAAGGCTTTACTTTCAAGGCATATCTAAACACATACCTTGCCAAGTGCACCCAGAGCCTTTTGTGATAAGCAGAGTATAATCTCTCATGTAGTCCGCTGCTGACAGCACCTACTCTACACTTTCTGCTGTGTGTTCAGCCTTTGAGAAGAGTATTCTAGGAAGACTGAAATGGTAATTCAACCACAGGTCTATGAATACACCTTGTGAACTCCCCCATACCTGTCAGCACCCTTTTACATTGATTGCATGTTGCTTTTGAACAGGCATAGAAAGCAAATAGTGTAATCCTAACTTTATATGATTATCTTGTAACTCCAAACCACACTACACTACGCACGTCAAGTGGCCATACTAAACTTGTACTAAAATTGTGGTTGTTTTTTGTATACTCTTTTTTTTTATTTTGGCAAATCGGTTCAGTACAAAAACTACTAGAGATTTGTCCAGCCTGGTTGATCAATGGTGTTTCTCATCTTTTTTATCAACTGCGACATCACATATATATATATTATTGGGTTTTGTCCTTCCCAATAATATGCACTTCACTATCACACTTGGTTCAAAACCAGACAGCTCTCTCCTTTGAATTGCATTACCTGTGGCTTGACCTTTTTCCATCAGCAATTTTTAAATCAGCAACACCTGACGTGGTGTGGCATGGTGGATTCAAAGCTCCAAAACAGGAATAATTCTAATCAGGGCACTGTATAGCAGAGCTTTGTGACAGGGTGCTTGTGTCACGTGTGTGGGTAGCCGTTGATTAAACATACAGAGAGAGACAATGGAGGTGGAGTTGAAACGCCGACAAAGGTGCAATTATTAACAAACAAAAACGAAAGTAGATAAAGGTGGTCATGTGACGTTACCAGCCATGGTAACGCACAGAGGACACATACAGCAAGCTGTACAAAAGGCAAAATAAAATGCAGCACAAAAACTACAAATAAAAGGTGCCACACAGGGCGAGCGCTAGCCTTATAAAATGAGGCAACCTGCTCCAGGAACCGGCTACATTACATGGGATCACTATCCCTTAAACTAACTTACTTATGAGCTGGCATTCATACGACAACTCCTGCTGCTTCATATGGCCTTGGCTGGGCATTGCCTTTACAAACACTGCTTGCAGTTTCTGGATTGCGTAGCTGTCGTTCCTGCAGAGCGGACGCTCTCCTCCCGAGTATATGCCGTTCCCCTCTGGCATGGCGTTGCAATCGCCTCAAGCCATCTCCCGTGGATGTTATTAAACTGATGGACATTTGGTCAAGACCCGCCCACCTGCTGATTGAGGACCAGCACAGCCAATCACTTGCTGCCCTTCCCCTCAACCAAGCCTAGCTGACAGTCTCAATCGAGCGCCCGCCTGTAAACAATAGTGTAAAAAATGAAATAGTAATTACGTCAGCTTGCAAAGAGTTATTTTTAGCAATGTCCCCATAGAGACACAGCAGTTGAGATTTCAACACAAAAAAACATAGTTAGGAAGTTCTTTTATATCACTTGTGTTTTGTTAATGCTGTCCTTCTAGGGGACGCGGAGGAGAGGAAGCGGAATTTATACAGAGCCTTACTGATACCAAAACAGTTGTAAATGAATATTTTTACTCAGCGATTAATTTACACAGGATGAGTGGGAATGAAAGGAAACAGCGGTTAAGAAAAATAAACACCCAGGCCTTAAGGTTTTTCACACAAACAGTCAGATCATCTTTCAACCCCCCCCCCCCCCCCCCCCCCCCCCCCCCCTCCCCCCAATGTTTAAAGCACAGGCTTTGCAAGCAGGGATGGTTAACACATGATGGGCCGCTCCCTTTTTTCTTCACCTCAAAACAACAAGAAAAAAAATACATATAATAATACCCTTATCACTCATTTCCCTTCATGGTTTATGGGAACTTAAAATCCTCAACAATAAAGGCATTGTTTATATTACCTGGGCAATGGGTGCACACTGGTTAGTTTGTCACTGTGCAAGGATGTATCTATCATAGCTATTATAACTATTAGTGTTATTTTATTAATATTTGTTGAAATATACGACTTAAAAAATTATTCAGACAGATACAAACATGGAACAATTCAAGTCGATTACTTTTAAAAATCAAATTATTTCAATATCCTGTATGTCACTGTTAGGTTGAGTAAACTATAGTTCCCTTCCTCAAACTGTACACTTGCATTAAAGGACCGGTATGATTTAATAACTTGTGCTGTAATATATTTTCTTCTTGATCATGGTTTACAGTACAAGGAAGCATCTGACACTTGCACATAATGTTTCTCACAATATTAGAAAATATCAGAACAATGGATCAGTGTAACAGAGGAAATAATTGTACTGGAGACTGAAGTCCTCTCCACACACTCTGCCAGACAAAAGGTGTGTAAAGAAAACTAGGGTAGGGTATTTCTGAAAATTGATAAGGCTTTTGAGTAGCCATGGTCAACACACAGTGCCTCGCAGCCAACTTAAAGACTCCTACATAGATGACTGTCTGAACTACCCAGGGTAGTTCACCGCTTAACTTCTGCCATCCATCTTTTACATCCTCCCTTCATACCAACTCTTCTTCAGACACTGAAAAGAGTGTAGTGTTGAGGCTCAGGATCTCTAAACTCTTTTTCATGTTGCGCATGGAGTTACATGCCAGGATGACTGGAAGGGTTAAGTCCTATAATTACTCTAGAGAGTTCAGAAAGGCACCCACCCAAGAGGCACGGAGCTGTCTGTTTACATGACATGATGAAGTGCTGTGCTCTTTTCAATAAACATATCTTTATTCGTCACTGTTTACAAGTGCGTTCCCTCTTCCTCCTAATAATTCCGCAATCTTGTCACAACTTTCAACTATGGTTCAGTACACCCTGGGAAACATCCACAAACACTACAGTCTTTGTTTATGTATGAAGTATGGAACACACATGTGCAATGTAGACGGTGGTGTGCACTACTTCTACTCTGCTTTACACACAGACTACTGTAGGATTATCTTTTGTACCTGAAATACAGACAATGCATTTGGTGTCTACATCTCTTCCTCCGAACTGTTGTGGATGTAGCCTGAGTGCACTGTCACTACCGAATTAAAGCCAAAAGCAAAAAGGTATTTCTTACCCAGTTTCCAGCTGTAGAAGATGCCTCCACAAGTTATTGTTTTACAGGATACTCTACTTAATACGCCCTTAGATGATAACCATACATGTAAATTCCTGTGCTGTTGAAAACCAGGTTGGTTGGCTGCATAAAGTTGACTTTGACAGGTATGAGGATTCGATGTAATTTTTGACAACGTTGTGTTATTACCCTAAAGGCTTATTCTCAGCCAATCAGAATCAGATTGCTCAAGCTACATCTATCATCATTACCAGTATTTACCCTCAAATCTAGTGACATACCATCAAAGTATAGGAAAAGGACAACAGTGTGAATGATATGCTCTGAAGGAAACGTTTTTCTGAAACAATGACAGGGCTAATGAGTCGTTATTTATCACCAGCATTGACAGCACTTATTTCAGAGAAGAAAAGAGTCTGGCACATCCAGTACTGGAGGGCCATTCTTCTCCAGATTAAGAGGGATATTGAAATAATTACCTGATTTAAGACCTGAATGGAGGTTTAATTGATCCAATTACACAATTAAAGACACGGTTAACACAAAGATCTGGACGGAATGGACCGAAGTTGCCCTGGTCTATGTTGAAAGCTCTGCCAATACATTGGAACAAACAATAGAACAGTCTAACTCCACTGGATTTTAACGGCACTACAGTATTAGTTACATACAGTACATGTGTCATCTCATTTTACTGACAGGGGACAGAAGCCATAACAGCAGTGCATCCCACAACACTGCACATAAAAATTCTAAAAAGGGGCATCTGGCTGATCATTTTGATTCTAGGATAGCTAGAGACAGCTTTTTATTAAGTATAAGAACAAAAACTTTTCAGTTTTGGAAAAAGTTCAAATTCCTTTTTAGAAGGCTAATCCAGCACATGTTCCCACAGTGTCTGTAATAGGGTTACAGTGTCTCTGTGGGCATACTTTTTAAGCCAAGGAGAACTAGCCAAGTTGCTTTGCAGATTTTTAAATTTATTAATAGGAGATAATTAGTCTGTTATACTTTACAATTTTTGTTTTCTGTGTTTTTTGGGGAGGGGCTGGAAAGGAGTTTTACATTTATTTTGATCTTTCAAAATCCTCTTATTAATTAAAAAAATCCACAAAATGTGTTAAACACAATTGTTCACAATCTGTGCATTTTTTTAAATAGACAGATTGCAATATCTGAGGCAGATTATGACAAGATGAACTTGTTTTTTTCAGTACTCGTCATAACCACACCATCACATCATCATGAGAAATGACAAACTTAATAGCCTAGTAAGTTACAGGCTTTATCAAAGTACATAGGAAGGTAAGACATAAGACATTATTAAATGGCATAGCAATCGCATGAGGAATTCTTGTAAACTATGCTATTTATACAGAACCTCCAGTTTACCCTTGTGATACAATATTGGTAAAACCAGCAAAAAACAAATAAACACATTAAAAAACTCATTAAAAACAGTTACATTAAAAAAAGTTCTTGTAAATCGAACGTGTTTTAATGTAGATCCTGTTTGAGGATTGTAAATAATCATTAACTAGACTTCTTGTGCAAGACCATGCAAAAACATAACAAATCTGGTTGGAAGCATTGCAGAGCTGGCTCCAAATGAAGCAAAGAGATAGTCAGTGCTTTCTTTCATTTTGTGATTGTTATCTGAGGACTTGGCTGAAGCAGGTAACAATCAGAGAGTGTGGACTCTCACCGAACACGTTTGAGAATGAATGCCTGGTTCCGCCCAGCCTTTTATCTGCTTGTCAATCATAGCAGACTGTTTCCTCATGGTTTATTGAATAACCTAAAATATATGCCAGATAGTTTTTTCTTTTTTTGTTTGAATACCGCAGCTGTCATTTTTTTCTGATACCTGATATTTAAAGGTGTGCATAAACATAGTTCAAATAAATTGAACCAATCTTATGATATTCAACAAAATATAAGCAGTGTAAAATGATTCACTTGAAATATACTGTGAACTAGGCAAGTAAGTCTCCTCTCAAGATGTTTTAAGTTGTTAAGGATTATTGTATGGAATAAAGGGTGCACATTTTTTATTACATTCCGTCTGTTGCTCTTGTTAACGCAGTTATTGAGTGTTAAAAAAAAAAAAAAGCAAAAGCCAGTGTTGTTCATTTATACTCAAATATAACCAAGTCACCAAAGTAAAGGCTTCTTTAATAAAATACCATTGTTTTAGTACTGAGAGGACATTATTGTTACAGTGTCTCACTGCAGAGTGACAGTTAATTTGAATCTCCTGTAAGTATCCATTCCAGAAAAAACAGCAGATCTAGGAGCAAGAGATGTACACCGACTCTTAGAAATCTTGAATTCTTACGGGTAACACCATATGGGATTTTAACATGTTTTCCAGTACATTTTTCTCTGTGGTCAACAAAGTGTTCAGTTTTCACTTAGACATGTCATCTTTGTTGGAGTCAGCTGTGTTTTCCTATAAGTTCCAGGTCCCAGGCAAAAAATCAAGGAGGCATTTAGGTCCAATGGTTTGTCTAAATCCAGTCATGACCAGTTATATTCTCATAGAGCATGCATGTACAGTACAATAAGTGTTGATTGGTTTCTATGGCCTGACCCCCTCAATTTTATTGTCCATATCTGTTCTCTGCTGGGTTGACTGTGGCTAGGATTGGTTGAGTTTTCCTGCTAGGGATCAAATCCACAGGTTTCCTAACTGCTCTGTAATAAATACACTTCACAGATATCACACATACCCAAGGTGATTTACAAAAGTATCCCTGAATTCCAACATTAAATACAAATGTGTTGAACAATACTGTATCTTTAAACTAGAATCTCAGCTTTTGTGCCACAATAAAACTTTTCGAGTTTTTAAACTGTCAGTGGTTGTTTATATATAACTTTTAATAATTTGTAGATAAAAGTGCTGCCCCCATCTTACTTATAGATTCTCAACTCTTTTTTTTAAAGACAACTTAATTGTTTATAATTCATTATACTTGTAATGTTTAAGCATTTATTAAGCTATTTGTTAACAGTAAATTAGTCAAAGTGAAAAAAGGGAGAGATAGAGATACATTAACAGTTCACATTTATAACTGCGATATAATTATTTAAAAAAGCAAAAAAACAAAACAAAAACAGCAAGAAAGAATTTTTTATTTTCTTGCATGCCAAATCAGCCTGTCTTTATTGAGCAGTTACACAGCGCTTCCTCTAGTTTCACCTGACGAAAATGCAGCAAAAACAATGAGATCAGCTGCTGTGATGTAAAACAGTTAATCATTAAACGGTTTTAGATACTATGATGTATTTTTTTTTAAATCTGTGCTCCTTTGTGACCTTACTGAGCATTATATTTTTCAATTCTGAATCTTTGGATACTGTTTAATTTTGGAAACTGTGTTGTTGTTTTTTTAAATCTTTTGCTAAATTGCCCAATTCTGTGCATGGGTAACATTTTGATTTGATTTTGCTGTTGGGTCGTTATGGGGAATTTTATATACCGCTACAATACGTACCGGATTTAAAAGTATACACTGTATTACATTCCACATGTAGCTACGATACATCTAAATGGAAGCCTACTTATTTTAAAACACAGTCCTTTCAGCTATGTATTTTTGACACTATATTTTTTGTTTTCCCTGAAAAACAGACAAGGGCTGCAAGTGTTATAAAAAAAAAATAAAAAATTAAAAAAGTAAGGGGGTAGTAAAAAATGAAATGTGAAGCTACAGTACTTACTCTCTAAGTGAAAGTGCAAAAGTGCAAGGAGATAAAGTTTTCCAAACAGATAAAATCTGAGATGCAATCCATAGTCATATTGAAAGTCATTTTTCTGTTTTAAGGGACCTTACTTAGACAAGCGAGGTGTGCCACTTACTCTCTGAGTTGAACTTTATCTGAATCAGTCTTGCTGCACTGCAACAGGCTGCAGTTACTGTTCTGTTGATAGAGTCTTCATGATGCTTGTTTGTGCAAACTGTCCATACAACATGCAAGGGTAAAAACTATCTGATCAATTTGCCCCATTTCTCAGGCTTATTCTTTACTGGATAAATACATTATGTGACAAAGCATTTGTTCCTCTTAGGGGAACGAGACAAGTAGCCATTAGTCATTGCTGCTGATATGTATACTATGCAGGCCTGTTGAAATAAATCCAGCTTTCTTGAGGCTTATCAAAACAAATTTTGTAGTGCATCAAACAAGAATGTCAGTTTTGAGAGACTACTTGTTTTTGTTTATACTTCAAATGTGAAAGAGCACTGCTGCCACCTGCTGGTGAGCTTTGAACAATTGTCATGCATTACATTGCCCATTTACATTAGAAACTACACAGCCACATGTTAACAAATTATACTGTACATATAAATGGCTATTTCTTTGTATACTGTAGTAGAACTATATTTTACAAAGTTAACATTGCACGAATCCATTCTGAATGCAAGGTTTCACTTGCTTATGACTCTTCACAGCAGGTTTTTGATTTGTTTTGTCAACAAAGATTTGGCAGCCGTGTTTCAAAAGGCTGTAGTTCCATAGAGGTGCATACTTGACAGAATGTGTTCAAGCCATTAACCCCTTCATGCATCAACTATTTCCCTTAAAAGCATTTACCAATGTAAATCTGAACGGTGATTTTGTAGTTTACATTTACTATGCATATAGCATGTATTTACCCCACTTTATGGACTATATTAATTACAATGCTTATAGTGTATGCTTGCTTGACCATCATTTTATTTTACCACACTTTGCTATGCTTTTACTATGGCAATTGATTACAGTTAGGTAACATACTAACTTTGTTCTGCAAACTATTACATTGGCCTTATCATTGTGATGATGCTTTTTAACTTGATTTTCACAGTGAAACATCTGAATACAGAAATACATTAGAATATACATGAATATTGTGTTGGCTAGGGCTTCTGCGTCCAAGACATGTTTCACAGTCTCAGAAGCGGTCAGTGTAGAGAGCAGACTCCAGATTTCCACCCTCAGCGTCCCTGAAGGACTTTGAACATCATTCAGAATATAGTCAGTCACATGTACTTCTATACTGTATATAACTTGCAAACTTGTCAAGTCAATCAGTGTTGACCAGGTTAGTCCTGCACCCTCCTGACAATGCTATGGAAAGTATCATTTGAATTGCTTTTTCGATCCCTCTTTTACAATTTAAAATCATTCTGTGTTTCTGGGCTCTGTTGCTCCAATAATTCTTTTTTTCCGTCTCCTAAATCTGCCTTTACCTGACTTTGAACTTGTCTGAAGAATAAGTGCTGGTACTAACAGCCCTTTTCATTCCTTTTAAATGATGTAACAATGTGACCTTTCAACTCTGTTACCTACTCTCTTTCTTGGAGAAACATGATAGAACTGAATATTGGATCATGCAAACACCATGCACCAGCAAGGGAAATGTAATAAAAAGACTATCGTAGCATGAAGGGTGTTCCTGTTTATTCAAGCCATGACTTACAATGCTTCAATTGAAGCTGAAACACAGTGTGCTAGTCTTTGCGCCACCTGTTTGAAAGGTCACGGTAGGGTTGACCATATGTAATGTTCTTTGTGGAATAGATTGCGTAAAGCAGTGCAGTTTTAGGAGAACAGAATAATACTTATTTTGATAAATGTTTAGCCAAAGATGGTTGGTGCCTGATTGAGAGAGACAGGAGCCTTTGTCAAATCTCCCTGTGAATGGGAAAGGCCTGGAGAGGTCAAAGCAAAGGCTATCACCTTTGACCCCTTGCAGCGATCAGTACTGCACGGTAGAACACAATGAGGGATGAAATAAGACAATGCACTGATTAACTGTTCTGAACTTGGGGTGCCACTTGGCTTGCTTCATCCTTTCATGTATTTTATGTTTTTAAAGCATTTGTCTGTTTAAAGCATCACCACTCTAATGATGAAGGGAGCCACCCCCCCAAGGTGGACTCAGTTCAGTGGGAGCATGCCGCTGGTGTTCAAAACCAGTAACTGGCTTTGTGCTGACTCCATCTGTTGAGCCCATAATACACAATGACCCTTTTCAGTCATGCAGTGATTATGTAATTTCCTGGACGATAGTTGGATGTAAGATGTTGTAGCTCTGATTTTAGATTAAAATCACAAAGGCTCAGTTCAGCACAAGGGGAAGAAAAGGACAACAGGAGGTTCGTCTATCATTACTTCTTTTCTTCTTTTTTTGCCTAAAGTTTAAATCTGGCTTAGGGTCTACTTCACGAAGAGGGCCCCAGCTAACCCACATATTTAAATCTGCTTTGACTATATGGATGTGATCTATCATGCTGCATCCAATCAGAAAACAGCAAGGTTTTTAATATACCAGTAATCATTCAAATAACACAAAGTTATATTTTAAAAGTACATTTATTACTCACTGCCTGGTAAACATTACCACTGATTTCTATAATTGTTCTATAATTGTTACCAAATGTTTTCTTTCAGTACTTACATTTGTACTGTATTGTTTAGTTATGTGGCAAAACTATGTGTTTTCTTATATTGTCCTTTCTTGTAGAATGTAGTTTGCATAGGGAAGGGGAGTGGGGGTGGAGGGTATTGAGGATTCTAGGGAAAGAGATGCAGTGAGAACAGACTGACCTCTACTGGGTAAAGGAGGCATCACAAGTAAGACAATGCTTCAGTTCCAGTAAGCACTCAGTTGTTAAGACTCTGGAGGAGTTACAGAGTTTATGCCCTAGTTTTCTCCTCATCAAATCGGTGTTTGAAACACCAACGACCACTGCTTCATTTCGACCTATAGTTAGGAGTCACAGTTCTAGTATGCTTCTATAAGCAGTGAGTAAGAGGAGTTGGAAGAGTTGAAAGGTCACAGCGTCACATGATTTGAATGGAACAAGGCTGTTCATCCCTGGCACTTCGGATTCTGAAGACAAAATATACAATAAAGTTGTACAGAAAATTTTAAACAAGCAATTCAAAATCACATCGTGATGTAAATTCAGTAGATTATTGTTTTCAGAAGTCTTGCAGACTATGACAGTTTTCTCATGTCTACTTGACTGATGTTGTGTGTGTGTGTGTGTGTGTGTGTATATATATATATATATATATATATATATATATATATATATATATATATATATATAATAATCACATGAGTAAAATAAAAAAACAATTAAAACTTACACTGCAATTGTCAGATTTGTTATGGTTGCCATTTTAGCCCTTTCAAAGAGTACTTACGTTTTGTCAATTTAAAAATATTTACTAAAGGCTAACATGACATGTATACATATGGCTCATCTCAATTGCAAGGGTTCTCAGTGACCGTATATGACAAAACACACCACAATGCCAGGTAGACAAACAGTCTTTTTAGAAGAACAGTAGCTGTCACCACCACAGCAAAGACAGCAAGCCTAAAACTGCCTGACTCAGTATAGAATCAGCAGTAAAGTGTTTCAAGTGATCACATGAGCAAATACACTGCTTAGAAAACAAACTGGAAACATTGCTTTGACATCACAGCCATGGAAAACAGACTACTCTACTCTGCATGCACTGTGTGTTATTTTTAGTCCACTACCCTCAGTAACGATGCACTCTTCTTAAACGCATTGTAATGGAATGTTTGGTAAAAGACAATGGGCTCTATTCACAAATCTTCAAAGTCTATTTCATGAATAAAATACAGTTCGATATTCACACAATTGTTTCATGTAAGCTGTTTCTTCAGCACTGCCCTATAAGCTGTGAGTCTGCAGAGGGCAGCAGTGGATGAGGGGGGTAGGGTTTATATGTCATTTGCAGGAAAACTTACAAACTATTAAAAACGATCCATAATCCTTTTGTAAAATTGATACATTGGCAAGGATTTGTATTGCTGTGCAGGTGGTAAAGTGCTTTTTTTCTTGTATTACTTTTATGGCAGTGCAGATACTCAATGAGAGTCAATGTTACAGAGAAGAGCTGTCCGGGCTAAAAGGCAGCGATAGATTCATAAACAGCACAAGACCCATCCATGCACAGCCCTGCTGCATAAGGGGTTACTACTTTTTTTGCTCCATCATTCACTTTTGGGAAGCTATTATCAGTTTATGTGGGAAATAATCTTTACATGTAGTTGAAAAACTACTTTTTTTGATTTTGATATTTACTATGCACAGCTTAATAGGAAAAGCTTATATTTCTTTTTGCTATTAAAAGAATAATTTTACATACAGTCTTATCAAGTTGCTTTACAGCTGTGTATTTTATGCCAAAGGGTGGTTTTAAATATGTTTGAATGTTTTATTGCATTATATATTTTAACACCATGGCCTTTATCATAGAGAAATGTTACAATTTGTTCAATCTTATTGTGACAATTGAAAACAAGTTTTCAGAAATTGCCTTTTGGAGCAACATGGTGGATTGGATTTAGAGAAGTAAGTAGTTTTAAACTATTTTACCAGCAGATGGCGGCATATCTTTGAACACACACACACACACACACACACACAATTTAGCTGTCAGGATACTGCAATCAGTGATATTTCTATATTGTTACCCCAACATTACTCTGTTTGAACACCATAGAAATGAACAAAAAATTCCAACAGCTAAACAAATAAGGAACTTTTGAAACTGTTATGCTAAATCTTTTTAAAGCCTTGGTTGTAGTTTTGAAATAATAATAATAATAATAATAATAATAATAATAATAATAATAATAATAAATAATAATAATAATAATAAGTGTAGTCTTTAAAAATTACAACAGTGCTAACAGACAATGGGACTGTATACTAGCCAGCATCTGCAGAAGAAACATTACTGTGTCTTTATGGAACATCTCAGAAGACAACTGTAAATCAAGAGACTGGTACAGGACAGGGGAAGAGGACTGCTGCCGAGGAATGTGTTATGTGAAAGGTGTCAAGCAACTCACACAGTAACTCAGTCAACGAGTGCAGGTATTGAGAAAATTATTATGACTGGAAAAGGGGGTGGAGGGAGTGTTTAAACCAAATTCCCTATTTTTAGTGTTGTGCAAAGGTCTTTTTTTTTTTTTTTTTTTTTTACAATGTTTTGCTATTAAACGTTTAATCAATCCTGTTTGGCTTGTGCTTTTGGAATCTTAATTAAAAACAAAACAACTCTTTCTTGTTCATATTTTGCAATATATAAGTTTGAACACTTTTGGTATACATTATCTATTTGACCATCTATCATATTTTATAACCCTAACCCTAATCTTTAACCACATTTTAAAAACGTTATATGGATAATGTGTTGTTTTACTTTCACCCATATCAATAGCAACTATTTTACTTCACTGTTTAATTTGCTGTGCCTGTAACAATATGGAAAACATACTTGGCATCACCTCAGAATGTCACCGGCCACACTGCTCTAGTAAGCTTGATTTACACATTTCACTTCATTTATACACACTTCACTTCACGTGCAACCTGCTTATTGTTGTATATTAAGGAAACCAAGGGAAGTGCACAAAACATTGGTTTTCCAGTTGTCTAATGGAACTCACTGTTACATCACTGTGTGTGTGTGTGTGTGTGTGTGTGTGTGTGTGTGTGTGTGTGTGTGTGTGTGTGTGTGCGGGGTAGGGGGGGGTCCTTCTGTCACTCTAACCTCAGACAGCAGCTGCATTACTTATAAACTCTGATTTGTCTAGGTGGGGTTACTGTATAAACTCTATATAAGACTCAAAGAGTGTCACATGATGCTGAGGGGGAAAAAAGAGAGGCGCTCCGTCTAGACTCCCTTTGTTTTGTAAACTGAAGGGACGCCCATCTCAGGTTTTTAATGTGCGTTTCATGTGGGAAGGCTGCCGTTGTCTTGTTTAGTTTCTGAATTATCAGTTCCTCCTCAGCATCTGGTAAAACCATTATTAAGAGGAATGCCTCGACTCCCTCCACAGACTGAGGCTCGAATTTTTTGTGTGTTCTTTTTCTTTTTCATTGGTTTCCTTTTACACGCCAGCCCATCTTTTTGGTTCTAGTTACGTCTATTTAGTTTTAGAGAAGGAGTGGGCCAAAATAAGGAGGTCAGTTAACTCCAGGTACATATTGTAAACCAGTGGCTGGAATTTGAGTTAAACCAAGAACTCCTGGTTTTGAGTTTGCGAGTTACACAGTATGAGGCTATTACATTATACTGTAATACATCTGTTAAACATAATGGACAGGATCATTTTCAAAGACTCCATTTTGTGAAGTGATACATTCATAGAGCTGGCACTCAGTCAACTGAAACAGTGGATTTTCCAACAACTTTCAAGTCAGCCTATACATTAAATAGAATCAATACAACTTTATCTAAAGTGCCCGATTATCAGAACATAATGCGTTTTTGATAATTGGTGTTTACTGTATACAAGTTGCTTGCTCTCAAAAAAAAAAGTTCAATGTATCCACACCTGTTTTAATGTGCTGTGTTTGCTTCAGAATAGGATCTTGTAATTAAAACACTGTAAATTAGTATTTCTATTTGTGCTCTGATAGAAAATATATGGAATTCTTCTGCATTCTGAAACATCTTACGTTGTTAAATATAAGTTGCCTAGTTACAATTTTATTGTTTGTGAATTATGCTGTAGCCATTACAAATTGGGGTTCGCTTGGGCCATGTATTGACTAAAACTAAAAAAATCCTAATATCAGTCAAAGGCTGTATATTTAATTCCTACAGTATGGATGAGTAATTCTGAGTAATCACTCCTAATATATGCTGGATCTTAATAAACAAACTGGACAGGGTAGCAGCAACACACATGTGTGTTTTTGTTAAATGTCTGTCCAACAAATCAACATTTGCTAGAAATTCTTGCAGGGTTATTAAGTATTTGGCTTACTACAGTTCAAGATACAAGCTGTAGAAAACTGTAGGTCTGTGGCAGAATGGTTAACAGTGTGTAGGTGCAGGAGTGCTGCGGTGATCAACAATCAGGCAGACAATGATAATCCAGATGCAATGGTGTTTTATTTGTACAATCCAAAGTCTGGTGGTAAAAGGCAGTAAATAATAACAATGAAAACAGGCAATACAGCAGCATGAATTGCACTGTTTTAATCTATGGGTTGGTCCCGAAATAATAATAGTCCCAATTTCTAACACCCACACATAACACAAAACTACACACACAAGTCCGCAGTGAGTGCTAGAGTGCTCGTGGTGTAAATACAGTTTATTCGTGAACAATTGGTGCAGCGATGTCCAGGTAAGTGCTGGCCTTTCGCGACAGCTCCGGATCGTGTTCAGCCGTCTAATAACAACTGTGGCAAAGTGGTAATGCGCAGGTGTAGAGCAGGTGCAGTGCAGTAATCCAACAATGAAAAGACAGACAACAAAGTATGGGTGAAATGCGTTCTATTTATTTTACCAGGGGTCTGATGACCAAACAGATAACAAGTATGAGGACTGGCAATACACAATGATGTGCATTGCATAGGGAATAATGAAGAGTTGCAGTCCCATAAACAAAACAATAATCCAAACAAACACCAAACACAAACACAGTCACCTCTCCCAGTGAGTGCTGTCGTGATGGTGGTGAAAGTACAATTACAATTGTGAACAGTTAGTGTTGTGTTTAGTGCCGGGTTTATGCTGGCCGTGGGCAATAGCTCCGGATCTTGTTAGCCACCTAGTCTAACAAACAAGACAAAAAATATGTTTTTAGACAGACAGACAAAACAAACAAAACACTCACAGTTAGTTTCACAATACAGGTCCTTTCAGTCTTAGCATAGCCATCACAAGGAACACATCACATCTCTATGTCCCTCACATACCGTCAGCCATGATCCCTTTGTTAACGAGTGCAACAACATTAACAGGGTTTACCACCTATCACTTAATTAAAAATGTATTAAAATGTAGCTGCTACACCACTCCCAATTATAATAGGGAGAAAAAGAGAATCCTGATCAAGGTTTGTTTAATTGAGCAAGAACTTATGCCAATACTAGCACTACTCCCAAACACATGTCCAGAAAACAATTAAAAGTTTACAAAGTTTATTAATACAAAAGGCAATTCAATATAACAGTGATTGTTTCCAATTAACAATTTAAAGATGGCAGCAATAATTTAGATATAGCAGCAATAATTTCTATGTAGCAGCAATGGTGCCAATATAACGAAAATGGTTTCGATATAATAGCGATAATTACAATGCAACAGCGGTAATTTACATGTAGCTGCGATCGTCAAGTTCCTGTCAAAAGTCCCAGCTCTTAGTAGCAGTGTGAACAACACAATACATCAAAGAAAAATACATATCAAATGTGCACTTTAACACAAATCAAACGTCTAGGTGAAATAAATAAAAAAAAAAAAAAAAATTCTCAAATATAAACTTCTCACAACAGAAAAATATCACAAAATATATATCAAGAGCACTTCTACTAAAAATACTAACAAGCGACTTGCATTTTAAACTGACCAGACTATTGTGCTAATTTATTTATAGTAGGCTAATTGCACAATAGTAATACAATCACGGTAAAATTACACGTTTTAAAATAAACAGTTCACTGTTGTTGCAACAACCTTAAAATCATTATCCGTACATAAAAAGCACAATACAGTACACAATTCCCTAACACAGAGCATGGAGGGTAAGTGATTATTAATAATTTAAGTTTAGTACTTATCTATACAGAATACTTCACTGTCAAGACAGTCCAATAGTCCGCATGTCTCCCACTTCCGTAACATCCACACTCCGTTCACAAAAAGCTTTCTCTCGAATTATGGTTGACTCCGTTTAAGTACGTTTACCAAAAGACAATTAGAACACCTAACAAGCAACCTGTGTGTTTTCAATTGGTACTTACGTTCTTAAAGGTATAGCATGTCTTTCATAGAAATAGGTTCTACACAGCTCCTCCAATCCGCCGGTGCCACACAGTTTCCCTTCCGTTTCCCTTGATTAAGTGAACCGTATCTCCAACCCTTTTCTAGATGGACAACTTCCACCGAACCCTGGGAATTAATTGTCAAGCCATCCAGTCCAGGGTACTATGTTCCCTTTATACAGCACCCTCAGAGGTCAGGAGGGAGATTTATCACCAAGAATCATTCTGTTACAAGGTATTGTTAGTATTATATTATAAAAAAAATATTTTTGTTCTTGCTTATTGGGAATAAGAATGTAATGAATTCTACAGTAAGATCCCTACTGTAGCATGCAGTGTGTTTGCTTGAGCAGCAGGTCAGTGAACTGCAGGATTTCTGTTGGGTTAGAGGTCTGCATATTATACCTATACAGTACTTTGGGGCATATTACTCTTAGCAAGCTGTTGTTTGTGAACTATGAGTGACCCAGAGTGTAGGGAAATTAGAAAGAAAGAGGCTCTCACTGTATCTAGACTGGTTGATGTCACACACTCTCCCCCAGGCCTGGTTGATGGATACCAGGTCTGACAATAAAAAACAGCTCCCATAAGCAAAGCCGGGCTTGAACCACAGGCAAAACCACCTGAAAGAAAAGAATCTGTAACACAGAGTCTTGAAAATTAATTTTCTTTTCTTTTGAACTTTTTAATAAGTTTGTTGTTGAGGAATGAAGTGGAAAGAAGAGGGGGTTGGCTTGCCAGAGCTGGTGCCTTTAGGCGTAATAACTTGAATTAAAAACTCTAATCTGAGCTGTTCAGACTCAGCGAGGGAGGAGCTCTCATTCTCTGAAGAGCAGCAGGGTTCTGCTTACCCACCCGCATTAACTAGGTGATTCATTTTCCATGAAGCCCACCCCCCAAGCCAAATTCATTAACCTGCTGTGTTTGCAGACTCTGCATTCATTAAGGTTTACAGTCTTGCTTGTGATGTAGATGTGACCTGGTTGCTCCTGGTCCACAGTGCCCTGCAATCGTGTCACTAGCATCCGTAACCTTAAATTTAAACACTCAATCATAAAATGTCAGTAACACTAAAAAGAAAAGTCTTTGCTTAGAACTGTCCATTGGCTAGAAGTGCATGAAGACCAGTAGGCTTTTAATGAGCCAAAAAAAAATACAGTACTTTATACTGAAACCTTAAATATGTTTAGTTTATTAAAACTAAAAAGCTGTCTGTTCAGCAGCTCTGGTTTAGAAGACAAACACTTTGAAAAGTTAGTTTTCAGTTAACTAAACTGTAGCTACAATATACTCACACATTTGTTGTATTATTTAATGCGTGTAATTACTTATTTTATATGTTTTAAATTCCTCAAAAGTGCTATAAAAAAGGTGAACTCAGAGGATCCACACCAATTTTAAAAATTTAAATTTAAACTTTAAAAACAAAATCTTTAAAAAATATGAGAAATTTCACCAGGAAATAAAGCTATGTTTTTTTGGGGGATTGTTTGTTTTTTCTTAAATAAATGTGAAGGAATGAGAAGAGTCTGTTCTGCCTATTGAGGCTTGACCCACCACTCACCCATATAATCCAATTCCATAGGGATGATTCTAATGGTTTGTTTTATATGTGACTATTTTACCTGGTAAAATATTCTACAATTTTTTAACCTTTAATTTTGTAAATGAACGCACATCACATGTTGTCTTGCATTCATTTCCTGGCCTGATGTCACCACACACGCCATCTTTGTCACACATGGTGTTTGGAATATGAACCGCGCTGATGATGCGCATTTATTTACAAAAATAAAAGGTTTAAACAAACAAAACACTTCAGAAAACATAAGGCATTTTGGGCAAAAAAAACAGACAAACAAACCCTAACAAACAATATAACAAGTAGCATGCTGGTATAGAACCAGCATGTGTAGCAATTGTTAATTTAGTTTTTTATTCTTTTTATCTCCTCTCTCTACTCCCTTTCTCCACTCACCAAACACCCAACCCTGTGTGTGTGAAACAGTGGATCTTTTATGCAGCTGTACTGAGACTTGATTGCTAATCAATCATTCAATTGGAATCTTGGTACATCTGCACGTGAACTAATTGTGCTCCCTGTGCTCCCTGTGCTTTCATACTAATACCCTCTTTGATCTGCACATGGAGTGATTGTGCAATCACTATGCCTACATACAAATATACATTTCAACTACACTTGTGCTACATAGCCACATAGCCCATGCACCAATACATATACACCAATATTAACATGCCACATACTGCATAAAACACATAAATACTCACAGCAGCTGGTCACCACACCATACCAGCCCTCAGCTAATTCTATGAAATCTGGTTGATCTTTTATGTACCTACTCAAGTGTTTTTTGTTGCTGTGAGATGACCAGAACCAGACAGTTTTCTAAATGAGCTTTAAAGGGTAAGTAGCAGGGTTCTGGAAAATATACTGTTACACGTTCCCCATGTGTTGCAACAATTGTTTAAATAATGTACCGGTAATTTTTCTTTTCATTGTTAACATCATGACAACTTTTTACACTTATAACTTTACAGTCTGTTTCAAAGCTCTTTTCAAAATGTCCGCTCTACTGCACACATAGTGTAAGGATTTTGCCCACTTTGTCAAACAGGTAACAGAACAATAACGATCCATAATGTGATACAGAACAGAAAAGCCAGAGCACTTGTTCTGTTTTTTTTTTTTTTTTTTTCAGTGAATTTAGCAGACAGATCTTAAAGCCCAGTGCACCAGAAACAGACTTTAAAGTTATAAGTGTAAAAGGTTGTCAGGATGTTAACAATGGAAAGAAAAATTACAGGTAAATTATTTAAACAGTTGTACAAACACGTGAGGACATATGTAACGCTATATTTTACGCAACACCGCTACTTTCTCTTTAAATTGAGCATCTTGGCATAACTTCCCTGGATTTTTATTCCTAACATTTAGCTGGAGAACCTTTATTATGCTTTTAATTTCAACTCTATTTTAATGGAATCCACTATAACTACAAGGTCCTTTCAAAATCTTACTGCCCTGTTTCAGCCCAATTAATTTTTAACTTGTATCCTCCAGTACATTAATTTGCCCACTATATAATACTTAAGAGATAAATTGAGTATGTTTAACTATGGTGCGGGTCTCTGCAGCTGAACCAAACTGGAGAACGACTGAGCATGAAAAGCATTCGTTTTTTGCGCATATAACAAGCAGTCACTAAATTAATCATATTTCACTAGACAACAGTAAAACCCTTTTGCACTGGGTTCTTTGATTTTGAAGTTCATTTTGTGTTTTAGATACTAAGTGTGACAAAGGGATTGATTCATTGTCTCACATTATGGTGGCTAGGGTGTAAACTGGTGCCAGACCTGTGCTGTGGTTGAAATCAGTATCTCTTTGGAAATGTCTCCCCTACACATAAACATCTGAACATGTGCTGGGTGGTAGGTTTATGATAGAAGTGGTATCAAAAGCGCACCTCAAGATAGCCTTTTAAAAACCGGCAGGATGCAATCTCTACTGTTTATCATGTGTCTAAAAAGCAATAGTGTGTGCCATTGCACTTCAAGACATTGCTGGGTTTGACAGTACTGACTATCTGGTCAGAGACTGCTTAATTCCATTTGGTGTGCGTATGCAGCCCACAGGCCTCAAGTTGCTCACCCCAGTAGGATGTTATTGTGGGGGCACTGCATCTAGTTTAGGCTTCTGTCTAAGGCCTGCTAGTATGTTCATCCCCTGATACTTAGGGGCATGTAAGGATAACATGGTTGGGTAAGGACTGCTGTGCCTTCCTCTGTGATCTATTCCCAATGACGTTTATTCCGGTCAAGGCTGGAACTTTCTCTGTACTGCCTAAAAGTGTAGTCTAAAAAATATAAGGTTACATTTACTCATGTGTTGTTCTGGCCATTTACATTTCAGTCTTTTGTTTCATTCATAAAATTCTATCCGAAAAGTCTCAAAAGAATTTTTAAAATAATCTTTTGTTAGGTACTGTTTTAATTGAGCCAAGTTGTTGTTAGAGAGGGTTTTAGAGAGGGTAAGAAATTCTTGCTTTTCATTACACTGAACCTAAGATAATGTTTATAAATACCTTTCAAATGTAAGTTCTTAAAAATCCAGTGCTTAAAATAGTCAGTAAAGTTCTGTGAATAGGGTCCAGTATTTCCATGCTGGCAACATTTTACACTATAATGGTTTAGCTGCACATAGATGATCAAAGGTCTGTGTTCTGTGCATCTAGTACAGGCATGTGGCTTCAATAGACTTCTGCACTACTGTTTAAACTGTAATATTTTTAACTATCTGTCACTTTCACAATACCATTTAATGCAGCTACAGTCCCTCTATGTTATTGAGCAGGCACTTATAAAAATTGAATAAACTGTTGCATTTGATCATACAAATGTCTCTGAAAGCTGTGGTACATATAAATTATACAGCACAGCCTTATACATGTTGGAAAACAGATCTTGTTTCATGGAGGCTATTGTCTCTGTGAGAGCTAGAGAAAATCAAACTATGAGCTAATCATAAACCACAGAGGGTCTTAACACCCAGAGCTCTGTCAACAAAGTATGATCTATGATGAGACTAGGGAGGTATCTGTGATTTCATCCATTAGAAAGCTTTCAAGAATGACAGCACTGGAGACTGGCGTCCTCTGATTTATCCACCAAGCAGAAATGACACACTGTGCATTGGAATTTGAGAGTAGCATTCAGTCCTCATGAGCCTCAACCAATTACAATACAAGCTAGGTGCATTCCTGACACATGTGCCCAGATACAGCCAATAATATAATTGCTTATGTTTACCTGCTTAAGATGGCACTGCTACCAACAGCCATCAGAAAGGGTATAATTGACTCTATTATATACTGCTTTGTTATTAATATGCAAGTTTAAAAAAAACAAAAAAAAACAGCTATATTGGTTTCTATTCATGACCAACCTTTATTTAGTCCATTGTTATTTTCATGAAAGAGAGAGAAAAGCTTGAGGTAGGGGGCTGATTGTGATGTCAAATTTTTAAACTGGCTTTATAATGAATGGAATAGTGAGTGGTGCCTCGGGTATGTTTTTTTTTTAAATCAGGCACTAAACCAATATTGAGAATAAAGCACAATAAATGTAATACTGTTGATGTTACAAATTCTCTGTGATGTGTCCTGGAATACAGCAAGGAAATTTAAATTAACGGCTGACGACCTTTCAGACAATCAGAGTGCCAGTTGCACCTGCTGTATGCCAAGACACATCACAAACAAACTCCATTCATGACATCAGCTGCACCATTTCTTTTTTTTAGAACTTTATTCTCAATATTGATACTGTTAACAGTGATTTCACTATATTCTACTTGTGTAAATAATCACTCATATTCAGGTGTAAAAAAAAAAAAAATCAGGCTAGTAATTGTCAGATTTTACAATTTAATTATAAGAAGCTGATCTACACAATAACATCAGCAGTAGTTTGGCAATAGAACAGTGCACTGGGGTCCTGTATTAACACCTATGTAAAGTATTGTATTATACCTGCAATCTTACTTGCAGTGACCATGTCTCTATCACCGCAGGTAAGACCACAGGTACAATACTGTACCACCCATCCTCTAAAGTTTATTTCTGCTTCACATGCTTTGCTTCCCCCTCCTCTGTTGAATGCACATCGACCTCTTGCTAAGGAAATGTTCAATGTTCTGTATTTAACTGCCCCCTGTCCATAGAAATTGAGACCATCAAATGAATCTCCTAACAAACACAACATTCAATTTTGCATTTTAAGTACGTGTGGGAAATTTCTCATTTGTGGTATAAAAAGGGTTATGTTCTGAGTCTTAATAGTGTACCAGGAATTATCATCCTCACAAGGTCTTACACAACCCTCCACACAAAATGAAGATGCGCAGCTCTTAAGTCCAGAGTTTAAATTATGTATTTTTTTTTAAAGGAGAGAAGTCACATCTAAACAAACCCCCCACTCCTCTGCCCCCCAACCCCACCCCGAGTCAGTCTCCCCACCCATACAGATCTGGTGGGGTACTGATGTTAAACTTTAGTTTTGATACCATTAGCCGACACTTTTCCTTTCACATTAAAATGGGACAAAATTTCCTCTTAAGCAAAAACTATGTATTTTTATATAATAAATATGTCAGTTTGGCACACGCTTGATTTCCTGTTGAAATTTTAGTTTTCATTGATCATTTTGAAGATGTTATGCAACAAACTAAATTGTCCTTTTCAGACTGTCATGCTGGGGAAGGGTGGTCCGAGATCCAAATTATTACAATATGTGCGTCTGCTAACTGTTAACTAGGTTAAAGCAATATCTGTTAACTAGGTTAAAGCAATAGCTGTTAACTAGATTAAAGAAATATCTTTTTACAAGCAATATTGTCAGTTGCACTTCTTTGGTCAGTTTACCTGGAGGGGAAATTCTCTCCATCCTTTCAACAGCTTTTACCAAATAGCTTCTTTCTATAGGTTTGCTATAACAAGTTTATTTCAAAACTGCACAGTTGAGACATATATAGCTAATGAAAGTGCTAAAGTTAAGATTCATGTTATTGTTTTGCTAACTACAGTACAATTACTTTGAATATCAATGGGACATTTCTGGCCCTCTTGCCTACTTTTTTGTATACAGTATGTGCAGGAAAAGCATGACAGCTTAGCCCATAACCCCCTCCAACCCAAACTTAATTAAAATTCAGTCCCAGGCCCTGACAATATTAGAGATCAGTTGAGACTGGAATTTGAACCCAGAAGTGCATGACACAGACTTTTACCAGCAGTGCCACAGGGTACCTGGACCCCTGCCCTCCTAACAAGCAGGGTTTGTTCATTATTTTATTTTCATTGAATTACAGATCTGCTGCCCTGCAAAGCATGCATTATTCTCTAACCTTTCCAGAGTCTTGTATGAGTTTGAGCTCATGTAATAGAAACTAGCTAGCTAAATGCCAATGAAAGCCTTACATTGTCTCCCCCAATACAATAGCTCTTCATACATACTGTGAGTTTAGCCACTGATATTCTCCAAGTATCATTACTTTAGGATTTTAAGTTTCATTATTAAGAGTTTCACATATGGGGGCGGGGTCAGCTTTTCAGAGCCTGGCAATTTATCTTAAGTTTAGTAAATTTGAAAAACGGCATACAATTAAGTACTGGTACCGGTACATAAATGTGAATTTAAATTTAACTGAACAAAGCTTAACAAAGTTTAATAACATGGTTAAAACCCCTTCCAATCTACAATTCTGGAAAGCTACAATGATTGTTTATGTTCATGCTGTTCGGGCTTAAGCCACATAGTGTATAAACTGTGCAAACTGACAGTGTTAGTAAATCACATTCATGATATTTAAATCAAGTCTGCAATACACATCAGTGTCCATTAATGTATCTGCTTCTACACCAATGAGCCTTTGTATATTGTATATTATAACTATTCATTAGTTTAAATCATGTATTCGTTATATGTGTATTACTTTACTTACCTCTTTACCTGGTAGTGCACAGTGATGAAGAAAACCAGGCAGACGTACAAATGGTGTCCATTGTTCACCAAAAGCAAAAATGCAGCTGCAATCAGAAAGCAATTCAGTATAATTCGCCAATCAGCTTCCAGCTATAGAGGGCATTAATACACAGCCGATTCCTGCTGGAACGTTACAATATCACCTGCGAATCAAATTTTAAATGAATCTGCACAAGTACTGGCTTTCTCTTTTTGACTTGCTGTATTTTCAAGCATAGTTCACATCCTATTGGACACTAAATATTGAACAAAGACACAACTGGTCCAAATTATTTTTCACAGTAGAGCCTTCATCGACGGGCACTATCGCTGAAAAAAAAATCCCAGACGAAGGGGATGCAGCAGTAGTGGTCATATCTACAGTAGTAGTTTCCATACACCTGGAGTACATCTTTTCCAATTGTCATGGAACTTGGTGTTAACATTATTTAACATAAATTATTGAGGACATCAGATTCTGGGTATAAATGGGTGTGGATGTCTGTCTGTCTGTCTGTCTGTTCATCTGTATGTCACACTAACATGTTTGTGTAGCGATCTTGGTTTCAGCAGGCAGGCTCCTCACACAGAGCGAGGCAATTTACGGGCATGAACCTGGCACATCTCACACTGAAGCATAGTGCCGATACAGCTGTACAAAAGAGCCGGCTCCTTTGCAAGGAGCGTATATCAGGTTTATGTCTTCGTATGTGATTACGTCACCTACCAACCCTGCTGCTGCCTTCCCCCGTGCATGCTACATTTGCATATGTCTTGAGAACTGCTTATCCAAGTGGCATTAAATTTGGGATTAACATTATTTAGCAAAAGTTAGTGAGAATATCCGGTTCTGGAGATAGAGGTGGATGTTTGTCTTTACATCCATCCATCTGTATGTCACACTTACATGTTTCCATATATCTGGAGAACCACTTGTCCCATTGACATGACATTTTGTACACATTTTTATTTATTTATTTTTTTAGCTTATGTTATTGACAACATCATATCCTGTGGGTATAGGAGGGTGTCTGTCTGTCCTTACATCCAGCTATATGTCAGACTTACATTTTTACATGTATCTGGTTTGTTAATGCTGTGCTATGTTGTATGTCCTGTTCAATACAGTTCCCCTTTAATTTGTTAAAATGGCCCAATGCCGCAAGTTTTGTTCAATGCTTTCTTTCTGCAGGATCATACGATTTCACTGGCTTTCCTTGTTGTACCATCACATTCTCAGATGACCCGTGGTTTCTTTTTCTGGCAGACTCCTATTTTCAATAACCAAACTATCTATTTGGGCTACAACAGCTGGAGCCTATTCTTGCCTTCATGTTAACACTTATATAATTATGGTTTCTTTTATAGAGCTTCCCTGTCTAAAGAGCCATTTGCGGTTATATCCACTCCCACATAAAGTTATGGTCTTTCTAAAATGCTTTTTTATTGCCAGTCCTCTTATACTGAAACTTGTTCAAGTCGACATGCTCAGACGTCAATTCTCTTGTATCTGTTATACACACTGTGTGAAATGTTCTCTCCCATGCTGTTCTGAAGATGTCTGCACTGTTTGTTCTCCTTTATAATCAAGCAGCAGCTATAAATTACTCAAGCTGTTTCAGACCCCCAGCACACTGCCACAAATGCAAAAAGAAAACAACTACCAAGTTACAATGCTGGAGCACTGTACTTTGGTAAATGTTTTTGTCTGATAAGTTTGATGCCACAGGCGGCTTTATGCGTAAGTATGAGAATAATAAACCACAAAAACTAGGACTCAACATATTTTC
This sequence comes from Polyodon spathula, assembly GCF_017654505.1. Lineage (NCBI taxonomy): Eukaryota > Metazoa > Chordata > Actinopteri > Acipenseriformes > Polyodontidae > Polyodon > Polyodon spathula. The sequence goes on from NC_054550.1 coordinate 24,710,090, forward strand.
CCAATAATGAAAAGGGACAGCTTTCTGTCAGTGTTGAAGATATTGAAAAACACACAAAATCACTATTAGAAATGCACTGCAATTTTCCATTATATTGTCAACACAGGACTGATTTTTCATCCTAAACAAACCAGACCAGGGTTAAATTGAGGCCTAAGTTGCACTATTTATTTGCAGCATCACGCTGTAGTTTTGAGAGGTGCCTCACTGATCTGGTAGGACTAATCCAAGCAATGCCCACTGCCAACATATGCTTGGCCTAGTGACAATAACACAACCCAACAGCAAAAAGTAAACAGACTAATTTAACAATTATATACGCGCTCCCAAGCTGGTTGATGTATTCCTACACCAACTGATCCTGTTGAGAACTACAGTAACTACAGCCACACTGCCCATGTGCACGATGGTAAACACTATAGGTGGTACCCCTCATGACATTCTCTAGTATACCTGTATTAAAGTGTGGTTAAATCATTGTGGTAAAACACAATAACTACAACTTAAAGCACAACGTGTTAGCTTCAATGCTTAAACTTTCTGAGAAAACATCTACAGCAATACATGCAGCACAAGATTGGGCATTTAGCTTTGTCAAGCTGAAGTGATCTTCTGTGCAAGCAATTGTTGGGTATTTTTATAATGGATGAGGTTGGGCTCATAATGACATCGGGGCAGGATGAAGAAAAAGTGACATGAAATCAAATTAAAAATACCAGTATCTGGCTTTCTTTATTATGGTGTTGCAGAATTTAGCCCTTCACACAAGTTTGGCCATGAATACTGCACATCCAAAGCCTTCTGTTTTGTAAGTAAATCCGTTATCTGCAGGAAATATATGTCCAAAGTTTGACTGTCTGAGACTGTAATAATATAGTTATATAGTAGCAGGTAGCACAGTCCATCTGCTAAAGATTGCCTATATCTATCATGTTTTACATTGTATTTTCTTTCTGAAGTTATTTTAATTTTAAAACATGATATCTGATAGATATTAGTTTAAAGAAAGTTTTCAGTTTTTTCATGTCTCACTCAGTTAATCTACTGCACTTGCACTTCCTAGGTTGTTTCACCAATGCAGTTTTTATGGGACACTCTCATTGTATACCTATATAAAGAATTGATGTACACAACTGGTAACATTTATGGAATTATGATGTTAGCTACACTATCACAAACTACAATCTGGTATTCATGAAACTGTTCCAAGCTCTTGTCACAAACAGGTTAATGAATATCAAACAATTTAATTGATTATACATTCTTTAAATAAAGTTTTGCATCTAATGTATGTCTCACTTCACAGACAAATTGTGAGTGCAGTGATGGAGCTAGCTATACATATAATTGTCACATTTGTACCAATATATTTGCAATTACCGTACATAACTGACACTAAAACCCTAATTCTACTACTTCCATTATCTAAATCAGTGTCAATCTTCAGACAGTCACAACAAGGAGAAGTATATACAGTATACCCAAAATAGAGTCAATTAAGAGGCAAGTGGGATGTTGCCTTCTCACTCACTAATATAACAAATTACCAGAAATTGCTATCTGAAGTTGAATCTGATTATTTCCTGTATATGTGTTAGCTTGGCAGTAATGGTAATGGTAATCAACATATATTTATTGATTTCAAGAGGCTCCCTCCAAATGAGACAAGTTGAGAGGATATGCATAAAGTAAGTCTTCTAATGAATACTTAAGAAAATTAGAATAGCCACAAACTTATAGTCTGTGTTTCAGGCAGGGCTGAACTACTGAATTATTTTTACACTACTCCTAATGGCCCTTGTGACATTACTTTCCAGGCTCTTTGTTTTTATTTTGCAGTGCAACTGATGATGAAGGACACAAGACCTCAATCCAGCTGACGACCAAGTACAGGCTGGTAAATAAGGAACCCATTTCCTGCACGTTGATACACCACTATATCATTGGCTTTTGGAGAACGCTGGCTAAGTTTAGTAGGTGGCGTGCGTAAAAAAACATCCTATCAATCTTTGTTCAGCAAGATTACATGCATTTAGAAGAGCCTATGTAAGTGGCACTGATTCACCTCAGAAGCCCTGGGTTTAAAACTGGCTCAGATTACAAGACTTAATTTAGCCCCCAACCCCCAAACATCAGAAAAGTACTTGAGAGAGGCCCAGGACTGAATTGATACTGCTATTTTTTTTTTAAACTTCTAAGCTTGATTTTAACACAACTGAACTAAATCCCTTCAGATGGAGAGAATTTTGCTTGTTTATATTAGGACATGCCATATAAATAGCCAATAGTGGAACAGTATTGCTGAACTGAGAGACCAGGATGTTGCACACTGCAGCAACAGCAACCATGGCTTGTATTTCTTTGATCACCAGGCTATTGATTGTTCACCAACATTTCCAGAGGTGTTATTTCCATTCAGTTTTATTTTTAATAAAGTGGAAAGTCTTCAAAATTGAGAAGCATCGCTAGCTATGCAGAGTTACGGTGACACAGGAAGACATATGATATCCACTGCTGTTACCTTAACCCAAACAGTTTCAGATATGCAGTAGGGGGATATGCTGACTTGCAGTTCTATCCTATAGGCACTTGTGACAGAAATGTAAGTGCTAAGCAGTGAGAACAGAGTTCTTTGGATGGGCTGGCCTAACAGTTCTTTCCCAGGGTCAGGAAGTCGGTCAGTGTGGAAGAAGGCGAGACTCCGTTGCAAGAATGTATTGACCCGGAAGGGAAATGACATAGCAACTGCAGATTATAGAAACAGCTGCACTCGTATACCAAAGGGTCATGTGTGACAGCATAAAAGGGGACGGAGAATCGCAATCTGTTCCTTCGCTTGGTTTTGCAATTATAAATTAGAATGAGTGTGAAAGACCCTTGTGAAAACTGAAATCACATTTGTGAGTGGTTTTTTTTTTTGTGTTGTTAGTAATTGTCTTGTTTGTGAACCACCAGATTTATTGTTTGGGCTGCAACCCGCTATTATTACCTTTGTGACCTTTCGTCATTAAAATATCAGTTGAGCAATATAACAAGGGGGTTCCCATTGTGGTGCTATTTCACATCTAACTTTTTATGACTTCCCTGCATGCATATTTAAAATAACAATGTGTGGGTCATAATAATAGGACTAATGCCTTTATTAACAAACATGCTAACATAGTTAACATTCATTCCTTGGCCTCTCACAGGCAGACTCACGATTCAGCAATTGTGGGGTGGTTTTATGATGGTGACCAAAATCCACTGGGGGCCTCCAAATAATTTCACCTGAGCAGGATGTGAAACCAGATCTTGTGAGGTAAGGTTAGTAATGTACACCTCCTTAATGGACTCTAAAGGTAAATGTTCTAACCCATAGCACCACCTACATAGCATAGGTAAACTGGTATAGTGGTTATAAGGTACTTTTTGTATAACTGAGGGATTCATTTGCTAGGCTGGAGTATACAGTAAAAGTAAAGGTGGGATTGAATCTGTAGGTAGGTAGTAGCAGTAGTGTGGTATATAAAGGGTAGTTTCTGGAAGGGCACACAGCATGTAAACAGCACAAGGCCCTAATGATTGTTTTGACCGAGCACAGTGATTCATCCTCCAACAAGGCCTGCTTATCCTGCACTTACATGACAAGCGGCCCTTACAACACTGAGTCAGAAACACGACTTCAGCAGCTGCCTGAAATACAGAAATTGGAGTCCAAGGGCATTACTATAATCCATGAAAAACAACAACAACAACAAAAAAGAAACTTGGCCGGGGTTTTTAGCGAGGCTTAGCAAAAGGAATCAGCCTTTAAAAGCCCTTGATGTTCAGCTATGGCCAAACGTTTTGCATCACCCTATAGAATTAACTAATTTTGCTTCATAAAATCAAATGAAACCTGCTGAATAATATTACGTTAACATATTTAATTACATTCCGCTTTGTAGTTTTCCATATACTTAACAAAAAAAAAAAAAAAAAAAACTGACAAAAATGTAAAAATGTGACATTTGAAAATCAAACGTGATATTGTACTACTATTCTGGTGTCTGGTAGATTTTGCAATATCATTTTGCGGTTTCTTTGTTTATATGATGTTAAATAAACGATCTAAATTATGTTCATAGTGATGGGGATGGGGTTAGTTCCTGTCTCTGCCAAATACATGTGAGAATGTGACTGTTCCCAAATGGAATAACTGGTGCTAATTGGAAACAGCAACATACAAGCTCTTGGTCACACTTTCTCAGTACAACAATACACCAGAGACTAACAATGAAGCAGTCCTCTTCAACACTCTCCCAGTGGATATAAAAAATGTATCAGTAAGAAACACAGCGGCGAACACATTTTGTATTTCATAGGGGCAGAGTGAAGGGGTGCTGGTTAATGGTGTACCAGCTCTACTTCCAGAGATGACGTGTTTTGAGAGCTTCTTTCAGGTCACAGAGTTGCTTTTGAATGACTGAATATTTAATGATGTTGGTGTAAACATGTGGAGTTTGTGTTCTTATACTGTATTTGCTGGGTAACAATTTTGAAATAAGCAAATGTGTGTTTCTATTCCCAACTATTCAGACAGGTTACCAGCAAACCAATATTTCCTGCAATGTCCTGCAGGAGAACTTTTGAGTGTAACCGTCAATAGCATGCTGGCTGTAATAAAGCTCCTTAAACCATCTCTAAAAAAGGGTGTGGTGAGAATGTAATTGACCCCTTGTGATTTTGCACTGAGGCAAAGTCATAAAATATTTAATTGTCAAACCAGAAAACCATGAGAGCAATATTTAATTAAATGTTTGAGAGTCATAAAAAAAATCCTAGTTTTAAATATATAGAAATTTCAGATGGTTGTATCATCACATCAATAAAGTCTGCAATACATACAGTATGTTATAAACTAACATATAGTGTCTTACAGACTTCTTTAAATTTAATGAAGTAAACATCAATTAAAAATTAAATTAGCATTTTCTTCATGATAATGCTGTCCCTGCTTGTTTTGAGTTGAGTCTATGTTCATATACATTTAATTGCAATTACTAAGTAGTATACACATTGCCAGACAGCAGTATTCCTCTCCAATAGGAAAACATTGCATGGAAATACATATTCACTCAAGAATTTAAGTATATGGTTCAGAGTCAGTATGTCTTTAAATCTGGCCTTTTGTTATTTCAGTTGCAGGTGTCATCATGGGATAGTTTCTGTTTCACATTATATATATATATATATATATATATATATATATATATATATATATATATATATGTGTGTGCTGTGTGTGTGTGTATGTGTGTATGTATGTGTGTGTATATATATATATATATATATATATATATATATATATATATATATAAGATATAATATTCTAGTTTGTTGGTTTTGCAACAAAACTAACTTTACCATACATAATATAGCACTTGTGTAGAAGCTGGTCACACCCCAATAAAAACAAACTACAGACCTGATTTAGACAGTGGTCAGTTTATAAGTTCAGTAAACATTGCCAGCCCTAAACAACTGCATCCAACTATTCTTCACAAACACAGTTTGCATCATAACTAAAGAAATGGTACTTATATTACTGCAACCTCTGCTTTTTATTTTTAAATATGGCAAAAATACCTGAGGATAATGTATTATTTTTCTTTAGTTATTAGTTCACAGGTAGTAGCCAGGGCTGCAAGAGGAAGGGAGTGTTTTTTTGCAACTTCGGATTGGTGGCTCGGCCTCTAGACAAGGGAGAGAGAAAAGGACGGGCCGGATTCCAACTGAGAGAGCCTTCCATATGGAATTGAGGCGAGCCTAGCCGTAACGGCCACCGAGCCCCTGAAAACACAGAGTCCTCTGACTTCTCGGAGAGTCGTTATAGGCTCGGCTCCGCGACTGGGTCCCAGTTACTGACCGAGTATGATCCTCAGAGGACGAAAGGGCTCATACGAAGCCTTGACGTAGGGAAGAAAAGAGAATCGGAAAGAACACAAGTAATTGTTAGTTACGGAACTTAGATTAAGAGGGCCATGTGCCAGGAGGGTAAAGAAGGAAGTAAGACAGAGCCTTCTTTCTTGAGGCAAGATATAGCACATGCGCTACGAAAGCATAGTGTGGCCTGCAGAGTTATTGTGATTGTGAGTCTTGTGATTCCTCGGAATGTCAGACGTACTGCTGGGATGGATGCATTGTTGTAGATGCTTGGAAGATGGCGAGCATGAATGATGAAATTGTGAGAAAATGATATCCAAACAATTAAAGATGAGCTGCTGGAACTTCCTCCGCTGATTTTTCCAGTGTTGCAGCGAGGTCTACCACATTCTGATGTCAAGAGAGATGAGATGACGGCCATCCTATGTTAGTTAATACAGGATCGATCAGTGGTTTGCTACTATTATTTCTGCTTGGAATGGAAAATGGTGAACTGAGAGTAGGAGATTTGGGTTTCACATCTCCGGTCATTCTCTTAATAGTGGAACTTCTTAACTCATAATCAGGCAGATTTCCAGTCTCATACCACGTCTCTCACTGTGTATTAATGCTTGTAGTACTTGAGGGGATTAGCGTTAGCCTTGACTGTTGAAATGGCTGCCACGATCTGAGTATTGGAGGAAAGCTGGAGTGTTAGAAGCTCTGAAGGAGGGTTTCTTGCTTCTGAAAGATATTTTTAAGTGAGAATCCAACGAGAAAGCACGATATGAATGTTCTGCCTTGGGAATAATGTGAATTGAGAAATTGAAGTTGCTGAGGGGAGATAACGGGTTGTGTTTAGAGACTGATTTTCATACATGGAAGTTGGTAAGGAGCTGACAAATGTATTCCAGAATTGTTGAGTGGGAAGCTGGCTTCGGATTTGACAGTGTCCCGGGTGATTCCGAGGAATTCTATTCTGGCTGATGGTTTATCTTGAGAGTCTGACGCCTACTGTACTGAAGAAAACAGGGATCGCAAATTGAAGACTTCTTGAGCGGGAGGATTGCTTCAGCGGAGGTCCAAAGGTGGAGATATAAGGAGAAAGTCATTTTCCCAGCTGATCCCGAATGAGGAACGGAACTGGGAAGGGGCCAGCCATGAATTCTTTGTCCATCTCGACTTGAATTAGAGACTCAGTGATTCTTCAGATCAACAGGGAGAGGACGTGACATCGGATGGTGGCTGCTGATTGTGAGCCTGAAGCAGATGCTGTAATCAGGTTGTACTCTGGAATGCTGATAGATGGTTGGGCAGGGCCGGAACTGTCTGGGCTGGGGCGAGCAATGGAGCCGCTGAAACAGAAGATGCAAGGTGGGGGAGGAAATTGGCACAAAAGGCTGAAGGAGGCACTGCAATGGTGCAGGAGCAATTGTCTAAGCCATCTAACCGAGTGTTTATTGCTGACAAGGCGTTGCTGGTGCTGCTGAGCGAGCAGGGGTGGGGCAGCGAGTGAAATTTGGCTTTGCCAGGGTAAAATCGAAATTATGAAAGTATCTTTAGTTTAGTAGCAGTGAAAACTGGAAGTGTACAGGATGGGAAAGTCCAGTAAAATAGCAGTGTGAAGCCTGTTTCCAAAAATGAAAAAGTGCTTGCGAGAAGGAGGCAGCCTGGGTGTAGCAGTTATAAATGTACAATTATTATTGAACAACGCCATACGCTCGCTTCCAGTCAGGATGTTGATACTGTTGTCGTGCATGGTTTTTAAGAGTTTGGCATGTGGCCAATTCTTATAAAATAGCTGCTCTGGAGGCTGAGCCTGCTGGCGGAGGTGTTTTCATCTCCGTAGTGCCGGGGCAGCAGGTCTGGTTGCTGGGTAGAGGTCTGCATTAGAAGTAGACTGCACTGAGCTTCCATCAGAGAAATTACGAGATAGAGAAATGAATGCAATATTTTGAGGAGAATACGGCAGGAAGGGAGAAAGGGTTGCAGCATATGTAAAAAAGCACTTTCCACACGGTCATTTTTATTGAATATTATAAAAGCGTGCACATCTAGGCAGCCATTGTTACCTTTTAAACACTGACTGCTTGTCTTTTGGCATTAGTATAACAATTCATCTTTGAGTTTGTGTGCAAGTTTGTTTATTTAACACCCGATATTCAGAAAAGTGTGGGTGCTTGTACTTACAGAATGTGCAGGCTTCTTGCATCTACCAGTAAGATGTTTTTTTTTTTCCCCTCTGGAGTTTAGGAAAAAAAGGTAAAATCTTGGAAAACGTAAGCCAAATCGAACCCTCTGCAATGTTAGCTCTTGAGAAGAGAATAATTCCACTAAGATGTAATTGGTGCACCTAGAACCCACCTGCTACTTGTGGAACTAGGGAGAATCCAGATTGCTTTCGTTATGGTAATGTCCAACACTTCCACTGTATAAGGATCTTGTTATCTTCATAGGAGTTTGAAAGGTTAACAACAAAGCTGTCTTAAAGAAAGCAGAGCTTCTCATGTTGGTATCAAATAACAGTGGGAAAGAGCTGAAGTCTGGTGCTTCAAAAGTGCAACGTCGCATATCTGACTATCACATATCCGCCCTGATCAATTAACCGCCTCGCGAAATAAATATTAAAAGTAGGCTACGAGAGTAATGGCATTGGCAGAAAATGCAGAATCCGCTATGAAAACAGAAAAAAGGCATTATAGCAATCAGCCTTTTGGTGCGTTCTCCTTTAAGAGAGGTTGGCTGTGTGTGTCAGTCAGAGCGTGTAGCAGTGACGTTTCAACACGCCAGTCGAGAAAGCTTTTTTGTGCAATGCGTTTATATGATGGAGCTCACGCTTGCAGATATTGACAGCGTGTTGTAGCTTTTAAATGCATTTGAATTAAACAAAGCAAGCTTCATAAATACAATACTTACCGGCCGTTTGTTTAAAATAGGCGAAGAAATATTAAAACCGAGCTGCTTATCGGCTGTTGGCAATATCAAAAAAGAGCACCAAATACCGTGACAGATCTTGAAAAGCAAAACGAGGGAGGCAGGGACTTGTAGAGTTAAGAAAGAAGCCATCAGTTGTAGGTTACTGAACATTTACCATTTGTTTTGATTATTATTAGTTTTTTTAAGCTTTACGTAGAGATGGCTATAGCAAACCGCATAGCAACACTGTCTATAGCCTAATTAATCTCGTTTACGTTTGCTTTTAAGTTTGCGTATAGTTTTTGTACACTAACCTATTTATGAACGTGTAAATGCCTTTTCTACAGATGTTCGCAAGTCCGACTTTTTCACATATCCGCCTATACCCCAGTCCAGGCAGGGGTGGTGGATATGCGACGTTGTAATGTACGAACAATGCAATATCTACCTCAAAACAATTTCGTTTTTGTTGTTGGTTTAGTTACAAAAAAGTTACACACAGTCTTCTTAGTTCAACTAATATGGATCAGTACACAATTATCTTATTTCCTAAAAAATGTAATACGGTATAATCAAATTGTGAAGGTATCTTTAGCAGAAAACAATTCCAATTAGGTATACGGTTGTAAACCAAAGGGTTAAAAAAAGTGTTCTGTTGTGAAAAGGGAGTCGTGATGTAATTTCCTGCGGTGTTTATGGGGGTTGGCTGTGTGTGTAACCTGACCCCGTATCTCATCCTTTTAGGGAATAGAGAATATGAATCTGCTGAATGAATACAAGTCAAAAGAGCTGCGGTACCTTCCCCTCAACTTTACACACTGGCGCTAGGGAGAGAGCGAGACCTGATGCACAGGAACCAGGGAGCAGGGATGTAATTACGGGAAGGTGTTGATGAGAATATCTCGTAGAGGAAATATTAGAAGGTAATGCATTTGTATATTGGTATCACGTTTTGCTTTTAAATTAATTTGACCACGCTAAACTAAATTGCAAGGTAGGGTGCTAATTCCAAACTTTTCGTAGCGCAGAGAGGTGCGTTAAGTGTCTTGTTTTGTAGTACAAAATGTGTGTGGCTGGGAGGCTTGGATTAACAAACTCATCCTCTGCTGTGTTAATAATTTCATACAAAGTTTGCGTCCAACTATTCATTAACCTACAATCGTAGACTGTAAAGTGAATAAAAAGGATGAATGCACGACGGTGCATAAAGCATGACATTAAGTATCACTGAAGCGCCACAACCGGGGATATTTTGGTATGCATGTTGCATTTTCTTCCCTTTTGGTGACACACACACACCTTGATTTCGAAAGTAAAATGTAGGACTCTAGTATTTTTGCATTTTACGTTATATGTTTTAGAATGCATGAATGAGTAAAACAATGTCCAGCGTCCATTGTCATTTTGTAGACCATTATGTGTGTGTTTTTTTTTTTTTTAAATATATTCTGCAAACTGTTTTAAAAATAATGGACAGAAACATTAAGACATACGGTACAAAGTACTTGATCATAGCGCTAAACCACTGTATTCCTGTCGCGGTTACAGGTCCAGCTCTTCTGTTTTGTCACAGTGATACCACGCTATACAGTGGAATGCTAGCAATTAATTTATAAACACGTTATTGAATATTGTTGTGAAATGAATTCGGTTAATCCAGCAACACCAGTGGAAACGTTCAGTTTATTGAAAAATAATTTATTTTTATCAGTCGGTTACTGTACCTGTCGTTTTAAATGTATTGCTTCCAGCTGGAAGTGAGAACTTCTCTCTGGTGACAGGCATTGTACAGGTATGTAAGATAAAGTATTGCCTTACAACATCTTTCTGGATGGGACAGAGTTTTATGAAGTTGGTTCAGAGCACAGGGAAGTTGGTTCTCATTAGTTTATTTCGCAGTTTTATTTTGAATAGGTGTAAATACACTCTTATTGGCAGCCAGTGTGTTTAAATTAACTGTGGAGGAACGGCATAAACTGGCAGTTCAGTAACTATTGAGATGAACATCAGGTTTAAGTGTAATCCTTTTAAAGTTACAAGTTGAATTATAAATCAGGTAAATTAGTTTTTTGTGCAGCTAATATCTGTCATTGGGTCAAAGATCAAGATCTGGGCAATGGATTATATACTTCGATTATATTTGAGACATTTCCATTACATCATTGCCAGAGCATCAATATATCAGGGTGGCATTTCAAAAATCTTAAAACAAAATTATGAAAAACTATTTTTAAGACCTGTTTTGAAGCAAGGGATTGTTCATGCGTAAAACTAGCAAGAAACTAATTGAAACAGTGATTTAACTGCTACAAATTGATTTAATGATGCAAAGTTGTTTATTGCAGATTTTATAGTTACACGTTTCTCACATAAACGTGCTTTTGTCTTTGCATGTCTTTCAGTATTGGAGCAATACTGTGTAATGAAAAACAAATGCTGAATACATTTCTTAAAGGAAAAAATGCCAGTAACAATTCTAAAACGTATAATAATAAACAAGATTCCTTACATTTCTAGTTCTGTTTCAGTACTTTTTTATATGGAAAACAAATTATGATAAATTTTAATTAAATGTTGATTAAAAAAAAATAATGCCAATAATGCTGAAAACTACACTGAAATACATATTGTATTTCCTAGTGCACCTACGGTGTATGCTTTTTATAATGAAAATCCAAACATCTTGTAATTAAATAAAGGGACTGAGGAGTATGGTCATTTCATTTAATTACAATAACTACAGGGATCAACTGTATGTGATTTTAGTTTTTGCTCCCAGCTATGGTACCCTCCAGGCTGAAGAGATTGTTAACACCTTGGCATGGTGGAATCTTGGGCTGTATTTACCGAAGGCTGGGTTATGCTCATAATAACAGTGGACAGCCTGTCATTAGAGGGCTTACTAAGAGAGGTGGTTTGATGGTGGAATAAACAACTGGTGAAGAAATTATCTAGAGTACTAGAGCAAAATGCCAAGATACAGAATTTGACGTGACTTTGGGGAGTAAATTGGCAGGATTAGGAGAACAATACAAATGTTTCCTCATGCAGAAAATTACCCCCAGATTAGCTGAGAAAATAGCAACTCAGTCATTTCAAAAAGTATGCGATGCTGGTTTTGTGGGTTAATGGATGGAGCAGTGGTTCCCAACCTTTACACAGGCTCCACCTTGATATTTAATTGTGTGCTTTTTAAAGTGGAACAGTGCTTGCTTCCAATCTCCTCAGCCTTGCCGAAAACCCACTTGCTTGGGACTGACGTTGCTTAACCTGCTTCTGACCAAGTGGGTTACTTTGGGAAAGCGACCTTGGTTGTTTTTCTATCATTAATTTGTGTAATTGAATAAAATTAACCCAACTACAGTTGCTTTATGTTTTTTGAATGGGGTGTGTATGTGCATGGTCAAAACTCAAATAGGCAGAGGAAGCAGTGTCAAAAGTAAAATAAACATTATGCACCTACTTTACCATCGATGGTGATCAAACAATACGATGGATTCATAGACTGCTGCATCACCCCAGCCTTATGTAGTCTCATTGAAAATATAATCTTTATAAGTGCAGGAAGTTGACACAAGTTTTCAAGTAATCACTATCGGTATTGAACGTGTGCTGATTTCAGCTGTAGCAAAGTAATTTCCACATGGGTGGATTGAAATATTATACATATATAGCACAGTGCAAGTCATACATTGAAAGTAACTTAAATATAAAAGTTAGTTACAAAAACAAATTATAGCACAGTCTTCTGATGAAATGTAAGATTTGGATTAGCGAGAGACTTCTGTATTAGTCAGATTGCTCACAATAATGCCAGTCCATTCCATTCAATAGCAAATATGCAGTTAGAACAAGTTGAGGTTGAACAAGTTTTCTGCTAAAATGTGTTTGCTGTTGGTTTCCTATTTGAGTTTGTTTATTGATGCTTTAACCATGCTCCGTTTTGAAATAAATTGCACAAACAAACCAAGTATGAATGGGCCCATAGAGTGTGATGACGGCTTCAAGGAGTAAGTTAAAATCAACTTGTTGTACAAATTCTGTATGATGGCCTTCAGTTTATCTAAACTTGCTACTAAACACATTCAAAATAATTTGTGGCTAATGACGCTTGTTTGAACTACCTTTCATAAAGCCAGAAGGTTTAGTCGCAATATCAAATTTAACATGTGTCCTCGATATTTATTACAAATAGATTGTGAAAGGCAGCTGTTTTGAACAGTCAGACGTCTGTTTCTGATGCCCGGTCACTCTTCTCACCTTGCACAATGTCTACACAGGTCCCCAGGAAGGTCAAATCATTTTCACAGGGAAAACAGCAGTCTGAATTCGGGTGTCTAGATGTGGGCTGACATCATCCCATTGATAATCTCTTACATCATCTACTGCAGCTGTGTGCTCAGCAATACCAGAGAGAGAGAGAGAGAGATTCCATAAATCTGTTTTTTACTTCTGTTAGCTACAAAGGTCTAAAATGTCCACTTTTGACAGAAAAAAAAAACACGTTTTCATTTTAAAACATATCTGGTACTACATTAAATTAAACAAATCTCTTTCCTGAAAGTCATGCTTTCTGTACATTTCAGGCCTTTATAACGAATGGAAGTGCACAATACAGTAGGTTAGAGCTAATTACTGTTTTGTTAGTTATAGTTTAGTTTGGAGTTTTGTGACTGATATGCAGAGGATAAAAATAGGTGTTTCTATTAATCATCTATCCCGCGACAACTGTGTTAAATGCACACATATATGTATTCTTCACTGCATTAGTGCTCAAAGATTGATTGGAGGAAAAAATCTTTCAAAGCTTGAGTTCAGGGAAAAGTCATGCAAGTTGTTTCCATGGCTTTACTTGGAAAAGTGGATGATGTTGTAATTTATGCGCTCTCCCATTGTATATTCAAAGCAATCCAAAGCGTTGTTACCACGGAGTTACTTTGCCTGCCTACTCGCTTAGACTTGGTATGAGAACCACTGAACTGCACAAACTCGTCTTCTATGCTGCACATCATCAAAACCGTGAAACGCTTGGTGACAGCATGCTTACAGTACATTAAGTCCAAACCAGACAACAGGTTATACGAATCTTTGGTGGAAAAGGATTCCCTTACAATGCCGATGGCTGCAGGTATGGATAGGGTGAACAACTGCTGTAGTTCTCCTCCTGTGTGTTCAAGTGAACCAATGCGTTTTCACTTTAGATAATGGGATCAGCCTGTGTTTGTACAGTATCTTGTTCAAAAACAATATTGTTTCCGGTGGAAGTAGTTTTAAATGTACCAAGGAAATTGCATTTCAGTAGCAGGGGGGGTGGTGCCACGCTTGGGCCTGATGGGCCTGGGCCCACCCATTTTGCTCATGGGCCCACCTAGTTATGGAGCGATTGACAATTAAAAACATTTCATGCCAAACCGTATCAGATTGCAATCCGCTGCGGTGAGTCTAGCTCATCCTCGTGGTTCAAAAAATATATCCGTCCCACCCATCCCAGTACCATTGTCATGGTTATGAAAAAAGATTGGTGATTGGACGGTTGAGATATGAGAGCTTGCGTTTTCCGTAGTATAGTATCGAAATTAAGTGCATCGGAAGCAAACATACAGGATTTTTTTTTTTTTATTGCAAGGCAAGCAAGCAACCAGCTTGTGCAGCTGCTGTTTAGTTATTTATACTGTATAAATGGGTAATTGTACATAGAAAATAATGTGATATCTTGTAACAATTGTAAGTCGCCCTGGATAAGGGTGTCTGCTAAGAAATATAATAATACAGAACGTTTAGCCAACTTTGCAGTAAACCAGAGTTATATTTGTGTCTTACGCATTAGCTATGTCCCGACACATTTTGTAAAAAGAAAACGAACCGACGATCAACAAATGCACCAGTAATGTAAGTACCTACATTTAATTTTATCAATTTGAATTCAGTTGACTGATGCAGTTGAGATGTATGTTATGCTTAACTCCTGCCTCTATTCCTGTTTTGTTTTTGTTCCCATATAACTGACACTTTTCTAAAGCTCAAAAGTAAGTATTAACCTTCTTTTAGTCACTGTATGAGAGCTTTTTAAATTTAAGCTCACTTTGGGAAGTCGAATACATTTTTGAGAGCTTTTGTCAGAAATTTCTGTGGTATCACTTTGTGTGGTAGTGACTTGTAGCTCGCTAACGTTATGGAATTTGTGTTGCTATGCCTGTTGGTGGTAAATCGGATGTCCGACTGCCAAAATGTTGGCAGTCTGAGAATATGGTGCTATTTCTGACAGTATAAACTGAGTGTCCTCAGTTCGCATATTGGTAATTACGTCATTATGTTTACGTCATTAAGTCATAAATGGCCTGTCCATGAAAATTTGGGGCCCAGCCAGGAATTAAATCCTGCTGCCGCCACTGTACAGCAGTAGAATTTGTCCAGTTTACCATGGTAACAAGCTATTTTAATGGAAGGATTAGTGTGCGTGCGGGCCTATATTTTATAACCACCTCCGGAGCAGGAAGGAATTTCTGCATCTTTTTATGCCATCTGGTTTTAAACTAGTAATCTGTATAACTGCCATATTGAAAGTACAAGTGTAAATGCAATTAACCCCTGTCAAGAGGCGAAAAGTAATGTTTTCTAAATTGGTCCAAACTCATTTGACATAGTCTGTGTTTATCCTATTGAATTTCAGTGCGGGATTGCGGGATTCGCTTATTTTCCAAGTTGCTCCCGCATGTCTGCAACTTTCAGTGTGGGAAAATCCAGCAAAGATATTTTAAGACACCAAGCTACTGTAGTTTTCACCCAATTTAGAATGCCAGAAAAGCTACTACAGTCTCCAAGGAAGTGGGTGTCAGTGACGAAAGCAATTTGAGCCGCATTCGGAGTAGTTAAAACTACATGGTTATACTGTGCATTTGTCATAGTTTACTATGTCTTCCATGTTTTTCAGTATGCTTTACATTGGGCTTAACAATGCTTACCTGTGCTTTACTAAGTGTTCACTATGCTTTGTTACACTTTACCATGTTTTTACTATGGTTTTCTTTAAATAGTGCCTCTGTTCAGGAAATTCTTACTGTGGGAACTGTGTGTCAGGAATTGGCACATCCATGTCAACAGTGTTTAACCAGCAAATGGTCTGTTTGCACTCAGCTGTCATACAAAAATTCTCCGGCTTACCTCAAGGGCTGTTGCTGTAGGTTTGCACTCTGTAGCTCCCCTGCTCCAGCTGTTAACACTTCTAAATACTCTATCCAGTACCTTGTTCATCAGAAAAACAAAACAAGGGTGCAGTCCACTGTAATATAAAGCTGTGCCTGCTCTTGTTTTTACCCAGCACAGCAGTTACACATCACATATCATTACATTGGAACCCTGCTATGGGCATAACCCATGTAGTCTAAATAGTCCCACTCTAACCTTCCAGTTTACACCTTTGATTATCCGTAATAATACTGTGTTGAAGTTTTACACAAAACTATTATTTTCAGCAGTTTCATGCACTGATTATAGTTTGAACTGTAAAAGTAGGAGGGTACGGTAACTCCTTTTGAGGCCTATGGTGTAGACTTTATTCCTTTCACGGAAAGCAATTTATCTGCAGTAGTATTCTGTAGCATGACCTAAAAAACTTGGCTAGGCAATGTGGGTTCTTTGGGGAAATCTCCTTTCATCAAAGATTTCGCACTGGAAATGTCTGTTTATGAACAGTACAAACTGAGAATATATATATTATTGGTTCAAATTGTAGACACTTTTGTATTCTGTATATTGTGTAGTCTACATTCATAGAGAATAATGTGCATAATAACAGGTATTTAAAAAACAAGTTCTTGATTTATTACAACTTACCTTTACTGCTAACAAACTTGATACTAAAGTTAGTATTATGGTTTCCAAAATGATTTGTATATGTACTGTACCTTCTATCACAGAATATTCACGGCAAGCAGGAAGTAAAGTTCTACATACTACTTTTTCCACAGACTAATTCTAAAAGGAACTAGCAGAAAATAGTGATTTCATTTTTATAAAGAAAAAAAATCTTAAATAAGAAGTCATTATTAGAATGTACCCACCCATTCCAAGTTAATATTTGCTCAGTTTTCTCATCCTTTTTATAGACCACATATATCCTTGGGGTTAAAAGCATCTCATTAAAATAACACCTTAATACAGTACATAATACCAGTTTCAATACTGCTTATAACTTAAATAATTCTAACTATAATTTTTTTAACTTGATTGTGCACTATGAAGATGCTTTCTATTGGACTTTGTCTTCTGGAGTGAGGGGTAGAGAGGTGAGTACAGTAAGTAAACACAATGCAGTAATTGCCATTATAAGTATGGCATGATCACTGAAGCTTGTAGTGGAGTAAAATTCTATAAAGTGACTCAGAAGAGGTGTCACTGATGAATCACACAAACTTCAAAAGAGTGTTACTGTTTGGAAACTGTTCAGTTTGGCTGAACCTGTGTGCTTGAGTTCAGAGCAAACCAACTGAACCAAGATAATCAAAATGGTGCTCTCCTGTCTGATATTGCCGCCAATATAAAAGAATAAGTCCAAGTTGTTGTCTATCTGGTCTTCAGTAGAAGCTGTTTTATCCCAGAGAAGGGCTTGATTATCCCCCTTTTCCACGGAACCCAACCCCCCTCTCTCTGGTCACTGCTACCATCCCATGCCCTAATGAGACCTGTCATGCAGAAAGACACTTGACTCATTGTGGACAGCTCACTTCAATTTACTCATGCTCTATAATTAGCAGGCACTTGGAGGGCTAGTTGTGGGAAGATATAAACAACAAAGCAGAGCCCTGCTTTCCTGCCATCTCTGTCTAATAAGAGTGGCACAGCCTGCCCCACATACCTGTCAACTGTTCTGTGTATGGTTTTGATTTATAATCCCTGTGTTTTAGGTTTTGTTCAATATGCCTCCAGTGTGTTGTGTTTTGTTTTTTTAAGCATCTGAACTATGTCCCGAGACCCAACTCTTAGAGATGGAGTTATATGGATGTACTGTACATTCTAGATCTGGGTATGATATTGTAACAGGGAGAGATCTGTGCTGACTCTGCTGGCGTGTTCACGGGCTGCAGGAAGAGGGCGACAGTCGTCCAACAACCGCCTGTGAGTCATGGCAGTGACACGGGGAGGTGGGAAAGTGGTTGTGTGGACTTTCCCTCTCTCTGAATGGCTGAGAGGCGAGTCTTGGCAGATTGCTAGCCCTATTAAAAAATGCTCTGCTGTTTCCTCAGGTCTGCCCACTTAGACGCAACGAGAGTGCGGAAGCTCTGATCCAGGACCGGGAATCAGGCGAAACAAAGAGTTTCATAGCGAGACAGAAAGAGCGGGGAACCCTTGGGCAGACCCCGGCGTATTGTGAAAGAACAGGCTAGTTAGCCTACAGAGTAGGACGGTGATCCGGGTCGTGTGGGTAGCGACGACCGGGATAACGCTGCCGAGTGCAGCACCTTTTATTTGTTTTATTACTGTTTTATTTTCCATTGTTCTTTTCGCCTTCTGTTTTCATTATTATTTCTTTGAGCACCTGCGAGTGCACTTGCTGTTCACGTACCAGCTGTGGGTCAGTGAATTACCCACACCCCTTCCACACGTGGTGTCAGAGGGGGATTCACTGGCACTGCCCCAAGCAGTGCATATTCAGAAGGAGCAGACTAGCATGGATGCTACCCAGTTTGCCGCAATGATGGACCTCCTGCGACAGATGCTCACCGCGGCAGTGCAGGGGGCGGCTAGACCCGCCGCTCCAGACCACTCCATCCAGAGACCCACCAAAATGACGGCCGAAGATTGACCGGACGCCTACTTGGAGGTGTTTGAGGCTATGGCGATCTCGGCCGGGTGGCCCCAAACCCAGTGGGCTAGCTACACGTTGCCCCAACTTACCGGGGAGGCTCAAGCAGCTGCGAGGACACTGTACCCGGAGCACATGCTGGATTACCCCTGGCTGAAGGCAGCCATCCTAAATCGTGTGGGGGCCACACCGGAGGGCTACCGGAAGAAATTCCGGGAGGAGCAGTTTGCGGCAGGGGAGCACCCATGAGCCATCGCCCACCGTCTGAAGGATTACGCCATGGGTTGGTTGAATCCGGATTTGAACACCAAAGCCAGGGTGGTGGAGATGATCGCGGTGGAGCGCTTCCTGGAGCGTCTAGCCCCGGAACCTCGGCTGTGGGTCCAGCGGCAGGCACCAGACATGCTGGACCGGGCGGTTGAACTTGCCGAGCGGTACCAGGCAGTGGAACCAACGCCTGCGAAACTGACCGGGAGGAGTGCGGCTACTGGATCGTCCCCTCAACTGGCCCCGGAAAGGGTGAAGGGACTGGGGGGAAGGGGTAGTCCAGGATTTGGTTGGGGGGTGTCGGCGGGAGCTCCCGGCCCGGGTACTGGGGCAGGGTGGGGATACCCACGGGCTGCTGCAGTGTCGGACCGGGGTCTCGCGTGGACGCCTTATCGGCGAGCCCCTTTTATGGCTCCAGTGTTTCCCCCTCTTTCCAAAACTTCGGGGAGAGAAACCAGCCCACTGAGGTGTTGGACGTGCAGTTAGGTGGGCCACCTCTCCCGGGACTGCCCCGTGATGGAGTGTGACCTCAGCCGACCAGGTAGGTGCGTTCACTTACCTCAGTCACTTCAGCACCCGGGTTTTGTTATTCCTGTGACAGTGGATGGTACAAAAACCCAGGCTCTCCTGGACTCTGGGTGTAGTCGGTCTCTGGTACAGGAGAGCCTAATCTCACCGGGGGCATAGACGCATATTGGGACGGGTGCATATTAAATGTATTCATGGGGATGTCCGCTCTTATCCCAAGATCAGTGTGTGTATGACTATTGGCCAGCAGGTGACGCAGGTGCGGGTAGGATTATGTCCTCGATTGCCGGTACCAGTAGTTCTGGGACGGGATTGTGAGCAGTTTAAAGATTGGTTGGCTGCTCTGACAGCCCCGTCTTCGTTATTGGCTAAGAGGAAGTAATTGGAGAGATTTTTCCCTTTCGCGATCCAGAGTGGTTTTGCCATAGATTTAAACCCCGTAAAACTAAACGGGAGCGCCGGATCGCTAAGAATGAGGGCTGGCAATGGAGGGAGTCGGAGAAGTTTCAGGTGGGGGAGGTTGGTGAAGAGTCTGGGGGGGAGGTCGCGGAGCCAGCACAGGGGTCTGGCTTGGCTGCCTCCGCTCGGGACCGACCTGACCCCGAGTTGGAAGCCATGGGAGCTGATTTCTTAGCTCGCTCCCGTGACTTCCGACTCTTGACGACGTGCTGGGCAGGCTCTTTGACCAAGCAGCGGTGGTTAATGGTCGGGTGGTCGAGCCCAGACGCGCCGCCACGTACCCCCACTTTGAAATTGATCGAGACCTACTGTACCGTGTTGATAAATTACCCCAGACCGGTGAAGTTTGTCATCAGTTGCTCATTCCTCAGCCCTTTAAGGAGGATTTGTTGCAGCTGGCTCACGCTATTCCCATGTCTGGTCATTTGGGAAGGGATAAAACTAAAGCAAGACTTGTGTCACGGTTCTTCTGGCTGGGGCTGGATGGCGATGTGAAGCGGTTTTGTGAGCGTTGTGGGGAATGTCAGAAGGCCAGCCCTAGAGCCGTTCCACGAGCCCCACTGGTACCTTTGCCCCTAGTGGAAGCTCCGTTTGAGTGTATTGGGATGGACATAGTTGGGCCACTAGAAAGGAGTGCGGCAGGATACACCCACCTACTTGTCATTCTGGATTATGCTACGCGTCATCCAGAGGCAATTCCCCTCCGATCTATGTCCGCTAAGTCTGTTGCCAACGAGCTTGTGAAGGTTTTCTCCCGGGTGGGGATTCCCAAAGAGATACTAACCGATCAAGGCACCAATTTTATGTCCCGGCTAATCCGCGGAACATGTAAGCTTTTGGGAATTAAGACCATTAGGACCTCGGTGTTTCATCCTCAGACTGACGGTTTGGTGGAACGCTTTAATAAGACCCTTAAGAACATGTTGCGCAGATTTATTCGTAGTGATGTGCGTTACTGGGACCAGCTGATTCCTCCCCTTCTCTTTGCGATCAGAGAGGTTCCCCAGGCTTCTACGGGGTTTTCACCATTCGAGCTGTTGTATGGGCGGAGACCCCGGGGCGTGCTCGACCTGGTCAGAGAGATGTGGGAGGAGCAGCAGGACAATTCGACCAATACCGTCCGGTATGTGTTGGACCTGCGCAAACGTCTTGAGTCTGTTGGGAAATGGGCGCATGACAATTTGCAGCAGGCGCAGCACAGACAGGAGACACAATATAACCGAGGAGCCCGGTTGCGCACATTTCAGCCGGGGGATAAGGTACTTCTGTTATTACCCAGTTCTGAGTCGAAACGCTTGGCTAAGTGGCAAGGACCCTTTGAGGTTACACGCCAGGTTGGGAAGGTGGACTATGAAATCTGCCAGCCGGAGCGACGGACAGAGAAACACATTTACCATATCAATCTCTTAAAGCCTTGGTTACAACCAGAGGCATTGTTAGTGGCACATGCAGATGACGTCACGGACCTGGGATCTGATCTTTCTGTGTTGGCAAGAAAAGGATCGGTACAGATTGCTGAGAATCTGACCCCAACGCAGAAATGTCAGGCTCACGGTCTGGTGGCGGAGTTTCCTGACGTGTTCTCTTCAGTCCCGGGGCAGACTTGAGTAGCCCATCATCACATTGATGTTGAGCTGGGGGCGCTAGTTCGCCAGAGGCCGTACCGTATACCTGAGCGTAAAAGACAAGTAATAAAAGTGGAAATTGACAAAATGCTGAGACTGGGAGTAATAGAAGAGTCCCAAAGTGACTGGAACAGTCCGGTCGTGTTAGTCGATAAGCCAGATGGGTCAACTCGATTTTGCATTGATTTCAGACGAATCAATGAGAAATCGAAATTTGACGCTTATGATGGATCGCGTCTTGCGGCCCCATCAGCAGTATGCCGCTGCTTACATAGATGACGTGGTTATCCACAGTGAGGATTGGCCGAGTCATCTGTGTAAGGTAGCGGCGGTGCTGCAATCCTTGCGGGAGGCGGGGCTCACTGCTAACCCAAAGAAGTGTGCCATTGGGAAGAATGAGTCGGAGTATTTGGGGTATCGAGTAGGGGGCGGCCAGATCAGACCGATAGTTGCTAAGGTGAAAGCCTTGGCTGACTGGTTTCTACAACCAAAACCCAGGTGCGCTCTTTCTTGGGACTAGCGGGCTATTATAGAAAGTTCATCCCGAGTTTCGCTACGCTCGCTGCTCCCTTAACAGACCTCACCCGGAAGGCTGCCCCAAATACGGTTCAGTGGACGGAGTCGTGCCAGAGGGCCTTTCTCGCCTTGAAGCGGAGGCTGTGTAGTAAGCCAGTACTATGCAGCCCGGATTTTGGTAAGAGGTTCACCCTGCAGACGGATGTGTCAGAGACAGGTCTCGGGGCAGTGTTGTCGCAGGAGGTTCGGGGAAGTTAGCACCCAGTCCTGTATATCAGCAGGAAGCTCCTTCCCCGCGAGAAAAATTATAGCACCATCGAGAAGGAGTGTCTCGCAGTAAAATGGGCAGTCGAGTCACTCCGGTACTTCCTCCTGGGGCGACACTTCACCCTCGTTACAGATCATGCCCCCTTAGCATGGCTTCACCGGATGAAAGATAGCAACGCCAGAATCACACGGTGGTACTTGGCCTTGCAGCCCTATGCCTTCAAGGTAGTCCACCGAGCAGGAAAGCTGCATCAAAACGCAGACTTTTTCTCTTGGGAAGGCATGGGGGTGTAAGATTTTCGAATGAACCGGTGGTGTCATTCTGAGGGGAAGGATATGTAACAGGGAGAGATCTATGCTGACTCTGCTGGCGTGTTCATAGTCTGCAGGAAGAGGGCGACAGTCGTCCAACAACCGCCTGTGAGTCATGGCAGTGACACGGGGAGGTGGGAAAGTGGGTGTGTGGACTTTCCCCCTCTCTGAATGGCTGAGAGGCAAGTCTTGGCAGATTGCTAGCCCTGTAAAAAAATGCTCTGCTGTTTCCTCAGGTCTGCCCACTTAGACGCAACGAGAGTGCGGAAGCTCTGATCCAGGACCGGGAATCAGGCGAAACAAAGAGTTTCATAGCGAGACAGAGAGAGTGGGGAACCCTTGGGCAGACCCCGGCGTATTGTGAAAGAACAGGCTAGTTAGCCTACAGAGTAGAACGGTGATCCGGGTTGTGCGGGTAGCGACGACCGGGATAACGCTGCCGAGTGCAGCACCTTTTATTTGTTTTGTTACTGTTTTATTTTCTATTGTTCTTTTCGCCTTCTGTTTTCATTATTATTTCTTTGAGCACCTGCGAGTGCACTTACTGTTCACGTACCAGCTGTGGTATTTCCGTGGTGCCGTCTATCGTTGATAGGCAGCCCACGGTCAACAGTGCCCTCTGCCGGAAAAAGCAAGAACTGTTTGCAAATAAAACTGGGCACCTGTGTGGTGTTTTCAAGTACACCTGTCTGTCTCCTAGTCAGTGAATTACCCACACCCCTTCCACAGATATGTACAGGGGTTAGAGGGGAAAAAAAATAAACACTATACAGTACACTGCAGTCAAAACATGTACTAGTTTTTAATCCTTTTTCTACCCGTTTGTATAGTGACTAATTTGAATGTTTTTTCACCTCTGCAACCCACTTACTGATCAGGAGGAAGAGTCAAGCCATGTACTCTTTTGTTAAGCCAATTGCCTCTCTTCAACCCCTGAACCAAAGCAATATATGTTACCAGGTTACTGAATGCCTGGAAGGCATCAGACCAAGCTGAATAGACTTGATCATTACCTACTGTGTGTTGCAGGGTATTGTTCAGTCTTGCAGGGCCTAAACATCCATAAAACCTCACCTTTTTATACGCTATTATTTATTGCCACATATCATTGTTACGTAAATATTTTAGAAGCATTGAAACAGTTTCCTTGCTCCACTGAAGCTCCAACACCAAATGGAAAGGAATAGTTTGACCTTTCGGAAGTGTTATATTGACTTATATTGATAAACAGGAATTTGGGGCATTATGAGAATACAAAATGAATTCCTCACAACTTCTAAACTGGAACATGATACGAGACTGTTAGCGACAACATGTTAACAATACCTTTTATTGATTTATTTTATAAGCTTTAATTACTTTAATAATGGCCAGTGGGTACAGCTATTTCATGACAGTTTCAAAATTGATGACGCCAAAGCATTCTGGAGAACATACTACACCACCCTTTCTACCCTAAAGTGGGCAGTAATCCTTGAAGAATAGTTATATCCCTCCAGAAAACTGATTTAATTGTGATCTGGATTAGTTATTTTTAAAGCAGACGATTTTAAACGGTTTGAAATGTTCACCTTAAATGATTGCTCCGTGCCTTCAATGTGTGTTTGACTTGCAGGGCTGTAGAGCCAGAAGAAGGTACTGAAGGGATGGCGGATATGTTGGAGACTGGTGGCTCTGTGGACTGGCAAAAGCGATGTGTAGCCCTGGAGACTCAGCTGCTGAAGTTCCGACTGCAGGCTAGCAAGATCAGGGAGCTGCTGGCAGAGAGGGTAAGAAGGGAGTTGTGCAGAATTACACGCAGCCTTTAAGAATTGCACTTCTCTATGGAATCTTGAAGTCTAAGTATGTAGACTTCCTAATGACTCTTGACGAATTGAAGGATGAAAGTGCTAAACTTACTTTCTGCAAAATGCCCTTAGTCGTTTGCATTGGCTTCTTCAGCAATGCATAGACATGTGTTGATGTCTGGAATCGTAGTTTAGAGATGAATAGACACATTTGGACTCTGATTGATTAGCCCTTATCACTAATCTTGAACTGTTTTGCCAAATGTTATTGCTAATTGGTAAAACCGGTTTTAATGCAAAAAACTTTCAATAAACGTAGTAAAACATAATGCATTACTTTCCCTAGTTTCCTGCTTTATTGAATGCATTCATGCGATATCTTTTTTTACAACATAACTGCGATTTTTTTTTTTTTTTTTTTTTATATTTTTATTAATATCCCTGGTCATAAATCGGTTTTGAATAGTTATTTTTGTTTCACATCGATTATGCATATTCATTAACCTTCTCCTGCCCTTCTGAACCTGTGCTGGAGAGAGAAAGGTAGGATAGATGAACCAATCAAATGGTGAATTTTGTGAGAAGAGTCGGGAACCAATGAAATGTTTCTGATTTGAACAGGTTGGATTGTAGCCGCCAATTTTTGTGAAATTAGAAGACATTTTGAAGGGAAGACCCAATGCATAACCCATGTAAAACAAAAATATCTAGTCAAAACTGATTTATGGACATATGCTAATAAATATCAAAAAACAATCATGATGATGTTGAAAAAGATATCTCAGAAATACATACAACAAAGCTAGGGAAAGTAATCTGTTGTGCTTTAAACCCTACAGCCTGTTCAGTAATACTTTAAATCGGTTTATACAATATTGCATGATTAGTGCTTTTTATAAAAAATAAATAAATAAATACAGTGGCATTCTACTTTTTGTCCAATCCTAATGCAGTGGAGTGCAGGTGTTTTTCATATAGTTGTTTTCCCTTGTTGTAGTCATTGTTTCCTGCCGTGGCTGACAGAACTGTGATCTGAGATTAAACTGCAGCCAGGGGTTAAGGCCAGGCCTTGCTTTACAAGCTTAGGGATTGCAGGGCTGGTTGAGGTGTTACAAGGATCAGGAAACTTACACATTAACCAACTCTGCCATCAGTTGAGGAGAAACAAAGAGAAACAGTCATGATTTATTTTAAAAGAATAATTACTGGGTGTGCAACACTATTACATGTGGAAGAATACTATACACTTAGATAAATGATTGCTGATGCATGTGGTAACTGACATTGAAAAGAGAACAGGGGGGAGGGTGTCTCGTTCAGTTCTCTGGATGCACTGTAACATGTTGGGTTTTAGGGTTACACATTGTCAACGTAGCACTTTGCAGTCACACGGGTGACTTTTGTTGACTGCAACAACGGGAACACATTCGTTGCCTGTGTGTTGCCTTGCAGTTTGCAGTGGTCACACGAGAGATAAGCATACAGTCGACAAGCTGGCAACACACAGGCAACAAGCAACCCAATCATAATGCACTTTTTTGTCACAAGTAAACATGCTGTGAATGAAGATTACAATATAAAAATGTACTAATTACATTAAACTCAGTTACTTTAAAATAAAAACTTTTAAATAATATGCTACATGTGTATCTTACTGTAAGTATGTTATTGTAATCGTAGAGATTAACATTCGCGTATACACATACACACTGTATTGCATATATCTCATGACTTAAAACTTCCCTAAGCAGTTCATTTTTTTTTTTAATGTCCCTGCAGGGGATGCAAATTTACACCTACTTGTGATTTGAACTTTATCATGACATTCTTTAGTGGTAGCACCAGTTATTGAGATCTGTCTGAATCTGGGTATATTCTGCATGTTTCTACAGGGCATACAGTTCCATGTCTCAGATTTAGTTGCATGCACATTTGTTGCAGAGCTGAAATTATTATATGACCTTTGTTCAATTTTCAAATTAAAGTGAAGTTTACACTGTTTACACACAAACATACCAATTGTACAGTGGTGGTGTAGAGCTACTATAGGTCAATGGTTTAGCTGATATTTGAACTAAAGATTTCATGGAATGGTATTTTTGCGGGCTGAAATATTATACACACTAAAAATCTATTAAAAAAAAAAAAAAAAGAAGGTATGAATTTCCATAGGTTACAAGAAATGAAACATCTGAAACCTGGTCACCTTGCCTGTGACCCAGATCGAAACCCCAGATGACTGGGGTATATACATTGGTTTATTAAGAGTAGCTTCTGCCATGGTCCATTCAGTTGTTGAGAGCCCAGTTTCAAAGCTTGCTTTGGCCTGTCTGATGCAGTGAATCATGGGAGGGCCTTGCCTTTTGAAGACCGCTCTGTCGGAACCACTGTTATCTTGCCTTGGTATCAGATTGCATGAGTGGAATAGGCATTTTCCAGCAACGTGTTCAGGTGACATGTCTGCTTGGGGCGGTGGGAGGAGTGTCGAGGGAGTACTATAGTGTTTCCCTGTGGTTTCAATTTCATAAGATGTTGTTTTTGACATTAGTTCAGGGAGATTTCAAGAGCAGGTCTCAGGTTTGTGATGGGTGATTCAGATACTAGCTATACGTGCCAAGTTGAGGCAGTGCAGTCTAACAAAGCACGAAGATCCAGGAGCTCCTGGTTTTAAAATCTCAGTGACTTGAAAGCTCTTGACCTCTCTTGTGCCACTGTTCCACCCAGCTGTAAAAACTACATAGAAACAAAACATTATCAGCACTGTAAATGCTAACTTTGGATAAATGCAGTTGAAAATATATCAATAAGCTACTACGTATTGTCTGTATTGTTTTGGTACAACTCTTCAAGTAATCCTTACCTGCATTGGCTAATGTACTTTTCATTTTAGCTCAATTTTCTAGACTCTTTTTTTTTGTAATTAAGATAAAGATGTTAATTGCGTAGAGTTTAAAAGTTTTCCAAGTATTAAGTGATTAGAATTTCTCGCATTCTCATTTTTTTTTTTTTTAATTATTATAATTATTATTACATGAAGATTACTTCTGTACCCTATGTAATATGAGTGATGGTTGATTTTATGGGTTCCATTACATTGTTCATCAACCAGCTGTGTATTCTCACTGGTCCTTTTTAAACAAATAATCCCATCACTAAAATGTTCCAGTTGCAGGCTGAAACATTTTTTTTTAATTTATTTTTAATTTAGAGTGATCAATTATTTTATTTTCCCCCCAATTTGGAATGTCCAATTATGTTTTTTCTCCTCACCGCAGCGAGTCCCCACACAGCGCAGATGTTCTGAGGGGGTGTGAGTGTCCTCCGATCTAACAAGCCTAAAGCCAGAATCGCTGATCCCGGAGAACATAGATGAGCGCTGCTTTTTATCCACTCTGAATGTGCTTGGTGTCTCGCCAGTAGGGTTCGCTGTTGCGCAATGAGGAAAAGCAATCCCTGCTGGATTCCCATTCATTTTCACGGTCAAATAAGCTGGAGAAAAAAGTAGTGCAAACTTTTCTGATAAAGTGAAGGACCTACAATGGTGCCAATCCATTGAGCTCCAGCACCACCATGTTGATTCTGCTGTTTCTTTCATTGAAGATCAATACAGGGTTCACAGAATATGTTGTCTACCCCTTCCTGCCTTTCACAGCTGCCTATTAATGATTTAACATATGTGCTGTGTAACCATTAATAGGCAGATCAAGCAAAGCTAATTATTAGTGAGCAAGCCAGATGTCACATTCATCACAGAGTTTTTTTGTGGTAGTTGCAGCCCAGATCGGGAGCAGAAGAATTTCAGGCGGGCTGATTGCTGAAGTGCTGCTGCCTTATGTGAGATACAGAGTCGCCTGCAGATTTCCGAGCTGTCTGGCGCTGTTGCATATGAGTGATCTGTTTTCTCTCATAAGAGTTATGTCTTGTAAACTGTTTTTTGATGTTACTCAAATGGTCATTTGACTTTGAAAGAGCACCTACATTACAAACACTTACCAAACACTTTCAACCATGGCCAGGACAGTCCTCATTCAATGTGTTGAGTACTAGTAATGGCGTGTTATGTGATGCACTCTGCTATAGATTCTATCCGTGAGATGAGTTGAAAAGCAGACAAGCCTGGCTCTTTTGCATGCTGTAGTAGTTAAGATGATTGCTTGATGTGTGTAGACAAGGCACAGGCAAAAGTTTGTGGGCTATACATTGCAGACATGTGTTTTAATCCCTGCCAGATCCCGGTGTAATAAATAAAGCTAGAAAATAATTTCATATTTACTATAGATAGATAAGGGAGTGCAAACGGAGAACCTGATGAGACTTAAGCTGGCCCCCAGCGTGACTGCATTATCTTCTGGGTCAGGCCGTTATGCCCTCGGCCTCTAGTGCTTTCTGATAAGTAAATTGTTGATTTGATTTGTTGGCTTATTAATTATTTCTGTCTGATCTCATTGGGGGTGTGCTTGGCCATAGCGATGTTGTCTTCTTTCCTGGAACAGCCTTAACTGTTTGGTCTTGCAGGCCAATAAACAAGGCTTTTTGTAGAAGTACTCCCAGCCAGCTTTGATTACTTAGTACAAAATTGTGAGGGCAGTTTTTCAAGTGATTTTGTTTTCCCTTGGGAAATATGGCACAAAACAATAGTTTTCACTGGTCATTTCATTCTGGCTTGTTTTATATGGTATATAAAACAACATCTTCTGGCTCATATCATTTGTACAGTGTGTTTCCTGTATTGAATTTGCCTTAAAAAAAAAAAAAAAAAAAAAAAAAAAAAGAAGAAAAGATGTTTGTGTTGGTAGGGTAGTCCCGTTACCAAGGCAGAGGGATGTTCTTTGCTCAGCAGATAAAGTAAATGCTAAGTGTGTTGATACACAGAACAGAACTGGAATAAGGAACATAAATGCCTCGCGTGCGCGTGTGGGTATGTGTGAGACTACACCTGGTTTCACAACTTGGACCCAAATTGTCAGTCATACGGAATTGAACAGATCTTTGGGAATGATTTAAGTGGCATTTAAATGGAATGGCTGGGATAGTACTCTGGACTAGAATCTGCCTGTATACAGCAGACAGAAGCATATCCTGTGGAAGCTATAATATCTGTCTATGTCACTTACATAATTACCTGCTTTGGTATCATGTTTGTCTGCCTTGTAACTGTATAGGTAAGTGCCTGGTTGGATCTACAGTATAATCACTCTGAAGACTAATTATGTATATACAGTAAGTGTTGAAAACTGGTATGTGGTAGGGATAATTATTGTTTATATGTGACTGCTATATCTGCAGGCATAGAGATAAATTACTGGAATTGTGTTTTCCCATCTGTCTGTGTCTGCCCATCTTCCAACATTCTAACAATGGTAGTAGAACCTGCGATCAGAGTTTAGATACAAACTCGGTTCCTTATTCTTAAGTGAATCCGTGAAGAGTAAGTAGGGCATATCTGCCTTATTTCTCAAGGCATAGTGCAGAGGCAGATCATGAGGATGTCTGTGTAAGGTAATGGCTGACTATTCTTCTAGCTGTTTGTTAATTGTAACAGTTTCAGGACCAAGAGATAGTCCTGTCTGATGCACATCATTTTGGTTCCTTTTGAGGACTGTTGTGCCACATAAACTGCATTTTGTTCAGAGCTCAAGAGAACTACTGTAAACTTTTATCCTGTACTGACCTGAGTTGCTCTCATCTTACCTATGTACAGTGGAAACAGCAGAAGCAGACTTCTGGAAATCTGTATCTGTGCCCTGTTTCATTGTCATGCCGTGAAGTTGAGTTGAGTGAGTCTAGTTTGCACAGGTTGTACAGCATGCTGAATTGTTGGGAACAGCTGTTATTGTAACTGCTTGCTCTGCTCCTGGCAGGGAGTACTGGGACATGTGAGGGTGGATTTCTGTTTGTTACACAGAGTGTGATGTAGTTTACATGGTCTAGTAACAGAGATTTTAGCTCTTCTGAACACTGTTCATAATTCAGGGCTGAAGGATGTGGGCAGTGATTAGAATTGATTTTGCTGGCTAACAAAATCCACCCAACACATCATAGAAATGTTTACTGTATCATTTCTTTTATACTATAACTTAAACTATACTGTAATTACAGCTTAATACTGTAACCTATCTTCTACCCTTTGAGGTATCTTGACTGCCAACTCTGTTGCATTTATCTAATTTCAAAGATTGAGTGCCTTTCAAAGATGTAATGCCCTCTATTGGAAGATACTTTTTATAAACTGAACTTTGTTTTATGTGCAGTGGTATTATTCTCATGCCTGTCATTGACTGGTCTGTCACCTGAAATCCCTTCACTAAAGTGAGAGACTGTGGACAGCTGTACACCAGGTGATGAAGTTGAACCTGCAAGTCTCCTTCAGAAATGGGAAAGGATGAAAGGCTTGCAGTCAAGCAGCCCCTACGTAGTCCAACCTACTCACCTGAAAGACTTCCTCTCCTTGCTTTTCATGGTGTGAAATATTTATAGTTTGATACATATATGTCAATATATCGGTTATGTATTCTATTCTTATATAGGACATGTATAACTATATCTGTATCTATCAGTATCCAGCTATTTAAAAAGACAATCTGTACTATTTAGTTATCTCTCACTTTACCATATATCTATCTAGTACTATGTGCACATGCCCAGTCTTGCCCAGAACTCACTATATGTAAACAAGCTGTACAATGTGGCATTGTCTTTAAAGTAGGACTACTACATGCTTCCAGGGGTTTTCCTGTTTGCAAACAGACCTGCACTTGAAACAAAAAAGCAAATGACAAACCACGGGGCCTGAAGGACAGTCGTGTGATGAAGGAAGTGAAAGAGGTGCCCTCAAGCCAGGATTCCATTCACGAGAGGGAGCCACTTAAGAATAATTGGAGCAGATCCGTACAATCGTCCTGGGAGGCTCAGAGCTGGTCGGCTAGTGTAAACACACTGCCACTTTTTTCCTTTTTAGGGGATTTGCTTGTGGTTTTAAGGATGTTTGTTCAGGGTTATATAAATAATTGAATAACTTATACCTGGAAGCATGCAGGATGGCCTGATTGTTATAACTTGGGGTGGGGTGGGGGTGGAAGTAGAGGCAGTGGCAGTGAACTGATCAGGAGGCAGTTTGTCCTAGTTACTTGGAGCAGAAAACAAGAAGTTCTGGTAAGATGGCAATGTGGATAGTGGTTAGAGCAGAGGACTGGGAGGCAGTGGCTTGGTTATAAGAACCTGAAGAAAATTATGTAACTGAACTGTGCCTCTCAGAAC
The DNA here is from genome assembly GCF_017654505.1 of Polyodon spathula. NCBI lineage: Eukaryota > Metazoa > Chordata > Actinopteri > Acipenseriformes > Polyodontidae > Polyodon > Polyodon spathula. The sequence continues at coordinate 24,741,712 of NC_054550.1, forward strand.
CTAAGCATTAACCTTAAGCCATATTTCCTCATGGTGTTCTAATGGAATGGCCTGTTGGCTATAGCTGGGGATTGGCACTTTGGTGATTTAGGCCTCAGGAGATGAGTCTCTGCAAACAGAATGGGGGCATCCTAAGTAAGATACAGTATCACTGGAAAACTATTTTCTATAACAGTAATCCAGAGTTCTTCTATACTGTGATTTTTAATTTGGTTAGTCATATCCTGGTATTAAATAACCCTGTGATGTGGGATTTGGCAAAGGGGGCATAAGGAAAGTAGGTCATATGTATGTGTCTAGAAGGTGTTGTAGTCTTCCAGGTGTTTCTGTGTGTAATTAGTGCCAGGTGGAGGGTTGCTGCTAAAATATTTCCTGCTGGAGACACAATCCTCTGTGGACTGTGCCTTGATCTACAGCCCCCCACCCTCACCAAATAGCAAAGCTGCTTCCGTCACCTCTGTGATTTTATACCCTTCCCAGCATGAGAAATTTGTCTGGATCAGACGAAACCTTAACTACATCCATGCTGGTTTTTAAACTTATCTGACAGACCATGTTAATCATTTAATCACTGAGTCAGGATGATGTGCTGTGAGCAGGGAACTGGTATTATGGGTAATCCCAGACTGAGTTGACATAGAACTTGGTCACACCTGTATTTAATGTTTTGGTTGATGTGATTTGATTGTCTCATAATGGACAGGGAAAGATTAAAGATGTTGAGGCTCCAGTCATTTCTCGTCACGCATTGATAGCTATACTACAACTACTTAACTGCTAAATGCTGTTAAATACTGCACAGTCGATCATTGTCTTGCAATATGCGACCAGTTTAAAAGCGTCGTTTTTATATTTGGATTCCCAGAAGTTTATCCTGGTCATGCATATTGCATCTCTTCCATCACAACCCCCATATATATATATACTTTTTTTTATTAACTTCCATTTACTATGTTTTTACTGTGATTTGCTTGGGTTAATCAGGAATTTTACATGCTTTACCATGCCTTTCACTTTACTTTTTCTTCACTTACTTCACATTGCTATACCTTTTATACTGTTTATGCCCCTAATAGGTATGTGTCCAATTGAAATGCAGCTACAATGTTTTTAGATACAGGGATTTTTGGCTTGTGCCTATGCCTAGATGTAACAAACAGATGCTCCTGCGGTTAGCATAAAAATGTGTATAGGGAAGTGTTTGTTTCTATATTCCGCAAAGGGTCACTAAATCCTAGAAAACAGGTACTCCAGGGTTTACTAACTTCCTGTCTGGGTAATAAAAATAAAATTGGTATAAGTGGGGGTATCGAGTTAGCCACTGGAGTTGGGCACATCTGGAGTTGTCAGAGAAAATTCAGAATGGCTCACTTTGCCTTAATTTTTGGATTTGACCAAACCTGGGGTTGAGTTGACATTGTCAAGAGATGGTGAGGGGGACTGAGAGATACTGTTTTCTATGTTGGACACATTAATTCAACAAACAAATCAATTTTTATACATGCTGCCTGTTTTGCAGTGTGATGACCAGGAAGATGACGTTGGGTAATGAAAACCAGTAATTGAGACATCTACATTTATTACCTTTCTGAAGTGGCTGCCTCGCACAATTTGAGTGTGTATTGAGCAGCAGAGCTTCTGCGCTAACTTTTAAATGGAGGATTCCTACAGCTCACGCCTGGACTTGTCTCAGCGAACTCACAAACAAGAGAGTCCATGTCAAGTCTTCTGGAGAGATACTGTAGTATATCACCAGGGTAACCAGCTTGGAAGGACCCCTTCTTGGTACCGTGGTGTATGTATCAAATTTAGCATTTGATTTGATTTTAGATTTTTGAAACTTGGTTATTTTGGATGCAGTACTGGTCACAAGTCCTCCAGGACAGTGTATAATCACAAGGCTTGTAATAACCAGGCCAGTTTGTATCTAATTTCGTCTCTCTCCTCACTAGACTGCCTTTCAGTTTTCATCTCGGCCAGTCTGTTTCAAAGACCTTAATTATATGTATAAGATGCAGACCGCATCCTAGTTCACAGCTTTACCCCTAAGCTGGCTTGCCCAGCCTCTCAGTAATTCTCATTAACTGCTATGTTAGCCTTTTCTAAACCTTTCAACTTTCCCCCTCCACTCCTATGAGATCTGCTTTCCAGTTGTTTTTTCCATCTGCCTGAGATGGATTGCTGCCCCTTCAATTGCACAGGGAAGCCCTGCTAGAGCGTCTCGGTTTGACAGCTGACCTGACAAAGGTTATGAGAAAGGGGAGGACTTAAACACAGCTGACTGAGCGCTAACACGTCGGTCACGTTCACTTCCAAAGCTATTGTCCTTCGAGGAAGATTAGGTGCATTAAAACTCCATCCTCTTAGCCATAGTGTCTTAAAAAATGGAATGATTCTTCCAATGTAATAGCGTTTTAACTGTGGCTGGGATTGGGGACCTGCTGGGATGTTTGTTCAGCCAGTTCCCAAACTGATCCAGAGAGGGTGGGGGTTTTGTAACCCGTACAATTAACACACCGCAATAAGATATGCAGCAGTAGTGAAGGAGGAAGGTGCTGGATGACATGTTTGCTTGAAGGCTCTTTCATTATACAGCTTTGCCCCTCTAAATGGCTTTAAAACTAGTAGGCTCGAAGTAGCCCAGTCATTATAAACAAGGAGTAGGAAACGGCATAACTGTAAATCTCACTCTTAAAGTATAGAAACTTAAATTGATCTAACTGCCCATCCTCTTTTCTTGTGATGTCTTACATCATTTTGTGCTTTCTGGTCTTTAGAGATTATCTGAAATTGCTGCAGTCAGATTAACAAGTCTCAGTATTACTGGATACATTGTCCTTTTGAAGTCTGATGCGTGATGATGTCACCACAACTAGTTTGACTCTCAACAGTCTCTCGAATCATGACTACTGTGTCAGAATTCAAATCTTGAAATATGACAGCCTTGCTAATTCCAGAATACGTAGGCTACCCTTATATACCTGTATTTCGTATTAAGGCTGCTACTGTCTGCAGTCCCAACAGTATTACACCTCTATTATGCCTAGTAGCTATCAGCCACTGGGATCTGAAATTGTTCAAGTTAGTTTCCATCAGCGTCAGAGTGATGATTCGTGATTTTAAAATCAGTGTGACAGTTTGAGTTTGAAATACCTGCTGAGTGAATTGCTCAGACCCAGCCTGTCTGGATGATGTTACCTACAGTAGAGTGTCCAATGCGAAGGACACAGGAGGTGGGTTGTAAAGCGCGGATTGCAGTTAAAAAAATCATTTAGATATTTCCAGGTTGGCTAATTCTACTTTTGAATTTTATAAAATATTGGAAGTAGGTGGATTTAATTGAACTGGCATGAAAGAATGCAATGTTTGTGTAACTGCAGATAGATTAGATTAAGTCCAATGTTTTAAATTTGGTTTTATTTTTTACTATTTCTGAACAGTTGAATGCAAATAAATACATCTGAATTTGATTTAGAAATCAAAAGAAAACCATCAACTTAGTTTCTGAAAAGTATATCCAGTTTAACTACAATACTGTTTCCATAGGTGAATAGAGGTTAATTGAGCATAGGCACTTGAATGTTCTTGAAATGCAAGCACATACTCATCAAAATGTTATAGTCCAGTGTAACACTTAACAACAAAGTGCCTTGAGTCATTACAGTCAGTTAGGACAGTTCACATATAGCAATGAAAGGGAACTAAATCTGAGGTAAAATAACAAAGACCCAAAGCTTTAGGTGGTCAAAGATTTAAGCACAGAAGTGAGATATAACAGAACAGTCTGAACTGCGGCACCTTCTTTTTTTTTTTTTGTCTTATTTGCTGGAAATTGTTTGATCGTCTTGCATAATACCCATTCATTTGCAAGTATCTCAGCAAATGTTCCATGAACAAAATAATACAATTCAGATTTTAAAACGTTTTGATAAAGTTTCCAGTACTATAAACTTCGTTTAGAGTGTGAATAGGAGCTGCCACATTTTGTTGTGTTTGAGAATTCTGCTAACCAGTTCTGTGGTCTGTCTATAGATGCAGGAGTTGGAGCTGAGAGTCACTGAGGCAGACCAGCGTGCAGAGAAGGCTGAGAAACAGGTAGGCTTCCTAGAACCACAGGACCTGGGTTTTGTTTTGGACCATTTTCATTTTGTGGGATTCCTCCAACAGAGGCCAAGCTGTTCCAAGTACTGAATTATTGTGTTTTTTTTTTTTCTTTTTGTTTGTTTTTTCTAAATATGGTGAGTTATTTTTAGTTACTTGTAGTGTAATTTTAACAGGGCGGGAGCGAACTTACAAACAAGTGCACAGGAAGCGCTTAACCACTATACAAAGAGCCAGGCTTGTCTGCATGTGTCTTTTTATAGCGCTTTAAACCTCATCTCACCAGTTAGAATCCATAACAGCAGTGCATCCATCACAGAAACCAACTTTTTATTCATGGATAAAAACAGTTTATAAGGGTGTACAACTTTTAAATATCCGCACATTTTGCAGACATGTAATGAGATAGTTACATTTAAAGTGATGTGTATTGGATTTTTTTGTGTTTTACGTGATCCCCTTTAAAAACCATTGCAGTGCATAGAAATAAGAACACGTACAGTAGCTGCAGTGCTAACTACAAATCTACATTATCTGTGTATCTGTCTGCTTGTATATATCATTGGTAAATTTGGTATTTGTTTTTCACAAATACAAAGTCAGTAGACTAATGCATAAAAGAAAACAATGAAATGTTTTATTAAATTAAAAGGCAGTGACACAAGTCTAAACCGAGTAAATGAATACCTATTCTGATGTTGACATTGCTCCACAGTTAGCATACACACAGTCTCAAATGAAGCAGAACAAAAAAATTAGTATAATTTCACAGAGCGTTTGGTAGCCATTTGGTGATTTTTGTACTTAACATGATTAGTAGATATCTTCAAAGCCGATGCTTCCGGACTTTACTGTTATAGTTTACACAATTCAGTTTGGAGATGGTGTAAATTAGAATTGGGGAAATTAGAAAGATAATTCCCTGTTATGTGAAACTTAGATTTGTGCTATAACCAGCTGTCTGTCTTAATGAATGAATGTGTGTGTCTACTTAACAATCAAACTGGGAAATGCTTGGTTATTCTAATGAAACATCAAAGCTAAACTTTCTAATTGGATTCTAGCAGAAATATAAAAAGGCTTGTGTGTGTTTTAATTGCAGGTTTTACTCTGAAACTGCTATCCAGATTGTAAATGAGGCCTCTTTCGCAATGGGTAAATTTCCTGGTTAAATGAATTATGACCTCTTTTGCACTGAGCAATAGAGGATACACCAGGAAAAGTATATAGATAGGGTTTCTATTTATCGTTTTTTATTAATTAGGTTTTTCGGTGCTTATTTTGATCCATTTTCGAATTTTATGTAAATCCATTTTTTTTTTTCCCCTCAATATGCTTGGCTGTTTTTTTCCTGTCCACAATAATAGTAGTTACTCGACAGAACTTGCACACTTAGTTGTACCTTCTTTCCTTGCTGTCTTCCACAACAAAATCATTATGGTCACGGGCACATTCTTCTGGGGTTTTTCTGTGTCTAGGCATTACAGCACAATTTGCAAATCTGTTTTAAATTCTCACTGTAATATTTAAGTCCCATGAACAAGCCTTCTACTGTAATTGCAATCTTGTTTTTAAGTCTTCCAAGCGAGAAATAGAAATGTAAAATTTGCTCCCACTGGGGGTGGGATTGTTTATCCTTATGAGTGGAATAATTGCTCATGGATTATTTTCTTTATGTAACAAAATATGTTTAAACTTATATTTAAAAGACGAATTCAGAGATTTATTTTCTTTAGCTCAAGCTCCGCGTCTGCTTAGCAACACAGCTTAATTTAGAACAGTAAGATTTGCCCGGCCATTCTGTTGTTGGATTTGAATGAATGCAAAATAGATTAAAAAATGAGATCCTCTTAAAAAAAAAATAATAATAATTCACTCCATACCACTGAATATAAAAAGTTTATTAAGTTCTGTAATTCTCAAAGCTTGCTGTATAAATGTGGTTACAGCAGCAAAGTGTAGCATAGCACACTTTATCTGGGCTATATCCACTTTTCATTAGATCCCTATAATAACGTTGTTGTTACAGTAGCATTGCTGTTAAAGCACAGTCTAGCAGGTACACTTTGCTGATCCTTCAATTTTGAATCACAAAGTGGTAATTAGTAGAGCAGCTGCCGTAATCCAACAAGAAAAGACAGACAACAAAGTACGGGTGAAATGGTTTCTGTTTTATTTGTAATCCAAATGGTCTGATGACCCAACAGTAAATAATAGGAGGACTAGCAATACACAGGATGTGTATTGCACAGGGAATAATTGTGGGTTGCAGTCCCGTAAACAATAAGAAACAATAGTCCAGTACAAGCTCACACAAGATACAAACACCGTCACCAGTCCAAAGTGCGTGCTGTAGTGCTCGCTGTGAAGTACAATTTATCCGTGATACAATGTGCAGGGTTGTCTGTGTTTAGTGCTGGCCGTGGGTGATAGCTCCAGATTGTGTTAGCCGTCTATTCTTAATAAACAAATAAACAGTATGTTTTAGACAGATAGACAGACAGACAGACAAAACACTCATGGTAATAATCATAGTATCGGTCCTTTCGGTTCTTCGCATAACCACAAAAGGAACAGATCACCTCACTATGTCCCCTTTATATACTGTCAGCCATGACCCCTTTGTTAACTAGCGCATCCGCTCCTCCAATCTACGGATGCCACACCGTCAACCTTCTGGGTCAATGATTTAGTATACCGTAGCTCAGTCCCCTTTTTAGATGGCCAACTTCTGCCTAACCTTAGGAATGAACTGTCGGGCAGTCCAGTCCAGGGTACTCTGTTCCTTTTACTCTGCACCCTCACAGGTCGGGAAGGAGATCTAACACCAAGAATCATTCGATCTCTCACAAGCAGTTACACAGCAGTCATCATGCTGCTTGTTTTTATAGGTTCATGTAATGGAAGACAAACTGAAGTCGGCGAACGTGCAGCCCAGTGAATCGGAGAACTCCTTGTTCAGGCGGTACCAAGAGCTGTCCAGTCAGGCACAAGAAAAGGAGGAGATGATTCAGAGGCTGGAGATGCAGTTGGAAAAGCAGGTATTAGCATAGATAGCATCTACATGTGTAATAATGATTGCTATACTGGGAACCTTATTGGCCGAGAAAATATGTGAGGTTTATAATAATTGTCAATAATCTTTTAGGACGAAACCTCTGTTATCAACAAGTGTTAATAAACTTTTTTTTTTTAAATGTACATTGTGCTTATTTATTTTACAACATAGGTGATTTATGTGCACCGTTAACAATGGGTTAAGATCTACTGAGTTTGTGCAAAGTTGTGAATCGTTGTACAAGTGAGGGTGGGAGCATAACAACTAATTTAAAAGGGGAAAATCTGGAAAATTACCATGATTTATTTTGCCTTAGAACCATCTGAGAGCACAGGAAGCAAAAATCATTGAAGAAAAAGCAGCAAAAATAAAGGAATGGGTGACCTTAAAACTACGAGAGGTAAGGCAGCTTCACTGGGTGCAAAACCGCAATTCACACCTGAAGCTCTGCTTAAGTCAAAAAAACAAAGCCAAATGTTATGTGTCAAGTCAAAAAATTATTTGAAACTAAGTTTTGGTGAGGCAGAGAGATATACAAGCATTTTGTGATTTATATATATATATATATATATATATATATATATATATATATATATATATATATATATATATATATCTATATATATAAAGCTATTATGTATATCATTATGAAAATTAAAGCCTTTTTTAATGGAGTATTTCCTCATGGTGGAGGAGAGAGACTTCTGCTTTCATCTGTTTTTTGAGTGCGTTAAACTACTAATACAACAAAGTGGTATTGTTAAACTGTAGAGGAGACCAATCCTGTATTTTATAGGTATTACAGTTTTAATCATTTTATTAAATCAGGAATGCTTTAAGAATATTAATTTGCTCTTGTCAATCCCATTTATTTACAGTACTTTTTTTTTTTTTTTTTAGCTTGAAATTGAAAACCACCAGCTAAAGCTTTCCAACTTGAAGCAGTCTGAACAGATCCAGGTTCTGCAGGACAAAATTAAAGGTAAATCACACTCCTTTAATTACTGTAGTATATTAGAAGGACATCTTAAGCTGTTTTGGTTGTCACATTTGACTGGAAGATAAAGCTTTTGTGATGTTTCTCTTCAGTGCTGCTGGAAGGTGACAATCCACATGACAATCCAGCTGGGGTCACAGTCCTCTCCAGTCTGGTCTACTCACCTGGCAGCCCCACAGCTGTTGAGGAGGGCAGGTGGCAGCATTCATCACATTTTTTGCCATCACCAACTTTAAACATCCAAGGTACTAAAAGGTTTATGGCTTGTAGGATTGTCTTGTTCCCTCACATGAAAGGAGTTGCTGGTGAAATGTCTCATTGACTTTTGACTTTTGATAATATAATTTGATATAAAACAATCAACATTTTGTGTCAGGATTTGTTAGGAAGTAAACTGAAATTTTATGTAACGTTCTAGCTGTGATGAAGCTTGTTTTGTTTGTTTGGTACACAGATTTGAAGAAAAAGGGGGCAGAAGTGTGTGACTCTCGACAGAGCTGCCCTACTTCACCTCTCGTCCCGGAGGGCTCTTCAACCCATGAAAACCATGACCCCCTCTCTAAGTCTCCATGTTCTGTGAGAAAGCAGACCAACCCAGCTGCCATGGTCACAGCAGAAAATGAAGTTCTGATCAAGGCCAGAGATGTCCAAGCATCAAGCCCTGGATTACCGAAGTCTGGTTCTTGCAGCCCTCGGGCCTCCCTTGAGTTAGTCGCAAAGGGTTTTGGACCAGAGTTGCCAGAAAGTTTGATCCCAGAGGTGCAGCAGCAGTTGGAGGTTGTTTGGGATGCCCACAACTCCCCAGAGAAGAGATGTGTGAACCGATGCTTTGAGCGTGGCAATTCCTCTGATGAACTGAACAGCAAGTTTCGTTTGCAGCGCCTCCACTGCTCTTCATCACCCAGCGAGGCTAACATGCCAAGCCCCATTGTCATCCCGGCCCTCTCCCCTAAACAGTCTATCTCTTCCCTGCAGCTCGGTTTCTCCTCAGCTGCTCCCTCTGGGACCAGCATGACCTTGCCAAAGGTGAGGACACCACTCACACCCAGGGACAGCATCCAGCTGACCAAAAAGCACTATAGCCAGCCACAGCCGGGGGCTGACCACCTACATCGTATCAATGTCAGCATTGACATTAGCTCCTTCAAGCCAATTGCCCTTCCCCCACTGTGCACCCTAGACGTGGAGGAGACTGACATCGACGAGGTTCCTGATAAAATGGACATGGATAATTGTGAGGAGGGACTGAGGGAGGAAAGGATCTCCTTCATCCCACTCCCAGAGGAGCTGGAATTCTTTGATGCGGACGTCAAGCCGCCCACTCCTCCTCTGCACAGGTTCCCATCTTGGGTGAGTTCTTGAATAGTTTACTCAGCCAAGCCTAAGGAGTAAAAAATGTTTACACAGCACTGACCATCATTTATAAGTTTTAATCATGTATTTATATGTTTTATGCAGTGGTGCGGCACTTCCAGTCCTGGTATTTGTTTCAGACGCATTTCTTATATATTAAATTTAACCAAATATATCCCTAACAAGGCCAAAAAGCGCATTCTGCTATAAAGTTCTTGAGTGTGGGTTGTTTCAACTTTTAAACGGATTACATTAATTTCCTAGATTCCTGTTTTATTAATAAGCATATTTTACAGTAGGCTGGACTCATACGCTATCAAATAGTAAGCAAAATAACTGATGCAATTTTCTTTGTATAAAAATAACCATGGACAATTTTCTTGTGTTTGTGGGATTAGGTTATAATTGGGGATAACGTTAGTGTAGCCTTGGATTTGGTAACGCCTATGTTTGTGTGTAGATAGAGATGTGCAGAGAGCTTTGAGAAACAATTGCAGTATCCCCTTCAAATCTCATTTTTAAATAGTTGATGGATAACTTCAGCTTTACCTTGGATTCACTGTGGAGTCATGCCGATCAAACAATAATTAGTAATCAGTTGTGTAACAGTATATTTGGATTATATGATGTATGTTAATAAAAAGATTGGGTATCTCTGCACCTTCAGGAAAGTCGGATCTATGCTGTTGCAAAGTCTGGGATGAGGCTGTCTGAGGTGGCTTTCGGGACAGGATCTCCCAGTAGAGGTAAGGAAATACATGACACTTCTTGGGTTCTTTTGGACCCTACACTGTAAGTTAGCACGTATGTAGGGTGTCTCTTCTTGTATAAGAGCTTTCATCTCGTGCAGTGTGAGTTCTGGCTACTCAAACTCCGAAATGACTCTCATACTATAAGAGACACCCTACACATGTTGTATTAACTTTATTATATATCACACAGGTTGAATATTTAGTGGGTGAGACTATTTGTGAAAAGCATAAGTGCTTTTCTATTTGCAATTTCGGTAATATTTTCTTCAGAGAAACTAGTCAAGTTCATAAAAATGTAAAGAAAGAGTGAAGTTAATAGGATGATCTATTTTACAAAAGGTACCAGTTTTGTGTTTTGTTTTGATTTTTGAACATTGGCTATAGCTGCTTCAACGAAAAACTAAACAACAAAAACTGCGAGAGAGGTATGTTATACAATAATGTTACGCTTAAACAGCGTACATTACCAAAAATACCAATTGTCTTTATTTCGGCTTTTATTTGATAGCTGCTTATGCTTGCTGGGCAGGTACAGTACTGTGTTCGTATGCATGTGTGTATGTGCTATGAAGTCTGCATTAGCAGACTCTTAAGTGGCATACTTCCATGCGTTTTGACACCTGTTTTTATTTCGGTGTTTTTGAAGTCTGACCACTCCAGGGGATATTTCCTCTTGGCAGTGGTGTCGATTTACACTCTTGTCTCTGGTTGCTTTTCCTAGCCTGTAGCTTCTATATCCTAGAAGAGTGAGGCCTATTGACGTTTCCCACTTCAGCTGGAGGTCACCACCTGAACAAGTGTGACCAGTTCTAAGCTGATTTCCCATTAGCGTGCTTTAGAGGAATAAAAGGGGGAAACAGCATTTTAATCTTGTGACAGATGACATCTGGTTGTTTTATAATGTAGTCAATTCAGAATACTGTTGTACAATGTTAACATTTTCCATCATAAAATATCACTAACCATGGTTATCACCCAGTCAGATAGATAGTTTTACACTAATAAACTGTGTTCCAAAGCACTTGGACATGCAAGACAATCCTGTTTTATGGGTCCGTATTGCACTCGTTTAATAATAAACTCATAAACAATATCAATTTCGATGTGGAACAGCCAAGGTCAAAGCCATTCAACTATATACTGTATGTGTTCCTGTCTGTCATGAAGGCTACTTCTACAACTGAAACACAAGACGTTTCTCAGTCTGTAATGTTGTTGTAGCTGTTGATGTGATACTATGTTAATGTGAAACTAATAAATGGATATTTCTGCAGTTTCCAATTTGCCACTGTATCCAGCCGCAGGCCCCTTCACCCACCTCATTTACAAGAACATCACCGTGCCTGTGTACACCACACTCAAAGGGGTAAGAAACCTTGGATCAGTAGGTGTAAGAGCATTAAGATGTCATTGATGAATTCTACCCAGAATAGGTAGGTTGTTGTTGCAGAGATGGCTGCAGGGGTGACGTCAGACCAGGGAAATGAAACAATAACACAGAACGTACGGGACAAACTGAGGTGCAAGGGCTCACAGCTTTTTATTAATTAAACAAAAACAAACAGTTGAACAAAACAGAAAATAAAGGGCACACTGGCTAAAGTAAACACTAACAAATCTTTTATACAAACGAGTACCTTGGTTCGCTTACTGGTAGCATTCTCGCTCTTAACTCCTCTAACACTTCTCCAGACATAGGATTTCTCTTTTGCTTTTATAATTTGTGGCTGGAGCCAAATTATCCAATAATTAACAATGTTATAATTAGGGCTCCAGCCTCATTCTCACATTTGTTTTGGCAGGGAGGGATTTAACCCCCTCCCTTCCGATCCAAACTAAACAATACTATGTAGCGGATTATGTTTGTCTTCCTGCATATAAACAAATAAATAATAATAATAATGTACATACATACATAAATTAATATATACAAGGGGTGGGCACCCTGTCACAGTTGCTCATATATGGGTTGCTATGTAGTGAATGACAGGTAAGAGTTTATTTTGTTAGTCTTTGTTCTATAGGCTCTTCCAGGGTAATGGTGTGTAAGAAAAAAAAAACCTTCCCTTCCTTTCCACTGGAATATTCTTTGCTTTGGTTGGTTTTATCTACTGGTTTGTCACTGTCTTCTGCCTTGTCACTGTTCCCACTCCTTCCAGTATATCTACCTTCATGCCGGTATTCGTATGATCTGCCTCTTAAGCAGATTGCCAAGGCCTTGCTGCCTGTTTGAGTTATTATACCTCCAGCATCACCTACTACAGTATTTTGTCCCCCTCCCATTCATTAGGGTGTTTTGTCATTTGGACCAGGTTGTCATATGTGGTTTTTTTGGGTTTTTATGCCATGTTTACTAATTTCCAGAAGGCGACTCAGATCAGCAACATCCCCTTCCCAGACGAGTCCTCGGGATCTGAGGATGACACCAGCTCTCTGGCCAGCCTCCGTACCTCCATCCTTGGACCCGAAACAAAGAAGAGCAGCACGCCGGGCAGCCCACGGGCCACCAAGAGAGGTGAGTGGCGCCATCAAGTGGTTTTAGAGGGTGAACCCTGATGAACGCAATAACTGAACCTTAGAAATCTCCAAGCTGAGTTGTTTTTAATTAAAATAAATAAATGCATTTACAGTCTGTTTTCTTATTTAAAAAAAATAGCTCCATATGATCATTTATTTATTTTTGGTATGTGTTAAATTTATAATGTGATAAACTGCAGAAATACATTGTCCGTTAGCAATAGAAAAGACTAATAGCTGCTTGAAGTCCATCCCTGAAGTGTGGACATGTTCATGATATCCAGTCAAGGTGCTACATTGGATTATGTAAAAGGTTAAAATCTACTGTACAAATGCAGTATAGAAAATGTGAATATTCTTACGTCAAGAATCTTTAGCAAAAATGTGGTTCTTGTCTGGCTATTGCTACAGGGCTGTTCATATAAATACTCTCAAAATGCAGTTACAGTTAAAAGAAAGTTCAATGATAAAACAGATCATCCAAGGAAGAATCATTAACATTTAAACCGAGATCTTCCTTGTTTTTTGTCTGTAACCATGCAGGGGTGTCCATGTCCTCGGTGAGCTCGGAGAGTGACTATGCTATCCCCCCAGATGCATATTCTTTCGACAGCAATTACTCTGAACCAGAACACAAACTGCTGCGGACTTCCACCTACTCCTGCGAGAGTAACACTGCCGTGAGTTGCCAAGCTCCTATGACTGATTAGCCAAGTCAGTATGGGTTTAATGTCTTTGACTATTTCTTTTGACTTGGTTCCTAAATGTTTTAACTTTATTTATTGCAGGAGCCCCTGGAGAAATCTGGGTACTTGTTAAAAATGGGTAGCCAGGTAAAAGCATGGAAACGGCGCTGGTTCATTCTGAGGAATGGAGAAATCTTGTACTACAAATCCCCAGTAAGTTGCCATCATCGGCAAGTAACTAGACCTTTACTTTAAATTTACACCTGCCAGGATTTGTCTGTTTGTAACCTGCTTCAGGATATATATATATATATATATATATATATATATATATATATATATATATATATATATAAAACTTAACTGTTAGTTTGCTGTATCATAACAGGCACAAAAAACCATTAATGTTTTTGGAGAGCTATACAAACTATCCATTGGTGCTTTTTAATCCCATTGATTTTTACAGTGGTGGCCTTAACTCCCTAACCATAAGTATATTTGCAGGTACGTACTGTATGGTGATACACAAAGAAACTACTATACAGAGACTGTGTTTTTTAATTTATTTGCTTCTTACGCACAGTCGCAGGGGGAGTAATGTAGCAAACCGCTCTGCTGCTGATTGCTTTATCCTAGCACTCTGTACCACATTTGTGTTTTTTTGGTTTGTTTGTGTTCCAGAGTGATGTCATCCGCAAGCCCCAGGGGCAGATTGAGCTCAGTTCATCCTGTCGTATCGCTCGTGGTGAAGGTGCACAAACCTTCCAGGTGAGGGTGCATTCCAGAACAATTTAACACAAATGCTTCATACACATCCATAACTAACCATGTACAACAGATAAAATAAACTGTAACACTGTAACAAGGGACTTCAAGCATTATAAATCATTCATGGTAAAGCACTTGACAGTTTTTTGTTTTTAGGCTATAACAATACATGAATACAATGCTATTAATAAACATAAAACAACCTGAATGTTTCACTGGTAATCCGTAATAGAAATTATATTAAATAATTAAAATATTAAATAATTATATATGTATTTTCTTATATATCAATTAATCTTTAAAAGAAATTGCCACCTGAATGAATACAATAGTACTAACTTAATTCAGTTTAATCTCTTAATTGAGTTCCCACTTTGAATTCACAAGTTTAAAACAAAAATCCGTAAGTCCCGCTGTGTCTGTTCTTTTCCCTTAATCCCTCTTTATCCTTGCGCAGCTCATTACAGAAAAGAAGACTTATTACCTGACAGCTGACTCCCCCAACATTCTGGAAGAGTGGATCCGCGTTCTGCAAAACATCCTCAAGGTGCAGGCCGCCAGCCTCGTTGTCACAGAGACCACCGCCAAGCCCACCATCAGAGGCTGGCTCACCAAAGTAATATCAAGATTCTTGTTAAATGTTGGTTGTGGTGTTTTTTTTTTTTTTTTTTTTTTTTTTTTTTAAACTAGTTTTTTTTTTCTCTGCTGTTTCTTTTCATCTTTCTTACCAAAGGAAAAACTTTTTGTTTGTTTGTTACATTCGTACATTTGCTCATAGATATGTGAATTGCATCTAATGCTGCAGCACCTGGTCTGATACTCAGCTGTTGCTAAGTGATTTGTTTTGGTAGGAATTGCTTTTAAACTTGTAAAAATTCCTAGTCCTCGCAACACATGCCTAGCGCTTCAACTCCAAAAACCATACATCAGTAGAAGAGAGTTAGCTTTCAGATTTGAGCAAGGTCTTGAGGGAGCCAGCGAAGTGCAAGTGATGTGTCCATGACAGCTGACTGACGGGAACTATTCATAGTGAAATATCTCAGGGAAACACTGAGGAGGTTGGATGGAAAGTGAAAGCCCAGATGTGGAGAGTGTTTATTATCCCCCACTGGGTATGGGTAAAGGAGGTGTCTGCCTGTCATATGTTCTGTATCCATGTATGTGTGTCACACTTGCACATATATTGCATGAGGATAATGTTGACCTACTCTGTTGTGATAATATTGTCTGTAAATATGTTTTTACAGTGTGACAGGGATTGTTGATAAATGATAGTGGTGATTTTTTTGATGATTTTAAGTGACCGCAGTGCCTTTATTGGTAAAGCTAATTGTACAAGGTGCGGTATTTCCGTTCTCTCTCTCTCAGGTCAAACACGGCCACTCCAAACTGGTTTGGTGTTCTTTAATTGGGAACGTGTTCTACTATTACCGCAACCAGGATGACAAGGTAAGACGCTCATTCTTTTATCATCTCTGCTCAATGTGTGGGATTGTGATTGTTATGTATACATCATTGTATTACAATGTTTCTGTTGTAGACATGTTTTTAGAAGACCCCTGTGAAATACTGAGAAGCTTTACAGAAATTGCATAACAATGAAATGGTTGCACAAACCAACAAAACACTTTAAGATCTTGTCATTCACAGTGAGCTGTGGTTATCTGCTGTTATGGCTATATTTATGTGTGCTGTACAGTATGTGTGCCTATGCTTGTACAGCTGGGTGAGTGTGTTTTTTGACCACTTATAAATTGCTTCTGAAATTCTGTGAAAATTCCAACACATTTTAGCCTTTGTACAGTTATATAAAATAAAATAGAAATCTACAAATTAGGGAAAATAATAAAAAAAAAAAAACGCAGTAACCGAATACATTTTTGCTCAGTTTGCATGAGATGGCAATAAGAGACTCCCTATACACAGTATACTGACAAAGGTTCTAGGTGTCTTCATGGTAACCGCCTTCATGTTCTGCTGTATGTAAGGATCATGTAAGTGTTCCAGTACTTCATGCTCGTCTCTGCCTGCCCCGCTGCAGTTCCCACTGGGTCAGCTGCGTGTGCACGAGGCGAGGGTGCAGGAGGTGGACCGCTCCTGTGACTCGGATGAGGACTATGAGGCGGGAGGGAGGGGCTTCCTGTCCTCCCACTGCACCCTGGTTGTCTACCCCAAGGAGCAAAGCCCCACCTACCTGCTTATCGGGACCAAACAGGAGAAGGTAAGGTTGCTTGGCAACCATCCTTCATGGAAAACACTATGCGATTTTTAATATCCTGCAAAGTGGCTTTAAAAATAAGTAAGATTACAAACTTTTTTTTTATTTTTTAATGTGCATCATTTGTTCAAATCTATTCCCCTTGAGAGGGGGTGATTTTTCCATTTCCAAGAGGGTAGTCTTCTGTTTTGATATTTTATAAAATCGAAATGGTGATCAGTTCCTTTGCTCTTAGGGATAGAAAGATTCTTAATGAAAAAGCAATTTTAAATCTGTTTTGCTTACATTTTTAGTAAGATAGAAATTAACCTAGGAAACATTTAATTTATTCATGGTTTAATTTATTTGTTTGTTTTTTGTCAGAACCATGAAATATAAAATACGAAAGCTATTATAAAACAAAAGGCTGAGCTCTGTTTTTATAAAAGTTGATTGTTAATTAATGGAGCTGTTTCCACCTCATCAAAATATTTATACTTTTATCCCCGGCGATGGGTATATACTGATAAAGTATCTCCCACTTTAACAAATATACTGCTTATTCAGCTGTGGTGAAAGTTGGTCTTTACCACAATTTTTTTTGTGAAATTATGGAACATAAGGTCTGTCTTAACATTTGAGATGTCACAGCAGTCAAAAAATCTATATTTTTATGTTTTCAATATATCTGTACTAAATGATATCAGTAGTTGAATGTGATTGAAGTTGGTTGTAAAGTGTTATGACATGCCTCCTCTCTGCCCCCAAGGACACATGGTTGTACCACCTGACTGTGGCAGCTGGCAGTAGTGGCGGATCTAAAGTGGGCACAGAATACGAGCAACTGATTGACAAACTGTTGGACCAGGAAGGGGATCCAGGTAAGTGCGTCTATTGATAGGCAACTACAGTAGTGCCTTCATTAGGGATAGATTTTGAGAATACCTACTGGTATAGGTGGCATTCCCTTGCAGTGACATACTGGCAAAAACAAATGCATTACGCCACTCTGTGTAACTGGAAGCAATGGCTGGTTCCCATTTTGAGTGAAATTCTGTTTTTACACATGTGCATACTTCATTGTCAGATTTAGCTTTCAGTTCATGGTTGTTTATGTACATGTATGAACCATCTTCATTTCCAAGTACCTACCTTATTGGTGTCTTATATTCCCTTTTTTTAATGGCAGGGATGTACAGTATAAAATACAATTGTGAATATTACTTGTATATATGGCTATTTTGAGTACTCAATCTATACAAATATCCAAGATCCTCACCCTCAATAATGATTTAAGTGTAAAATATAGTAATAATCATTTTCAAAATAAGTCACTAAAACTAGTAAATTGCTTCTACTCACAGGTTCCCCCTTGTGGACTCATCTCATGCTATGCTACAGTAAAGATGGACTCCTCTCTCCCCTCACCACTCTGCCTTCACAGGCTCTGCAGACTGAGGCACTCAAGCTCTTCAAGGTCATTCCTTCAGAACAGTGAAAACAAAACCTATATTTAATGGAACAGGCTATTTTGAAAGTAATATGCGCAAACTGAAAGCTTTCTTGAACCTATTGTAGTATGGTACTAGATGTCATTTTTTTTTTTTTTTGGTTAAATGTTTGCTATAACTGCACATCCGATTTGTGGAATTATTTCATTAGCTTTCCCAAATGTAAATTTAGATTTACCCTTTAGTTCATACAGGAATTTTAACTTGGATCACTCCCCACAGTGATAATGTATAGTTGCGATAAATCATATCTGAATTAAAATGTTGAAACTTCCCTGTTAAGTTGGAGAAATATCAGGCTGTACAAACACATCATTTTTAGATCCACTAACAGTGCGGGCCTCTGGCGATGAGGTAGTGTCTGACAGCTTGTTGGTCATAAAGCCTTGCAACATGGATTTAGATAAGAAAACTGAGGCCTTGTTCTCTGCCTGAAGCAGACTTGCTGGCAGACTCCATAAGGACTGAGGGACCATGAACCTGCCCTACAAACTGGGGAAGAGATATCATTCACAGACAGCACTGACTACCTGCCAGACACTAGCAGATTTAAACTGCTTGTGTCAATTGACTATATGGATTGTGCCTGTTTTGAAATGCTAGCACTACTTAATGTTCCCTGTATTTATGTTCTATTAACATAACAATGTAACTTTTCTCTTCCTGCATTAAACCAATGCAGGTCTTTGGTACATACAAATAGAGGAGGCAGCAATGGAGTATTATGAACAGTGCTCATCCTAGAGTGGGTTATTGCAATTAGTGGTCTGGCTAAAAGAACACCCCTCGAGAAGCAAGCAAAGTGTTCTCTAAGACAGAGTTGACCACCGGACAGAATATGCCAAGGCCAGTCATGATATGAATCAATAAATAAAAATGTATTTATGCAAGTGCATCAACATACAAAATGAACAAAATAAGTGTGAGAAAAGCAACAAGCAAGTGTAATGTTAAACTAAAATAATAAATGAATTTGAGTTTGAGTTATCAGGTTACAAAACTGTACCGTATCAGTTCTGTATCGGTTAGTAACTAATCACTATTCTTGCCAAAAAGGTGTTCTGTGAAGCGAAGTTCCTGTTCCTTTAGGCGGAGCATTTGCAAAGAGAAAAATCCATTTCACCACAAGGTTGTTCCCTAAGCTGAAGTGTTATCTTAAGAGGTGTGCCTATACGCAGAGACTACAGTATAACAAGGAAAGTACAATGTCAAAAAAGCTATAAAAATTTATAAAGTTATAGATATTGTTGAAAATGTAGCTGACTTACTACAACTTGTCAGAAATCGAGATGAAATTGGCAAATTTTATATAACCACGAAACAACTCAGCTTCTTCTGTTTAGTTTAGGGCATACTGACATCTGCTGGAAATAAGTGGTAAACAACTACACTGAAGCTCACTCTTTACAGTGTTTTTTGATTGGGCCCTTGCCAATGGGCAAAAAATGAATGGTCACACTTTAAAATAAGTGACTTTTCATGATGAATGATCTTGGTGTGAAGAATGATTTATTATTGATGCAATTTATTTGTACCAAAACCACTGTGTCATAGGTATGCGTATCATGCAGTATATGGGATCTGTTTGGACAGGCATTTTAAAACCTGTTTTTGGACTTTTTTTTCCTTCACAGTCGTGCCAGCTTTTCATCAATGTCCTGGTTGAGTCTTCATCCATCGACTACCACATGTCTCTGGCCCAGAATGCTTTGCAGGTGTGCCTAACCCACCCTGAGCTACAGAACGAGATCTACTGTCAGCTGATTAAACAAACCTGCTGCAGACAACCACACAACTACTCCCTCATCCAGGTAAGAGACATTCACTGTGAGGAGTCCAACAATTGTGGCAGTGAATTCAAACGGTACCCTTTGTAACCTAGCCCCTACATACTTTCTACCTTTTTTTTAGGTCATTTTTATGTATTTTTTTAATATAAAAAGTATAAATACTATTTGGGTTCTGCATTTATCAATTACAAAGAGTGCCTGTTAACCTCTGAATTAATGTTGGACCATACCAAGCAGCAACAAGTTATTATGCGAGGAGGGAAAACATCTTGAAGACTGTTGCACAAAATGCTCAGAATAAGAAAATAGTTTGATTTGATAAAGGGCCGTACTTGAATGCAGTGTGTTTTTTTTATTTATGTATTTATTTTGTTCAGTGCTGGCAGCTGCTGTCCTTGTGTGTCACCCTCTTCCTGCCTCAGCATCGCTTCCTCTGGTACTTGAAGGTGTACCTGCAGCGGCACGGAGACCCCAGGTAAAGGAGATTGGCTTGTACATCTGAAACGGTCGTAGAGAGCAGAGAATGTAGGGAAGCATCTCCAACGCCCTCTCTAAACTTTCTCTTCTCTGTGTTAGAAATGAAGTTGGCAAGTACATCATTTACTGTCAGAGATCAGTGGAGCGCACGCTTCAGAATGGAGACCGGGAGGCTAAACCATCCCGCATGGAGATCATGTCTATCCTGCTGCGGAACCCCTACCACCACTCCCTGCCATTCAGCATCCCTGTGCACTTCATGAACGGGACCTACCAGGTACGACGATGGGGGGTCAGTGTACACCAGGATCGGGAGAGTCGAGAGTTCAAGAAACCAGAAACTAACAAAAAATACGTGACTATACTAAATGAATAGAATACATCTCGGTATTTCTGCAAAACATAGGGGAGTGGAAACATAACTAATGGGTACCGCTTAATAACTTGGTGACCTAATCTCTATTATACTATGGTATAATTTATAAATGCACATTATAATTCTAATGTTTACAATTACAAAATGTTATGTATATGTTTGACACAGGTGTGAATATGGAACTTGTGTACCTGTGTTGACTTTCCATTCTAGTTTCACTTTTGTCTCTATATAATATGGTTTATAGGTAACTGTAGTTTAGTTGATTTAAATGAATGTATTCATGAAATATATTGGGTTTCAATGAAGGATCCTAGGACATTCTGTCGTAGTGTATAGCCCCATGTGTTTAAGTTATTAAAGTAGAACTCTCCCTGGCATTATATTCAGGGTAATTTTAGAAAGGAAGTTTACTACATCAACACACCATATCATTTTCAGACAAAACTACATTATTTTAACTAAATACAAGAGCCTTGCAAGCCCTGTTGGTGTTTTCTAAACTACACTGTTTAACAAAGAACTCTATTTTATTTGCTCAGTTGCATAAACCCCAGTGTTTCCTCCAGATGTTGTAACTGTTAACAGCAGGTTTGTGTGTTCTAGGTGGTAGGCTTTGATGGCTCCACGACGGTGGATGAATTCTTAAACACACTGAACCAGGAAACCGGAATGAGGAAGCCTGTGCTTTCAGGATTTGCTCTTTTCACAGACGATCCTTCGGGGAAGGATTTGGAGCACTGCCTGCAGGCAAATGTCAAGGTGAGACAATAGGTTGTGGAGCATGTTGGACTACAGTAACTGATCTGATCAAAATACATTCTTAAACAGTAAAACAGTGTTATCTGGGGCAGTGAGCACTATCTGGTAGGTAATATCCTGGTCATCCTGAGCTAAAGGTAATGCCAACTGCGGCGAGTAAAATGTGTTTTGGGGGGGTTCTTGTTTTTTATAATGGTTTGCCATTTTCCTTTTGTATAGATTTGTGACGTTATTTCAAAATGGGAACAGTCTTTAAAAGAACTACATCCTGGGAAGTATGAAGGGACCAGAATTGTTCGCCTGACTTACAAGAGCAGGTAAAACTTTCTAGATCATTTTATGTGTTTTTTTTTTTAAAACATTTTTCTCAGGTTAGCTGAAAAGATACACAGGATAAGCTATTCTTCACAGCCCGCTTGTTATAATAGCTAGACTGAAGGAGCTGCTTATTTTAGTTCATGTGGTTGACCTAGCTTTTGAGTTTCCACAGTAGCGCTGGTTCAAAATGACATATCTGTTCCAAAGAATCTCTCTTGGTAACTGTTTGTTTGGTTCTTGGTTCATTCTTGATTGACCTTCCAAGTGGTAATATATTTCAAGTGTCACAGATCAGTTCGGAGCTGTGTGTACATTATTGCAGCTACCAACTTTAGTTGTGCACTTTTTCAAGCAGCTAGCTCTAATTCTGAGTGTTTCTCCTTCTCTCTTCCCCTCAGGATGTGCTTCAGAGCACAAGCAAAGAGGGAGACGGAGAGAGAGCGCCTCCTGCTGGCGTATCAGATCAATGATGATGTGGTGCATGGGAGGTTTCCCGTCAATAAAGAGTTGGCATTGGAAGTCGCAGCCCTGATGGCACAGGTGTGTGCTTCCAGCCCTATTCTAAATAGGAAAACCATGTAAACGCCTATAAATATCCATAACAGTGGGTGTTGTGGCTTAGTAATTGGGAATGTCATGTTAATAGCTTGACAGTATTAATTGGATTTTATAAACACAACAATTACACAAACAATCCAATTAGTTTGTGAGTTTCTGTGCTAGGCAGTAATGAACACTATAGATAGTGTGAACCAAGAAAAAAGTGTGTGCGACTAAGAACAGTGTTTGCTGTGTAGGTGGAGTACGGAGATTTAGACC
Organism: Polyodon spathula; assembly: GCF_017654505.1. Classification (NCBI taxonomy): domain Eukaryota; kingdom Metazoa; phylum Chordata; class Actinopteri; order Acipenseriformes; family Polyodontidae; genus Polyodon; species Polyodon spathula. Next base: position 24,764,194 of record NC_054550.1, read on the forward strand.
GGCCGATTCCTTCCAGCCCCGGCGGGACGTCACAGGCCAAGATGCAGCTGCTTCTCCTGCAGGCCCTGGAAAAGTTCTATCCAAAACGCTACAAGCAAGACTCCACCCCTGAGCAACTCCGGTATGCCAGTCCTGACAGAGACCTTAATTCAGGTTTTTCAAAGATGTAACAATCTTATGAAAAATTAACATAAAAATAGAAGATCAGTATATATTTTTTTGTTGTTTTTAATTAAGAGGGACTCAAGTCTGCCCTGGAGTGACCACTATCTTAGGTGTTGAAGGAGCAATTCAAACTCCATGCTATAATTTATACCTCCACATTAAAATGAAAGAAAATGTTCTTACCATGTTCCTGGTTTATAATAATAAAAAGGCACGTTTTTTGTGTTTTTTATACAGCTTTTGAAAGATTTTTAACACTTAGCCATTTCTTTGGCAGACGGCTTGCTGACAGGGTTGCGACTAAATGGATGGTATTGCGTGGTTGCAGTGCAGCGGAGTGTGTGCGCATTTATTTGACAGTTGCACGCAAGTGGTCTTTATTTGGAGCCAAACTCTTCACTGTGAAGGTAGTATACATACATACATGTTTTCAATAAATAGTGGTATAGATTGGTTTGGTTTTGAACTAGATTTTCATTAGCTGTTCGCAATACATAAGCTAGAACTGAAGTGTTATGTCTGTGCTCTTGTCTCTGCAGCCAGTCCCCCCTTCCCCCCTGGAGCAGACTCTGACATGGCTGGCTGTCGGAGAGGATGGAGTCAGTGTGCTGGAATACAACACAATGGTGCGTCCCTTTTTCACATTGGGTATTTGGCATTTGGGTTTCGACAGTGGTACTTATTACTTATTTATTAGTGAATGCTTCCTAAATAATAGTAAAATGTTGTTTTGTCTCAGCGCCTGGTGATGACGTACCCTTATCAGTCAGTGATGACATTTGGTGGTTGCTGTGATGATTTCATGATTGTGGTCAGCCAGCCTAAGGACACGAGCTCTGGAAAGCGAACTGTTGAAAAACTGGTCTTTGCTATGGCGAAACCTAAGGTGTGTTTTTTGTCCCTTAACTTTCATTATGATATTTGCAATCGCTCTTATTTGGTTGTTATTGCAGTATCTCAAATACTGTGTTATGGTGTAAGTAGCTATGGAGTAGCTGTTCAGTTCTAGTTGCCTTCCTTAGACGTATCCAACATAGGCTTGATCATCCAGCGTAAAAGCCAGCACCATCTAATTTGGATCAACTTTCCTTTTCTTTTGGCAAGACCTGCAGCACACTTGTTGAGATGTACTTCTATAAAGACACTTCTGCTGATCTAGCCTCTGAAAATGAAATGCTATTTAATGTTGAGATTTACACAGAGGAAACAAAGGTCCAGCATAACTTTTTGGTGTTATCCTTCAAGGGAATTTATTAAATACATAATATGGTATATTAATCTTATGGGTTGCTTGTTACTAGTTTTGTAACACTATCAGACACATTTGTGTCGCTGTGGGGCTGTATGTTACATACTAACAGGCTTTTATTTTTTGACAGATTCTTGAGATAACTCTACTGATCGCCAGCTACATCAACTACTGGACCAACAACCTCCTCTTGTCTTGCCCACACTCTCCCAGCCCCGGCTCCCACCTCGGCACCATGTCTGAGAAGAAGCTCTGGGACATAGATAGCAGGCACTTCCCATCTATGACCCGCACCACCAAGGGACCCACTCTGCTCTAAGATGAATGAGCAAGTGCTGTAGACTTGTGGCTGGAAATGGCAAAGGTTGTTAAGGTAAAACTGTCAGAAAGTTCATCTAATGCCTTCATCTGTGTCAAGTTTCAACTTCACTCAATGGGATCTTGATGAATCACCACTAAATTAAACTTGAGAACCAAGGGAACTCAAATGATCAATTTTACAAACTAATTTCTCCTTCTGGATTCTACTGTTTCACTGACAACCGTAATCTTAGTACAGCTGAAGTAGCACAATGAAAATCTAACTGATTGACAACATTTGCTGTCAAAAATGCATAAGCCTTCAATAGAGGCAACCGACACTAGAAAATAAATTGAAATTACTAGCTAAAGGATTAAGAGACAGGCAGCAAGCCCATTCCCACCACTGAGTGGTAAAGGACATTGAGTGGAGCAAAAAGGGGCAAACATCTCTTTAAACCCTGAGTCATACACAGTGAATTGGTGTTTGTCGTATTGAAGGGCGTCTGACGTGGATTGTTTCCATAAATTCAGTTTAGTTGTAGTTTCTTGGGTAACCTTTGGAGTATGCAGATAGATTACTAATTGAGTCTTCACTGGTATTGACTATAGAGGGCACTCATATGCAATTGTTTTTCATGGTAGCATGTCAATGTCATCATAAACCCTTCAGAATACTGTACATTGACTTAGTTGCCCACTTGGGTAGCGTTTAACAGCATCGGACCAAATTAGACAAATTAACCATGCATTGGTTATGCCTTTTTTCTTTTCCTTTTTTTTTAATTTAGCATGTTCCTCTTTCCTTGCAATCTTATGTCACACTGAATGGATTCTGGTACCAGGAATATAAATACTTGAACACAGTAAACGAGTAACAGAATTAGTAAAGTAAATTAGATTAATGGACCATGCTTAAGTAGCAGTTATCCTCATCAGAACTGTTGATTTGGAAGATGAAGTTAAAACCTTATGAAAGATTCATAAACGTGACCATAAATTTGTATTTAGTTTGAAAATCTGTGGTGTACCTGTCATGTAAAGCCCTTTTCACTCTGGCACTCCTACCGGGGTCCTGGCTAACCACAATCCCGCATAGTGTGAAACCACATACCTGGGTCGGGTTAACCAGGGTCCCAGTGACCCACCTCAGGTGACACGCTTTGACCCGGGTTGAGCAAGACAAAATGCTTAATGGTCGTTCGTGAGCCGACGCAGTTACGAACAGCCACGCCTGCATGAAAGTTTCTCTTCCACAAGGAACGTTTCTGTTTATTCTGTTTTTAGCCATATTTTTGTTGGTTATGACACACTGAGCCAGATTGCAGTAGGGATGAAGAAACTTTTTCTCTAATCAACGCTTGGGCATGCACTCCAATCCAGAGAAGCATGAATGGAAGTTTCTATAACTAGCTGCTTCCTGGTTCTTCGATATGCACATTTTATAACACTTTTTTTTTTTTTTTGTAATTGGTAAATGTAATTGGTGCAATCAAATGAATTGGTCAAAAACACTGATTTGCTGTGCAGCCCTTCATACACGCTTCTCAGGGCCTTGTATATTGCACAACTAATGCAGACCTAATCTACAGCTCCGGGGGCCCATTCAGAAACCACTGCCTCTAATCCATTGTCTTAGGGCTTAACACAACTGGCAGTACTGAGTTGTTGGTGAAACTTAATAGTCTAAATTCCATAGTATGTAATTAGGTATCATTAAAAGTAAACCGTTGCTATGGAAACCTGCTGTGCAGTGTGCCCACTTCAAGTGGTCCCAAAAAGGCCGGCTTCCTTGTGATCTACTGATTTGCTGATGTTAGGGTTTCTAAGGTGGTGTTATTACCAAGAAAGCTTACAAATGTGCACTGCAACACATGAAAGAGACATGTCATGCCGTCAACATAGTATTGTGATGCTTAAAATGTCAATTTTGCTGCTTTCAGTATCCTCTAGTCCCTTATCAGAATATACTGCCATATCCTGTAAACCTAGTAGAAGCAGAGTTTTTGTGCCCTTTGGGTTTAATTTGTGCCATAAGGACAAAAAATATTTTAACCCTAATGAATTGAAGAACTGGAAAATACTTTTATTAAGTGTTATTCACAGACTTGGCATGCAAGATGCAGTATGTCCACATGTGCCTCCTATACAAAAAAAAAAAAAGTATTTTGCAAGTAATAAGTAAATAATTTCTTTTGGTGTGCATGTATCTCGTACCTTATTGATCATCATACAGTTAATATTGTGTTGTTCAACCAAGGGCTACCATGTGTGCTTTCTAAATACTATTTGTGAAAAATACTTGAATCTTGTTTGAATCAAACCACTGTCTTTTTTGTAAAATGGCGAGGAACCTTATTTATGTATGTTTTGAGGTGCGTTTTAAGAAAACCTAGATCATAGTTTATATTTTAGTTAATTTAATAATTTTAAGGAATTAAGTTTTTTGTTGACACTTCTGGAGGAACTGGATTTTATATCAGTTTTAGAATGTTAATAATAAAAAAAGACTGAAAATGCTGTATCTTGTTCGGTAAAATAATGTATGAAAGTGTGGGATTCAATTGATGTGGTTCATGCAAAGTGAGATAATGTGATTTTAAATAAATTAAAGTTCACAATTTGCTTTCTGGCTTATTTGTGTGAAAGTGTTTTCATTTTCAATTTTTGGAATATAAACTTTTTTTTATATTAAAATATATATATATTATATATATATATTATATATATATCTATATATATATATATATATATATATATATATATATATATATATAACTGTAAGTTTCATTAAGGGCTGTACCAATGGCCTGGCAGATGCTGCATTTTCCGTTGGTGGACTTTCCGTCATAAATGTTAAGCAAACACACATTTTATTTAAATTTAAATAAATAAATGTATCTGATACAATTCTGTGTTAAATAAAGCCCTTTACATGCTGTACTTTCATGCTCACTTCACCTGGAGAATGAAACTGTCCACGCCACTTCACTTCACTGCCTTCTTTCCTGTCCCTACTAACCAGCTGGGAAATGAAAGTATAATTGCCTATCAGAATGTAAGGCAAACAAACAGTTTGCTTTAATCTACTGAAAGTGAAAACATATGTTTCCTCCATAGAAACTACTCAGTGTAGAAATGAAACATGTTACATATTTTTTGTTTAACGTGATTATGTAAAAGGGAGTTATCTTTAAAACAAAAGCACAATGATGTAATGGAAGTTTATTGGAAATACACAATATTCTGTGTAGCTGTATAATACACTTTAGGTGCAGGTCGAATAACTGTGTGCACAGTAGGTTATAAAAAGTAAATTCATTTTAAAGAAAGTATTAAAGCATTAAAAGAAATCCTTTAGTACAAAGATTGCTCTTAACTGTACAGTGACACATTGCATTATTTATATTTTGACATGCTAACACCCAGAATGATGTTGACAATATGAATGCCGAAATACTGTAGAAAGCATTTGCACATTGTTCTCCTCTAATGTCAGTCATGTTTCCCAGGTAACGTGTATATAACTGTATATAAAGACAAACTCTGACCTGTCTCACACAACGCAGAGGAAAAGTTCACAAGAAGTACACAAGAAGGCAAATGCCACATATTGCAGTTAACCTTGACAACAGCAGGCCTGTTAATTTCTCCAGGGGAAAAACAAACACAGGTGCATGACTAATAAGTTGCTGAAGTATTATTCTAGCAACCAGGGTAGTACCCTGTTTAGGTAGGGAAAGAACCCTGATTTGCTAGTGTGTTTTGGTGTTTCCCTTTTGTAAAACTAAATCGTTTTACATATTGTAGTACTTTTAAAGACTAGCTTCAGCTTGCCATTGTACGGACGTGATACATAAGACAATCCACAGCGATTTCCAAAGGCTGGCTTTTTGCAAAGTGTTACATTGGTGATGTATACATTCTTTTTGTTCAGATATTCATCAGGTGCATATTTATCCAATATTCTGGGCTGGCACAGGTAGACCAGGCCAACACATCCCTCACACTTTTCAGATCATATCAAGGCTAGAAGGCCACTTTGAAACGACTGGTGCCTCCACCTGCCATTTCTCAGTACTATGAAGGAAGTCTTCCAATACTGTAGAATTTTTAATGCCATAGTGCCAAGATAACACCAGCTTTTTAGTCCAATTAAAAAAAGAAGAAATAAATTCAAATAAATAATTCAGGAAGTTAATGTAAGAGTTCTTACAGTCACAGACAAAAGTATTTGGACATTTAAAAAAAAAAAAAAAAAAAAGAGAAAAACCACAAAGTGATTTCTATAATTTTGAATTTTTCTAATTAAAGATCTAAATTAAAGTATAGATTCAGCTTTATAATAAAACAGCACAGTATTACATAATACATGCACACAATGAAAAATAACATGCAAAAATACTTTAACAAATGCATTTGGGCAATCAACATTATGTATGAAACCAATTCGTGGCTAATTATCGGCAATTATCATGATTGAAAACCAACAACTGATGATAATTATAGAATAAATAAATACATAGTTACCAAGTGCTGAAAAAAATTGAAATTTGTGATTTAAAAAGGCAACAAAAATGGTAAAAAATAAAGAGTACAGCAACAATCTCAAAATGGCAGCGATACAACTACACGAAAAAGGAGAAACTACCAGAAAAACAGCAGAATGACTCAGGTTTTCCTGAAAAGCACTGTGTGGGTTATTATTGACAAACACAACAGAACAGGAACTATTGCAACTAGCTGCGGTGGTGGAAGACCAAAAGATTTCTGCAAAATCTGGAAGAATAATCGTTTGAGTCGCCCGGCAAAATCGTTGGATTACTGCAAAAGATCTGACACAAGAATTGAGAAAAGATGGGGAAGAAATTCACAAGTGAACAATTCAATGATACCTTAGCAACCAAATTTTATGATAAGACAAATCCAAAATATAACTTTTTTCAACAAGAAAGCAACAATATGTTTGGAGGAAGAGAGAAGAATTTAAAGAAAAGTTAATCATGCCCAATGTTGTGGAGGCTGTGTGATGGTGGGCACTGGTGACCTTTGTATTGTAGAAGGATCAATCAATGTTGCAAAATATCAATACATTTTGCACTCTCATTTGTTACCTAGTGCTAGAAGGCTTATTGGACTGAAATTTGTATTCCAGCAGGATGTTGACCCTAACCATTCTGTGATCTAGAAAGTAATTTCTGAAAAAAAGAAAGATTACAATTATGGGTTGGCCAGCTCAGTCCTCAGGCTTGAATCCTGTCGAGATGTTGAAGGCTCCTGTTGCAAAAAGGAAACCAAAGTTGATTTGCAGAACTCAAAGCTGTCTGTGTTGATGAATGAAATATCTCCGGAAATATGCCAGGAACTGGTTTCAGAATAAAAAAAAACTGCAAGCTGAAAAGAAAGCAAACGGTGGGCACACAAAATACTAATGTAAGGGTGCCCAAATACTTTTGTTAAAGTATAAAATTAGTTTTTGCATGTTATTTTTCTTTTTATGTATGTTATGTAATAATTTGTTGTTTTTTTTTTTTCATAAAGCTGAGTCGCTACTTTAATTTATATCTTTCAATAGAACAATTAGAAATTATAGAATACATTCTTGTGTTTTTTCTCATTTTTTTTAAACTGACCAAATACTTTTGTCTTTGAATGTACATGCATCTACATTTGTTCTGTTACCTCAGCAGTTTTACAAACCTTATACCAACATAGGATAAAAAATGTCACAGTTGGCAGTTAAAATCCACATTCTTCAAAACAAAACAAAAATAAACACTGTTTGGGCATGTTTTTTTTTTGCTTTTTTTAATTGATTGGGGTCTGTAATGATTACAACATGGAAAGTTTAAATTCAAATGGGCAGGTTTAATTTCCTTGCAAAATGTAAAGCCTTTTTTGATTTGCTACTGCTGGGGAAATTCCCCTGAAGAAAATTATTAACACATGCTTTGTCCTTTGAAACAGTATTTATAATACAAGTGATACAACATAATTTATACAAACAAGCTGCAACTTAAATCCCTAACTCCAGGATCAAAGTGGTTATAATATTGGATGGAGGCTTCAAGGGCTAAGTGGGTGTCAGACATGACATTTTAGAAGGGGTGATAACTAATGCTTGAACCATTTTCTTTTGTCTTATTGCCGTTACCGCCACTTACCTTACCATTGTGCTGAAAAAAACGGTTCTTTTTTTATTTAAAAGAATAAGTAGCTTCGAATTGGTTCAAATTACTTTTTCAGTTTTACTGTTCCATTACCTTTTATGATATTTCTAATCATTAAGCCAGTGTTAAGGTGCTTTGACTGAGTTCAGGAGCTGCTGTTCAGTTCCAGGTGTCTGTCATAAACCTGTCATGTATGCTAGGTCAGCCAAAGTGAAGTGTCTATATATTGGTAAGCACCAGCACCTTGTAATATACAGCAGAGTATTATCAGCAAAATAAAAGGAAACTTGATCCAAACAAAACTGTAATGGTAAAAACAAACAAACAAAAAAAAAGTTTGAAAACATGCATCAACCATTCAAATGTATTTGCCCAATCCACCACCTTTCCCCTACTAAACTGTCCTTTGGATATATAGTGGGTGGCCTAAAATGTTGTGTTGCCAGGTTTCATTGCGGTGAATGTAGTTTTTTTTTTTTTTTTTTTTTTTTTCACATCACAGTAAGAAAGCTGCATTCAGACTATACCAATCGTTTGCATCACGTGTTCTCATAGAAAAGCTGCTTCAGTTATTTACTGTAACTGCTGCATCAAGAAAAAATTTCTGGAGAACAGCAGGAAAAAATATGTGTGTGACTCATTCTCTGAATATTTTGAGTTTAAACAGGGCAAAGCTTTAATGGTATTTTCTTGCCAACAACAAGTAGTAAATCCCATGTAACCAGAAATACATGACTTAATCCCTGGTTTTATTAAGGACCACAGCTTTACCCCTTATTACTTTCTGTGGAATATACACCACTTAAACAGGAAGATTGATACGATATTGATATTTAAAAAAAAAAAAAAAAAAAGGAAATTGTGTATGGAAAGTTCTATGAAAATCAATGGTGGCTATCCATTTTTTTCACTATAATCTTAACATGTTAAATAACCATATATAACTACACAAAAATAATGCCTTAAACCCTTTAAGTTAATTAAGAATATGCATAATTTAAAATACGTTAGCATAAAATTCAGCATCCTGGTACCTTTATTGTAGTTTCAATCACTGTAGTGAGTTTGAACAACAACACATGAAGTGTTTATGTACCAGGAAGCTTCAACAAATTTTCATCTATAGTATTATATTTCAAATACATACAGTGCCTTGCAAAAGTATTCAGACCCTTCCTATGGTGTCCCATTTTGTGAAATTACAAAATGATGCATACCCATTTTTTAAACTTAATATTGTATTCAAAACTTGAATGCTCAAACTGAAGACTTCTAAGGGTAAGAAAAGTTACAGTAAATGTCAGCAAAAAAGAAAGAAAAAACTGAAATATGTTGATTGCATAAGTATTCAGACCCGTCAACTCAATATTTGGTGGAAGCACCTTTGGCAGCGATTACAGCCGCAGGGCTTTTTGGGTAAGTCTCTACTAACTTTGCACACCGGCTTGGTGCAATTTGTGCCCATTCTTCTTGGCAGATTTGCTCAAGCTCTCTCAAGTTGCTTGGGCATTGCTTATGGACAGCAGTTTTCAAGTATTTCTACGGATTCTCAATAGGATTCAAGTCAGGACTTTGACTGGGCCACTCACAGGCATTCACTTTCTTATTCTTAAGCCACTCCAGTGTAGCTTTGGCCTCGTGCTTTGGGTCATTATCCTTCTGAAAGGTGAATTTTTGCCCCAGTTTTAAGTCTTTAGCAGACTGAAACAGATTTTCCTCTGGTATTTGCCTGTACTTTGCTCCATCCATTTTCCCTTCAATCCTAACAAGCTTTCCAGTCTCTTCTGAGAAGCATCCCCATAGCATGATGCTGCCACCACCATGCTTGACTGTAGGAATGGTGCTGACTGGCAGAAGTGCTGTTGGGTCTGCGCCGAATGTAACGCTTGGCATTTAGACCAAAAAGTTCCAATTTGGTCTCGTATGACCACAACACCTTTTGCCACATTTTTGCAGGATCACTCAGGTGCTTTGTTGCAAACTCCATGCAGGCTTTGAGATGGCTTATTTTTAGTAATGGCTTCCTTTTTGCCACCCTGCCATACAGGCTACTTTTGTGAAGTGTTTTGGATATTGTTGACTGATGCACATTTTCTCCCATCTCAGCCATTGAACTCTGTAGCTCCTCATAGTGGCATCTCACCAATTTCCTCCTTGCTCGGCTGCTCAGTTTGGAGGGACGGCCTGATCTAGGCAGTGTCTGGGTGGTACAATGCACCTTCCATGTCTTGATGATTGAGTAGACTGTGCTCACAGGGATATTCAGAGACTTCAATATTTTTTTGTACCCTTTTCCTGATCTGTGCTTTTCAATGACTTTATCTTGCTTGAAAGCTCCTTGGTCTTAATGGTTGAGTATTTGCTTGAAATTCACTACCTGACCAAGGAACCTCACAGAGACAGGTGTTTTTATTCTGAAATCATGAGAACCACTAATATTGCACAGGCCATTGAACTAATTGTGTGGCTTGTTAAGGTCATTTTGTGCACTTGAATTAATTTAGGTATGACTTTTCCATTTTTATTTCATATTAATTTTCTATTTACTTCTTTTTGTTTTTGCTTTGAAAGTGTGGAGTAGGTTGTGTATATAACACATTAATTCCTACTTCAAAGCGTCATGGTTGTAAGCTTTAAAGCAACAAAATGTGAAAATTGTGAGAGGGTCTGAATACTTTTGCAAGGCACTGTACATATTCAACAGGCAGAACCAAAGGATTTTTAACAGAACAAAGTGGGCCAGTGCTGACAAAAGGTATTGTATATCATTTCTAAGAAAGGGTCTTTTTTTGTTCAAGAGATGCAAGTACAGATTGAGCAGTCAGATTAAATATCTTATACAAAAGATGCCCTACATAGAACGTCAAATTACAGAACACATTTTAAAACCATGGTTTGCACTCTGATAATAGACAATAATAATAATAATAATAATAATAATAATAATAACAATAATAATAATAATAATAATAGAATTACTGTGCCATAAGCCAGACATACAATAAATTATATTTATTGGGATGGAAATATGTACCCTCTGGTGTGAAATGGAAAAGCGTGATAAATTAGCCAAGAAAACTGTAAACTTAACAGTATGGGAAAGAAAACAAAAAAAATGGCAATCCTATGCTGCCAAGTTGAAGGATATATATACAAAAGAATTACTGTAAATCATCTGACAGCATACAATGGGAGTTTGTATTTAATGCCAGGCAATGGCATGTTATACATTTTATAAAAGGTAGATAATAAATTAATCTGTATTTATATGACACCCCTTTCACTGGGTATTTAACTGGACCGTCTTTTGTTGCCAGGTGATTCATACATTAGTCTAGCAGTGGGAGAGTGAATTCATAAATTAATCATTCTATTTGGCAAGGCATTTACATTTTCTTGCACATAATGTCACACCAAACCCAGATAAAACCATATTTGAAAGTAAAAAAAAAGGCAATTTGTACATACAAAAGGTGAACCCAGACAGCAAAACTACTGATGTTTCAAAGAGAACAATCTCAAAACTGGGCCATTCTGTTTGCTGAAGATTTCCACTACTCTGGGCCCTTACTGACTCTTCCATAAAGTATCACTGCAAAAGTGGTGATAATATACATTTACTGATGGTAACTACTACTTATTCTTCTTAGATGGTTTACTTCCGCCTTATAATTTCATTGTTATTAGTCATCCTTACAGTATTTTACTTTTGTATTTATTTCACATTTTTACATTGATTTTCACTTGCAGTATTTAATTAACATATTAATGCATCAAGAACATGATTCAGTGTCTAAAATGATCCTCCTACAATACCTTTTCTTTTTTTTAATGTTTTAGTTTACATTTTAAAACATAATACAGGTGAGGGCCACCTACAATGGAGAGGTTTGCACAGAAACTGTAGGAATAATACTTTGACAAAAATAAATAAATAAATAGATAGATAAATAAATACATCATATCCATTCATGAATGACATTCCTCCTTGGGGGTGGTACTGTTCTTTGACAGCGGGTTATAATTATGTAACTGCTGCTCTAAGGGTTAATGAACGCTGGAAAGTGGGTAGGTGTCTTCCTCGTCGCTCACCAACTCTCCGGCCTGGTAGTAAAATAATTATGAACACACTGAACTTGGCAAAGCAAACTAAAAACTGAACTCAAAAAGTCCCCAATTCACATAGTGCGGTTGAGTTTCAAAGGGAAACTGGAAATTAATACTGAACTGCAGGAAGCAAGTCAACCCTCTTATAGCTCTGTTTCTTGGGTAAAGCTACTTCCCTTGGTACACAGACGTTAATACTAACAATACAACTACTACTACTACTACTAATAATAATAATATATTATTATTATTATTATTATTATTATTATTATTATTATTATTATTATTATGCTACAAATGTCAGCTCCTCCGATTTATTGTTTTTAGATTCCTTACATTCATTCTCTTGTTTTCCTGCCTTTTTTTATTTCAACAGGTCCAGAAATGTCGTCAAAACAACAACACGGTTTATTGAGAGAAGCGTCTCATCAAATTATGGCTGGCGGTTCCGCTGGTAAGTCAACACTTTAATAACAATTTTGAGTTCTTGTTTGCAATTCCTATTGCAAAATCGCGTGACAGGTATAAGTCTTTTTTGTGTAGACATTTTCTATTACGTTGGTCTTCGGTCGAATAGCAGACAACATAGTTTTCCTAAAAAGCAAAAACAAAACAAAACAAAACAAACTCTTTTGCATGTAACAACAAGAACGTATCAGTTTGATGGCAACCCGGGTGAATCACGTTACGAAATTGAGCCTTCGTAGCACTAGTAGTCTTCATTTTTGGTTGGCTAAACTTTAGTTCCTGGGTTGTGGTTACATTATTACAGTATTTTGACAGAGGGCAGGTACTAGTGTAAGGTTTGTTTTTTTTTTTAGATCATCTGCTAAATCAGACTTTCCCGTTTTTTTTTTTTTTTTTTTTTATTAAGTATATGAAAAACTACAAAGTGGTATGTAATTATTAACATAGCATTATTTAACAAGTTTCATTCGACTTTATAAAACGTGTTAATTCTATAGGGTGATGCAAAACCTTTGGCCGCGGCTGTAGACTAGTCCACATTTTAGTCCAGTAGATGTGGAGTAAATCACTGGTACACTGCAACTGACCCAAAGCTTCTGCTTTGCTTGTGTTTACTATGCAGTTTACTAATGATTATAGAGACATATTTGCTTGACCACCATACACATAAAACACAACTGCAGGCAACTGGTGATTTAAAAGAAAAAAAATTGCCTACAGATCTGTATATATTCCTGTTGGAAATTGATATTAATGTTTTTCAATTGGCCATACTGGTTCAAGAAAATTGATTCATTGATTCAACATTGATTCTCTTGTATGGGGTTGTCATACAGTGGGCACCTTCCATGGCTGTTAGCAATACAATGTGTTGCTTATTAATATTAAAATGTTGCTTTCTTCTAACTATATAAATACGTTGGAGTTCACAATCATAGATGTGCATGGAAGGCAACATTGTAACAAATCCATAAAACATTAAACAATGTACACCTGACTTGCTGTAGATACAATAAAACTTCTACGTGAACATTTATTGCAGCCTAAATCACTACATTACGTAGTAGTCCCTGAAATCATTTAATCTGCAAAGTAAAGAAAATGGTGTAAAAATATTGGTACAGACGGCACTTCAAATCCACTGCAACATTAAGTGTAGCCAGACTCATAATGTGTCCAGTGTCTCATGAGATGTTATTCACTTGTAGGAGCTGGTCTCGAGAACTTACACTATCAACCAGCTGAGATCTGGGCTGCACAGAAGGCAATACAGCTCCCAATATGTGTTGCTTTAAAGTACTCCTGAATGGGAACTGTCATACAGACAATCTTGATGACACTGTATGTGAACGTGTGACAGTAACTGATGATAAAGGGCAGTCAGACCTCATATTGGTCCAGGGGAGTGTACATTTATATATTGGCATGACATTTCACTTCCACTTCTTGGCTAAACTAGTTTTGTAATATAAAGAGACTATTTAGTCTAGCAGCAACGAGGACCAAGAGACAGACTGGCATAGTTGGTAGTATGGAGAGGGAGTGAATGATAGCAAAGCTGAAACTGGACTTGTAGTTACAGATGTGTAAGGTAGCCTTGCCAGTGGGTGGAGATTTGGAGGCAGAGGAAAGATCAGATAGATTAATAATAAATTGTCCTCTTTGAATCTCTGTCTGTCTAAGTATAGCAGAACCATAACGTGTTTTATTGTTTTTCATTGAGTTTACAGACAGAAATGTGCAGTGTGCCAAATGTTTGTTTTTTTTGACACATGAACATTATTTAGGCTTTTGAGAGTCTAGTCAGCAAACTCTGTGGCTCGTATTGGTTATACAGAGTTAAATTTGTGATTAAAAAAAAAAAAAAAAAAAAAAACCCTCTACAAGTTAGTGGAGAATGGAGCCATCTTCATTAGTGACCTTATCTGCCTGAACAATCAGTACCACGGAAGGGCTATATTCACAAACCATTCAACCCAATGCCGAGGTTGCACATTTTTTTTTGTAAAGGAAAAACAAACTGCTAATGTTAGACAAAGCCTTGGGAATTTATCATTGTTAAAAAAAAAAGGAAACTGTGCTGTTAATCAGTTTTCCCATGTTTCTTGGTAAATGTCAGGGCAATACTGGTGGAAGGATTGACTAGCAGCTTGCCTGCTTCTAGTCAATATTAATACAAAGAAATGTCTGTGTGACCATGTAAATCTGAAGTTAACCTGTATCAATAGTATGGTAAATAGACAGCCTTGTATTTTGCTCACATTATTTATCTATATATGTGAAGTCAGAGGTTGTTTCATGTTATAAAATAATGTAAAATGCTACTAAACAGAGGGAATAGGTTGGACACATTGGCACATGCTCTGAGTGGAATATAAAGCTGAGAACTTTAGAAACAGGTAAAGGCAGATTTAGAGAAAAAAAAGAGATTGCAATATTGGAGAAACACAACCCAAACCCCTCAGAATTATTGCAAACACCTCAGAATATTAATTAAAAAAAAAATAAATAAAAGTTACTTTTTCTATTTTAATATTACAAAGCTTGTAACAAGGAACTCAAAAATATTTGTTTAAGTATTTAAAAGTATGCACAAGTTTTGTAACATTGCAGATAAAAAAATCGATTTTCCACTTGTGAAAAGGGTTTTAAAAGCATTCCCAAAGTAGGCGTGAGTGCTGAATGGGCTTGCATTTCAACATGCCATTCTTGAAAATGTCTTCCATGTTGTGTTTTTGATCCCACTGTACCCGGCTAGTTAAAGCTCCCAGGTGCCTGACAATCAGCACACAGTGTGTACAGTAAGTGCACTGCCACATCTTGAGGAAATTAGTTGTGGCTGTGCAATGTGTTCAGGGTGGTGTAATTAGGGATTGAATACAGCTGTGTAGGAGGGCAGTGCTGAGGGTAGTTGTGGGACTCTGTAAAGGACTGTGATTGATTTATTATTGAAGCCATTCTGTTGTTTTCAAATTTGAAGGATTGGACTATGTCCAGTTAGATAAAACAAAAATATTTAGTATGTGTTTTTCTTTGGGAGGATAGTAACTGTTTGAATCTCTCGCTGTACAATAAATATTGTATGCCACACTACATTGTAATCAGTGTGCTTGTTCATTAAATAACAGTTGTATATTTGAGCAATAACACACGACAGGGCGTGCAATTATGTTCTGCAAATATGAACTGCAGGGCTACTTTCTTCATGCTCTTCAAACAAAGTTAACATGTACATTAAACTCTGTCAACACTGCAAATCAGTATATTGTTGTGGGATAAATTGCCATGTCTGTATTGAAAATATAACTCCACTCAAAACAGCAGACAAGTAAACTAATCTTGTTTATTCCTACATACATACCGTACATGCCAATTTTGGTAGCATTTAAGATAACAAGCCATACATAACCATGTAGTTATAGTGTAATGTAACGTGGTGTCATTTGGAACATTGCAATTCATCTGGTCAATCTGTTGTTGGATTTAAATGAATGCAAAATAGATTCCAAAATGAGATCCATTTAAAAAAAAAAAAAAAAAAAAACGCTCAGGACCACCGGATATGTAAAAGTTATTCGCTGCTAAATCTCTCTGTACTTGTTATACTGTATAAATAGAAGGTGCCTGTCTGACCGACCCAACCATCTGAAAACAAAGTGAAACCCAGTACAAGAATTGAAATATTCAGGATTTACCTTGAATAACTCTCTTAGAGGTGCAGTCCACATTATCACATGTTTAATGAGGAAGGTTTCAGCCAGGCTTAACTCTCTAAATAAAGCATGGTACTGTCTGTGCTCTAAAGATATAGTGTATTGGAATTGATATGATTCTGTCTTAAGTTTACAAGCAACGTTGTGTTACTGAAACATGACATGGGAAATAGATAGGGCTTGATAACGACTATAAAAGTACCACCTCATGTCTAATTATTCCCAAAGGGATGCTATAAGCTTGGCAAATGGGATACAGTGAAGAGGTTCATCTCTGTTTGTTTTTCTGTCTGTCTGCCTGTCTGTCTGTCTGTCTGTATGTACGCATGTAAGCTGCCACTTGTCGAGTTAACTGTATTTTTTGCCATTTCTTATGATATTTCCTACATGTAGGTCTTGGTTACATACTTAATCATGATACCCTACCATATTTATAGCGGTACAAAGGAATAGTGTATGTCAATTACTAACATACTGTGGCAGAGCAAAGCTCTGCCCTTTAAATTGGCAGAGATGGGGTTAACTTCCCCTACCTGCCTGGGTTTATTAGGTTCAGGTGGCTGGGGTTGATTAGTTGATTAACGATCAATCAGCGCCCAGCCACCTGATATAAAAGGAGGCCTCTGCTTCTCATTTGGGGAGAGGGAGCTGAGGAAGCAGGTTGGTTTTTTTTTGGTTGTTTGGAGAGCTTGAATCCAGTGAAGGCATTGCCCAGCCTGGAGATTGTTATTTTTGTAAATTTTGCTTTTTGTCTTTCTTTGTGTTTAAATTGTTTTGTTTTGGCCCTTATGCCCTTTCATTTTGTGTTTATTTATAATAAAATAGTTATTTTTTTTGAACTGCAGTCTGTCTCTGGGCCTCTATCCACTCGCCAGCCTGCCACACATACCTATACTAACCAATACCTCTTTTTTTAACAAACATTTTTATTAGGCAAGAAAGAAATTGTTATAGAGTGAGAAAGGTCAGGATTTTATACAGTGGTTACCAGTAAGTTACAATACAGGAGCGCATACACAGCCTGTACACTACAGTGATGCTGGACAAGGTTTTAGATACAGACATTACATGAAGGCAACATTTCTTTCTAAAGATTCATAATGTTAAACTGCCAATACCAGTATTGCTTATTATTGTTTCTCAAAATTGCAATTTTTGTTGCCAGGCTAAAATAATAATTTCTTTAAAAAAAAAAAAAGCAAAACATAAACAGAATTTATATGAAACAAAATTGATGAAAACTTGGAAATGTGCTGCATTAATATATATATATATATATATATATATATATATATATATATATATATATATATATATATATATATAGTGCCTTGCAAAAGTATTCAGACCCCTGACCAATTCACTGTGGAAGGATCATTGATAACTCTGTGAATCTGAAGGAAAATGAAGATGAAAGAGCATTCTACAGAAGTTAGAGATACAGTAATACAAATGCATAGATTAGGGGAAGGGTACAAAATAATATCCAAGTGTTTGGATATCCCAGTGAGCACAGTTGGATCAACAATCAGGAAGTGGAAGCTGCATCACACCACCCAGGCACTGCCAAGAAAAGGCCGTCCCTCAAAACTCAGCGCTCAAACAAGAAGGCGGCCAACAATCACTTTGAAGGAGCTACAGAGTTCAGTGGCTGGGAGTGGAGTAATGGTGCACCAGTCAACCATATCAAGATCTCTGCGTAACACTGACCTGTATGGGAGGGTGGCAAGAAAGAAGCTGTTACTCAAAAAGTACCATCTGAAAGCACACCTGGAGTTTGCCAGAAAGCATGAGAGTGACCCAGCTGTGATTTGGGAAAAGGTTTTGTGGTCAGATGAGACCATGTGGCAAAGTGGTTTGTAGTGCTCCGGTGTATAGGTGAGTTGAGGTGCTCCAACAAAGGACAAACACAAAGTCTACCGGTCAGGTTTCTTTTAATGCCCTTTTTAAACTGGGTTTCAAATAATAAAGCTGGCTCTACCCAGCAATGGGTATTGCCAGTGAAAACTGGACCCAAAATAATAAAGCTGGTTCTACCCAGCAATGGGTATTACCAGCTACAAAACAAAGGGGTTGCAGTCCCGAAATAATAAACACAAAAACACGTCTCCAAACTGGGTGCTGTGGTGCAGGTGCGGTGCTCTGAGTGCTGGTGCTCGTGCGCGTTCAGGTCCGGGCTTCTTGCTGCAGCTCCAGCTTCGTATCAGCCGTCTGGCAAAACAAACACAATACTCCTCAATGAACCCACATTTAATTCAAGATTCCGTCCTTGTCTCCTCCCATTAACCACAACAAAGGAGCCGATTACGGCGCCACGTCCCCTCCGATAGCTAGTTCAATCACGTCTCCTCCAATTCATGACTGAAACTTCGCTCACCGTACTAGGGCGATGACTCCAGGTACCGTAACGCCGCCCTCTTTCTGAATGGCCGGCTCCCGACTGTCCCCAGGATGAACTGCCCAACCATTCAGTAGGAAGCCCGCAGCTCCTGTTGTACAGTGCCCTCACTGGTCGAGAGAGAGATTTTTGATTCGGATTCATTCGCTCTCCGTCACATATCCCACCGCTCAGAGTGGAGCCGAAGGAACACTCGGCTGAATCTACCTTACCCATTACACCCCCCTCCCGGGAAAAGTAATCCGCATTTTGATGATCTTTCCCTGCACGGTGTGTCATGAAATACATGAAGGGTTGCAGCGCCAGATACCACCGAGTTATCTGGGCGTTGCTATCCTTCATCGTGCTTAACCATCTGAGTGGGGCGTGGTCAGTGACGAGATTGAATGAATGACCCAAGAGGTAATAGCGTAAGGTCTGAGTGGCCCATTTAATGGCCAGACATTCCTTTTCTATGACGGAGTAGTTGCGCTCCCGAGGGAGAATTTTCTTGCTTATGTAGAGGATGGGGTGTTCTACTCCGTCGACCTGCTGGGACAAGACCGCCCCCAGACCAACATCAGAAGCGTCGGTGTGGAGGAGGAATTCCTTATCAAAATCTGGTGTGATCAGGGTGGGGGCTCGGCAGAGTCGTTGCTTAATGGTATCAAAGGCCCCTTGACATTCCCCTGTCCATTTAATTAAATTTGGTGCGCTCTTTTTAGTGAGGTTCACTAGAGGGTTTACCACTGTGGCATACTCGGGGATGAATCGACGGTAATAACCGGCCAACCCCAAGAGAGACCTCACCTGGGACTTGGTTTTCGGGATTGCCGCGTCCATCAAAGCCTGGACTTTGGTGGCGAACGGTTTCACCTGCCCATGTCCCATAATAAATCCCAAATATTGTGTTTCTTCTTTGGCAAAGGCACATTTACCCAAGTTAGCTGTCAGCTGGGCTACCCTCAGAGACTGCAAGACGGCTGCGACCCTAGCCAAATGCTCCCGCCAGGTGGAGCTGTAAATCACCACATCATCAATATACGCTGCTGCATATTCATGATGTGGGCGTAAAACCTGGTCCATTAGTCTCTGAAAGGCAGCAGGCGCACCATGTAGCCCAAACGGCATGGTTGTGAAATGAAACAAACC
The DNA here is from genome assembly GCF_017654505.1 of Polyodon spathula. Classification (NCBI taxonomy): domain Eukaryota; kingdom Metazoa; phylum Chordata; class Actinopteri; order Acipenseriformes; family Polyodontidae; genus Polyodon; species Polyodon spathula. Next base: position 24,783,895 of record NC_054550.1, read on the forward strand.
ATCAGGGGTAGAAAATGCCGTTTTCTCACGTGATCTGCGGGTTAATGGGATCTGCCAGTATCCCTTCGTCAGGTCCAAAGTCGAGATGAACCTCGCCGTTCCCAGTCTGTCTAGAAGCTTGTCAACCCGAGGCATGGGATATGCATCGAACTTGGCAATAGCGTTCACCTTGCGGAAATCAACGCAGAAGTGGTTGGTGCCGTCCTTTTTGGCGACTATCCCAATCGGACTGCACCACTTGCTCCTGGAAGGCTCAATCACCCCAAGCTCGAGCACCGCCCGCACCTCTTTGCGAACGCCACTTCGTCGACTTTCTAGGATCCGGTAAGGTCTCTCTCGAACCGTGACACCTGGGGGAGAGATAATGTCATATTCAACGAGATTAGTTCTGCCGGGCACATCAGAAAAAACATCCCTGAACTCCTCAATTAACCTACGCAGATCTCTCTGCTGATCTGGGAGTAACTGTTCCCCCATCGGAATGTTCTGTATGCTAGGAGCCTCTACAGGGTCCAAAATCATCCTCTACCTCACCTGGGGCTATAAATAAATTCCCTTGCCTGCCAGGGCTTTAATAAATTGACATGGTAAATTTCCCGTTCATTACGGCGATCGGGCTGCCGAATTTCATAATTAACTTTCCCTATAGCCCGAATCACCTCATATGGCCCCTGCCATTTAGCATATAGCTTCGATTCCGACGTGGGAAGAAGCAGCATTACCTTGTCTCCTGGCCGAAAGGTCCGAATCCGTGCATTTTTGTTGTAATGCTGCTGTTGTCGGTGCTGTGCCGATTTTAGATTGTCCTGGGCCAAACGACCGACCAAATCCAGGCGATCACGGAGTAGGAGCACATGCTGCACTACGTTTTTGGACGAGCCTTTGTGCTCCTCCCACCCCTCTCTCAACAGATCGAGGATACCGCGAGGTTGTCGGCTGTACAGGAGCTCAAAGGGGGAGAACCCTGTTGAACTCTGCGGCACCTCTCTCACTGCAAAAAGGAGGTAGGGGAGAAGCGATGCCCAATGTTTTTGCTCTTGATTCACAAATCGTCTCAGCATCTGTTTTAATGTTTGATTAAAACGTTCCACCAAACCGTCCGATTGTGGATGATAAACGGACGTCCTGATGGGACGTATTTTTAATATTTTATACACCTGCTGTAGCGTTTGAGACAGAAAGTTAGTCCCATGTTCTGTCAGTATTTCTTTGGGGATCCCTACTCTCGACATAATCTGTACTAGTTCTTTGGCTATTGCAGCGGCACTAGTGGACCTCAATGGAACTGCCTCTGGGTATCGCGTTGCATAATCCACCACTACTAATATATGCGTATACCCAGAGTCAGAAGGTAGCAAAGGGCCCACTATGTCCATTGCAATGCGCTCAAAGGGAGTGGAAATAATTGGCAGTGGGACCAAAGGAGCGGGGCGCACTCGACCCGGCGCTAGTCGCTGGCAGTCTGGGCATGTGGCTACATATTTCGACACTTCATTATGAAGTCCTACCCAATAAAATCGAGCCAATATGCGTTCCCTCGTCTTGTCGGCTCCCAAGTGTCCTGCAAAGGGGATGTCATGCGCCAACCTCATGACCTCAGGCCGACACGACGGGGGTACCATCAATTGCGTTACAGGCTGTCCTGTGCCCGTGGCAGGGTTTACCCTATACAGTAATTGCCCCTTGATAATGAAGTGTGGATATACCAGCGCCCCAGCGCCTTCAACGTCCTTACCTTCAATAGACCGGACCTGTTCCCAAGCGTGCACCAGTGTGGGGTCGTTTTTCTGGTCCCACACTAGGTCCGCGCTTGAGCCCCACATGTCCGGTACATTGAGAGGGGCTGGAGTAGCATCTGCCCTGGATGACCCAGTAACCTCGCCCTCTCGGTCACACTGTGTACCGACTCCCTTTGAGTGGCGTTTGATACCATCTGCGCTCTTTCCCACCAGTCCCCAGCCTCGTTTCAGAGATGCACCTTCCCATTTTTCGATCCGTCTCTCTTTCTTTGTTTTCCTAGGACAAAAAAGAGAATTAAACAGGTCGGCTTGCAGGGGAAAAATATCACCAATCGTTTCCCCTGCTCTGTCTGCCATGGTTACGTGTGTGGTCGGGACTGCCTTTTGGAGCAATTGTCGATACTGTGGCCAGTCCCGACCCAGGATTACGGGATGCGGCAGCCTTTCCACCACCCCCACTATGAGGTGACGTTGTGTCGAACCTATCGACACATTTGCTTTTAGGGTGGGATATGTCGTCGTGTCTCCATGGATACAGGAGATCGCCACCTTGCCTTGTGGCTGCCACGACATACCGCCTAAGAGAGACGTTTGAATTAAGGTCTGTGCACACCCTGAGTCCACTAAAGCATGGGTACTCACATTACCAACCACTACATCAATAATACAAGGCCCCTCCCGACCCTTTCCCCGTACCTTACCTGCCTCAGATGCCAGAGAACAGGTTGCCACGTTGCACTCCATTGCCGCGGGGCACAAGCGGGCGATGTGTCCAGGCTCATGGCACCTGAAACAGACGATCGGGGCAGAAGGCACTGGGGTTAGCTGTCTGTCCCGCTGCTGATACTGCAGCGGGTCGGGGGCAGTAAATCTACCCCAGCTGGGGGCCAACCGCTGTCTCCATGGTAGGGAGGTGGGCCGGCCCATTGAGGCTGGTGATCTGGGAGGTCTGGTTCCCAACTGGAGAGACGAGGGCACTGATCCGCGGGTGATGGGCGCGCCGAGAGGGGTCAGTAGTCCGGTCTTTACGGAGACCAGGGAGTCCTCATAATCCTCCGCAAGTCTGACAGCGGCCTCCAAGGTGGTCGGATTGTGGCGCCGTATCCATCCCTGGGTCTCGGAGCCGACCACATGGCAGAACTGCTCCAGGACGATGGCTTCCCCCATTTGCTGACCCGTTTTTTCTGCCAGGTTGAGCCAGTGCACCATGTGGTCACAAAGTTTTTGCGTGACCACCCTGGGGCGGGTCTCCCGTGGCCTCCGATACTCCCGGAACCGCAGCCGATGTCTCTCCCCCGTGATATTGAGGCGTCGGAGGATGGCCTGTTTGACCAGGTCGTACTGGCTAGCCTCCTCGTTGGTCATGGCCTGATATGCTGCCTGAGCCTCCCCGATCAGACAGGGACCCAGTTGGCTGGCCCAGTACTCCTTCGGCCATGACGCAGTGGTGGCCAACCGCTCGAAGGCAACCAAGTACGCCTCCGGGTCATCCTCCGCAGTCATCTTTTGCGCCCGTGTATTGAGAAGCGCCATCACGGGTACTGCTGGAGTTCGGGGTGCGTTTCCAAGACCGACCCTCTTGATCAGCGCCGTGAATCTCTCCTCCCTCTGTCTATCCTCTGTCTCCCGTCTGTGCTCCAGTGCCTGTAGCAGCGTGGTTAGTGCAGCCATGTCCATGGATCCCACTACTGACACCAATTGTGGCAAAGTGGTTTGTAGTGCTCCGGTGTATAGGTGAGTTGAGGTGCTCCAACAAAGGACAAACACAAAGTCTACCGGTCAGGTTTCTTTTAATGCCCTTTTTAAACCGGGTTTCAAATAATAAAGCTGGCTCTACCCAGCAATGGGTATTGCCAGTGAAAACTGGACCCAAAATAATAAAGCTGGTTCTACCCAGCAATGGGTATTACCAGCTACAAAACAAAGGGGTTGCAGTCCCGAAATAATAAACACAAAAACACGTCTCCAAACTGGGTGCTGTGGTGTAGGTGCGGTGCTCTGAGTGCTGGTGCTCGTGTGCGTTCAGGTCCGGGCTTCTTGCTGCAGCTCCAGCTTCGTATCAGCCGTCTGGCAAAACAAACACAATACTCCTCAATGAACCCACACTTCATTCAAGATTCCGTCCTTGTCTCCTCCCATTAACCACAACAAAGGAGCCGATTACGGCGTCACGTCCCCCTAAAGTACCCTAAGCCCCGCCCCCTCCGATAGCTAGTTCAATCACGTCTCCTCCAATTCATGACTGAAACTTCGCTCACCGTACTAGGGCGATGACTCCAGGTACCGTAACGCCGCCCTCTTTCTGAATGGCCGGCTCCCGACTGTCCCCAGGATGAACTGCCCAACCATTCAGTAGGAAGCCCGCAGCTCCTGTTGTACAGTGCCCTCACTGGTCGAGAGAGAGATTTTTGATTCGGATTCATTCGCTCTCCGTCACAGACCAAGATAGAGCTTTTTGGCCAAAACACAAAGCACTATGTGTGGCTCAAATCTAACACTGCCCATGCCTCAAGACACACCATCCCTACAGTGAAGTATGGTGGTGGCAGCAGCATGTTGTGGGGATGCTTCTCATCAGCAGGGACTGGGCATCTTGTTACAATTTAAGGAAGAATTAATAGAGCAAAATACAGGAAAATACTGCAAGAGAATCTGCTTCAGTCCACTAAAAAACTGAAGCTTGGGAGGAAATTCACATTTCAGCAGGACAATGATCCCAAGCACAAGGCCAAAGCAACATTGGAGTGGCTCAAGAACAACAAGGTGAATGTCCTACAGTGGCCTAGTCAAAATTGCGGTCCACAATCGTCGTCCAACCAACCTGAACAACCTGGAGCAAATCTGCCAAGAAGAATGAGCCAAAATGACTCCGACACTGTGTGCAAAGCTGGTACAGACTTACCCCAAAAGACTTAAAGCTGTTATTGCAACGAAAGGTGGCTCTACCAAATATTAATGTGTGGGGGTTGAATACTTATGCAAACAAGATATTTCAGTTTTTTATTTTTCTTAAAAATATTTCCCAGCATAAAACCAATGTCACCTTACAATAATTGATTTTGAGTTTAAGTGTTTAAAAATAAAATATCGAACAGAACGAAATTTCAATGTACCATTTGTAATTCAGTAATATGAGAGAATTGGTCAGGGGTCTGAATACTTTTGCAAGTATATATATATATATATATATTAATGCAGCACATTTCCAAGTTTTCATCAATTTTGTTTCATATACATTAATTAATGTTGTCTATGTGTTGTTCCCACTTTAATAATAAAAAAAAAAAATATCCTAAATTCTCAGCCAAGTCTCAAATTAATCAGGCAAATTGGTGTTAGAAGGACTGGAATGGGGCCCACGTTTTTGCATGCCAGAACCTGCTGTTTCTTCTTGTGATTATTACTTTGTTAATGCATTCGGCTGTTATTTTATGTTGCATTACCCCTTTTGGCAACTAACGTTAAGATTTCCAGTTGCATTGCAAGCTGTAGCCCCTAAGACAATAGGGCATGCATGGTTTATTGTTGTGCCATATTTGGGTGTTGACTCGCAAAATCAGAAGCTAACTATTAGAATGCTGTTCCGATCAGTTTTATTGTGCCCTGAGAAACATTTGGTTAATGAGATATTACAGAAGTAATATTGGAACACCTCGTGCACCTGTTTGATGCTGGCAATACCATCCAGATACTCGCTGGTCTGCTTCCAATGTATAGAATCCAGAGAATTATTGGTTCCCTGGAAATCAGGCAGGTGTAAGAGGTTGTACATCTAAATGTAATATTATCCCTTGTTGGGATCCACATATAGTACAGTTATTGTCGCAAAACAAAGGCCTAGTGTGGTAATGGTAATGGTTTCTTTTATAACACAATACATTCCATTCTTTACTATTGAAACTTAGAGCATTGAATTCAGAGTCTTTAGAAAAGCAATTGAATTATAAAAAAAAATTCAAAATCGAAGATTCAGCTTTAAGGGGAGGCAGTTAGTTCTCATCGTGTTGGTACCTGTGTAACAGACGCCAGTGGTTATATAGAAATTTGGAAAACAAACCTCGAGCAACAGGCCCAGTTTCTCAGAATGTTATTTTTGGCTGCACATTTCACTTTTACAAGCTAACTCTGGAATCATGATATGGAAATTATTGGTTTAGGTCTAGAGTGGGCAACCTGATGCCAAGTCGTCTGTCATAAAACAATAATGTAATTGATCCATCATTTGAAGGTAACTTTTTAGGCCTTGGTATAAATAGTCCCAGACATACAGCGACAACTAACACAAGCATCAATTAGATAGATGTATATTTGGCTGCTCCTCTGGAAACCTCCCTTTTCTCATTACTGTTTTATCTACAGAGAACAATACTTAGTATTAAATCACACAAGGAACCCAATTCTATTCTGTTTATATATTTTATAATCTTATATTAATTGTTTCTTTTCTATTTCTTTGAGTGTTCTTTTAGCCTTTTATCTAATCCAACTAATAACAGAGTTGGTTAGAGAGTGGTAAAGGAGTGAAACGGCTAGCATTGCTAGGCTCCAAAAATGTTTACTGGCATGTAAGACCAGTCATAATTTGTGATTAATGTATTGCTAGTAGACTGGCAAAGTCAGCATCCATAATATTCAGACTTTAACCACACGTTTACACGGACCAGGACTACTTGATGAAATCACACAGGTTCTCATCATTATGCTTCACATGAAAGCACCAAAGGTATATGGATGTAATCCGTGCATATATAAATACACACACACACACACACACACACACACACAAACCAATAAAACATGTCTAATAATAATATACAATTATTAGTTTTTTTTGGTAAGTCTATACAATAATGAGCTCTCCATATCTGGCCAGTTTGAAGGTAGGCCTATAGTTTAAAAATATGATTTATAAATATTTTATCTGGGTTATTTATTTGAATATAAATTTCAGAATTAAAGACCTTTAAAAACACAATGTGTATGTCATTACATGTATTTAATTACTTTTAGCATTACTATATTAAGTTTGCAAGTCTGTAAAGGATTGTTTGTTCTAAATTTTTAATTTTTTTTAATTTTTTTTTTTTTTAAATAGCAGCAGAAAAATAGCCAAGCCTAGTACTAATGGCATAAAATAGAATGTTTTGTATTTCATTATTTGGCATGAATGGGGGTGTCTGTCTGTTCATTTGTCCATTGGTATGTCACACAATACATTTCTGCTGTATATTGAGGTTCATCCATCAATCTTTATGTCACACTTATAAGAATTGCTTATCAAATTACGATTACACATTTGATTTCTAATCCTTATTCTATACGCTGTTGATATGCCACAGCCATCAATGTATGCCTCATGCTGATAGCTCTAATTTTTAATTAGCTGTCATGACTGGGGGTGTATGTTACTCGCATACTTGTTTGTTTAGTTTATTTTTATTTTTATATAGGGTAGAATATTTCTTAAGTTAATGTCTGCTCCAGCCACATGGTGGCACTGTTGAACTGTAATTAACCTGTTTTTATTTTACAAAAAATGATGAGCATGTACAGTATTTTTTGCTAAAATAAGTGAACAGGGTTAATTAACATTTTCTCTTTGACGTAATTTCAAGAGGTACTCAATCCAGAACGTTCTCACAGATATATTTGAATAAGATGCTTAATTGTATCGATAGCACCTTTTATCCCTGGTCCTCTCATTGTTGTTGGGATTGGGAAGTACAGAGTTTTCAGATACAATACTGTTTACTTCTTTGGTCTACAGTAGTGAGGCTGAAACATGTTCCTGTTCCATAACGAACAAGTTGAATCTGTTTGCCTCTTATGACATTGTGTAAAAATGTTGGAAAGGTGGCATTAGATACAAATAAAAGATACAATTATAAATGATTTGATCTAAAGAGACAAATTCACCAAAAGCTGATGCAGATATAATGAACGAGAATAAAAACTTTCTTTTGTTGAACTGGTGAAGGTACAGAAAGTGGACACAAACTAAAAGTTTATCTTTGTATAAAATGCATGTTTTGTCTCAGGAACTTTGACAAGTGGCTAAGTAATGTTTTTTTAAGCTGCTTATTTAATGGGTTAAATGTTTAGAACCCTTATTCAGCTTGAACTGCTCTACACAGTTATTAATGCAGTTGATGTTAATATATAGGGAAACAGAATTCAGTATAAAAATAATAACACTTATAGCTGTACTAAAAATAAAATAAAACAAAGCTGTGGCGCACCAATGAAAGCGATTTTCCAAGGCATTGGAGGACATGAAAGTGCTGGGAAGTTTGACATAATGATCTTTGAAGCCGCACAGTAATAGTTCCAGTTCAACTCTTCAGAAAAGCTCCCCTAATTGTCACTTTTTGCTATTAGACGCATCAATAACTATGATTAAAGGAACCTCAGCCTGGCACTGTAGATAATTGATTTGTAATGTATTAGTAGCAGCAGTATGAAAGAGAAGTTGGTTCTGATGCCGGAGACAACAATTGATGTCTCAGAAGGTGCTTTGTTGTAATTTAAGCAGAAACATTGGAAATGAGAATGTAATATGTTGTAGCCTATAATGGCAAAATGGCTCATAATCTAAGGTAGATTCAAAAGTGGAGGGTCTTAAGGTGGATCTACACTGGAAGCGAGCAACGAGATGCAAGCAAAATTTGTATCTACACCAAAAGCAATATTTTAGCAGAAACTGTCACGTGACCCTGTCCTATCCATCATCTACCACCCAATCCCACACAAGATAGAGGAGGCCCATTTACAACACCATTCACGCAGCACATAGACTACAGAACAAACAAGCAAAGCCGACACACACCAAAGAGAGAAATGACAGGTGAAGTTTCCAGACATCCAGGAGAGAGAGAGGTCCCGCTGACAGAGAGAAGAGGGAAACCACACACAATCACACTTGCAGTAATACAACACAATACACCCCATCGCCCACAAAACAGTACTCAAACAACTACTTACATAATTTCCCCTTCTGGTCCACCCTCTCCCAACAGTCCGTACTGCATAAAGCTGTTGAGGGCGGGGCTTATCCTGGAACTGGGGTTGGGGCAGGGACTGAGACTGACCCTAGGTCTGTGCCTGGAAATAGGGCTGAAGCTGATCCTGGGTGTGGTTTTGTGAGTGGTTTTAAACTGACTTTGCTTCTGGTTGGTCTTTTTCACTCTAGTCATTCGCGACTGGCAGGAAAAATAGAACACATTTTTATTCCTGTGGATTCGCTCACTTCACTCAGACTGACCGCTCGCATCGGTGTAGACGCACCCATACACTCCACTTCTAAATGATTTGTTCTCATCACTCGCAGTCAGTGTAGGCACACCCATACACTCCAGTCACTTCTAAATGATTTACTTGCACCGCTCGCCTCCAATGTAGATCCACCTTTACTGATCCTTAGTCTAGTTAACAGAAAAATACCATTATGCACAATCACTTGATAGGAATTAATCACGACTTTTCTCATCTTTCATTATTATCAATACAAGTTTTGCTGTCTTTATTTTCACTTGTACCCCGGTGAAGTTAATTTATTTTCCAGCACAGTATCACTTAACTTAATTAGCCTTAAACACCCGTTGTACTGAAGGTGCTCTTAAATAGGGTCTAAAAGTGGAATTATGTAGCGAAACATTAACAAGATTAAGAGATTTCTGCTACTTCTCTTCATACCACATACTGTAGTGCTACAACAATTTATCAGATCCCTGTTTTTGCATTAATTGATTCATATTTTCAAGAAATATTTCAATCCATTCTAAATCCTGCTTCTTATAATACTGTTTTTTTTACTAAACTAATTTAGATTTGCCATGTCAAATTATTGTTGTGTTCATATAAATAGTTTGTTGTTGAATATGTAGTTGGATATGTAGAAAACTGTAAAAATGAAATTTTCTTTTTAAATTTAAAATGAAAGTAACGTGTTTTCTCTGGCTTGTGTCACTTGGTGTAGCACGGAATCCAGGCTGAACTGCTGCAGCCTGCTGCTTTGCAGTTTTCTAATTAAAATCTTTCTGCCGAAGCGCTGTGGCTAGCTTCAAGACAAAGTCTTTACTACTGATATTTTTTCTGGTGGCAATCCTTGTACAAAATGAAGGAATTGATGATTGCCAGGTCCAGTAGAAATAACAACAGGCTTGTGTGTGTGTGTGTGTGTGTGTTTCTATATATATATATAAAATATTGTAGGCTATATTCAAAATAAAAATATGTATTATAAAAGCCTGTCAAAATAACTGCTATGGTGGTTCTAGGTGGGTGGGATTTTAACTTCCTTATTTGTGTGATCGTGCCTTTCAAACATCAGGGTATTTACATATATTTAGGGAAAGTGATTAACGGACAACTGCATAACTTTGAGACATGCAGAGTAATTTCAGTTTGAAACCCTCAAACCAGAAGCCTGGTGGTTCTAGTGTTAATAATAATAATAATAATAATAATAATAATAATAATAATAATAATAATAATAATAATAATAATAAATACATTTTTTAGAAAGCTTACTTTCCGCATAGAATTTAATTTGTGGCTTGCTTCTTACTAGTTTTGTAACATAGCAACCGGTTTCACAGACCATGATTCATATTGGACTACCTTGCCTTAGGTAACATAAATTATCAGGGCCTGTGAAACCACAAAAAAAATTACTATTTGCTTTGATAAGTCAGACCCAATATTTATTGTTGTAAGTGGCACTGAGTATTTGTTAAAATAATGTTTAATAAGGTACAACATGTATACATACAGTAATATACTGTAGGGCTATAGTGCTTTTCAATAGAGACATGTTTTGAAACCCAAACAAACCCACTAATTAGTAGAATGTGTTTATTGTCCCTTTTTGAAATTCCCACACTAAAAACTAAAGAGTCATTCAACAAACCTTTGTGAAAACTTAAACGCAGCAAAGAAACCTTGTGAAAACATACCTACATCAGGTAGGAGAGACGAGACAGCGATTCTTTTGTGATGTTTTACTGTGTTTTAAAATTAAAAACCTACTGATTTTAACAAATGTTGTAGAATCCATATATTATAAAAATGAACAAATGGGACAGACGTGAACTACTTCAGATTATAATTGCATGTTAGGGGTCAGATGAATTAATCTTAAACCACCAGTGGTTTATTATGTCAGCAGAACTCCGGTGCAATTATAACAGTGTAATTCACCACAGCCCATCCACTGTTCTGTAGGTATAAATTAAGTTTGATGCAAGCACTGGGGTCTATTATAATGATTTAAACAGTGGTTGATAATAATACAGCCCGTGTAAAAAAATCTGCCTTATTGTGGAACCCTTTCTACTGTATTTTAAAGGGGTTGAATAAAACACTCCTAGGGTGACATGAGATGGATTCTGATAGTTTGGCATTGATAAGATCATTAAATACACTGAGTCATTAAACGTATTGGTCCAACATTTAAATGTTTGCCACAGCACTAATTGTTATTAATTGTGTTCAGGTTAAAACAGAGAAATTAGACATGAACCAATACGTGCTTTTTATAGTTTGCTTTCCTCCACTCAATGCGTTGATGAACTGTATTCAAAAGCTTCCATATGTCCTACATGCTGTATACATTTACTTACTCAAAAGTATAAATAATTGTTTAAACTTAAATAAACAAATGTAAATTTCGTTAAAACAAAAGTAAAATGTTGAAGTTTTATGAGGATTATTCATTGACTTGGATATCCCCGGTAAATAAGTGTTTCCTTTCAAATGCCTGATAGGCTGTCACAATCGGGACTGAATTAACTCTTAATATTTATTTCCAAATATTTATTTCCAGAAACAATTGTACATGTTTAGCAGGCTTTGATTTAACTCCCAGTGGACATGTTGTAGACAGATGTTTAGATGACCTCATGTTTGAGGTAATGTTGTTTTTGGAAGCACGCTGTAGCGTTCCTTTAACTCTTTCCTTATAAGCTAGACTTAGTGTCTCGCAATGGCCAGCACACAGTCAGAGCTGAGAATTCAGTATTCTACTCTTTTTTAAAAAAAGGTATTGAAAATTGAGACATAACACAAAAAAGGGTAATTAAAAGGTAAATATTTCTAAATACCATTTGTGTGCTTATTTTCCTTTTTTGTTTCATCCTTAAGTAAAACTCTCCATCATAAAAGCTATAGTAAAAGTTATGTGTCAAGTAGACTAAAGCTATTTACAGTACTTCAAATTGTCATTAGCACTGTTTTTGTCTATATAATGAAGACGCATCATTTATATAAAACGAACTGGGAAGCTCCTGAATTCAATGTCTAAGATGTTTGTTTCTGTTTTTTTGGTGCATTTTACTGAAGTTACTTGTGCATCTTTTTTTTAAATTTATTATTTTTGTTTAGGATAGAACCTTAATGATGACTGATAAAGGCTCTACCCGAGATGTTTTATATTATAAATAACCTGTTGCAAACCAAACACACTGACCCCTGGATTTGGTTGTATCAAGGCTGCTGTAAAGTTTATATCTGCAATGCAGGCTTTAGTCTTCATTAAAATGTTTTTTCCAACATTTTTTTTTTTTAAATTGAAAGTGCGGATAGGGCAAGAAGGTTCAGTCCTTAAGTGAAGGCTAACAAAGTTTACATTTTCTTACATCTTGATAAAAGAGTGAGTGAACACGAGAAAGAAAACGAAGCAAGGATTTAAGAAGGCTGGGGTCCCCTTTGACTCACAGAGAAGCATCTTTGCAGAAGAAGAGGCCGGCCTGGCCGGGCCTCTGAGGTTGGGAAATGAGCTTCACTTGCCCCTAAAAGAGGACACACTGCTCCCCGCACCTGCACAAGCAATGCAGAGGAAAAGAAGTAGAAGTTTAAAAAACTAAATTCAGATTTATAGAATTATAAAGACTAATTTCATCGCATAGTGGAAAGGAAAAGAAACCCATGGAGGAGGAAACCTCTGGTTGTGTCGGTGGAGAGATGGCCACCACTCGGGACATACTAGCAATATTCTCAAATAATAAGGGAGAGAGGAATGAATGAAAGACTGCGGCGGAAGACTGGGGGATTGTGTGAGGGACTACAAATTCTGAGTGAGTGACGTTATACTTTGCCCATCAGACAAGTACTTCATACAAGTCAAGTTTAAAAAAAAAAAAAGTGTAATTGAACGTCAAAGCAGAAATATATACAGAGTACACAAATACACATATCCTTTTAATTCACAAACCCTCAGTCATACACAGTAGCAAACATATTTAAATTAATGCAACATGACAATTAAATTACCTTTGTATGCAGTAGGAGCCCACTAAAGTTTGACCGCCAATTCTAGGAAGAATATTTTAACAACTTTAAGAAGGACAAGATGAGTTTTCTAGTATTTTGTCCCTTGGACAAGAAGTTTTTATTTTTTGTATTAATTTTTTTATTGCACACCCCTGTCCTAGCATAATAATAATTTAGACTAACTGCAGTAGGTGTCATACTGTAATTGTTTGAACATTTATAATATTATAAAAGAGTGCTACATTCATCATTCTGAGGAGTACTTAAAAAATATGGGTAACCTGCTTTGAAGTAGAAGAAAGATCATTGAATACATTAACTGATCGATCACTTTAGTAACTAATAGCATATATTTTTAAAGTGCATTAAAATTTAGCTTCCCCAAACATACTGTACTGCACTGTGAATAGGGGTAGGCTGGGAACAAAAGGCATTGCCTGCTTTTTATTTAAGAAAAGATCATTTATCTTCCATGTTTAGTTGCTGTAAGCAATAACGATAATTATCCTGTTACCGAGCAGAATTACTGGATAATTATGATTGTTCAACATGGGAGGCTATTCGACAGAGCATAGCAATCTTTCATTTTCAGGGGGTAATTATTAAGATTAGTCAATTGTAGCATTAACCAAAAAATCTTTTTTTTTTTTTTTTGAGTGGCACAGTGGATCAACTTATTGGCCTTGATGAACAGATTTCTGTTATTTTTAGAGATTGGGACAAATCCAACATGGGATGTGGTGATTGAAAATCCTCTCTGGTTACAGAGATATTTTTCAAAACATCTGTACGGTATGTGTGTTCCTGGGTGTGGCTAAGGTTAATCCAAACCTGAACGTACATTTGAGCTAATCAAGAACCACTTGTTTTCGGTTATATTATGATGCTAGCTGGAATGTTTGTGGGAAGTATGGCAGTCCAAACTGTGTAGCATTGCTTGAGACGATTATCATTTTAAATTCTGAAAACTGTTCTTTTAAACAGTATAATAGTCAACCCCTTTTAATGTAACTTCACTGCTGGTAAAGGGCAATCCAGTCCCTGACGGTTCAAACTCAACATACCCCAAACATCGGCAAAGCATTTTACATAAAACGTTTTAGTACTGTGACGCAAAAGCTCATTAAAGACATCAACTTTCACTCCAAAAGCAGTTATTAACTTAATTAGGTGACTGTGTCATATTGTTTGTGGCATATAATCAAGCTTCCAAAAATGATGGCTTTTGATCATAGAATTTCATGGAGCAATGGCAGCACAACTGCACAAAACAAGCACACAAACAGCAATGTTAATGTCTAGAGCACCATTATTACAAAACCCATACAATTGCTGTTATTCAAGATATCTTAACTGTACAGTTAGGTAACGTTTCAGGCAAGAAACTCTAAATACACCTGTAAATATGATCATTTGAATGACAGTGAAATCCTTACAGCTATCACCAAAAGTCAAGCAGACGTTGCACTAAGGAGTAAACTCTCACAATTACGTCAACCTTCAATCAGTGACAGCTACAAATATTAACCAAGCCAGGTGTATTCAATCCTACCTCTCTTTCCACTCAGTGCAGTGCTTTCAGTTTACCTCCTTCTCCCCAAACTCCACTTCATTTTCAGCAATGCCGGGGGAGTTGGAAGTCAAATTGCATCTTGGTCCATCTCTTAGCACCGGCTGAGAGATGTGGTGAAAAGTTTCAGCGCTCTGGAAGGTGAGTCTGAGCACCAGAACCAAGCCTGACAAATACAAAAAAGCAAGAGATTAATAGAATTACTGTACCTTTAGAAAGCTGAAACTGTATATTTTTTTCTACGACCTCCAAAGACCCCATTTCCGTCTCAGTTTATTTACGGTGCAAAATAAATAAAAAAAAATTGTCACTACTTTACTTTGGCATGGCCCGAGAAAGCACGGTGAGAATTGTTTTTGGAACACTGTTCAATAAATTGCCAAATACTGTTTTACAGTACTACGTTTTGCATGTTTCACAGATTTTCTTTGTATGTGCAGTATAGCACTTTGATGTTTTAGACACACATGCCACGATCTAAATGTAGTATAACGACTCCCTCTGAGATACAATACTTTCACATAACCGATTGACCCCTTGAACCAATTACATTGGCTATGATAGGTTCTACTGTACTAGTTTTGCGGATGTAGCTCCGGTCTATTCAACCATGTGACCCACCATGGGCAACTGGGCAGAACAGAGCACCAAGGCCAACAGAGGATAGAGGCATTTACAGGTGTGGTCAGAGAAGATGTTTTAAGAACTTCATGATGCTCCCGAAAAAGAACACTACACATGGCAGTAATAAAATAGGGTAGTTGTGGAAATCCACGTCTGAAACAGCAAAACAAGCCATGTTTAATTGAGCACTTAGACTAAGTGGGCCGGGGCAAAATGGGAATGTTCATGTCAGTAAAAAACATTTAATATGCAGTTAAGATTCTTCACAGCATGCAAAACTTTTGTTGTACCAACTGTTATACTCCTTTTTTTTATTACATATTTAACTAAGAAAGGAACATTCAACTAGGAAAAATCTAGCAATTTAAAAACATTTTATTTGAGAATGAAAACAAAGGACATAAGCATTTAAAACAGCATTTTTGTCTTGCTTGTTTTTTTAGTGCTCAGCTCTCATCTTTTAGAGCACTTGGAAAACAGACAGGGGGCAGTTTGACTGCTAACCAACCTGGTGAGGTCAAATGAGGTTTAGCTGGCTTCATTACGATTGGTAACTACCACCGAATCAATGTTGACATGAA
Organism: Polyodon spathula; assembly: GCF_017654505.1. NCBI lineage: Eukaryota > Metazoa > Chordata > Actinopteri > Acipenseriformes > Polyodontidae > Polyodon > Polyodon spathula. The sequence goes on from NC_054550.1 coordinate 24,799,677, forward strand.
TGTGGGAGTTGTCCAAAGCCTGCTTACATTTTGGTGATTTCCCAGTCAATCAAATAATAATTATTGCAGGTGTATTTAGAGTTTAATGCCTGAAACCTTGCATAGCTTTACAATCTTAATTCCTAAATTAAATAAACATTATGATGAAAGCATCAGCTGACTAAGGAGGAAAGGATTGGATGTCGTCAGTGGCACTGTCACAGCATGGGTCAATTAGATACACAGCGGGATGCAGCCAAAAACAAACAAGTTGCACACAATGATCAAAGTTAGTTACTGTACAAGGTGCATATTTCAGTGACACAAAGTGTAGCATGTTGCCAGAGAGTAATGCCGTATTTTCCCTGATGCAAACCACAGCCTTGTATCTGGGAAACAGACATTTTCGATGTTAAGTGTATCAAGATGCATGTTATTACGCAAGTAGCACTGTAATCATGATTTGATTTACAGCACTGGAGTCTATGCTAGCCATTGATGTAATTGTTACGAATATTGCATTAGAATTACAGTGTTTAAGACCAAAAGTCTCAGACCATGCGCATAGCAATATTTCTGGTTTTTGTATTTTATTTTTTATTAACATGTATGAAATAATGAAATAGTTCATAATTGTTTTGCTTATATGTATTTGCATTTTTGTAGCTGTCTGTCCATTCTGTGATTTTTTTTCCCTACTCTTAGGCATGTCAGGTGATGCTGTGATCACAGCATCACTTGACCATCTAGAATGAGGATATCGGTCCACAGCCAGCAAACAATTGAGCAGAAAACTACTGAGAGACAAAAACTGTAATAGTTTGGATTAACAGTAGTCTGATTGCAAAGGCTGTATCTTCAAATATAAGGGAAAGCAATTCATTTTACAACACCACATACTTTGGTATTTAATGTAAGTGTAATGCATTTTTCCCAATATCTAATGTATAGTATTTTCATGTGCCATAACGGTGTTCCTGATTTACATTTTCTTGGCTGCCATCATCTGATAATGTATAAATTTTGAAATAATAATTTAAAAAAAGTTAAAAAAAAAAAAAAAAAAAAAGGTTTTTAACAATGGAAAAAATGATGGTGTGATGTGATGTCATGACGTGGCCAGAATGGTCTCCAGATTTTCTGCTTAAGTGAGCAAGTTGAGAACTGCACAAGATGAACGTGCAGGAGACTGCACCACTGTATTAAGATAAATGCATGAAAAGGGAAACGTTGTACCATTTTGGTTTTGCTAGGGGGCAGCAAAGATCAGCTTTTTGTTTTGCCTGCCAAAAACTTTTCTGAAGGGAATTTCAGTGTTCTTAAAACAAGTGACCTAACAACTCCTGATTGTTAACAGCCCTTTTAAAGAAAGTGATTAATAGTATTGTTATTATTGTTGACTTCAGTTTAGACTACAGTGCTGTGGGACTGCTATAACAATCAACATAATTGAATAATTTAGAGAAATGGGTTTAAATTGGATATTCATTGTTGATATTCAGCCTGTATGATCTGATTCTTATACTTGTGCAGAGCTATGTCAAAAGATACTCATGTGGTCAAGTGATGTAATTCAGGGTTGTGATGCCAAAGTGTAATTTTAAACATGTGTAAATGCTGAGTTGGGTATTTCATATTTCCATTAGCCCAAAGTCTGTATTTGTCAACACCTGAACTAAGCCATAAGCACCAGAACAGGTTTTCATTTTGCAATACAAGTAAATTACAAAGGCACCTCGAATAAGCAGCTACTACCTTATAGAGTAACCATCTTCAATGTCAATTGAAATACTTTTTTTATATTGCCCTCCCTATAAGGTGTTTGCAATTTCACATGATTGGAATCTTGTTCAAACCTGGCACGTGGGATACTGCAAACATGCTTAAAAACAGATAAAAAGCAGTTTTAATGAAAATGATAACTTCATGTGGAAGCAACAGAACCACTCCTATTGCTTGCAAACACCATAAAATAGCAATGGAAATTGAATAAAATGAAATTGAAATGACGTATGAAGCTACTCTTTAAGCAGCCTGTAACGTTCAGTCTCTTTGTTGACTGGTCAGTTTTTGTGTTTGTGGCCTCTGGTGTATAGAGAGAACAGTTACCTATGTGCTCTAAATCATTGTGGTCTTCCTAAATGACTGTATTATAGTAGATTTTTTTATTTTTATTGCTAAAGCATGCCAAAATAAATCATGGATATTCCATAGGGGGCAGTTTATGATAGACTGCCTTTTCATGAAGGAGACTCTTGTGTGCTGTGTCTTGACATATGATTTATTTATATCATGTCATCACAAGCCAAATGGAGCACTGCTGCTCTTTCACAAAACGAATAACTATCTATCAACTTTTATTTATAATGCAGTCCTTCTGGGATATCTTTGTGAGCCATCTTGTTAGCAGAGGTGCCCTATTGACACCACTGGGGGTTATAATAAAACATGATACACATAGCAACTTAAAATGTTAAAAACACAAGCACCCTGAGGTTCAGGATAGGGATCTTTTATCACTAGTGTGTTCATTTTAGAGGATAGAGAATGGCTTGCCTCCAAGATGTTGAGAAGGGACTTTACGCATTAATGAAAGCTGATTCTTGGGATATGGAATAATTGAGACACATCCTCTTGTGCATGTAGAGTCACTGCATTTTAAAGACAGACTATGCCGTGAACATACTGTAAACCATCAAATGAGAAAGACTAAGGTCACCTTTTGGTTGGCATGCTTTGATGTTTACACAATCTGTTATTTTCAAATGATTATTGTTGTTTGTTGTTACTTTTACTAATAATGTAGTGTAATTATCCTCAGGCTTTAAGCCTGCCCTGGAGATGGAAACCTTTTGGGGTTGAAGATGGACAATTCCATTCTAATCTTTTTTTTTAATTTTTTTTTATTCTGCCTGCATGCCGAATTGTAAATCTAAAGCTGATCTGAACTCAGGCCTTCAGCAGTGAAAGACTAGGGCATAACCCCCCCCCACCAATTTTTTTTTAAAAATGATATATTTAAATTAGTATGGATGAGCTATAAATAGGTCTTTTTTGTTTTCCACATTGGAACAAGAGGGGTTAATGCTTACATAAAAAGTGGCCGTCTCACCAACTAATTCTGAATACATATGAATGTAACAAATGATCTCTATAGATTGTCATGCACCGCAGCCCTCGCTGAGTTCTGTTCAGACCACCCAGAGTGGGCGTAAGGCAGTTGCCTGCTTTTTGATATGTATCCACGGGGACTGGAGCAGCCCTTCCCCCGGTCAGGGCTGAGTAATGAGTGCACTGACAGAGGCTGTCTTATTGGCACAACATGACAGGCCTTGTGTCCAGATGCTTCCTAGATAAGGCAGCAGATCCCATAGAAAATTACAGTCTGGAGAAATGGGAACGATTCGGGCCATTGGCAGCACTGGCAGTTTTATGCTGTAGGTTTGTGCCTGAATGCCACTAATCCAGCAGAAATCTTCATCTGCTGCTGAGCTCCAACTGGCCTTTTAAACCCAGTAATCTCCTCTGAGTTTCTGGGTTTCACAGATGATGGCAGCTATAGCCTGCACAGACTAACAAAACAGCACAAACTTGCTCAAGCTCCGTCAAGTTGGATGGGGACCTTTAGTGAACAGCAATTTTCAACTTTTTCCACATATTCTCAATTGGATTGAGGTCTGGGCTTTGACTGGGCCACTCCAGGACATAGATATTTTTGTTTTTAAGCCACTCCATTGTGACTTTGGCTGTATGTTTGGGATCATTGTCCTGCTGGAAGATGAATCTTCTCCCAAGTCCCAAGTCTCTTGCTGACTTCAGCAGGCTTTCCATCAGGATTTCTCTGTACTTTGCTGAATCCATTTTGCCCTCTATCTTCACGAGCTTTCCAGGCCCTGACGCAGAGAAGCATCCCTATAGCATGATGCTGCCACCACCATGCTTCATGGTAGGGATGGTGTTCTCAGGATGATGTGCGGTGTTAGGCTTGCGCCAAACATATCGCTTAGCGTTGAGGCCAAAAAGCTCTATTTTGGTCTCATCAGACCATAGAATATTCTTCCACTTAGCCTCAGAGTCTCCCACATGTCTTCTGACAAACTCTAGCCAAGATTTGATTTTAGTTTTTTTTTCAACAATGGCTTTCTTTTTGCCACTCTCCCATAAAGGCTAGTTTTGTGAAGTGCCCAGGCTATTGTTGCCATATGAACAGTGTCTCCCCGCTCAGCTGTGGAAGACTGTAACTCCTTTAGAGTTGTCATGGGCCTCTTGATGGTCTCCCTGACTAGTGCCCTTCTCGCCCAGGTTTTTGAGGACGGCCTGTTCTAGACAGATTCACAATTGTGCCATATTCTTCATTTCTCAATAGTGGACTTTACTGTGCTCCGGGGGGTATTTAATGCCTTGGAAATGTTCTTATATCCTACCCCTGATTGGTGCTTTTGAAGAACCTTATTCCGGATTTGCTTTGAATGTTCCTTCATCTTAATGATGTAGTTTTTGTTAGGAAATGTACTAACCAACTGTGGGACCTCCCAGAGACAGGTATATTTAACCTGGAATCATGTAAAACACCTTAATTGCACACAGGTGGACTCCATTCAACTAATTATGTGACTTATAAAGACAAATGGTTGCACCAGTGCTTATTTAGGTGTGATAGCAAAGGGGGTGAATACTTATACAATCAAGAAATAAGTTTTAAATTTGTAATTAATTTAGAACAATTTGTAGATTTTATTTTTCATTTTGACATTATGGACTTTTTTGTGTTGATCAGTGGCAAAAACTCCTAATTAAATCCATTTGGATTCCATGTTGTTACACAATAAAATATGAAAAAGTCCAAGGGGGGTGAATACTTTTGAGAGCCGCTGTATTTTAATGTACAACATCAGGGCTCCAGACAATCTTTTTGCCTTAGGAGCCAATGGCTCCTAGGCCAAAAATTCTGGCCGCCAAATCCAATTGTTAGGTGCCACTTTAAGAGCAAGTTGGTTGCTTCCATGTTCAACTGCTTAAAATACAAGAACAACACTAAAATGATACTAAAACAGAAAAATAATGTTTGTACTCACTGGTTTGCTGCATCATTGTTCATCTATGTTTCCTGACACTGACTTGCTATGCCTGGCCTGTCCTCTATGTGATCTGCTGTTCTGACGCTGCACCTGTCCTCTATGTGGTCTGCTGTTCTGACGCTGCACCTGTCCTCTATGCTCAGTTCTGTATTTTGAAATTTCTGTTGCGGGGGGAGGGGGCTAGCAGTAAATTGTGAAAGTTTCAAACTGAAATCTTATTCAGGGATATATTTCCATTTGCTAATAAAAATACTATGAACTAAAAAGATCAAAACAATAGAGTGTGCACATCCCTTGTTAGTAGCTGCCGGTCTGTTTTTCATTCAGCAGTTTCCTTCAGTTTTTTGATTTGGTATTTGGTTCGGTATTCAGCCGAACCTTTTGAGATGGATTCAGTATTCGGCCAAATCTCAAAAACTTTCTACAAAATTCTGCAGACCTGTATGATCGGCCACATTTGTATTCCGTATTTGCTAGGTGGTATATGCCAGTAGTATGTGGAGTACTAAAAATAAAAATAAAATAAAAAGACATTTGTTGCATAATGGTGGAATCCTCCCAAAAGAAGACTAAGCCTCATTTGTTTATATGGGATTTCTGCCTTCCAATTAGTGCTTGGTATTCAGCATATTATACTGCCAAAGTTACATGTAAACAGGGAATTCAGTAGGAATGCCACTTCATGTAAACATCATTTGTGGAAGACCTATTCAATCACAGTATGCAGAGTACAATTTGTATGTTAAGTACTTGCTGTCTTCTCTGATGCTTTCTGTCTTTTGATTCTGGACTGTAGTTCAGTAAATGTCGTGACATTAGAAACTATTCAGTTTCCGTAAGTAAAAAAAAATAAAAAAAAATGGACTGATTGGATAAAAAGTTTGGTAAATTTGTAACAATGCCTTCTTCCCCCCTCCCCCATTATGAAGCTGTACATGCAACAAGAAGTCGTTCAACTATTATAGGATTTCTTTGGGAACAAGATTTAACAATATGTAGGGTCAAAACATTTCTATTTTAACATTCCACTGCACGGTTAGTGCAGTTATTGTATTATTTATGTAAAAGAAATTATACATAATGATAGAATTGCCTCTTCGTTTAAACTGTACAAGCATATCATTAGATATGGATAAATGATTTCAAACAGAAAGTTGACAGTAATATTGCAGTTTTTGTTTATGGTTTATTTGTTATAAACACAGCACACACAGCAACAATAGCAACATGATGTAATACTCATTTATTTGTGTCTGTGTATATGTGTTAAGGTCATGTTTAAATCTATCAGGTGGGGTGAATGAAACTCAAGAACATCAGAGTCATTTCCCTTATTTTGGGTCTTCCTTCTCTTCATGGTTGTGGTTCTGGCATGTGTGCTGAGGATTACACATGTGGTAAGAAGCACTGCAAACAGCATTGTGAACAACTGAGAGGATATTTAATGAGACTGAGTGCAAACTGAATGGGAATTGCTCATGCCACAGGCTTATTATTAAAATATCTTTTTGCATTTATAAAGGCTGTCATTCTATAGGCCAACTGCTATTTAATGTACCACAATAATAAGAACATTAAAAAAAAAAAAACACAGTTGCAGTGTAATCTCCCTCCCAAGTCGGAAACATCGAAGCAACAACATTACAGTGTTTTATATGATTTTATAAGATTTGACATATAGTGCCCCATCTGACAATGCCTCGACTACAGTGTGCTGTCCCATATCCAATGTGATTTTCTGTTGCCTTTTTCACCTCATTCTATCTAACTGCTTGGATATTATCACTATGTGCCATTTATCCTTTTAACAAAAAAAGTCCTTAAAGTGGTTCTAGTTATGATCAAATTACTTTTTTACAGTATTTAGTATATATATATATATATATATATATATATCATATATATTATATCAATATATATATATATTTTTTTTTTTTTTTTTTTTTTTTCATGCCTATAGAAAGTCTCCACCCTCTTTCAAAATTGTCACCTTTTGTGGTCTTACAGCCTGGAATTAAAATGCATTCAAATTGTTTTTTTTGTTTTTTTTCCATTTATCTACACATCCTACCCCACAACTTCCAAATGAAAAAAAAAAAAAAAATTCTAGAAATTTGTAGAAAATTAATTAAAAATAAAAACTGAAATAGCTTGGTTTAATATGTGTCCACCCCCCTTGTAATTGCAATCCTAAATTAGCTCAGGTTTAACCAGTCATCTTCCATATCTCACATCAAGTTAAGTGGCCTCCATCTGTGTTTAATTGTAGTGATTCACATCATATCAGGATAAATTCCACAGTTCCTGTAGATTCCCTCTGCTGGGTAGTGCATTTCAAAGAAAAGACTCAACCATGAGCACCAATGCGCTTTCAAAAGAACTCCGGGACAAAGTTGTTGAAAGGCACGGATCAGGGGATGGGTATAAAAAATATATATATAATAAAGGCCTTGAATACCCCCTGGATCATGGTCAAGACGATTATTAAGAAGTGGAAGGTGTATGGCACCACCAAGGCTCTGCCTAGATCAGGCCGTCCTTCCAAACTGAATGACCAAGCAAGAAGGAGACTGATCAGAGAGGCTACCAAGAGGCCAGTGCTAACTTTGAAAGAGCTACAGGCTTTTATGGCCAAGTCATAGTGTGCATGTGACAACAATAATCCAAGTACTCCACACATCTGGCCTGTATGGTAGGGTGGCAAGAAGGAAGCCATTACTCAAGAAAGCCCACCTTGAATGCCGTTTTGAAGTATGCAAAAAAGCACTCAGGAGATTCTGTAGCCATGTGGCAAAAAGTTTTGTGGTCTGACAAAACTAAAATGGAACTTTTTGGTCTAAATGCAAAGCGTTGTTATTACCCAATTATTACCCAACATTTCAAAAATTGTTTGGGAGCATTTACATATACTTCATAATTCAGAAAAAAAAAAAAAAAAAAAAATTTCTGAAAGCAATGATCATAGCTTTTAGAAGGGATGCAAATTTGGCTGACATTTTAGTCCACAGTAAACATAAAGGAATCATAGATACATGAAGGGACATTGTGACTAGTAAAAGCATATGTAAAGTGTACAAATATATTCATAAAGATAAAAGTGAAATTGCAAATAAAGAAAAACAACATTCAGTCTTAAAAAATCTGTATACGGTATACAGTATATTTTGCACAAAATGTAATACAACAAAATATGTAGGAGAGACGGGTACATCAATATATAAATAATACAGAATCACCAATCAAATATAAGAAATAAAATAGTAAATTAACCAATAGTTCAGCACTTTACAAAAAACAGACACACCATGGATGACATAAAGTTTATGGTTTTAGAAAAAATAAAATTAGAAAATGTACAGTATAGAAGAATAAAAGAAGAGCAAATGGATAAATAGACTAGACACCATGATGCCTGAAGGTTTAAATAGAAAGGAACAGAAGATCATTACATCATTAGCTGTACAGTAAATGAGATTTCAAAGACATTAGATTTGAAGAGAAACAAATGTGTGGTTACTATGGCATCAAAAGCCTATAAATACCCCCAATGTTTGTGTTCAAACACACTTTCCCTTGACAAAGGCATGTTAAACCTATTGAAACATTGGGAAGTTGGCTCTTTGAGCAAATATATATATATACTGGAGAGGAGGGCTATAGTGAAAAATGATTGACCTGAGGGAAGACTATTGTTACCGACAGGGCTATAATGACTGAAGTTACAGGCTGAGGGCAATGCACCCTGGAGGTAACAATAGACTTCCTGAGGAGCATTTTATTTTCCACTATTAGCTGAGTTTGTAGTACATACTTAATATATGAGTCGGACAAAATAATGAGAAGCAAGGTTGGGTAGTAAATATGATTTTATAAACTGTAAAGCCATAAATACTTGCAAGCCTCGTATTATGCATTTGTCACATATGGAAAAAAAAGAACATTTTTGGCATGAGTATCTTAGTGCTGTACATATAAATTAAGTAATATACTACTACCAGTGCAAAAGGTCGTCAACATTTCTGGAAAAAAATAGGTTTTGTGGGTGTGAGTCGCCAAATATTTTGTTTAAATGTAGCTGATACAACATAAGTAAATAAATACACGTTTTTTTCTTTCTTTTGTAGTATGTTTTGTAATTCATTTTCTGTTAAGTCAGAGAATTACCATTCAGTAGTGCTTTTTTTTTTGTCTTTCAGCCATTTTATCCTGTTGTTGGAGTGAAGATGGAAGGCGTTCCTGTGAAAATGGAAAGTGAGATTATGGCACGGTGGAATCGCTTATAACGCGTTATGGCCGTGGCACCCATTATCCCCCATAATGAAATTTTAGCCACAAACTTTGGGTTTTATTGTTGTTTTACATATCTGTATTTAAACCATTTTAAGTTCAAATTTGGACTGTATTTTGTATTATTTTTTTCTAAAAGTAAAAAAAAAACCTGTCAGTTAATGTTACAAAGCAAGTACAAAATAATTTAAGTGTGTATAAACGTAACATTTATTTAAAAAAGTATACAATTTAAATAAGAGTTGTGTAAACTTTAAACTGGTGCAATAGCAGTTTCTATTACACTGTATATATTGTAACGACCCAGGATTTATACTGTTACACAAATGGTCTATGTTGTCCGGACCCTGTGTGTGTGTGTGTAGGCAGGGAAGTGGCAGGCGGGGACATGAAACTGGGTAGGCGGGGACATGAAAGCCCACATCAACGCAGACAGAGGTGACAGCTGAGTCAGACAAGCTGCAGTGTGAATGTGCAAGACTGTGTTGTTTTTGGTGTGTACCAGGCTGACAGGGGCCAGGAATAACTGACCAATTACCCCCCCCCCCCCGATTTCTGCCAGGTAGTGGCTTAGCCTCTGTGTTACAGGTTTAAAAAAAAAGTGTGATGGCCTCAATACGCTTCAATCAGTATCGCTTTCAATATGCATATGAACCACCACTCGCAATTAAATTAGTCAGGAATTGTGAGAATAAATAAAATGGTTGCTTTGTTTTACACAACAGTGTATTTGGTTATTGGATCTAATGTTTAAATAAATAAATAAATAAATATTACGTTATATCAATGCACGAATAAGAAATCAGGTTGTCAGGTTGCCAATTGCACCACTGTGATTACTCAGCTTAAAAATTTTATCATTTCCATCCCCTCCAGGAAAAAAATTCGGGCTACGCCAAGGCTGCCAGGGTTTATTATTTAAAAATAAAAATATTTTTTTTTTTATGTTTTTCATAAGTGGGTAGAGAATATGCAAGTGCGCAGTTTATTTCAAACCTAATAACATAACCAAAGTGTCTGAGACCCTTTACCGTTATATTTGTTCTTGTGTGAGCCTTTCACCTTTTCAGTCAGTGAAAATATGTGCTAAAAAAAGAGTGAATTTGATGTAACCCTGTGTGACCAAGATCAACACAGACCCGGAATAACACAGAAACCAAAACACGCTTTTGCTGGCGGGTGAAAACTGAGCCGTAGCGCTCAGTATATTTGTTAAATGATTAACAGGAAGTAAAAGGTGTAAACAAAACCAAACACACACAAAACAAAGGTCGCGTTGGCCAAACAAACAGACAGACAAAACGCAAAATGGACGTAAAACATTAATAAACATAAAGGGTGGGACGCTCCGCCACACCCTGTTAAAATGGCACAAAGACAGCTATGTCTGGAGTTTTTCTACAACAAAAAAGCTAAACCACTAATGCCAGAGACATTAACAGAAATCAAACCTGACTCTTGTGTAGTTCAGAATGTTATTAACAGCACGAGAGTGTGATGTTATTTCCATTTGAAACGCTCAGGTTAGTGCAGGCGCAGCTGTCGATAAAAGAGACCCTAGCCTGTAAAGTGTTGTTTGCAGCTGTCTTGATTGTAACTATCTGGCAGAGAACTGTTTGTGATGAAAGATCTGGTAATGCTAGATAGCTACCGTACCCACCAGTGTTTCAGGTCACAGGTTGCTGTTGAGTGTCGGTCATAGTAGTGAATCACTTTTTCATATTACCAATGGCTCTAAATTTAATTTGCAGTCATGACAGGGTATTAGTTTCATGGTCATGCTTGTTTTTTATATATTTTGTAGAAAACAATGCTAAAGAATAGATGGAAGAATTACTTTTCTTCTGCACTGAATCCTGCTGAATCTGTGAGCATTTGATGGTCGCCACCCGGCTTTTGAATAGGCATTTTGACTTTTTAATTTTTTTTTTTTGTATTCTCTGTTGTTTTCCAGTCCTAACAGTTGTTTGGTGTTAAAAAAAAATTAATAAAAAAATAGCAGCTCTCTTAAAAAAAAAAAAAAAGAAAGAAAAAAGGATGAAACTGCTGTCTCTCTTAGCATGGGCCTCTTCACTCCCCACTCTACTCCACGTTTTTAAATCTGAGACTTTAATAACACCCTCTACTAAAATGAACACGCACCCTAATTAGTGGCCGATTTAGCGGTTGAAAGCAGCCAACCCATTTCTAATAAAAACATTTCAATGTTTTACACTAACTCGCCTGTAAGAGCTTGCTTTAAAGTTGTTTGAGGGAAGGGGATTACATTTGTTTACATTTCTGGAGAGGTGGAAATCTCCTGCATCCGAATCCTGCCAGATTTGGAATTGCCAAGTCGTTATTGTAAAAAGCTGTATGTGTGGCGAGGTCTTATTGATGGAAATGATTTTTAATAGAACCAGGGAAATTCAATGTCATGAAATTCGTCTCAAATTCATTGATGATCTTCACTGCAGAGGCACCACTTGATGAAGCAATTAATCAACCAATCAATAGCTCTGGATTTTATTTTGTGAGCGTCAATTAACATTCATTAATCAATTCGCCCTGGTGCCCTATTTGGAGCCCCCTGGAGCTGGCTACTCAGAAACATGTATTTTCTTTGCATGTTGCTAGACTAAAGACCACCTGTTTTTATTTGTTTTGGGGAATCTAATGTAAAAATCTAATGTTTGATCTGAACTCTTTAAGTTTTAATATTTCTAGATATTCAGGTGATTTTTATTCTTATTATTTTCAATTATCTAACAAAAAACACATTACATATACTAAAGTGGATGGAGAGGCTTACTAAACAATTTAAAGTTATATAGTAATGTACAGATTTGTGTTTGACAAATGGCCTCTTGTTCTTCCACAGCCTTTATTGTGGGTAGGATCACAGCAGTATTTTAAGAAAAAAACTATAGGTAAAGCGCAGGTGAAAAAACAAATAATGATTGAAAAATAAATGGTGATTGTATGTTTGTTGTAACATTCCCCAACCCATTCTACATAGGCAGCTCTAAATAAACCAAAAGACTTGAAAGACTAAATTCCTGTTGAACAGTTAAGGTAGAAACTTAATCTATTCTCTAGATTGTAGGTTTTGTTTAGGTGGAATGTTTATTTTCTTTGACTTGTTAGCACTTGTTCTGGGACTTTTGTGCATGTATAGTTCATTTTGTGCATTTCTGTGTGGTATATATTTTACTGGTGCTAGGACAAATATTTAGACCTTAATAAAAAATAAAATAAAAAATCTTGGTGAAACTTCATAATCAGTTTTATGCGATATCATCTTCCCCTTTATTAATTTCTATAAATGGTACCTCCCCTCTTGTAAGCTGTCCCCAGGGTTTAACAGTAATTTTTGAAATAAATAACATTGTGCTTTTTCCTTCTTTTTGTGCAGTCATACAGGGTCCAGGGCTCAGTTTTACTATATTGAAATATTGTACTAAGCTGTAATACAGAGAAATATTTTTGTCAAAATGCTAAGAATGTATATAAACGTTTTATAGTATGTTTTCATTTTTTTCCCCAGTAGTACAGAACAGTATCATATGCAAATTCAGTTCTACTCATTTTTAGTGCTATTTAAACCAGACCCTCATTCACTGACAACCCCCCCCCCCCCCATCCCATATTTCTACACTAAGAGCCTAGTGTGGTTTGAATCTTCCGTCAGAACATTCTGCCAGATTTCTTTCTTTCCTTTTTTTTCCCTCTGTTGTATGAGGGGGGCTGATTACATCTATCTCTTTGTGAAATGCCAGTGGTTGCTCAGGAATGCAGACTTTGGGAGAGTTTGTCATCACACTGACTGTGGGCCTGGAAGCTTATTAATGTCTTGAGGAGGAAAAGCAAACAACTTATGAGAGAGGTCTTGGAATTAAAGGGAAAAGGAGGAGGACAGGCCATTGTCACCCTCTCTTCTCAATCTTATTACTTCTTATTGGGGGGCTTCTATGACCATGAGTCATTTTCCTTTGCATTGCTCTCCACAGAGGAATAGCTTTCTTACCTTGGTATGGAAACTTAAATGTTTTTTGGAAATTTGAGTGCGTTTAAAATTAAGATCTATGCTCTGTCTGTGCCAGGTTTGCTTTGCACAGAGCTTGTTAATGTTTTTGAGCGTACATAGTTTTGAGGTGGCATTTGCTTAAGGAACTACCTGTATATAAATTTCACAGGTTCGTTTTACAGGTTGCTAAAATGTTTGCTTTCATCAAATTAATTGAGTACAAAAAGGTATAAATTAACATATCAGTTTAAAATTGTGTTGCAACATACTGAATGCCAGTTTTCATTTTCATTCCAACATCAAGCATTTCAAACATACTGTAACTATCTTGATTCCCGCAGGCAGGCGCATCACACAGGGCGAGGCAATCCACACACAGGCGGAGGGCGGGCACGAACCTGGGACCTCTTGCACTGAAGCATAGTAGTGATACCGCTGTACAAAAGAGCTAGCTTCTTTGCAAGGAGTGTATATTGGGCTTATGTCTTCATGTGTGATTACGTCACCTACCAGCCCTGTTGCTGCCTTCCCCCGTGCACTCTACACTCTCCCCCGCCAGCCTAAAGTCTGCCCCAGACTTTCTCACCAGGCTACAGTCCGACGAGTGCGTAATGGGGTGCTTGCATCCCATCTTTAACACCAATGTACGCTATCTGTTCCCGCAGACAGGCGCATCACACAGGGCGAGGCAATCTACACACAGGCGGAGGGTGGGCGCAAACCCGGGACCTCTCGCACTGAAGCATAGCGCTGATACCGCTGTACAAAAGAGCTGGCTCCCTTGCAAGGCGCGTATAGCGGGCTTATGTCTTCATGTGTGATTACGTTACTTACCAGCCCTGCTGCTGCCTTCCCCTGTGCACGCTACAATACCGACAACCTATCAAAGATTAGGCTAGCCACTACTGACAACACTAAACTACACTACTGACACTACATGACACTTACTACACTACACCTTACCTACATGCAGCCTGCTTCTGTATTTTGTTTTTAATAGAGGCACAACTGAAAATGCTGTTTCACACAGATAGGTGGTGGTGAATGGCAGTAAAATTAAAATTGCCTTACCAGTGAGTTCTGGGTATTTGCCTACAGCAAGGAGCCACAACTTCAGAGGGAAATTGTAAAATGTACCTTTTATTAAGTGGTCACATGATAGATCAATGAACTGTGACACCAGTTGGCATGGCAAAGAGAGATTTGCTACGTCCATGACAAAAGGCAACTCGGCCATATTCAGAATGTGGGTTTCTAGGAAAATAGTCCTGAAACTTATTGTAAAGAGCTTTTAAGTGCTGGATAATTACCTGTTTAGTAATGGAGATCTCAAACTGCTCTTTCTATTCAATAAATTCAGACAGAAGTGAGAACATTTCATAATGGCATTCTGTCATTTGTTTCTGCCACAGTTGCAGTTATACTTTGAAAGCAGTGCTGCTCAAACATATTACCACCTTTTCCCTGCATTGCTAAATGTAATTTGTTTAGGTAACTGAATAAATCCGTAAGGTATGCTAGCTAAAGAGGCCAATAATTATCATCAATAAAATCAGCAAAGGGGTGCTTTTTTCAGTGAGGAAGGAACACACCTCTTCCTGAAGCTCAAATAGACGCTGCAGCATCTTCCCAGAGGAAAGCCAATGCATTTCAGTGTGCATTAATAGCTGTTCATGATCAGCTCCTAATTCACAGTACAAAGCCTAAAAGCAACATGCATTTAAAACACCATTTGCAGTATAGCTCACAGCCTTAACTGCTGCATTTAAAACTTCATGAAGTTCAGACATTTTCTTACAGGTCAAAGCTTCACGGTGTAGAAAGCAGTGGAATTGCTTTCAACGTTTCTGCAGCACTGGCAGCCAGGATTTCACTGCACATGTTGATTTCCGCTGGTAATATTAGTTCCTCAGCAGTTTGTATGTGCAGTTTTTAGTTTTTTGCAATATGCATTGCAACCAGGCAGGGCACATTCATTACCTTCTCTGAGACAGTGACCAATGCTGTTTAGCTCATTGATCAGCTTTCTTCTGGAAAAACTTGTGTCCTTTCCTAACGCAATCTGGAGGCCGTGTTGCAAGATGCTGCTTCAATTTGAATGGCTTAAGGCTTTCATGAGACAATACTACACAACAAATGACACACTGAGTACAGGGATCATCCTTGTTTCCAATGTAAGAAAAACCAAAGTTAATATAAGAAAGTACATAATTGCGAGAATTTATTTTGTTTCTTTGAGCTGCAAGTAGGATTAGACATTTTTCATTTTGCATCCATTTTAACAACTGTTTTCAAAATCACAAGTAACCGCAAATAAAATGCCCTCTTATGCTTTATTTTCTGGTTCATATTTAAAGACGACTGGTGATACATTGTTTACATAAGTACTGCTAATTTGAATGCAAATTATATTTATTTTGAATATAAGCACAAAAGTTGTATAGTGAAACAGAATCTTAACAGTGTGCACTGAACGTCATATTTTGTAGATTGTTTGGCAACCTTTCAGGTTCAGAAACCTTGCCTCGACCCATTTTTGGGTCGCGACTCCCCACTTTGGGAAACGTTGTTGTATGGTATTCAAGGCTGTAAAGCTACATTTAATAAATGAAAACTTTTTGCGTAAATGGATGTTTACCATTTAAACTTCCAGTGAAAAAGTTGATTTTATTTAGTATTTATAGACATACTTATTATACTTTTGTATTTATTTTCTTTATCGATTTTTACATACAGTTTTCAGTTAAAGTGGTTTACAATGTAGCAAGATAAATAAAAAAAGAAAAAGCGTGCAAATTAATGCAAAATGTATTGATCGTTTGATATTCAGGTTAAACTTTAAACACAATGTTATTTACCAAGCAGTATTTTTTCCCCTTTTAAACATTTACCCTTAATTGCATTGTAGTCATATAAGGGGACACCAAAGCATCACATTGCTATACTATTGTGTGTGTCCCCTGTCACTAGTTTTATGTGGCTTTCAGTGAAAATGGATACTTTTGTACCAAACTGCAAGAGTTCTGCAGCCCTTTGTCAGTCTATGTAGAAATACCAGAATACAGTGTCTTTTAGATCTTATAACTGTGTGCATAGTAAGACTGATGCTGCTGGGATCAATATCTATTTATAAACAGTCATCCTATTTGTAATCATTGGTACCAATGAAATATGTGCCCCCCCCCCCCCCCCCCCCCCCCCCCCCCCAAAATGTCAGCCAATTGGTACATCCATCAGTAAGAGTAGGGATTTGTCAGAACATGTATGGGCTGTTTGTGGTTTTATGTGCTGAAAGTGAATACGCCACTATAAAACATGGCATTGAGCAACAGTCTGCTTTTGTGCAAAATCTACCTGGGACAGCTTACAAGAAGTGACTTTCAATTTGTTTTATCTGTTCCTCAACTGAGATGCCACATCTTATTTACATTGGGGTTCTCTTTAAACTTGACAGTTCGGTGGGACGGAAACATAAGAAATATAAATGTCCCCAAGTACGACTGGTTTCACAGACTGTAAATTCTAACCTCTCTGCAATTGTGGCAACTGCAGGTTATTAAATTTATACAACATCACAGTTGTAGTGGGGAAAGAAATTAGAGTTGCACTCCCTAGTGGTAATTTCTTAAACCACCTCACCTCCTAAGCTTCGGAGTCTTTTCAGAAGCAGCCGTCATGGTTGAAAAAGGACATTAGTTAAAGTAGTTGCCAGGTATAAATGATCCAAGTAGCAACACAAATGGAATCATGTAAAAAACATAAATAGTGGAATCCTAAACAAGTAAAACATATAATATTCCTGAAAAATATGTGTTATAAACTTTTAATAACTTCCACAGCATGCAATGACTGTGAACTGAGTTTGTTATCACAACCTCTTATCTAGCCATAAATAGCCACAGTGTTGAACATTAATGCATTTGCAATTAACCCTTTTGAGTTTACACTTTTTTATTCTTGAGTTTCAAATGTGTTAAAGTTTGCTTTTACTATACTGACATACACCATTGTTGTCACTCACAACTGTGATCTAGACCAGAACATTTAAGAAAAACAAATCAGATCCTATTTTTTTTTTAAATCTGAACCCACAAGCCTGCAGTTTAGCTCTATTGTCACACACTGAGACCTTTGCATTGTCACACACAGATATCTGCTTGTTTCTTGGACAGAAAACAGAGATAGGCTGGGAAGCCTATGAGTTGCTTGGTAGGCCTGCGTGGTTCTCAGACCAGTAGTGCTGTCAAACAATTATTTAATTCCTACTTTCCAACATTAGCCATTCCTAATTCAGTGCATGTTTTTTTTTTTTTTTTTTTTTTTGGGGGGGGGGGGGGGGGGGGGGGGGGGGGGGGGGGGGGGGATCGGGGGGGGGGGGGGGGGGGGGGGGGGGGGGGGGGGGGGGGGGGGGGGGGGGGGGAAGTACTTTATGAAGTCACTTACTATATAAATTAAAATTAGGAGCCAGAATTAAAAATGAAGCATTGAACACAAAGAAATTAGTCTGCTTGTATCTGAATCCAATGTCAACCCAGCTGTACTAGCAATACCTGGGTCAGTTCTTCATTAGTGGAGTTTTGTTGAAGCCAGGAGCTTGACTAATTTTTCTCCTCTTTGGATTAGTTAATATGGTAGAATTTTCTTACTTTTATTTATTAACATGGAATGTTTAGAAACTTTTTTTTTCTTTCAGGTGTTATTCACACTACTTTTGTGAATGGAAAATAAAACTAGTCATTTAACAAAACTAGCTGCTAAAATCAATATTGAGCACTTGGCTCTTTCAGTCAGCAGTATTGAAAGAGTTAAATCAACATTGAATCTTGTTGCTAGATGTGTATCTAGAACAGTTTCATCCTCATTCCTAATGCAGGTACTTGCGTTTGGAATTTTATTAATATTTACTACATGTACTTAGCACACAATTATGTGATTGTGAGGATGATAGATTCATCACTCCATATATCAACAGTATATATTTAACAAAGTTATTTTCTTAATAATAAACATTTTTTGTAAAAAATAAAAAATAAAAACCTTGCCCAAAAAATTGTGTGAATTGTAATTACTGAAATTTATGTTTTTATTTAGCCCAGTAACGAGATGAAATTTTACCCATGTCGTGATCATAAGCGTGGCTTAAACTGACAATGATATATTTCAATTCCAATTTGCAAAATAAAATGTGCATATGTTGGTTCTTCTTTTTAAATTTTGTAACCACCATTATCCATCCTCTGCCAAAAAAGCGTTGCAGCCTGCCACACATAACTATTAATGTAGGAGTGAAACATGCCGTGACACTCCAAACAACAACAATCAGCATTGCCAGACATTAAGGTAATTAGCTGTGCATTTCACACATGGGAGAACTTTAAAAAGGAACCTCCAAGTCAACAAATTAGCCATGCAGCAGCCTTTGAGACTACCTGAACTTGCTGTAGACCAAGCTGCCGTCTATAACAGTTACTTCAAGTCGTTATACAGGCCCGGCTGCTTGAGGCTTATCAAAAAAAAATGTGTTAAAATTAAATGGGGAAAAAAGACATTATCTTAAAAACCTTAGCTGGGTGTTTTGAAACAAGTGCCCCCCTTTTAATGTTTATTAATAATATTAGAGGCAAACGTATCACTTGCTTCAAAACAAGGCCCTCTTAGTGCACAACCAAAGTATGTGCAAATGTATCTCCCTATACAAAAGAAAGAGTTGATAGACATATAAACGTATGCACCATATGTGTTTATTTTATTACTAGAAGCAGTTGGAGTGGATGCTTTGGGGAAATAGGTTGCCAGCTTTACAATTAGACGCTCGGCTACTGATCCAATTGGGCCTGCCTTGATAGTTTAGTTTCCTGCCTGTTCAGAACTCCACGCTGCGGCGGTCCTGCAGAAACACACTCTGCAGGCTCACTGGCGGCATGTACACAGACCTAAAACTGTCACAACAGCAATCGTTGCAATCTGGGGAGTTAAAGTTGACTGGAACATATGTCTTCAATTTTAATAGCTTTTAGTTCCCCAGATGCCCTAGAGGAGAATATTGCCTGAGAAGGAGCTTTTCATGTAAGAATAATTTGTGTTAAGTAGCTTGGTGATCTGTTTGTTACGTTAGAGCTGACAGTTTGTTTATATTTCTTAAGGAGCATGATGAATGGGGGAGAAGTTGATGCTAATTAGCCTAAATTGTTCCGAAGAATGCGGCGCACTTGGCCGGTTCGCATTGTTTCTGTTTCTTTGCACATTTGCAGTAATTGAATGGAGCTCAGACCATTCATCATAATTTTAGGCAAGGCGGAAATAAATGGGTGAAGCAGGAGGGGGGCCTGGCCAGGCCTGGGTGATGGAAGATGTCACTTTGCAGGCCGATTAGGAGACACACAACCTGGGCCCAACAGGGCATGAAATTAGTGTTTATCTAGCAGAAGGAACTGAAGATTTAAAACTGTTAACCCCATCATCTCCCCACCTGCCCCAGGAAAGAGGTCAAACTCCACCACTTCTGGATGTTCTTTTTGCACTCTAAAGTGGGCTGGCTGAGTCTGTTACTGAAACCCATTACATTGCCTGTTTAAAAAAAAAAAAGGTCAGGTAAAGCAAATCTGTTTATTATTGTATTTCAGAAATCCTAATAGAAACTAAATAAATTAAATGCCAAATGTTTTGAAGTCTTTTAGTATTTATTAAGTTATTGTTACTCTTGAGTGTTTTATAATTATGGATGATGTATTTGATTCCAGCATACTAGTTTCATTAATAAACACACAATAATTAATCTACTGTATTATAATAGTTCTCTAAAATCTGGTGCATCATTATGCGTTATGTAATTTCTGGTAGGAAAATTAAAACCATTCCTAAGTCATTAGCAGTTGTATTTTCCTCTTAAGAAAAGCCCTAACAAATCTGGTTCTAAAGTGTCACTGAAGTACTATTTCTGCAATACGTTACTTACAGTAATTTGTTTTCATTTCAGTGTCTTACGAGGTATTTTTCCTGTTGCAGGAACCTCTGGAAAACTCAAGGAAATGACTTTGAAACATTTAAAAAGTAATCCTTTGTCTACCACATAAACTGTGCCAGACATGATCTGTACATCTGTCTCTATCCGTCCTGAAAGTGATTTCAGTTAGGTTGTCCATAGTACAGCTTGGTAGGACTGTGTGCTCCCCAACCTCCGTAATTTAGCCTTCTGTGCTCTAATTTATCAGAACGCAAACCTTGCTGACGGTCCTATTTGTTTAAACCCCACAAAGGTAATTCCTGCTCTAGTAATACAGCCACAGTTAAGGAAAATAAATAAACAAAAATAAAATAACATGGATTCATAAGATCCTTTGTTAAGTGATATTTTGTAAAGACTTTGTGGGCTATTATGTCTTTTAAATTTGTGCTGATGCTTGGCTGGACTCCAATCTTAGCAATTATATTAGCATGTAACAAACTGATAAACTGCTAATGTAGTACCTTAGTCAAGGTAGTTCTCCCAAACTACCACCTTGACTACAAACGATACTGTGTGTACTACCTGTGTACCCATGTTCCTGCTTATCTCCTACCTATATTCATTATTTCTTAGTTATGGTACTTTCTACTTAACTGCATGCTGTCTGGTTTTATCACAGAACTCCTCCTGACTCTTTTGTCAGCCAGCAGTCTGTGTCAGCTAAACCTCAGCCCCTACCCACAGAGCCAAAGGCAAATACAGACTTACCTGTCTGTCATGCCAACATGCCTAGAGATCAACCTTGTTAACATATAACCGGAAGGAGAGTGGTATAAACCTATGTGGTTTGCAGAGAACGAGAGTGTGTTTAAAACAAAACAAAAAATCACTCTTAAATAAAACAAAACAAAAAAAAAAATGAAATCTGAGAATGATTGAGTTAGGAAAGGAAAATGGGAGCCTTAAGCGGCTCTGAGATCTCTGTATACATTGTGGGCATGTCATGATCCTCAGCAAAGTTCTTTTTTTTTTCTTCTCCAGTACAAATTGCGAAAGAGTCTGTGTAACCCCAAACAAAATGTCTGTGTGGCTCTGCAGGGCAGTCTGTAAGGGCGAGAGGGAAACCAAGAAGGGCTTGTTAGTATTCAGGTCAGGACACAGGTTGCTATAGGGCAGGGTGTGCAGAACGCACTGCCTGTGTCTTTCACTGGTCGCTAATTTTCTCGGAAGGAAATTATTCCATGGCTTATGCTATCCACGTCTCTGTATATATGCCCTATAATTGCTATTTATTAAGAGGCTCTGAGTATTGATGGATGAATGTCAGTGGCTTGTTTGCTTCAGGTCTAAATGTCTTTTTTTTTTTTAATGAGATCTTAACACTGTCAACTTGAAGGGAGATGTAGGGGTCAGAGATGCAGTCTGTACAAGAAAAGAAATGTGCTTTTTGCACCTAAAAACGTTTAATTGTACTGTATTAGAATCAACAATAAAAACTTCATTATCAGCTTTCTGCTTTCTTTTTCTAAATAGACGGTATATGAGACCGATACACAAGTTAGGTAAAAGGTCTCATGCTATTAAAAGGGACTCTGTGTGTAATATTATTTTAATTAAAAGCTTCAGGGTGTACAGTTTTCATGCAATGCTATGGTGATTCATTATGCAGTATGGAAGGCTTAGGGCAGTTATCTGATTAGTCTTTGTAAAACTGGGACACCTGTATTGTAGACTGCAACTGCTTTCATGGCAAATATCCCCCAAAACATTGCTAATTGGTCTACATGTGGTCAGAAGCCATGTTGACAGGGGAAGTTGGAGAGCAAGATTCATCAATTAGAACTGTGTACTACAAGTATGGACAAAAGCTGTTCGTAAATGCAGAAAATATGAAGCTTATTATGTTTATAATGTTCAGTACAGTGGCCATCACGACAATAATGACATTATAGTTGTATGGCTGGGTACAATTGAATGACAAGGTCGGGTGGCTTCTAGGATTACAGAAAGTTGCATTGCTGTCCATTGTACCGGCTAAAATGTATTCAATTTATAACAGCATTGTCTGGTGAGGTAGGGTGAGGGAGATAGAGAAATAAATCTCCATATCTGTTATACAGTATATCTATTTTTGAAATACCACATTGGGATTTTTTTTTTTTTAATGTGATTGGTCTTTGTCTCTGAGTATAACTGGAAATCAAATTTGGCAGGCAAAAGGCTCTACTACAGAGCAATCATGAAAATACTGGATTGTCAATCACACAGATTTATCTACCAAGGCTGGTTATTTATGTTTCAATATTACCTATGGAAACTTTAAACCTTTTAAACTTTGTCCAACAAAGTCTGCTTTGTGTTTGTTTTTGTTTTTTTGTTTTTTCTTTCAATTATTTTATTTTTTACTACATTTTTTTTCTTCATAATTTTGTCATGCTCTCAGTTCAGGATCAAATTAAACACACTGTGTTAGTAAGTACCTTTTTTCTTTTGTTGCTGGTTTTGCGTAGATCTATTAAAAAAAAAGATCAGCAGTCATAAATCAACATAATCATATATTTAGGTTTGCAAAGTATTGGAATGTTCCAAAAGCATTTTCTCTTACAGTAAGTGGTAATTAACTTGTTCCAGTCCTGTTTTTATTTTAAGTTGTATATCAGTATTTATAAATAATGTTTCATCTACATTTTTTTTTTAAAGTAAGTAGGTCTACATATTTAAAATGTGTGATTGGTTTAAATGGCATGTTACGTTGCCAGGCAGAATGATGAAATAGCATCCAGAACTGCTCAAACAACATTTTGAACAATTCACAGAGAACTTATGTATAGAGCTTATTCAAATTTGCAAAGTATGCTGGTTTAAGTGTCCGGTGCTCAGCCTCTCAGCACAGTTAAAACATTGTTTTTATCGTTGGTCTTTCAATTAGTTTGCACTGTAGTTGGATTCATAGCCTGCTGTGTATCAAAACTACATTCAGTGGTTATGATCATTCTCAATTGTACTTGTAAAAAGAATGCCGCTGCTATCTAGTTAGTCTACATAGTTGAGGTGTCAGTCTATACGCATGTCACATAGCAAACCGCATCTAACCTGCTTATCTCATTTTGATGAAGCTTGGTTAGAACTTTTTTATGCGCAGATGGTTATTTTGCATTATTTATTTTACTCTGCAGTATTCTCCCATACATGAGGGTATGACAGAAGCTAGGCATATTTAAATATCTTCTATACCTTAAGTATTTTGAGTATTTGTTTAACCAGATAAAGCATTCATTTTTCAGGTGTGACCTGGCCTTTAGAAACGACTGTTCAGGCTGTTATAGTTCATCAATTACAATAATTCATCAGAAACCCATTGTCTTTTGTTCTATTGCATGTTTTACTACCCCCTTACCATGTGTAAGTAGCACACACTTGTCCATCGTATGGAGGGTTTTTGTTTGTCTGACTATTTCAGTACAGCAGTAGTAGACTATCATACTTTTAAGCTGTGGGAAAACATTCAATGTAGAGTGTTTCAGTCCAACTTAAAAGAATCAGGAAACTGCTCCATTGCATGGCAGTAAGTAAAAACAGATGTTGTAAAGTTTATAAAATCAGAAAGTTATTTTCCTGTTTCCATTGCATTTTTCTAAACACTTTTATAAATAAGCTTTGAAGTCCTCCAAAAAAATCCAGCCAGTTTGCTCGATATGATCTTCTCATACAGAGAGAAAAAAAAAGAAGTTATCAATGCTTGTTTTAGTTACAGACTAAATGATATCTCTGTGTGGTAAATGCTTCCACTCTATCGGCGAGGGTCTGAAATGCCGAAATTGCTCACACAGTCGGAATCGTGGTGCTTGTTTGCTTGATAGAATCTCCTCTGCCTTGCTAGAAGAGATTAAACACGGTCTGACTTGTGTGTAATTGTCTGATATACATTTCTTGCAGATAAAAAAACAGGAATTTTGCCAGCACACTGTTTAATATATTATCCCATTAAATCCCCTTCGATAAGCGCAAATACAAAAAGGTTTTAGTCTTCATGGGAATTTGTACCAGGCACTTTTTATGTACCGGTTCCTAAACTTTCTATACTCTTTCTATAAGGCCTGCCATGACATTAGGCATCCTGACTGAAAAACTTCTATAAATTTTATATATATATATATATTTAGTGTGTGTGTGTGTGTGTGTGTGTGTGTGTGTGTGTGTATGTAATGGTGTGACAGGCTGGCGTTGTGGTGATGTCAGGCCAGATGCAGGAAGAATAATATGCACAAGGTACTGCAGTGCAAAAAGATGGGCTGTGCACCATTTAATTTTAAACAAAAATACAATAAAATTTTAACAAAAATAGACTCTCATAGAGCACAAAAAGGCAAGCAAAAACAAATCTCATGAAACGCAGGTCTGGCTGGGCAGTAGCTATTCACGGAGCCTATATATTTTTATTTTTATTTTTGTTTTGTTTCGTTTCTCCTCTCGATCTCCTGTTCCTCCTCTGAACACCCACTCCAAAAAGTTATAATAATAAAAAAAAGGAAAATACTGCAGTACCCTTTCTGGCCTGCATCCAGGAGGCACTGGTGATCCCACAGCTAACATCATGTGTGACTGGACGGCTTGTGATGATGACAGGCCAGAAGCAGGAACAAAAACACAGAGGTAAGGTACTGCAGGGCAAAAGACGTGCTGTTCGCCGTTTATTTGAATATAAAAAATAAATTAAAGATTTTAACACAAACAAACACTTTATGGGAGCAGGGCAGGGCTCCCAGCCCTGTTATAGTAAGAAATACTGTTTTACATGTTGTATTTGAGTTTGTGGCCCCTATTTAAAGAATAAACGTGGTTTTCAAAGCTAATCACTACAAAAGTGTAAAAATTAAAACTTACTTCACTTAAAAAGCCATTAAATTAAATATCTGAAGTGTTTTTTTTTTGTTTGTTTGTTTTGTTTGTGTTTGTTTTTTATACTAGCTTTTGTAACAAGCACATTTTCTCATGTTTATGGCCAATGTTCCAGTCTTCAGCATTGTGGCAGGCATTGGTGTCAGTGCCTTGTAAACTAATTACAGTAACACAGTAGTGCCCTTATACTTTTGCAGTCAACACCATTACTTTAGCTCTGAGAATGCGGTAGACCCATCATGGCCACCCTCTTGGCAGAGAGGGATAATGTATAAAGTAGCTTTCTGGCATTTCCTGGTAAGCACAATTTGTTTGGATTACTGCTTCAGCTTTCTGTGTTATCATTGGCTGGATCGCCGCATAGGCTATCATTGGCTGGACAGCCATGTAGGAAAATATTGGTGTGAATTTTACTGCTGGACAGAGAGCGCGAGCCATAAGATATTTTTTAATTTTCCTTTTAAAAGCTATATGTCTTAACCCCCCCCCTCACACAAAGGAGAAACAGCCTCGAGAGAAATGGAGGGAGAGAGCGAGAGAGAGGTTGCTTTTACCTCACACATCTGTGCATAAGGGGATATTTTGACTCCAAGCCTAGAAAATGAGCCACAATGCTGGTGGTACATGACTTCAGGACCCAAATATGTTTTTAAAAAATCATTTATTGCTGTACATAAACAGCAAACTTAACACAAGGGATGATAAAACAACAGTGCTAATTCCTCTGCAGGCTGGGAATCATTGGTGGCCCATTAGGATGCCAGATGCAGGCCCAGTTAGCATTCCCATTTATTTTCCAGTGTCTTTTAGTACTTGGAACCCAGGATATCTTGGCTGTGTTGTCAAAACTGTTGGCTTTCCAGCTTGAGGTCTTCCTGGAGAAAAAGAGCCGACCCAGGCCTGAGCTATAAAGCAGCCTATTGTCTGGGGCCAGGCTTTTGGGGAATAGCAGGGTCAAAAGGGCATACACCAGGTTGACCAGGGCAACTGTGGGAAACACCTTCCGCTGCATAGTGAAGTGGTGGGAAGGAAAAAAACAAAAGTGAAGACACTCGTGAAAAAGAAAAGCAAGCCAAGCCGTGAAAGTTTAAATAAACATTAGAGGGGGAAAATTATGCTGGTGGTCTGTGGATTATACCCTTTTCTGTTTGCCTCATTATAAGTTGCATCTTATAATGAGGCAAACAGAAAAGGGTATAAGCTTTAGTGGAAAAAATATATACATTTTATTATAATTATTATTATTATTATTATTATTATTATTATTATTATTATTATTATTATATTATTATTATTATTTATTATTTTGAAGAAGAATAACATTTAAGCTTTATTATTAGCAACAACGCTTATTATCTTAAGAGTGTTGTCTTGAAAAAGAAAGACATAGATATAATTGAATATAAAGAAATGTTGGCTACTCTAGACTACATTACAAATATCTATTGCTGGCAAGTAAAACTGAAGAGAAGCTCCTAGATTCAGGTGAGTTGGGTAATTGCAATAAGATACACTCAGAATGACTGCAAAAATCTTACAAAGGTTAGGGGGCAGTATACAAAGCTAAAAACAAAATATGATATCTATTTACTCTTTAGCAAAAATGTATTAGATGACTTTTGTTTACATCCTGCAATTCCATATACAGGACAGGCATAAAATACAGTATATACCCACAGTTTCAGTGAGCACGAATACTCTTGTGCAATAATGGTTTAGGTTTTCTTTATTGCCATTCCTGCCTCATCTCCCAACGAACAATATTATCTCTTCACGGCTATGGTTCCTGCATCATGGGCAGTAGTGAAGAAACAGCAGAAGGCAAAAAGTTAATAATAATAATAATAATGTCAGAAACCCGATCTGTTTTGAAACGGGTGAGCGCAAGGCTGTAGACGCTGGTGCGATAGCAGGGATGTTTTAAGCTGAATCATGTGGAACTGTTCTGTGACACGCTTGTTGCTTTACTAATTGACACCTGATGGGCTGGTGACATGAGATTGAAAACACAGACCACAAGGTGCAATATATGGTATATATATATTGGTATATTTGTCCAGTGCTTGATATTGCAAAACAGTTTTACTCTAAATGATATTACTTATTAAAACATAAGTGATCACATGTCTTGTAGTGATCTGCCTTCATTATCATATACTCTTTCAACAAATAATACAAGAAGAGAATGTTTCTTTAGTTGTGGTACAGCAATTATCATGAAAAGCTTCTTGCAGCACAACATTCTCCACACAAATGAAACGACCTTTTTCGTAATTATCACATTATTGTCTTGTTTGCAGTCAGGCTTGTTCACATTCCCAAAGGGCTTTGCAGTATGTTCACAAGTACACCCCCTCCCCTCTGTGTCTCTTTATCCTGTTTGCAACTACATCCGACTCAAAAAGGCATGCGCTTGATATTACTTGCAACAGTAGGAAGTATTACATTCATCTTAAAGCTTTGTAGAAGCGAAACAGAACAGAAGGAATTGTTTTTTTTCCAAGTTGTGTTTTTGTTATAAATAGATTATATTGCATTGATTCCATTCTCTATTGTTGTTTCTGCTTGCGTCAACACCATGTATATTACAGATACTATACAAAAAAAAAGCCCTTTTTAACCACTGGACATGCTACTGAAAAGACTTCAAACTGAGGTGGTTTGAAAAATGACCACAAGGGGTGCCATCTTAATTTTAGTTTCCCTCTGTAACTGTAAGAGATTCTCCATATACTGACTCATAGTTGCCACATTTGCTAAGTGTTCAAGAATTACAGTTTCTCAGCTACAGTCGTCATTACTTCAGAAATGTAGCATTTTGGAATATTTTCAAAATCATCTCCCATAGTGGCAAAAGGACACCCAGATAAATGCTAATCTAAGCAGAAGATAATTTTACAAAACACACACACAATAGGATACTACACTGCTAAGACATTAAAACATTCAGATTTAAGTCACAAATTCAGTCCTCTGGCAAGGACATGACACGTTATTGTGAGTCACACCTACGCACACGCAGGTACAGAAAGCTTGACAAAAGGAAGCGTATGGATGCTATAAAAAGATCTGTTGAAATTCATGCTACAGATAGTGGGTGTCGAGTATTGTAGTGAAACAAACTAAATACTTGGAAAGTGTGTCTTAAATTGCATTGCATGGCATGAAGACTCAATTTGAATTTTGATTCATATAAACAGTGAAAACGATGGTTTAACTGTACAAATGCAAATAAGGATTGAAATGTCGAGTTAATTGAGAACTGGTCACACCAGGCTGTCTAATCACTCTTCTTATATTTCTAATTATGTCTATTTGCGTAGAAAGTACTGTGTTGTTTGTGTGTGTGGGCAAAATATTTTTGTCTTTGTTCATACAGGAATGTATTGAGTTAAAAATGATAGGCTAAGTATGTAGGGACATTTTGTCAAAGCACACAGAAACAAGATATGCCTGGAATTATTTGGCAATGTGTCTTATACTGTAGGTCATGACAGTGTGTTTGTTTACAGT
The DNA here is from genome assembly GCF_017654505.1 of Polyodon spathula. Classification (NCBI taxonomy): domain Eukaryota; kingdom Metazoa; phylum Chordata; class Actinopteri; order Acipenseriformes; family Polyodontidae; genus Polyodon; species Polyodon spathula. The sequence goes on from NC_054550.1 coordinate 24,828,385, forward strand.
AGCATTCTGGATAGAGTGAAACTAGAGGTTTGTTCTTGGCTACTTTGATAAGGTTTAGGTTTGGAGTTACCATTTTACTGTATAAAAACAATGTAGTCAGAAAGTTAATTTACCCTCAGAGGGGGCTTTTGCAGGAGAGAAAGTATTGCACAGGGGTATTTGAAGTAGCATTCCACATCAAACAAGGCAACAAAGACATTCTTTGTGTTCAACAGATGCTTTCTGTCACTTTTTAAAATAAATGAATATCTCATTAGATCACCCAATTTCCCCATCTGGATATAAAATATATCCAAAGAACCTCTTGTCCAATTGTGTTGAAACTTGTAAAGGACTTTTTTCAGCACCTATTATTAACTGTATCATATTCTGAGGTTATATGGAGGCTGCTTTTCTGTTCACCTGTCTTACTTTAAAGTACATCTGCATAAATGTAGAGAAAATATTGTGATTGAACATGAAAAGACATTCGTTAGTGTTGCTTATTAAGAGTATCAAAATATGGGGGGTATTTGGAGACACCCTGTCTGTCTGTCCATGTATTTGTTTACATCTATCTAGAGACGGGCTTATCAGTTGTGAAGAAACTTGGTTTGGACTGCACGACCACTTAAAGGTTATGTACATGACACAAACACCTTTTATTTAAGTACAGTGAGTCCCATAGGGACCCCAGTAGTGTGTTAAATCATTTGAGACAAGAGATAGACCACAATTTGTTGGTACCTTGGGCTGTATTCAGCAGCAGTGTGCCTATTGAAAGAATATCACTTTCATACCATCAATTTATAATCTAAGAGGATGTCTGTATCCATCTGTTGCATTGATCGTCCAATTATTTGATACATGTAAGTTTATTCCCTAGGAGAGAAGAATGGTTGTGTCTTCAGTGGTCCAACTCTTTCTCTTTGAATTTTATTTCAGAGCAAAGCGCAGAGCTTGCACTGTGTATGCCCTTTGTAATTAAATCAGACTTGCAAGTCTATATTGGCTGCCCCCGGTATTATGTTGTAAATACATTTTTAGTTGGTTACTTGTCTTGATTGACTTTGCTGCCACGGAATTGCTTGATGCTACACTAAATTTGGAGAAGCTGAATGCGGCCTGTGAGCTATCTTATTTCAGTAATACAGAGCAACCTTCAAACCACACCGGGATAATAATCACAACCTAAATCAGAGACAATCAGGCTGAAGCCAGGCAGCTGCTTTCATTTGCACTAGAGATCGTTTTCACTTATTCTCATCAGCATTCATTACTGGGGAAAATGGAAGTTTTGCTTGTATTTTAACCCAGTTGTGAATATTTTTTATTTCACTATGACTAACCTCCAAGGTGCAGGATTCATTGTAACTATCACTGGTTTGGTCAAGCCCCACTTTTGGTAGCTACCATCTGAAGGGACTTGATGAAAATCATTGATGTAGTGAGAAGATATTGGAGTCTATTTAATTGACCTAAACAGTGGCAGCAATATTTATTACCATTATTTTAAAAATAGAATCTCCCTGGAGTTTTACATATTCTTATATACATACATAAATGCCCTACTGACACCACCATGCACTGCTGGGAGTTTGATACACTGGTACCAGAACAACTCAAAATTAATTACCTAAGTGAAGGCAATATTTAGATCAATTGGATATGCCCCCCGAAGTACAATGAAAATGTGAAAATCATTTACAAATAAGAATCCCCTACCATGATGCCCAAGTGACATATTGTTTCTTCATCATTTTTCTGTTGTAGTATGGGGCTCAAATTCTGCTTGTTCTTTGGTGCCACTGTTATCTTATCAAAACTATTGCCTCCTTCCAATTGCTCACGCGAGAAGAAACCAAAAAAAAACAAAAAAACAGGCATTTAAATGATGGATATGCGTTCTGGTCAAAGATTTTGTGGCGTGATGAAACAAAAATTGAGCCATTTGGTCATGTTGGTAGTCGTTACGTTTGGAAAAAGTCTGGTGAGGCGTACAAAGACAAGAACACCATACCTACTGTCAAGCATGGAAGTGATAATATCCTTCTGTGGGGTTGTTTTTCCTCTAATGGCACAGGAAATTTAGGTCAATATTATTACCAATTGTCAAGTCAATAGTTCACTATCACAATTGGTTAAATCACATGATGGTGTTCAGACAGATAAGCCTTGTGATAAGTAATGCGTTTAAGTTACCTAGAAGCCTGTTTGTTTGAAATGTTATTTTAACAGTGAGCATTTATAATACAGGAATGACTAGATTTTATATACTGGTGCAGTGTACTATACATGGACCCTATTACTGTATTGTATGTTGTATGTTAATTGAGAGAAGTATAGGTTACACATCCTGATATATATTCTATAGGTATGCACATACATGTCATATGTCTTAACATATTAGATTATAGCATGCATATTAACAGAAACAATGTAATAGAATAAATATATTCCTAAAAATAATAATTCAAAGGTAGGATCTGCTTATAAACGAACACAAGCCAAAGATTCAACTATTTTCTCTAAGGGTATTTGACATGGGGATATATAAAACAATCATATATTACCACACACGTGTTCGTAATGATAATATTAATAACATTAAAATAAATAATTTCTAAAAACTGTAAGTGTTTTGCTTAGTCAAACTATTTGACACCTGCAAGGCTAACACCAAGTACTGCAATGGAAAGCTGAACCGAATTCAAAGCATTGGAATGAGCCGGCTTTAATTCCCTTGATGAGGAAGGATGCACGTTTTAATAGCTATGTTTTCTGCTGCTCAGATCATGCAATAAGCCTTGCCCTCAAAGTAAATCAACTTAATTTTAAAATCATGCTCATCAGCCCAGAGTACTTCCATTTCAACTTTAAATTGATGTTTTTAATTAGTGTCTTTGTCATTTTTTTCTTCTCCCCTGATTTTCTTACATATTGTATCATGCCTGATTTTCCTTCACCTTCTACATGCAATACCAGACTTGTGTGTGTGTGTGTGTGTGTGTGGCCCACGCTTAATGGGATGGATCAATTAATAATTCGCTAACTCTAAGTTTATCTTTGATTGTTGTTACTATATGTGTATATTAATATTGCAGCACTACGCTTACTGTCAAGGGGAATGATAAGAGGAAATGTCTTTTTTATGGCAATAACAAAGAGACTTAAATTGGAAATCAAATTATTTGTCTAGGCTTTGCACTGCAGAGACCTCCAGTGCTCAGTTGAACATAATTACAGTACCTTAGTCCTTCCGTCTGGTTAACCATCTGTTTAACCTGTGGTTAGAGGCATAGCATGTTCTTAATCAACTGGATTGTAGCAATAATTTCTAAAGGATAACAATCTCTATGTTTAGTTTTTTTTTAAATACTTTTGTTTTACAAACACAAATCGTCCAGGGTTGGGTCTGCCCTTTTTCAAAATCCACCATCTGATATTCATTTTGTCTGGAAGACAAACACACTGATGAAAATGCATGCACCACAGGATACAGTCTGGCATTGAGTGAGGCATTTTCATTCTTTTTGTATATATTTAGAACATTATATGTTGTGGCGCAGATGGACCGAATTTAAGAATTAAATAGAAAAAAAAAAAAACTAAAAACATTTACATTATGTATACATGAACCGCATGGGAAGAATTTAAAGTTTGTAGTATAGTCTTATTTCTGTTTTCAAGGGTATCGCTGACCATTGGTGACAGAGCCAGTGGTTGTTGCTTTATTTTATGACCACCAACAGAATATTGACTATTTTTATGGCCCAAGATGTACTGGGAATAGTTTGTAAACCATAAGTAATATATGTATATGTACATGTGCGTGTGTGTGTGTGTGTGTGTGTGTGTGTGTGTGTGTGTGTGTGTGTGTGTATATATATATATATATAGCTCTGGAAAAAATTAAGAGACCACTGCAAATTTTTCTTAAATCAGCATCTCTACATGTATGGCAGCCATTCCATTCCAGTGTCTGTTGAATTCCAACACAGGCACACCTCATTCTACTGAATGAGGTACTGATTAGGGGATCACCTGAACCAAATCTTATTTAACGAGGAAAAGTATAAAAACCACTCCTGTGGTCATCACTATCCTCTTGCAATAGGACCATCTGGATGGCAAAACAGTGCTAGTAGTACCTCAAAAGTAATTGGAATCAAAAAATAACTATTGACCATGCCCAAAGAGTTGAAAAGGAAAGTTTTGAGTGAGGAAAAGAAGGGTTCAGTTCTGGCTTTACTGGCAGAGGGATACAGTGAGCGTCGGGTTGCTTCCATCCTTAAAATTTCAAAGATGGCTGTTCATAAGAACAAGGTCAAGCAGCACACATTGGGGACAACAAAGCTACAGACCGGCAGAGGGCGAAAACGACTCTCCACTGACCAGGATGACCGCCAACTCATTTGAATGTCACTCAGTAACCATAGGATGACATCAAGTGACCTACAAAAAGAATGGCAAACGACAGCTGGGGTGAAGTGCACGGCGAGGACGGTTCAAAACAGGCTCCTAGGGGCAGGGCTGAAGTCGTGCAAAGCTAGAAAAAAGCCCTTCATCAATGAGAAGCAAAGAAGAGCCAGGCTGAGGTTTGCAATAGACCATAAGGTAGAGGACTGGAGTAAGGTCATCTTCTCTGATGAGTCCAATTTTCAGCTTTGCTCAACACCTGGTCATCTAATGGTTAGACGGAGACCTGGAGAGGCCTACAAGCCACAGTGTCTCGCACTCACTGTGAAATGTGGTGGAGGATCAGTGATGATCTGGGGGTGCTTCAGCAAGGCTGGAATCGGGCAGATTTGTCTTTGTGAAGGATGCATGAATCAAGCCAAGTACAAGGTTGTCCTGGAAGAAAACTTGCTTTCTTCTGCTCTGACAATGTTCCCCAACTCTGAGGATTGGTTTTTCCAGCAGGACAATGCTCCATGCCACACAGCCAGGTCAATCAAGGTGTGGATGGAGGACCACCAGATCAAGACCCTGTCATGGCCAGCCCAATCTCCAGACCTGAACCCCATTGAAAACCTCTGGAATGTGATCAAGAGGAAGATGGATGGTCACAAGCCATCAAACAAAGCCGAGCTGCTTGAATTTTTGCGCCAGGTGTGGCATAAAGTCACTCAATATCAATGTGAAAGACTGGTGGAGAGCATGCCAAGATGCATGAAAGCTGTAATTGAAAATCAGGGTTATTCCACCAAATATTGATTTCTGAACTCTTCCTAAGTTAAAACAATAGTATTGTGTTGTTTAAAAATGAATATGAACTTATTTTCTTTGCATTATTCGAGGTCTGACAACACTGCATCTTTTTTGTTATTTTGACCAGTTGTCATCTTCTGCAAATAAATGCTCTAAATGACAATATTTTTATTTGGAATTTGGGAGAAATGTTGTCAGTAGTTTATAGAATAAAACAAAAATGTTCATTTTACCCAAACACATACCTATAAATAGTAAAACCAGAGAAACTGATAATTTTGCAGTGGTCTCTTAATTTTTTCCAGAGCTGTGTATAAACATCTTTGAGTCAGTTACAAATCCTTCCTTCCCCTTACAAACCACTGCAGCATTTGGAAAAAGTTATGCCATTAAATGTAACCATATACTGCAATACAGTACCAATCAGGGATGGCCCGGGCTGATCACATTTGCAATTGTTTCAGACTTTCCACAGTGTCACAATACTGTGCATACCATAGAGACCACCTGGGTTAGTTGCATTGAGTGGAAAGTCTGTACTGAGTGTGTTCTGGCTTCCCTTCTCTCTGGGGGATGAGCAGCGCAGTTTGGGGGGATGGGGGGGTGTGGGGGTGTTAGTAGGAATCCAACTACAAATCCCATTTTATAGCTTCCCACAGACTGGGATCCAACTTTTAACTGACTGGAAAATGACACAAACTTTTATCGTTGCAAACTCTTCTAACCATTCTTTTTAAATGTTTATTTCTTGCCAATTACTGATGATTTATATATATATATATATATATATATATATATATATATATATATATATATATGGAGAGATTCCACAATAGGTCTGAAAGTATCACCAAAAAACTTTGAAATGATTTTTTTGGGGCAAGAACATGCTGATAAAATGGGTTAAAATCTTCATTTACTATTCATGAGACTTTTACTCACACCAGTACAGGAATAATATACTAGATTGCTTGTGTGAAGTTTAACAAACTGTACATCAGAGAAACAAAATGGCTTTTAGCTGATCGCTTCGTGGAACATCTGTGAAGTATAAGAATTAACACTCTACATCTCAATGACATGACTGCAGAAGACATCACAATTTCTGGGATAAATCACTGCTATGAGATAAATGCAGCCAAGAAGCAAAAAGAACACAAATCCGTTTTCAAATTAAGGAGTTTAGAACCTCTGGGAATGAACATTCTATTTTGAAGTTATCATGCCAGTGTCCTCAATAACATCTTTTGAAAGACAACTTGTTTGTAACAACAACTTGTTTATAGCACTGCTTTTTCCATCCAGCTGAAGAAGGACTAGTAGTCTGAGAAGTTTTATAGTCTGTGTTTTTTTTTTTTTTAAATTATCAATTATTTACATTTTTTTGTGTACCTACATTATCTTTTTCTTTTTGATTTTATATATACCCCAATCCAAAATATGCCCCATATAGATCAGGGTCAATCAATGTATTTTTATATAGCACCTTTCATTGCATGCCATCTCAAAGCATTTTACAAGAAAAATACAAAAACTTACAAAGTACAATGTCATAACTAAAAAAAAAAAAAAAAGACATGATTACAAACATTACAAAATGACTTACATTTAAAAAAAAAAAAAAAAACTACCTATTACCAAAAGCTAGGAAAAGCAATTGTGTTTTGAGTAGTGCTTTAGCTTTCATGAGAGAATGAGAGCCTCTCACAACTAGTGGGCATGAGTTCCAAAGTTTAGGAGCACTAGTGGAGAAACTTTGACCTCCCAGAGAGACACACCTGGTCAAGGGAACAGCCAGCAGCTCTGAGCTTGAAGAGCCCAACTGGGGATGTAAGGATGCAGCAAGTCCGATAAATATTTCGGGCCAGTTCCCCAGACAGCCTTAAAGTTCAACAGAAGAATCTTTATTTCTATTTGAAAGGTATCTAATGCAAAGTTTCCAAGGCAGATGTAATATGTGGAGTTTGTTTTGTACTTGCCAGTATTCTTGCAGCAGCACCATTCTGGACCAGTTGCACTATTCAGATTCTTTTATTAATGCTAATGTAATTTTTTTTCTCACAAAAAGCTTTTTTCCCCTTAACATTGTGTAGTATGGTGTGTAGATAAGTGGAAAAAAATCCTCATTTAAATGCATGAAACTCTGAGGCACTGACACAACAAAATGTGAAAAAAGTTCAAGGGGGTGTAGACTTTCTATAGGCACTGTATATACAGCATATGTTATTCTATCTCTCTCTCTCTCTCTCTCCTCTCTCTCTCTCTCTCTCTCTCTCTCTCTCTCTCTCTCTATATATATATATATATATATATATATATATATACATACACACACACACACACACACACACACACACACACACACACATATATATATATATATATATATATATATATATATATATATATATATATATATATATATATATATACACACACAGACACAAACACACACACAACACACACACAAGGATAGAAACTGACATTCGCCCAAATCTAAATTAAATCTGGAGGACTAGTTGATGTCTGTGTCGCAGTAGTCCTCTGGGCGAGTACTTAAAACAAATGTACACATATACCTTCACAGTGGTGAATAAGCATTCACAAATAATGCTTTGAGAACAGTCACTCAAAACTGAAACCTCCCTTCATCTCCCCTGCAATGCCAGCCCTACTTAATGACATTTTACGTTTGTGTTCTCCCTCTGTGCAGGATGTGAAGTTTATCGTTTGTAAGTAAGTCGCACAGTAACGAGATGCAAATAAGTGATTGATCGATCTGTATGAGCGTTTACGAAAGTGCTTTGTTAAAAAAAAAAAAAAAAAAAAAAAAAAAAGTAAATCAAAATTTATGACGCTGTTTTTTTTTTTTTTTTATCAAAATAAAATCTAAGCCTATTTTTAGGCACCCAAACTGTTGTTGTTGATTCCAAATGAGTCATTTCACATAAGGACTAGCGAGTTTCAAAAGGTACTAGTCGTTTGGACTAGTAGCACACTACTGTTAGTTTCTAACCCTGTATATTAGTGTATGGGACCATGCATCTGAGCACTGACGCTTTGCAGCTTTCCATGATCTCAAGCCAGAGCACTAAACGTCATACAGCAGAGGTTTTAAACAACAGTAATGCACGTGTTTCGTGAAGTAAGAGCTTGCATGCGTGGTATGTGTGCTTTGAAATAGACAGGACCCATTTTGTGTGTGTTAATATATATATCAAATTCTCTGCTGCTTTGAATTCTTGGACCAGGTATAAATAGTGGCAGTTTTTGGCAGTCAGTACCAGTAATGCTGATAAACATTTGCGACCGTATTTATAAATCATATTTTTCTGGTGTCTAACTGGTAGATGTTACATGTGTGCAAAGGACTTGAAAGATTTGCTACTCTCCATGCTAAACATTGATAGACTTAGAACTGACCATAAAGGACATGATAAATCCTTATGTCTATAATACACCCGATGTGAATGAATTGGGGCAACATGGGTGAACCAGACTGTCTCAATGGAAAACTTGCACTTTATAACTGGGTGCCAATGGGGCAGCAAGGTAACTTTTTGTACCAGAAAAAAAGCCCTGTGTTAGATCCAAGGGTACACTTTTAATTTTCATCTATTTAATAGTTAGTGTTTTGTAGTTTCTTTGATTTACATGATGTCAAATAAAATATCTAAATGATGTTAATATTTTGTATTTATTTTCGATTATGTCTCAGTCCTACAATTTTAGGTGACACAAAACTTTTTGCCATAGCTGTACCTGTATATTCATTTTTTTGAAGACTCACTGAAATAGTAGATTCAAGAATTTACTTTTAATAAATGGTACTTTAGTAAGTGCTGGGCTAATTAGACCGCATACTGTCTATCTTGCACTATCTGTAGATGAGCTGCTACTCTTGTGGACTTCAATCAATTTTGTTAAGGTCACTCAAGGTTAATTTCCCCAATCTCATCTGAAAAAAAGAATTTCCAGTTAACAAAAATCCTTTCTCTGTTTTGGTGAATTTCTTATTTGGCTACAGATCCAGTTGAAAGGCTAGTTTTCAAGTAGGATAACCATGGTGGTTGAGCAGTGAAGATGACTTTTGTCCCAGTTCTGTTTTTTTGTTTGGTGTTGCCCATTCTGTTTGTTTTAGGAGCCTATTTTGTATGCATTTTACAGTATCTTAGCCTTTATTTCTCCCAGCTATTCAATCTAATACTAATCGCAGCTGTGCAATCTGGCTTCCAGTCCTCTTTCAAGATCCTATACAGTAGTGAAGAACACAGTGTTAAGGGAAAGAAAAACAATGCATCTTAAGGTGTTATTTACAGATTCATAATCTAGCCGCCTTCTTTTAACATAACCATCTCAAATGGCCCCAGAAAAGGGCACACAGACTCATTTTCTAAACATCCCAATTATGCAAACATTGGTAGCTTAAATCTAGTAGACCTTGGCTCAACTGTGGCAGCTTTTTAGAAGAAAGCCCTCCTGCTTCCAGCATGCTTGTCTGTGCAGTTTTTTTTTTCTTTTTTTTTTTTTTTTTCCAGGGGCTGGAGAGGCATAAGCGAATAATTAGGTAATTGCCTTCTTGATTGAGCTCAATAGGAAACATTTCAATTAGTCTAAAACTACACAGAGAGGAAGTATGCTTTTACAAAGGGAAACATTTCTTGTCATGCAACTGTCAGGTTTTTGCCCACACTAAGAGATGGGATTATGAAGAGGAAAAATTAAAAAAACTGAATAAAGACTGAAAGAAATGATTGCAGTAATTATAGCAATATTTAAACATTGTGTCTTCTGATATAATTTGCCTATGATCCTATCCCAGATAACAGGGGGCCTTTGGACCTCATGCCTGTAACAAATTACTGCCTCCCAGCCATGGAAGAGGCACAGTTCCTGAAAAAGTAAAATAATAAGAATAACAAAAATACGAACAGAGTAACTTAATTTGTTCTACCTCCACCTCCCTTTTTTTGGATTTACAACCACTGATTTTACTGTTGGCTCTCCTGCATGATCATGATCAGGGCAATGCAATTAAAGTCATTGAGCTGCAAATTCAATAGGTAAATATTGACTTCCTCTTCTACTGGCTTCTTCCTCTGACCCCACTTCTTGAGGGAGGACAGAGGAATGGGACACAGTAAAAAAAAGAAAAAAAGCTTTCTCAAATAACGGTGGCAGCTATAGTAGGCTGTTGTTTTGCAGTAACCTGCCCTCTCCCCTTACCTGGGATGCCTTCACTTTTCCATTGCAAGAATAACACCCTCTTTCCCTTCACCCAGGTAACATTTCAAATTACTTGAATAACCTGCACATTCTACAAGCATAGAAAATAGGTAGCATTTCCCATGCACTATTTGAGGTAGAAAAAAATCTCCAGAAAATTAACATTTGCCCCCATGTTTTTTAGAAGTCAGACAGAAATGGTTTGCATGAGAATAAGATGACATCTAAACTTTATATATTTATTAAATTGCAATTAATATTGAAATTTGTGTTCAGCTATATTTTTTAAAGCAGGTAAGCACTTGAGTACAAAGAAAGCACATGGTGCTAGAAGGTCTTGTAACACACTATTTTAGCTTTGTTTATTTATACTCAGTTCTATGATATTAAAATAGTTAAATATCTTTTTTTTAGATGCAGACTACTTTCTTTTTGTATACATGGTTTGACCATCCAGTTCTGTGAATTTTCTTTTCTTTTTTATGATTTCATGTTTATACCTTCTGTAGATACTGTTTCTGTCAGCACAGCAATTGCCCAAACTTTCACAAAGTACCAGCTAACTTGGGAAAATGTGGCTTCAACTTGCACAGATTCTGCTTCATCATGCATGCCAGGGACATGGAACTTAATCAGAAACCAGAACTGCTACGCATCATAATCGACATGCAAAGTGTGCATACTGAGATTTTGTCCCCCTGATTTTTACCAATATTTAAATTAAAAAGTATTTTTTGCCAATTTTATTATATGTAAATTAAACTCTAACAAATGTTTTTAAAGATAAAAATGCGGAACACTACAGCTACTGTAGTACTGTAAGGGTTAACACTGAATAGTTAAACAAAGACAATAAATGAGTAGCGTAAAATAACTGATCTCCATATTATTGCTCTGAAAAAAATCTAGGGAGGGGTGATATAAACACACCAGGGAGGATCTTGTATTTACACATGACACAAGGGTAAGGTTTAAACCAGCGAACCGCACACTTGTCTGTTTCTCGATAGTTCAGTTAGTTGTTACAACGGGGTACAAGACTATATTTTCCAGTTGATTTCTCAGACAGGCTCTTTAATTATTCCATACGAAACCATAAGAACCATGCCATTTGGTAGGCTTTATGGGCAACTACAAAAATATTTATTTGCTGCATTTAGAATTAGGGTATATTTATTGCAGGTGTGGATCGCAAATTCATATAATATTATTTGTTAAGTACATACATACTTAATTTCCAATGGCACGACTTTCAATTCATTTAAATTGTTCTTTAGATATTGATGACCAGAATCACATGGTCACATGGATTCAGAACTGGAGATAATCTGGACTACCACTGTATTAAAACACTTAATCTTAATTAAAGATTAATTGACTGCTACTGTAGTAAATAACATTTCAATTAATAGGACTTGCCAATGCATATGCACACCACTGAAAACTGCTGTCTGTATTTCCATAGATGTTTTTAATGTGATAAAAAGTTTGGCATTATAACATTTAAAAACATTTTTCAATGCACAAGGTTTCAAAACCACAAATGTAGTGTGTGTGACCGGGACCTGAGTTTAAACGGTACATATTGGTCCAATCAAAAATGTTCTAAGTTAAATGTTCTAAGTTATTCTATGTTAAATGTTACTAAAATAAGTGCTTGCAAAAGGTGAGACAGATCAGCAGAGGTTTGTCTGCCTGAAAACCAGGTGTAGCTTGAAGCCTCAAGGCTGTGATTGGCTACTGCAGGCTGTAAACTTCACACAGATCAGATGCATCATAATTGATCACTCCACCATGTTTGCCCAGTTTGTTTAGAAATAAAATAGGCCTAGGACTGTTGATTGTTAGATGAAATAATAATTAAAAAAAATTTATCAGTATTTGAAACTGCAACTGACTAACAGTCCTGAGCTGTAATCACTAGTCTACCTCAATGAAGTAATAACTTAAAAATATATTCAGATCAAAGGAAAAATGATCTGATGTGTTATTTGGTCCTCTTTTATTATTAATGAGGTGCCAGTTACAGTCATTTTCAAAATAATGTGTAGGTCCCCACTGGATATGTAGAAACAATGTGTTGTCCTCCATGATTCTGTACTGTGTTCGGCCTGGTTTCAGAAAATTAAACAGCAGCACACACAAGCTGTTGTATGTATTGCTGAACGATAGGTTGCGAATGCAACCACGGTTCCTTGAAAGGGAAAATAACCATCAAGGATGGGATATTGCCCCCAGGCGGTAGCATTTAGCTGAGCTTATATCAAAGCTGCCGATAGGCTGGTACATGCACTGACGTCTAAGCCCGCCCCCCTGTCGGCTTAGAATACCCAGTGCATGCAGCATCATGTTCTCCTTTGCTTCAGGCTGCGAAAGCTCCCGAAGCAACCTCGCGGCTTGATGGTTATTTTCTCTTCCAGGGAACCGGAGTTGCATCCGCAACCTATTGTTCCCTTTCAATTCGAAAATAACCATGAAGGATGGGAACAGTATACCCAAGCCGTCGCAAGGGAGAAAGCATGGCAGCAGAACAGCCTTACGTCATAACTCAACTGCATAGGCGTCCATCTACGCATGTGCGGAGTAGCGCCTCAGTGTCTATGCTCGAAATGACACCTGTCCGAAGGTAGAATTGTAACCACCAAAAGTACTAGTCTCTCTACGTGTCTGTATTGTGTGGCATGAGAGAGTCTAACACAGATGCTGGAGCAGAGAAACCCAGCACATTCAATCTGTAGAACCTCGTAAATGTATGCGGTGTAGCCGAACTGGCTGCAGCGCAAATCTCAGACATGGGCACACCTCTGAAGACGGCCCAGGAAGTCACCATTCCCCTAGTGGAATGCGCCTTCAACTGCCCTGGCGGCAGAAGGTTTGCAGATTCATATGCTAACTTAATAGCATCCACTATCCAATGGGAAAGACGTTGCTTTGATAATGCCTGCCCCAAGGTCTTAGAACCATACACACAAAGAACTGCTGTGTCTGCCTCACGCCTCGTGTACGATCAATATAACACCGTAATGACCACACTGGGCAGAGCGTGTGTAACTTTTCTTCCTCTAGGAAGAGAAAGGGGGAGGATGGAATGCCATCAACTCCACCGACTGTTTCACATGGGCCGGGGATATAACCTTTGGCAAGAAAGCCGAATTAGGACCCTAGACCCGTCTCCTGCGAAGTGAGTACAAGAGGGATGCACTGACCCTCTTAGCTGAAACCACAGCTAGTAAAAACATGGTTTTTACAGATATAAGCTTCAACACCACATTGTGGAGAGGTTCAAGGTGTCTTGGTAAGGGCTTCCAGCACCACATCAAGGCTCCACGACAGTAAGATGGTCCATTTCAGAGGTCGCAAAAGCCTTGCGCCCCTTAGGAACTGAGATGCCAGAAAATGGAATCCTGGTGACAACCCATCTATACGTACATGGCAAGCCAATATGGCAGCTAAATACACCTTCAGTGTAGAGGGAGATTGGTCTAGCCCCTCGCCAGACCAATCTTGAAACAATTGCCACTTTACTGGGACCTAGTAGAGGGCACTCTCGCACTCTGAATGGTTGAAATAACTGCTGTCAACAGTCCTAAAGTGGACAGGCATTCCCGTTCAGGGGCCAAACCCATAGATGCATCAGCTCGGGGCTCGGATGCCACAATCCCGTGGGCTTGGGATAAGAGATCCGCTCGCGAGGGACTTCCCTCGGGCGACCATGCAAGAGCTGCACCAGGTTTGAAAACCATATTCTCCGAGGCCATCGGGGGGCGACCAGAATCACTGTCGCTTGCTCTACCCTGACCTTCTCCAAGAAGATGGGGAGCATAGGTATCAGGGGAAAGGCATACAGGAGCCCTAGCAGCCACTCGTGGGCCAGTGTGTCGACTCCCAGGGGGCTATCGAGGTCTTTTACCGAGAACCACATCGAGCTGTGAGTGGATGCTCGCAACGCAAAGAGATCCACCTGCACTCTGCTGAACCATTCACAAATGCGTGCTACCACTTGAGGGTGAAGGCGCCATTTGCCCACAAGGGGACCTCCTCTGGAGAGGAGATCCGCTGCATGATTGGCCTGGCCCGGCAAATAGACTAGGGAGGTTAGACGAGGTTGTGCCCACAGCAATAACCGTGCTACCATCTGGTGAAGCCCCTGAAACAGCAACCAGCCCTGGTGGTTGATATACGCCACAACCATGGTGTTGTCCGACCTCACTATCACGTGCTTCCTTCGAAGCACCGGCAAGAAATGCTGCAGGGCGAGGTCCACCGCTCTGAGCTCCACAGCATTAATGTGAGCTGACCTCCCAGGGTCTGCCCACACTCCGCGGGTCCCTCTCCCATTCCAGACCGCTCCCCAACCTTCGTTGGAGGCGTTTGTGGTGATCATCTCCCTGTGAAAGATGGGACCCATACCCTGGCGAATATTGGATGGAACCTTCTACCAGTGCAGGGCTCTCCAGCACGTCTGGGAAACCTGTAGCTGACAGTGTTTGTCTCGCTGCGGGTGCAGCTAGAAGGCATTGAACTAGGCCTGAAGAGGTCTCTGGTGTAGTAAGCTCAAGGGGAGGGCTTGAGAGGCGGCAGCCAACAACCCTAGCAAACGCTGGCATAAAGTCATGCTCACTGTTCTTCTCAACCTGAAAAGAGAGAGACACTGCTCTATTGAGACAACTCAATCGATAAGGTCGCTTCCATGGACAATGAGTCCAGATGCAGACCCAGAAACTCGGTCTATCGGATCGGCACGAGACGACTCTTGTCTGAGTTCGCCTTCAGACCCAGTCTCTGGATGTGGTCTGTGACCCACACTGTATGCTCCACCAACTGCTCCCTTAACTGAGCACAGACGAGTCAGTTGTCCAGACAGTTCAGCAGTCGGACGCCAGAACTGAAGGCTGTAACCAATAGCTACATTTTTGTGTACCCAGATGTCTTCGGTATATAGTTGCCAGAATTGGAGCTGTGGATGGGGTGTAGGGGTGGGTTGGAGGCTGCCTGGATGTCTCAGGACTTTTTGACCTGTGGCCAGTCCTAAGAGGTCTGCAAGGGGCCATGAGGATGTGGTCTACCGCCTCCTTTAGAACACAACCTCCCCTCTGCGGTCTGGTGAAAACAGGCTGACTGCACATTGCATTATTATCAGGTGAGGGTTTTCTACCTCTTGGGCGAGCCGGCTGGTGTGGCGGTGTTCTACACCACTGCTGCTGTTGTTGTGGGCGTTTTGGCTAAAAACCCTGATGCAGCCACATTTGTGCCATCTGCTTAGAAGCCTCCTGGGCCTTAGCAGATTGTTGGAATATGTCCTCCACCGCTGGGCCAAACGTGTGCCCCGGTGTTATAGGGGCATCTAACAGGGGAACCTTGTCAGTCTCTTGCTTGCTATAGCCAGAGCTGCCTTCTAGCCACCACCAATGAAGCTATGCTCTGTCCCTGTGCCCTAGCACTCAACTGGGCCAGTTTGACCAATAATTGGGCAACTAAACCCAACTCAGTACGAAGGAATGCAGAGGGTTGTTCTGGGAGGGCCTTAATAATCACTGCCTGATACACAGTTAACAGGCTGGCCACATTAGATACCCAGACTGCCTCTTTTGCCGCCAGATAGCCCTTCTTGAGGTGCACCTCCGTAGTCCTGCATTGCCTGTTAGGGCATGCAGGATCCTTTGTCAACCCCGATAGTGCTACAGACCCATCTATATAATTTTTAATACAAATACAATAAGTATACACAACAAAAAATATTGTTGTGGAGGTTGCCTTCTTTTTTTTTTTTAATGCAGGGGTACGATAGCCAATGCACAACGCGTAGGTAGCTAATAGCGACTACACGGCGAGTTAGAATAAGCCACGGGTGATATTACCGTGCTGGCTGACAAGCGAGCTCCAACCTTGGGCTGCTTGAAACTCAAGACTGAGGTGGCCTACAATGGCCTAGTTGGCATGACGCGCAGCGTACCCCTGCTAAGATCTATTCTTTTTTTTTTTTGAACAGATCAAAGAACACGACAACAACCAAAACATATACAATATTAATAAAATATTAATATGTAAAAAAGACAGGCGGCCGAAGCCAACACTTCAGATAGAAATGCTAGAAGAGCAAGCAATGAAAAAAGAAGAATAATATAGTTGTAACCGCTCAGCAAGCTAACACTGAATCAGCTCAGTGAAGGGGCAGTAGCCAGCTTCCCAAGCTTAAAGCTAAAACGAGTACAACAGTATAATACAAGGGTGTAAGTGATTCTCAGAGAGAAAAATACTTACGTGCTTATACCTACCTGGCTGAAAGCAAAGGAGAACGTGGTGCTGCATGCACTGGGTATTCTAAGCCAACAGGGGTGCGGGCTTAGATGTCAGTGCATGCACCAGCCTATCGGCAGCTTTGACATAAGCTCAGCTAAATCCTACCTCCTGGGGGCGATATCCCATCCTTGATGGTTATTTTCAAATTGAAAGGGAACCACCCTGCTGATATCACATCCTGCCATGGGGTTTTTGGGTACTTCAATCCATGGACCATGAAACTGAGGGCTTCAACACAAACTTTTAAATATGTTTGAGTATTATTGTTCTGGCCTTTAACCCTTTCCCGAAGTTGACCGTCACAGAGCATTCACCAGTAATTAGAACACTCTAGAGTCTGACAAAACATCAGCGATTGTGTGTATTTTTGGTAAAATTCTATTGTAATTATTATTTTTACCAGGAGAAAAGATATAGCACTGACAAATCAATATAGGGAAATATTTGCTTCTTGTGTATTTGCTTCTTATTCATACAGTGGATAAAAATAAAGACTCATGTCATTGTGAATATCTTTGAGGCGTTCTTTCTAGCTTCTCATACTGCTAGGTGGAAGCTGCAGCTTAGCACATAAAAAACAAAAAAGCTTTGACAATTTAAAAAAAAATGGGGGGTGGTGTTAGTGTGAAATTAGTGTGAAAAGATAATCAAATTCCCTACAAGTAACATTTTGGTTTGGTTAAATATTATTACATTTCTTTCTATGGGCAATTATAAAAGACTATTATAAAAGTCTTGATAAATCTTCAAAAACAATGAGCTATTTTAACATACTATGCCCTTGAGGGATTCCAAATAAAAATACGTATTCTCTGCTTGGTGGACTGGAGGGTGTTTTTTTTGTATGTGTTACTGAATGTGCTGATGAATTCCATGGCTTTTCTTAATAGTTACTGTGTCATGTAATATTTGACAACACTAAAAAGTAAAATTTATGTATTTTAAGGCTATAAGGATGTTGACTAAAGCATAGGCTCATTGAGGCACTAATGGCTATTGTGTAAATGCTGGGACATAGAATGTAAGAGTACTTGCAACTCTGGATGCATTCTGTTATGGTTATGAGTAAAAGTCTTTGTCCCCAGCATATCAATTTATGTCTCTGTGTCCATGGCTCGTTCTGTATTATTGCAGGGAGCATGCAATTAATGTTAACTCCTGTTGACAACAAGTTCAAAGAGAAAGAGACTGCTACATGCAGATAGTTATTTTGTTTCATGTGGAGGAGCAGAGACAAAAAAACAATTAATTGATAAAGAACGACCCGCAACTCCTGTTGACATAACACATCCCTGTGAATTATGAGGACTGTAGCAGCTCAGACTCTGCTGGCAAATTTATTGAGCCTGGAAATACTTTGTTTGCCTGGGGTGGAGAACCATTGGAGGTTTGCACATCCGCAGTCATAATTTAGTAATTTGCGTTTGCGCGCCGTATGACAAATTGACTAATGACTGCCCCGAAGTGAAATGCCAAGTTGGCATTCCGCACGCTCTAAACTGTTATGCTTAGGCTCAGGTGTACCTTCTGCCTAGCAATGAGCATAATATAAAAAGGGTTTTGTGTGTTGAAAAAGTTTGTTATAAATTAACAGAATCTCAGCTTTTTTTAGCTCAGGGGCAACATTTAATAACTAGAACAAGTAAAGAAGCACATATTGATTTGACGTTCTGTTACTCAGTCACCATTACAGCTGAATATCCTAAGTGACTTACATTTAATTAATTTTAAAATGTTAGTTTTTTTTTTTCCTTCCTTGCCACTTTGGATAGGTACACTATATGGAAACAATCTGATTAAGTAGAAGTACTTGTGAGAGCTTCCGACCACACTATCCCTAGGCAATCAGGGCCTGAGCAGTTATTAAGAGCAAATCTAAGTCGTCAGAGTGTGTGTGGTTTTATAAATTTGGTGGGGGTGGGTGGGGGGGGGGGTGAACATTTCCATCCTGAGGGGACCTCCTCCCCACGATTTTATTTCTGTCTTTTGAAAGCTACTGCCTTTGAAATTTTTCTTCACTCGTCTGACAGCAGCTTGGGCCTGTGCCAAAGAGGATGGAAACGAAAGGAGGCTGGAACTAATATTGATAGTGTGCACACTTTTTTTTTTTTTTTTTTTTTTAAGGGAAAGTTTCGTGTTCATATCCTAACTCGTCCCTGTAGAGGGTCAATTGCAACCAGTTGGCCGCCAGTCCAGTCCAAAACAAACACTCGAAGAGAAGGAATTGCTTCGGCAAGTACCCTGGGCCTCCATTTGCAGTCGTACATGCTTTTCTTTTACCTCCACCCCTGCCCTCCCTAGATTTGTTACAAAATATAACCATTATTAACTAATAAAACAGTACTACTGACATTCTTTGCAAAAAAAAAGTTTTTTTTGTTTGAGAACATGATAGCTAAATGATAGCTTATTGTTTGTATACTGCTGAAAATGAAATGAAGTGCTGGAACAGTTTAAGAAAAAAGTTCAGGGTTTAGTCATTTAATCATTTTCCCTACAGAATGCGATTTTCTGACAACAAACCGTTTTAAAAGGTATACATAATTGAATTGGCAATGTTTCTGCCATGCACATAATATACAATTATTATAAGTATGGTCAAGCTCCAAGGTATAATACAAATTATATTTGCATCAACTTCAATGCACTGCACTGTCCATGGCTTGTTTAGACTAGGGCTGGGACCAGTTAAAAACTTTGACAACCCGCTAATCGCACTTAACAAAACTGTATTTAATAACATTTTCTTTTCCTTTTTTTTTGTAAGTATCTTATTTCTTCTATTCATAAAAAGAAAAAAAGCTATCTCACTTAACAGTTTTGTTAAGTGAGATTAGTGGGTTGTCAAAGTTTTGATTTGGTCCCAGCTTAGGTTAAACAAACTAGTTACCAAGTCTAAAGGTTGGAGAAATTCATACTACAAATACAATCCAGTACACTGTATACTGTGAGGGGAACTGCAAGGTCTGGCACTACTGCTTTTTTCTTTAAAGCAGCTTCTCAGGAAAGGATTATGTTTAGTAAATTACAGAACAAAACACTAAACTCTTACTGTCCCACAATTCTGATTTGCAATTTGATTGCACTTGAAACAGTGAATTATTTTTTACCAATTCAGTACTTATCATTGTTTATCCCGTACATAAACCATGTAATGCAATATCTACTGCATTACATTCCATGCTGTCTGTAGTAAAAGTATTCATTTTAAACTTGTAAGGTATATCCAGAGAAGAAAATGAAGCAATAATGTTCAAGTTGCCTTTTTATTTGGACAAAGATGTTGAAAATAGTCCCTTCATGAGGTTGACAGCTTGTACATTCTAAACTTTGCCAGCGCAATAAAATCTATCCACGTAAACTTGATGAATATTTTTTAAAAACAATTTACAAATTAATTTTAACGACAAAAAGCCATTTAAGAATAATTGCTTGATAGCACGTGGTTATAAACAGAACTGACATTCAGATTATGTGTGTGTTTGTTTGTTTATTAATTTTCATAATTTTATTTCTCACATGATATTTGCCATTGTGTCAATTGGATGTTAAAATGTTAATTTGATGCTGTACACATTAATGGTTTCAACGTGTTGACATGTTACATGTTTTTTTTTTTTTTTTTTTTTTTTGATAACTGTAAACTACAACATTGTTTTGGCTAAAATGATTCTACCACAAGGCAGTAAAAGCCCATGTCTTTTTAAACTTACAGTAGGAAAGAAAGAAAGAAGAGAATTTTTTTCTTCGTACTTTATTTCTTACACGTCGTATGGCTTCAGACCTCTCTGACGGTGCAGCAGGGAAAAGACAATAACAACGAGGGCTCTAAATTGTCACATTGTCGAGACTGTTTAGTTTTGTCAGGTGTTGGCTCTTGGACCCAACACTGTGCTAGAAGCTCCATGGAGAGGAGCAGCTGGAGAACTCACTGAACACCGCCAAGGGTCAGCAAAATTTTTATGGTGACCAGCTGCCGCTTCAAAGCATGCCTCTGTGCTGGAAAGCTCCTCAAGATGGAACTGGCCCAAGCCCCTGCTGATCCCTCCATCCGACGTCCTGATCCCGCGGAAGTCCTCCTCCAGATCATTTCCAATCTGCTGCCTCTTCCTTTGCTATTTATTTTTTTAGGTTTTTTTTTTTTCAATTTTAGAAATGAATTCCCCAGGATTCCCCAATCTGAGATGTGCAAGACACATGAGACGAGACACCTCGCTTCCAATGTGTTCTTGAATGTCTACTCGACTTTTACAGCTGGGTTGCATCGAGCAGCTTCTCAGATTGCCTAGTTGAGGTCAATCCAGGTTCTTCTGGCTCCTAGACAGGAACATTTTTTTAATAAGGGTGTGTAAGTAGTATGTGAGAAACAACTAATATCCCTTACTTTGGTTTCTTAAAATGAGAAATGTAGCAGACCATTTCATTCTTTTTTTCATATAGTGATTGCATAATGCAACCACTGTCTTCAACAAAAGGTTGGCACAATCCTATAACAAAGAGTATGAAAGATTAATGTACAAACCACTTCAGAAATAAAAACTTCATCTCCATAAGGCTGGAGGGATTAGAAAGAAAAAACAAAAAACTGGGAGCTGTCTTTGTTATATGTGTGTGTACAAGAAAGGAGAACTAAAGCACAAATGATGAGATAATTACTGCCTGGACTGGTGAAACACTGCACTAAACTGGCTTGCTGGCATACTGTCTGAGGTAATTACTTCTTTAAACAGAAGCCTTCTTCAGAAATAAAATACAATAGTTTCATTATAGATTTGTATTATCATTCTTCTTCTTCTTATTATTATTATTAGCATTATTATTAACAAAGTCTGTGTGTGTGTGTACTTTACTGTCCTACCATGCATATTCTGTTTCATCTCCCTCCCCTTCAGAAAACACTTCAAGTGTTGCTGTGCATTCTATTAGCATTAAGACAGAGTTACTGCTAGCTCACGATAACTGCTGATTTCAGTAAATCATCTTAATGTGCTACACTATAGAGTTGGCACCATACATCATATCAGTTGAGTATTGTGCCATACCTTTTGTTTTTCTAGCCATATTTTCTATATTTAGCATATTTAATTTAAAATGTGTTTAATTAAACCTCTGGAACTGCTGAACTTGGTAGAAGGTACCCATGCTAACAAGCTCTTAAAAACAAGAACCCTTTATGAATATGTTTTACTATTCCTAACTTCAGCTCACCAGTAGGAAATATTGTATACCTGACCGATCAGTCCAGTATCTTAATTGTATTTATTAGTTAACATTCATTATTTTTACACTTAATAATAATTTAGAAGATGAGTTGACAGGTTCATAGCGAATATGGATTGTGTCTCTACTGCTGCACTAACAAACATGATATATGTGCAAGAAACAAGTGAACATGGATTCAAATAAAAAGTAACTCGTACAACAGTAGAGTAACGATTGCTGGTAGCCTGGAAATTCTTTTGGCTACTTACTGTGTAGTGTGTTGTATTCCTTTTGTAGTTTGTCCAGTACTACAGAAGATAATCTAGTAGACATGCTTTAAATTCTTAGTTATTTTTTTTTTAAGTTAAAAAAAGTAATTTGTTTTGAAATGTTTTTGGATGCATTATGCTCATAGAAACAGGAGGATAGTGAATTAGGTCACCCTTAAAAAAAATAAAAAATAAAAATTGGGGTTTGATGTAACTCTATTGGTTGGTTTTTTTTCTTCTCTCTACCCAAACATAAAATCTTGATTTAATCAAGCAATATAAAATGGATAAAACTGTACTGTATAAGGCTACTGCTTAAACCCTGAAGGGTAATGGCACCAAATATCAGCCAAATAGGTTTGAATGTGGATAAAACAATACCACTCATACACTGCGAAGCAGGTGGGGGCTTGACTTCTCAATATCTTCATGTATATTGTAATTGGCCACTTCATAACATGATTAGATAACGGATTCCAAAGGCTGAAGTTTCAGAGTTTCTCCTCCTAGTCCCCAGGTCCCATGCAGCTGTGTTACTGTGTACTATCAGCCACCCATCACAGGCTGGGCATCTTATTTTGACTAACCAAAAACTATGCTGCATTCCCTACTTGTTACAATGCATGTTTTACCATAATATGCAGGACAGCCTGACTACCAAATGCTGTGTAATGGTGAGGGTGGGGTAGATCCGCACCATGTGCTTGGACATTGTAAAGTGCCATAGAGAGAATCGAAATTCTATAATCTGATATATGAACTGAAACTGTTTGAGTGTAGTGTTTATTATATACGCAGACTACCCATTCTGTTTGTATGTGCATTTATCCTCACAGGTTATTGTGAATAAAATGAACTCAATTAAGTATTTTTTTTTAAGTAAATAGTTTGATATTATAGCTGGGAAAAATTACATTTCATTTTGTCTAGATTTCTTTTTTTTATTGTATTTGTGTTTATTTATTTATTTATTTGTTTGTTTATTTATTAATTTATTTTTATGGAGGAATATTAGGATTCCTGGTCATAACACCTAAAATTATGTTTTGGCTTTTTTTATTTCAGCATTATAGGTTTCTGTTCTATAGTTTTAATTATTGGGTTGTTTAAAAATAATATGATGTTAATAATAGTTTGATAATATGATAATTTAAATGGTATAATACTGTCATTGAAACTACTCCAATCAAATGTAACAGCTCCTTTCTGCAACCCAGCTTGTTTCTGCTTAGTTCTACGTGTGAAATGGGATAGGATGAGAGAATACTACTGGGCAACTAATTGACACTTAATTGAGTCACACATACCCACTGTAGAACCCATACAACTCTGAGTTAAATATTTTAAATGACTGAAAATCACACAAGTGATTTATCCTTAATCCGCAACTTTATTGGCTTAGTGCCATTCATGCTTAGTTTAGTGTTCAGCACGGTTTAGATGGATTTCTAAGAAGTGGTGAGTAACCTGTACGGGCTTCAGGCCATTTTTCCTACCAGCCTCCCTGAGGCAGGGAAGCCTTAAGGCCAGCAATTCGTAGTAGCAGGTAATAAATATTACGGACGCTTGAAAGATTGAAATGTGTGCCATTGGGATTTGACTGGTGGTGAAGGATCTATGATAAATGCACAGCTGATCTGCCTCTCACTGAGAAAACAAATCTCTTAACTAATACTAGCCTTGCGCTGCTAAGAGATAGTTTGGCATGCAGGCCAAAAACATAACATTTTAGAATAGTGGGCCAAAAGTAACTAAGTTATTAAAGTACACTGACTGCCATCACCATTTACTACCCCATCTGTTGTTTAGTTAAATTGGTCTGAAGGTAAAACAGTCATACTACATTCCTCCATTGCTGCATGAGCTGGACACAATGGGATAGATTAACCAGTAGAATTAAAAGCAGAGTGCTGTAGCAGATATTTAACTGCGTATCATTCATTTGCTCTATATAGTTACACATTCTGTGATTTTTACAGAGGAAATGTATTAGAAATGAATGAATTGTTCAAATAAGGAGTCTGGATTTCAAAACCTTTTGGAGCTACACCTTTTAAGACCAGGTGAAGCAGTTATGTTAGGCCTGACTCCCGCAGATATGCTCCCTTAGGACAGAAGATCACCTACCACTGTTTAGATTAATTGGATAGACCTTGTAGAGTGTGAAACAGAATTTTAAAAACAAAGTTTTTTGCATGCTGGTATAACTGCCCTAGAGCACAGCTAT
The DNA here is from genome assembly GCF_017654505.1 of Polyodon spathula. Taxonomy (NCBI): domain Eukaryota; kingdom Metazoa; phylum Chordata; class Actinopteri; order Acipenseriformes; family Polyodontidae; genus Polyodon; species Polyodon spathula. Next base: position 24,852,799 of record NC_054550.1, read on the forward strand.
ACATTCATCATAATTACATTTTCTGTTTCTATTTTTTGTTGTTAAAGGAGTTTTTCCTTTATTATTATTATTATTATTATTATTATTATTATTATTATTATTATTATTATTATTATTATTTATTTGATAAAAAAAGTGATTTTAGGTTATTAAAAATAATCCCTACTCAAGAACATCATATTTCGGTTTCTATAATAAATTGCATGTACATTTCACTAATACATATATAAACATCGAATTACTGTGTTGAAGTGAAGTTGTCCACATATAGGATTCAGGCAATGTAAAACTCTTGACACATTTTGAATCTGAGAATTGTGAGAAGGAACAGAATTAACTGTTCGCCTCATTACCGCCCATGTAGCTATCACACTGTAATGCTGGGGTTTGGATTATATCAATGATTCAGCTGAATGCAGACAGATTCCAGTCTTACAGTTGTATTACTGCAGCTCGCACACATTGTACACATTTACCAACTTCTCAGCTCAACTCGCTTCCTAGTTTGTCAATAAACCTTATTAAATACAAGACCCTTAAATAACTTTATATAAAAAAATCTCATAGGAGATTTTAACCAATTGACTTATTCACTTTTTAACAGTAAGTATGTTTTGTATTTATTATAATTATTATTTTATTAATTGTAATACTGATGTTGCTTTTATTAATTTTGATTATTTTACGTGCATTATTAATTTTGTAAATATAAATGTTAACCTAACTTTAAAGTAATTACTGGTCCTGAATTTATTGGTCCTAAACAATAACAAAAATAATATTACAACATTATAGAGTTGTTGTTTATTTTTTTCAGCCCACCACAGTGACAAATCACTCTAATGAGTGTATTCTATTACGTAGGTCCAATGACAATTGATGACTGGTCAGCAATAATGTCTTTGCACACTGCCTGCCTTCTGAAATCCTTTTTTCTTATGTGGAAAGAGAGCTGTGAATGATTTGACGTTATTTAAAATATATTGCCGCGACATATATTGCCGGTTCATCGGTTTGAAAAAATAAAAACAAGACATTTTCAAAATAGGTATTCAACTAATAGGTATTAGTTAAAACCGAAAACTTCAAGCCCTAATCATAATGTAGCCTACATACATGCTAGGTAAATCAGGTGCCTGACTGATGGACTATAGGGAACTTGCAACCTTCTGAATCAAGAGGTCATTTCTCAAGCAGACTTGTTTGCAGAGTCACTGAACCAGCTTTGTAATTTGACTTTTTTTTTTGTTTAAGTTCACGGAGCCACACACACACACACACATGTATCCTCCCCCATTAATTTATGTGATTTGGAAATCCCCAGTTTGTGAAAGATGTCAGTTTGCCAGGATAGCATTTCAAATACCTAATGCTGTACGACATTCTGGGCGGTGCTGTTGAAACAAGGCTTGCGAGCGCATGGTCCCACCGCTTCTACAGGTGCTTACAATTTTGCAGTGATTAATCACTGTTTTGTTACAGGCTGACACACTGTTAAATAGATCTGTCCATTTCCTTTCTGTTTCCATCCTGTAGAAGCACTGCTACTTGGCATACTTTATGATCAACGTGAGGCCTGCTACAAAAAGAGAAAAAAAAGCCTCCTGCACCCACTCTTCCACCCTTCCACACATCATTGTTCATTACCTCACTGCTGGCCTCAAAGCCTATCAATGCGTATTAGGTCATCAAAGTAAAAAAACTGAATTATGGATGGTCTGGTCGACTAGTAGAGCACATTTCAGGTAGAAAGAGTAATTGATCACTAATGTTAAATGCTATGAAATGAGCCGGGTGTCCGGGTCAAAAACAAGTCTGAAAATGCACACAAAGGTACATTTCAAGAACTTTTACATTTAATCATTCCCTACTACTCACCCACTCCCCACCCCCCCCCCCAACTCAATTTTTAAAGAAACAGCTATACTCTGCATTGCAACTGCTGATTAACTGGATACAAGGTTGTCTTAGGAAAAGGGTGATATCTACATACTTGCCAACATTTTGGGAACATCAGAGTCCTGTTTACAAAGTTCTTT